>NC_141694.1:1837360779-1838043279 GCF_964263255.1 Lissotriton vulgaris
ATCTGAGACATGAAAAATTGCAATTTGGCAACTCCTTCCCTGATAATATTTTCAAGGTAAATGCAAATACCATGATTTACGGTAAAACCCATGTACCATAAATGAACAGTCAGCTACGACCAACTAGTCCACCCCTTCTGGCACATGGCTGGCATGCTGACATTAAACGTGTATCTCCATCATTCAATAACTGTATAAATACAAACAATGCATGTGTTTCTGTCCTTAATGCGCCTGAGTTAACAAAAAAATCTAATAAACACACTAACTATGCCCAATTTCATGCGTGAAAAAGTGAATGAATGAAAAATACAAAAAATTAAAAAACATACAAATGATTTGTGATGTTATAGTAGGCTGCTCCCTCAGTTCTGTTTTCCCGGACCCTGCAGCGCTCCTCGTTGGTGTGTCACCTGTGGCAGAATTTCGCCGCATTACATTACAACACAAGAAAACAGTAAAACAAAGTTGAAAAATAAGGAAAGGGGGCAGGGTAGAAACATCCTGACCCGCTAGGCCTGCTCAGGGGGTCCCACATGGATCGTTAGGCCCTACATTTTTTTTTTAAATAGCGTGGTTCGTGTTTTGGGGAAAAAAAGACCGCTTTACTGTTAATTAGCCCGGGGGGGTGTCAAATATTGGGGGGCAATTTTTTTTCATAATGGGGGGCCAGAGGGGTCCCTCTATCCCGGGAATCGCCATCCCCTGGGGCTTTAATTATATGTATGCGGGGGGCTCATGGCCCCCCTGAAGCCCCGGGGATTCGCCAGACCCTGGGGACTCTTTTTATTTAAAAAAAACTGTGTGGGGGGGGGGGGGGAGTTTCAAGCCACCCACACACGCCCCGGGAACCACCACCTCCCTGAGGCTCTAATATAGAAAATAGGGGGGACGAACCACCCAGTACCGGGGACTACCACCCCTCGGGGCTTTTGAATGTTGGGAGGGGGGCCGCCTTCCTGGAGCCTTTGATGGCCCTGGGGACCACCACCTTTCAGGGGCGGCTTCTGCAGTGTCCCGGGGTGCCTACAGTGCCGCCTTCTGCAGTGCCCGGGGTGACGAAAAGCAATGCCGGCTCCCGAAGGAAGCGGGGAGCCGGCTGAGACCGTGGGGGCTTTGGGGCTCATAAAAACAGTTCTTTTCAGAACTAACTTTACTGGTCAAAAAAAAGAGCTATATTTCTATGATAGTATGTAAAACTTTCCGGTTTTTTTTCTGCACTAGTTGTACTCTCTACGCATGCGCAGCCTCGTTTCCAAGCCCACGCTTCTTTGTTTTTGTTCAAGTTCGCCAAGCAAACCTCTCCTCATTTCAGGTATTAAATTTGCCGCTTTCTTCTGCCGGGTCGTGTGCCTCATCCGCTGCTATACTTTTGTAATATATTAATAATCATATTCTATCTATATTTATTTGAAACGTATTGCCGAGGCGCCAAACGTTAATTACATACTCCGTACTCCGCCATTTTAGTAGTTTTCCTCCGTTATTTTTATTATACCTGCTACTTTCAATTTACCCCCCGCCTATCTTCTCTGTGATCCATGAGATTTCCTGCCACAGACACCACTGTGTTTGTCCTTGGCCTCCAATCTTATCAGACTTGGTCACACGCATACCTAAAAACTAATTTGAAGCACGTAAGGCACAGCCAATACAACGCATGACGGTCACTACAAACCCATTACCATGCTTATGCCTTTATCATGCGTGGTAAATGTATAGTAGTTGTAAAAGCATGCGTGGTAAAAGCATGCGTGGTAAAGCCATATGCGTGCTAATGAATTTGTGGTGACGGTCACGCGTGGTTATGACCGCGTTGTAATGGCTGTTTCCCCCCAGGACACTGCAGGAACCGGGTCTGGGCGTGGCGGACTCCAGGGCATCAGGCGGTGGGCCACACAGCCTTCCTCACACAATATAGAAATATCCGGGGGGTGGTCGTTTTCGCTGTTTGAGGGGCGTCATTGAGGCCCATACAGTTAATTTTGTAGGGGGCTAGGTTTGCACGCGAAAATGTCGCAAGAGGTTTGTAAATGTGGTACACATTGTTTTGTTTTACTATGATTTCCTTTCTAGGTTGTAGTACATCCAGAGAAAATATAACTTATTGTACAGCCAGTACTTTTCAACCGTACTTTCAAACAGCTTACTTCAAATTATAAATATTATTTTTGTTGTGGACCGTCACCCCCTCCCCACCCCAAAAAAAACAAGTATAACGTTTTTTTAATTATGTTTTATTAAAACAACAATAACTGTAAACGTAACTTAAAGATAATATAATAAACAACTAGAAAAATAACTTTAATAAAACAGTATTATAAACAAATTGTGATGTGGACTCCAAAAGACGTAGGAGTGAAGTAGTGTGGCTCACTGGTTAGAGGCGGCAGACCCGAGAGCAGAGGACGGCCCGGGACCAGGGTTCGATTCCCGGCGCGGCAGGTTTCTGGACCAGGGTCAGCGGACTCGATAATTCTCTCGCCTCTGTGCCCACTCTGATCAGCGATCACACTCGGCAACTCTGGGCATTAGCTTGCCTCATCTTCACTAACGGCCCCACCAGACCGCCGTGGATGCCTGGTCTCACCCTGGAGATACCCATTAAGGGACCATCTCTCAGGGAAGCCAGGAAGGGTTTCGCAGCGGTCGAAGCGCCTTGGGACCCTACGGGTAAGTAGTGCGCTATATAAATGCCAATACATTTACATTTACATTTAGGATAGGTAATCTGCAAAACAAAAAAGAAAATTAGAGTTTAAAGTTATGTAGATGTGACTAAATAAGGTGAAGCATTACAAGTGAAGGTAACACTACGATTTTACGTGTGTAGTGTGCCTAGTACATTTCACTTCTGTTATAGTCCTGCGTTCAAGTGGTGTCTATATGGAAGTGCCTACTGCGTTACTGACACAAAAGTGGCACAACAGGATTGTAAATACGCCGATTTATTTCTAATGCATTGCAATGGAGGCATTGTATATCTAGGCCGCTGTGCTTACCTTGTATAAACACTGCGGCCATCAGAGTTCACAACTTCAATTTAACTCTGCTTCTACACATCAAAGTAGACAGCAGTGTCTATAACTTTAACAGAGAAAGAGAAATGATGTCACAGAGAGTGAGAGAGAGAAAACAACATTAAAACTGTGAGAGAAAGTTATAGATGGAGCAGTTAATACAGGAGAAAATACTCATAGTTCACCGTTTGCCTCCGTTTTGTGTCCACGGATGTGCTGCTTCAGAGTGCACCCTTAACTTGCTTGATATGTAACATCCTACATAACAAAATCAGAAAAGACAGAATTGAAAGAATTGTGGGAAGAGATTTCCCACGAGAAGTCTAAGTAAGAAATTATATAGTTACAGTTTGAAGATGTTATCTCATCGAGAAATTGGAGCGTATGAATGTTTGGATCGCTTATCATCTGTTATGTTATGTTATTAGATTTTTTAAGCGCAACAGCTGCCCCAGCAAAGGGGCGTCCCGGCGCTGCCAGATCAAGAAACAAAGGCGGAGGCCGTCCAGAGAAACATCAAGGGGGCAGACTATCGTAATGGAAACCGAAAAGTTTTAATGGCCTTCCGGAAGTCTAGCATATTCTCAATGCCACGGATGTAGGTCGGCAGAGAGTTCCATAATTTAGCTGCCAACACCTGAAAAAAGCGGCCACCCTCTCGGCAAAGTTTGAAGCGCGGCACCTTCGCCAAATGTTGCCCTAGCGAGCGCAGACTACGTTGCGGGACGTACCAGGTCAACAAATGCCCTAATAAGGTCAGGCTCTCAGTCTTCAGGATCTTGAAGGCCATCACCAGGGCTTTAAACTGGATCCGAGCTGAAATCGGTTGCCAGTGTAGTTTTTTCATTGTAGCTCTGACAGAGCACCAACGGGGGAGCCCAATCAGAGTTCTCGCGGCCATATTTTGAACTCTTTGCAGACGTAGGATCTCAGATTTATTGGCACCCAGAAGCAACACGCTGGCATAATCCAAGCGTGAGGATATCAAGGCTTGCAAGATGATCTGCCGCACCGTAGGTTAAAAATATTTCAAGATGGGTTTAAGGCCTCTCAACATACCCACGCAGGTAGCTGCCACTCTCTTCGTATGGGTCTGGGTTCTTAACAAGAGCCGTTGGTATTGGCATTTCGCCCAGCGATGCTGGCCACCAGTGCTCAGACCATAGGGCGGTGTACTTCCCTGCCAGCAGAATCTCGGTTTTGCTGGTGCTGAGCTGCAAATAGTTGTCCGTCATCCACTGGGCAACAGCTGTCATTCCATCTCTAAACCTGGTAGCAGAGTCAGATGGTCCTTCGGATAGAGTGATGACCAGCTGGGTATCGTCTGCGTACGATACCAGCGTAAGGCCCCACTTTTTTGCTACATCGGCCAGGGGTTGCACATAAAGATTAAAAAGTGATGGACTGAGTGCAGAGCCTTGTGGGACCCCCTGACCGATGGGGTGATGCTTAGAGATGAATGGTGGAGCTGACACTCGAAAGGATCTCTCCTCGAGGAACGAACGGAACCACTTTAGGGCGGATCCCGTGATCCCTATCGCTTCCAGCCGAGACAATAGGATGTCATGCGACACCGTGTCGAAGGCAGCACTAAGGTCTAATAAAATCAAAGCTGCACTCTGACCGGTGTCAAGGTTCATCCTAAGATGTTCAGATGTGGCAAGTAGGGCAGACTCGGTGCTGTGTCCCGGCCTGAACCCGTTTTGAGACGGGTCCAGGATATCATTGTTGTTCAGATAACGGGACAGCACTTCACTCACATGGGCTTCCGCAATCTTTGCAGCCCACGGAAGGAGAGAAATGGGCCTGACGTTTCCTGGTTTAGCAGGGTCTAGAGAGGGCTTTTTAATAATGGGGGAGACCCAAGCCTGTTTCCAGGCTCTAGGTACCTTAGCAGAGGAAAAGGATAAATTAATGATGTCACCAAGCGGCTGTTGGAAGTGTGCCAGGGACTCCAGAAATTGTGCTGGCCTCATTGGATCTGCTGGGGAACCCGATTTCACCTTCCTGCAGAGTTTACCTAGCTCAGTATCAGAAATTTTAGGGATGGTTTCCAAAATAGGGCCATCTACCCTAGCTTCGCCAGGAATTTGGGGGCTTGATCCGTACTGTGGGAAGGTCTCATATATCTTTTGCACTTTTTCAATAAAGAAAGTGGCTAGTTCCTCACAGTGCTGTATTGAGGATATTTTGGATGCAAGCCTATACTCCAAATCTAGAAGAATCATTTGGGTGAGTCTAGGTCTTGCTGCAACACGAAATTGAGTACTTAAATCTGTACAAGAAATTTAATATTTCGCTGAAAAAGAGCCAGAAAGTACAGATATTGTGAAAACAAATATGTTGGATACATATTATCCAAATATAAGTCATCATCTTGAGAACATTTGTCTCTATGAAGTGCTGCAAAACTATATTTTTAAACGGAATATTACAGAAAACATCAATAATGGTATATATGCTGTGATTGGTTCTGAATGTTTGGTGAAGCAAAGAAAAGGACATTTGATTAATCACTGTAAACTGAGTTGCGAAACTCCTGACAAAAGGGAATTTTAATGTGAGTTCTTAATATTGCGTACCTAAACTGTTGCACCCCATTGACTCGCAGAGTCTAGAATTGAGATTTTTTCTTGAAAAGTCAGACGCAGATTTACAAGCTCCTTGCGCCACTTTTACCATGTTAAAAGTGACACAAAAGTGGCACAATAAGCTTGTAGATCTGTTTCTCAGACTGTTATAACATATCTGTTGTCACTGCTCGAAGATAATTATACATTTCTACCCACTCTCTCCTTTCGGAAATAATTTGTTGTTGTTTCGCAAACAAAATTCTTTGCTCACCTAGTGCCATTGGCGTGATTGAAAGAGGGTGCTCTACGTGTCGAAGAAGCCTTCACTGTAACCAAGAGAGTTCACCACTTCAACTCAAATAAGGTTCTATACAGCAGACTGGAGATAGCAGCGTCCAAAACTTTAAAAAAGAAAGAGAAACGATGTGAGAGAGTAAGAAAGAGAAAGAGAGAAAAAAGGACATTAAAACGTGGGATCGACACACACGACGGGGTGGGGGGGGTGGATGGCGGTGGGGGGGGGGGGGGTGCCTTCTGCCAGAGGCGCAACCACAGTCAAAAATATCGGGGTGGGGGGCTTAACTTCAAGCAAAATGAAGAGTGGAGCTGCAGGGGCTGTAAGCAGGGGGGGGGGACATCAAAGCCTCATTAACAAGCAAAATGTCTTTAAAAGACCTGTGAAGTACTCAGGCGCTACTTTGTGTGGGCCCAGGAAGCGATCTCATCATAGCTGAAGCCCCGTTATCCCATTGTGAGTTTTGCGCGCCTGCTGCATACTACACATTTTCTCCTTTCACAGATAACTTGTTGTTCTTTCGGAAACAAGCTTCTTTGCTCACCTAGTGCCATTGCCGTCATTCAAACAGGGAGCATTACTTGTTGAAGCAGGCTTCTCAGTCCTTGTTACAATGGCCATGCATCATCGCAGAATAAACGAAGTAGAGCTTTGTAAGTTTCTTTTGGGAGGGTGTCGTCAATTTGTAAAACACAACCTGTAAGATAAAAAGGAAGTTAACGTGTGTAATTGTTTTATGAAACGAGAGAGGAAATAAGAGTGATTAAAATCAATACTCGCAGCTCACCTTTTTGTCACTGGTGTTTTTCACCACGTGCCGGACATAATCCATCCTGAAGCTCTACATCTATAAGATAATAAAAGAAAGATGTTATGATTGGTAATTGTCACTATATTAATTTGGAGTTAGATAACATCGCGCTTTTATACATGTTCCTTCTCACATTTCTACGAACTGTTTGTAATGGTAATATTCCGAACATTTCAGCGATTATAAAAACGTTCCTGCTATTGGGAAAAAATGTATACATGTAAATTAATACACTATATAGGAGTGTGTTCGTTTAAAATACTAAGTCGCATTTTTGTACCTAGTCTGCTACAACCCTGAGTCCCTCCGATGCGTACTCAAGCCTCACTGCTCACCTTTTCGTGGAAAAGACACCTTCTGCATGATGTAGTCCCGATCTCCAACAAAGAAGTCTCATATATGGTGCCGAGTCTTGATATCTCTATGGCTAACAACATACTCGTGCTCCCATCATCATCGCAGGTTCTTCACCCGCTCAGTGCTTCGGGCACCACTAACTCAGTGACCAAAGAGGCCACGCATGTAGTAGTGGGCTCCTTGTTCGGTATTTTGGGAACAACTCTAAAATGTAGTACAACACATGCTTTTCGTCTTTTTTATACATAGGGTCACGTGTGTAGTGACGAATGCGCTGGATGTGCGTGGTATACGAGCCATGAGGGAGTGTGTGTGCCGATCTGACAACTAGACCTGGAACTAAGAAATCACTACAATGGAAATCTGGGCCTTGTACTGTTGTTGTGTTTTCCTGGTAGCGAAAGCACAGTAGGCTGTTCTAACGTATTCAGTCTCGATTCATTTACCACCTCCCGCAGGGGCTTTTAAATGTTGGGAGATGGGTCAATAATTGTGCTGACGGGAGTTTTGGGGGGGGCGTGGCCGAGCGAGAAGCGAGATGGCCGCTTAGTCCGCGAGCTCTGCTCGCCACGGCATGAATCCTGTTAATATCCTGCCTTCCCCTGCTTGCACAAGCTCGGGGCCGACCTGACGCGGCGTCGGAAGAACTGGGGAATAGCGGGCGGCAACTCTGGAGTCTGGACGTGACCGGCAACCCTTTCTCGGATCCTTTCCGCCTGGGCCGTGGCGGAGTCGGGCTGCTGGCTGAGGGTCCGGAGGTTGATGCGGGGCCGCTGATGTTACTTGAGGACGCGGCTGTGCAGGCCAAGACGCCCATAGCTCGGAGCTGCGGGAGGCGGCACTGGAACTGCTCAGACGGGCGTGGTGAACGAGCGCTGCCCCAGATACGGACGCACATACTGGAGATTCCACCTCGCCAGCTAGTAAGACTGTTCCTTTGTTCTTGAGGCTGCTTGTGTGGGTTGACTGGACGGGCGGGGTGTCGCCATTTTGGATCGGGCGCAACGTTACAAACACTTGTGGGCTTGGGGCAGACCTGTGCATTATCTTTCTCGGACCTCTGCGACATGGAGGTCGGGAATCTTGCACGCGGTTGGTGGGTCTGTCCTTGATAATATGACCCCGTGCCACACAGCGCGACTACTGCCTGTGCTTCCCATAGGGCGTCCAAATAATGAGTGACCTGTATACGGCCATGGTGGAAATGGCGGATTGCTCGTAACAGCTGAGTCTGTTGACGGCCCCCGTTTGGTGGATCTCCTACTAGCTCTTCGGCTAGGTGGAACTGTGTGGGCTTCTGGCGCTGGTTGGGGAAGAAGCTACATTGAGTGCGAGAGAGTTTGGACCGGCCATGCAGGATGGAACCCACGGTTCGGGACCTCTTTGTTGCTCTGGGCTCCCTCCATCTTGCTTGGGTGGGAGGAGCCAGAGAACTTGGTCGGAGACTGGACGCCATTATTGCCCCACCGATGGATGAGAGCCCCGACGATCCAAGGAAGAGTGGTGCCGCACGCGGCTCTCCACTGGCACCGGGTGGAACTGCTATGCACCTACAGGTGGTTCCGTGGGTGGCCCTGGCTAGTGTTGGAGACGGGTCCAAGTCGACCGACCGCGTGAGTGCGGCATTGGGGCCTGAAACTGCAATGCAGGCAGATTGCTTCCATGGAACGGTTCCTTTGCCCACCCAACCTGAGTTGCCCTTATTGTGTCGCAATTTGGGAGGTTGGCCCGGAACCTTGCTGTTGCGCCTCGATGTCCGGAAGGGCTGTTTTTTCGGCCCCTTGATGCTGGTGTCTCCCACGGAGTTGGCTCTGCCTTGCTTGCCTGGTTACTCTGATCGTCTGAGGTTGTACTGCATTGCTAACTTTCAGTGGCCACGTATTGATGGAAGGGTCAAAGTGGGTCAGGGGTGAATTCTTCTTCCATATATCAAAGGACGGATGCCCGGCCAGCTACTGCGATGAGGATGCTTTACTGCTCTGTACTACGACGCCACCATTGCTTGTTGATTTTGTTGGTTTATTTGTGATCGAGCCTGAGCTACTTAGTGCGAGCGGGGGGAGGGCAGGGGTCTGGTTTTAATGACTCTCCCCCGTCTCTTCCCTTTCTATGGGGTATTTCTGGGGCGACAGGCACGTTAGTTGGGGGGTGGGCCATAGCCTCTTCAGACGTGCAGGGTGGGGGGTTTGGGGGTGGGGCTCCTGGGTTCATATACTCTTTATTCTATGGCCTTTTCCTGATTTAGTCTTTCTTTCAAAATTTCGGGTATTCGTTTTGAGGGCGACAGGCACGCTGCCAGGGGGGGTAGGCCGTAGCCTCTGCAGGGGTGCAGGGTGGGGGGTTGGGGGCTGGGGTTCTTGTTTTGTTTTCACTTAGTTACTATGAGCCTTTTTTTTTTTTTCTTCCTCTTTTTCTCTTGTGTTTCCTTTCCTTTCTTTTCTCTCTTTTTCCTTGGATCGATATGCTGGGTCAGTGGGGTACCTCCGCTTATTGCGGTCCTGTGGGGGGTGCTAGGGTTGTCTTACGTTCCTGGGACTGGTGTGTTACTCGTATGGTTGCCGATTATCCTGTTGATAGTTTTTAGCACCGGTATCCTAAATATTTGCTGCTTAACTGCCCTGTTGTACGCATTGCCCACTCGGTACTTATTGCCAAACTGTGCAGCATTTGATCCTTTATATTCTATAAATTTTAAAAATGAACCTTATTTCCTCCTGTATCTCAGTGGTCGCTTTGGTTTCAGCGCAACTTGACATGCTTGCTGTTTTTATTGGTGTGCTACTGAGTTACCGTACATTTGCTAATGTGCTACATATCGTAGCCGAGGCCGGCCAGGTGGTTGTAGGCCCGTAACGGTTTGCTGATACTGCACAATAAAGGTTTTTTAAAAAAAATAAAATAATAATTGTGCTGACTTTTCGCCTTTAGTGTGCAGTACTATATTGTTTTATAAAATGTATAACTCTTCAAACCATCTTTGCTCTTACGACGTACGGCCGCGATTTCCGTAATCGCTTTTAAAAGTAATATACGCTTATTTAAAGTTTTAAAAAACTATTTTCATGATTATCCCAGATAATGTCTTCCCATAATATGTACATTAAATACATCAATATATGTCTTTGAACAATTCGAAACGTTCGCGCCGTATGCGCACAGTGCGCCGTACATGATGGCTCGAAGGTTTTTTTTAAATCGCGGGGTATGCGTTTTGGCCCAAAAACAAAAAAAAAGCGCAAAGACCGCTTTATTGTTAATTAGCCTCCTGGGGGGGCCAAATCCCGGGGGCAATTTTTTTTCATAATGACGGGCCCAGAGGGTCACCCCTGCACGGAGATCGCTACTCCCCGGGGCTTTAACTACATGTATGCGGGGCCCCTGCCCCCCCCCCCCCCCCCCAGGGGCCTCTTTTTATTTAAAAAAAAACTGTGCAAGGGGGTAGTAAATGTGGTAATTTGCTTTCCTTTCTGTCTTGTAGAGGATCCAGGGTAAATATAAAGTTTTTTTGTACAGCCTGTACCTTTCTGCCTGTTACCATTGTAACAGTTCATGGATCACTTGTGTGAGTACAGAGGTTAGAAGTTCACCACAATATGTTGCTAATTGAAATAGTTACTGTGCTGGAGTTTTATATTTATTTTTTTCATAGGAACCGTTAGTCGTACAAGAAGTCAGTGGAAACGTTTTGTTAGGGATTCCTTCCTGTTCAGGTAGTATTAGTGTAACATACTCCAAGCGGGACTTTACGAAGCTTAAT
Source organism: Lissotriton vulgaris (assembly GCF_964263255.1). NCBI lineage: Eukaryota > Metazoa > Chordata > Amphibia > Caudata > Salamandridae > Lissotriton > Lissotriton vulgaris. The sequence goes on from NC_141694.1 coordinate 1,837,371,593, forward strand.
GTTCATTGGCTGTGAAGTATTAAAAGTAGAAGGTTTGGCAGTCATTCCTTGCTCGTCTGTGGAACAACATGGACATTTTATTGGCTAAAGTGTTCCGAGCACAAGTTTGCTCCTTATTGGGTGGGAACGGTTCACTATTGTCAGTGATATTGTGATGCATTTTCCAAAGGAGTATGGGGAAAGAAAGTAGTAGAGGGCAGGTTAGGAACACTATTAATTCTGTACATTGCCCATAATGTGGTGGAGAGGGATTATGAGGGAAACAATTTTTTTTAATATGTATCAAGGGCCATTTATATAATTGCTGTGTGGTGTATAAATCACGGCGGAAAAATGAGTCTTGCGCTGTTTTTTTTAATCAAGTTTGTAGGTGACCTACTTCTTAGGAGTACTATTTACTTATAATATGGTGTTTACTTTCCTGATGGGGAGGTGTGGTTGCGCAGCAAAAAAAATCGGTCTAGGTTTGAAACAGTTTTTATTAAGCAAAAACAAATAAACTTTCTTCAGAAACTGTCGCTGTATATATGAAAGGGGTGACAATTAAAAATGGAATTTCATAAAATATCAATTACGCGTGGCTATATACTTTTTTTTTGTTCTACAGTTTGTAAAAGTGTTGCCCCACATTCTTGATGATGTAAGAGGGCATCAGTTACTTTTAGATAAAGTAGAATAGAAGTGCTACAACAAACACTCCTGCGCTAAATTATCTCACATCAAGAGAACAAGTAAAAAACTGTTAAATACAAATGATTTCATATTACATAGAAATGCATGCATTATTATTTTTCAAATTTGTATTCTGTACAATTCAGGAACGTGCTGTCGTAGTGCTTAGAGGTTGCAGACTGTACTAAAGAATATATAGGATGGTACTCTTATAATATAAAGTACAGGTCCTATATATTCTTTAGGGAGAAGGTGAATAGGAACCGCAAATAAGAATATAAATTAGAAAATAACATTCAGAAATGTAGGGTTTATTAAATATTTAAAGTAACAACGTATGCATGATAGCTATATTTTTTTGTTCTGCTGTTTCGTAAAATTTTTCTTGAAAAAAATATCTGATCAAGTACTTTTTAATATTTGAAAGATATATTATAGATGGCGCTGAAAAATCTCCCATTCCTCTTCTGTAGCAATAGGACAATCTATTATAATATAACGATTGATACCATTGTTACAGTAAAAAGAAAAGGAAAATAAAGTTATGTATTTAACAGAACATTCATAATGAAATACTTTCAAACGGTAATTATTTACTGAACGTATTTTCTCCAGGAGGTGAAAGTTTGATCTTCATGGTGACGGGTCATAAACTCCTCTGAGATCATGACGGTGAGAATAATAATATGTATATATTCTCACAGCACATGATCACAAGGGGAAAATAGACTGAAAACCGCAAATTGGTATAGTTGCTTACTTATCGTTACTCTTTGTAACAACGGATTCTGAACTCCACTAAGATCACCAAGACTGTTAATGTTATAATATATATATTAACAGTATGTGATCTCTAGGGGAAAACACATTAGCAAGTGGAAGATAGTGACGTTGATTGTAAATGTTTAGGGTTTGCGTCGACGGGTCACCAACACCTCTCAAGCTAAGTACAGTGTCAATATTATAATATAAAAAGTCACTATATGTAAGGTGAAAGGAGCCAGAAAAGGAACAATGTTTGTTATAATCTATCTGTTTCTAAAAACAAGTTGCTGACGTTACAGAGAAAAAGCGAAAAACATGCAATAACATTTTTTCTGCACATAAATGTTTAAATATTGATAAATAGCCACAAATTATAACTAAGTACTATGCCTATGCCATATTGAAACAACTTACAACTCCGGAACATGTTTGTTGACGCAAAAAGAGAATCCGATGCTAGAAAACTGAACCTGCAACATAGATTGGCGACTCAGAAATAACTTGCGAAAACGAAACTAATTGCACTGTAGGTTTGGTTTATATCGTTTTTGGTTGTTTAGTAGTCTACGGAAGGAAGCTGTGGGTCCGCCTATTTAGATGGCACGTTTTGCAGTTTACACGTGTTAACGTTTTAACTGTTTTTCTTCAGCACGTGTTCGGAAAAGTTACAAACTGTGATGCTGTAAAGGTTTCGATTTCGATCGTAACACGTATTATCTACATACGTTGGAGAGTTTAAAAAGTGTTACTCTGTAAAATGTGTTCTTTGCATTTTCATGATGAAAAACATCTAAATAGAAGACATAAACAAAACAAATCGTTATCATTAGAAGAAAAAAAGAAGGATTGAGAGTCGTTATGATTAAACTTCTTAATTTAAAAAATGCTAGCATTTGTAAATCGTAAACCTACCCTCGGAAAGGTGTGCTGGCGCTTCGGGCATTGGGAAGATTAATAAATAATACATGCCCTTTTCTATGCATCTGCAAACTTGGCTGTTAAAGTTTCAATTGCCCAGTCTGTATCTTTACACTTCCTCCAAACATTCTGCTACTGCTATTTTAGAATTGTAGTGAGCCATACAGCAGTATGTGTTTATCTATACACTGTTTTAAAAGTGAAGCAGTTCTACATTCAGCTCGACACTCTCCTTGGACAACTGTAATCATCCAGTCCGTATCTAAGTAGTCATGGAGCAAAGTAGGCCTTAGGCCATGGACTGTTTTAAACTCTTATGGACTATGCTTGCAGTCTTCTATGCACCTGCAAACTTGCCTTTTATATGTTCAATTCCCCAGTCTCTATCCTTACACTGCCAGCAAACACTGTCACTCCTATTATAGTTTTGTAGTGACTCATTGATCAGTGTGTAGTAATCCATTCACTATTTTAAAACACTAATGGGTAGATGTACAATAACTGTCATATCCCCATGTGCCGTATTTAGAATGTGCTGCACTATGGGGCTAAAACGGTACAGATATGTGATGTATCTGTGCTGTAAAGGTGGTGCATTGTTTGAGTTATGTTGCAAGTGAAACGCATCTCCAGAAATGCTCTGGGAGCCCTATGCTCAGAATGCTGTGTTTATTGTTACGTCCGCTTCAAGCTAGTGCAGGGTTTTGACACAGCATGAGGCCAAAAGTGACAAAGTGAAATCTTGTAGATTTCACTCAGCCACCCCCCTGCCATATAGGAATGTCTCCTTCTGGTACAGGGATTTACAATGTGATGCACCTCCCAAATAAGTCACATTCTAATTACCACACACCATGGCGGTGTAAAAGAGGCACAAGGGTGTTGTAAATCTGCCCCTAACAAACACTTAAAAATTCATTCAGGCAGTTTCACTAGCAGTCACTAGCAGTGCAAAGGGAAGCATAGACTTGTAACATATTTATGTACATGTTTCATTCAAGTGCTTCAGATCTACTACAGTATACTATAAGTAAACACCCTATAGATTTAAGCTGTAGCACTTCCTTATAGTTCTGCACTTTCACAATCACCATACACTAGTAATGTATTCTTTCAGTCAATTATGCACTACACATACACACATCTAAACTTTCACACACTAGCATACAAGTTAAGCTCTTTTTTTAACCAGAGTAGGTAGTTCTGAAAAGAACTTTTTATTTTATTTTGTAGTTTTTTGTGTTTTTTGAACAGTTTATTTTTTTGTTAGGAAAAAAAGGAACTGCAAACAAAAAGCTTTTAACAGGAACAAATAAAAAAAAAATTAACGCCAACAGCACTGGTGCTGCTGTTTCCTCCTGAAAATTAAATCAATTGGCTGTTCGCCGTATCATAATAGTTATTTACAAAATTTACATTGAATTATTAAATCGACGAAATCCGGACAGATGTCTGGATGTGGACTTGCAGATCCTGTTGAAGTACTTGGTTCTGCTGGTGGAATGTCCTCCCTGACTCTGGTGCATGCAGCACGGGCAACATTTACAGGGTTCTGTTTCTTGACATGCCTCACCATGCTTGCAGTCCCGAAGGAATAATGTTTGTTCAGATTCCCTCTAGATAGTACAACAGAGTAGATTTGCAGGTTACTTTTGCAGCATTTACCTTTTTTTCACCTACTAGAAATGAAAAAAAAATCCATATCACTGCCTCTTTTCTTTTTGTGGGTGGATCTTCTGCCACAAATTCTTCCTCAAGAGTGTTGTGAAGTGTCTTCTTGCTGGTCAGCCATGATAAAACAATGAAAACACAGCTCCTTCAGAAAAAGATGTTCCTTCAAGGAAAGTCAAAGAAGAATGATTAAAATTGGTGGGGTCTTTCAACAGTTAGAATATGAAGTATTATGAACCAATTATATCTGTTCTTTAAAAGTTACATGGCTTTGCGTACGCTTACGGTAAGCTTACAGATCTCTTACGATGCGAGTACGTATGACGTCCTGCCGCGATTTGCGTAATTGCTTTTAAAATTAATATACGCTGATCGAAAGTTAAATAAAGCATTTTCATAATTATCCCAGATAATGTCTTCTCTTAGTATGTACATTAAATACATAAATACATGTTTTTAAACAATTAAAAACGTTCGCGTCTTTCGCGTACGGGGCGCCGTACATGACGTCACACGGAAGCGGTGATGCGACGCGTAACGTCAAAGCGTATTCGTAGCGTATGCGCGGGTATGCGCTGAGTACATTTAGCTGTACAAAGTATGGTGCGATTACCGTACGGTACGATTACCAAAAAACTATGAAAAAGGAATTATATAGAATTTAATTTTTATATATTTAAAAAAAATATATATATATTTTGTTTTATTATTTTACATTGAGTATGAAATATAACTTAAAAAATTAAAATATTTAGAATAAAAATGTAAGAAATAACTATAAAAAAGAAATATAATAATTAATACATTTTAAAATTATCATTTACAAAACCTTTGAAATTCACAGAAAAAACCATAGGTTTCACTTGCGTTATAGTTAGGAATTAGCATTTAAAAAACCTTAGAAATTCACTGAAAAAACCATAGGTTTCACACATGTTATAGTTAGCTGGACATTTCACTCATACAAAACCATTGAAATTCCCCCGTTCTAGTTAGTTCAGCTAACTATAACTCGCGCCCCTGCAATGCACTGCTGATGACATCACATATCACATATTACATCACTCATGACATGAACTAACTATAACGAGGGAATTTCAATGGTTTTGTATGAGTGAAATGTCCAGCTAACTATAACATGTGTGAAACCTATGGTTTTTTCAGTGAATGTCTAAAGTTTTTTAAATGCTAATTCCTAACTATAACGTGTGTGAAACCTATGATTTTTTCAGTGAATATATATATATATATATATATCAGTTGGTGTGGTTTTTCACAGCAGCCGTCGTGAGGAGAACGCCAAACGCTCACCGAAGTTCGGAGGCTTCGGAGTCAAACAACGCAGGAGGAGAGGTATTTTGGTCTGCTGGCGGGTTGGGCTGTTAAACTAATTAACCCCGCAAGACTTAATATTTGCCAATTATATATACGCGCAAATGTCGGATGAGACGCTGCTCGAGAGAGAGAAGGCGGCAGATGAACTGTTTACGAACTTACCAAAAGTTGCAGCGCCTAGCAATGTAAAACCCAAAGAAACTGTGCAAAATTCAGATGTCAAATCTTTATTGAACGATTCAGAAAAGGGGGTGGTGATGAACAGAGTGTCTGAATTAAGCAGACCACTCTTACCCAGTCCAAAGATCAGGGCTTGATCCATCACCGTTATTTAGCTCACTGCACCATCCCAGCTCAGAACCTGGCTACATGCAAATTAGTCTGTCCCTGGCCCAGTGCATGATGGGAACAGGGCAGACCAAACTACCAAGCCAATTCTTCACCAGAAAGGAGACAAGCTTCCGGGGACCGGTTTCTGGCATTTCAGCCGTCGTCGGCCCGGCATGCTTGAATCCTGATGGTGCAGTGAGCAAGGGACTCATGTCTGAGTATACCCTGCCACACCTATAGTGGCCAAAAACGATTCAGAAAAGGGGGTGGTGATGAACAGAGTGTCTGAATTAAGCAGACCACTCTTACCCAGTCCAAAGATCAGGGCTTGATCCATCACCGTTATTTAGCTCACTGCACCATCCCAGCTCAGAACCTGGCTATATGCAAATTAGTCTGTCCCTGGCCCAGTGCATCATGGGAACAGGGCAGACCAAACTACCAAGCCAATTCTTCACCAGAAAGGAAACAAGCTTCCGGGGACCGGTTTCTGGCATTTCAGCCGTCGTCGGCCCGGCTTGCTTGAATCCTGATGGTGCAGTGAGCAAGGGACTCATGTCTGAGTATACCCTGCCACACCTATAGTGGCCAAAAACGATTCAGAAAACGGGGTGGTGATGAACAGAGTGTCTGAATTAAGCAGACCACTCTTACCCAGTCCAAAGATCAGGGCTTGATCCATCACCGTTATTTAGCTTGTTTCCTTCCCAGTATAAGAATTGGCTTGGTAGTTTGGTTTGCCCTGTTCCCATCATGCACTGAGACAGGAACAGACTAATTTGCATGTAGCCAGGTTCTGAGCTGGGATGGTGCAGTGAGCTAAAAAACGGTGATGGATCAAGCCCTGATCTTTGGACTGGGTAAGAGTGGTCTGCTTAATTCGGATACTCTGTTCATTACCACCCCCTTTTCTGAATCATTTTGTCCACCATAAGCGTGGAAGGGTATACTCAGATGTGAGTCCCTTGCTCATTGCACCATCAGGATTCAAGCAAGCCGGGCCGACGACGGCTGAAATGCCAGAAACCGGTCCCAGGAAGCTTGTTTTCTTCCCAGTATAAGAATTGGCTTGGTAGTTTGGTTTGCCCTGTTCCCATCATGCACTGGGACAGGAACAGACTAGTTTGCATGTAGCCAGGTTCTGAGCTGGGATGGTGCAGTGAGCTAAAAAACGGTGATGGATCAAGCCCTGATCTTTTGACTGGGTAAGAGTGGTCTGCTTAATTCAGACACTCTGTTCATCACCACCCCCTTTTCTGATTCAAATCTTTATTGAAAGCACTAGAAAAGAACACGTGCAGCGAACTGACTAAATGGTGGGAGATCAAATCGTTACAGAAATATCACGAGGTGGGCTGTATACCTCGGGGTCTTAGAATCATGCTGGCCCCGAGCTTTGAAAATCGTAACCCACTGCTACTTAAAGATTGGGCTGACAGTAATATGGAGGCCTCTATGCGTTTAGTCTGTTTCCTCATAAAATATTCCACAATTGATCGGGAGGCAAACATAATTGAAATCGCACGCATCAAGCAGGAAATGCTCTCTCTCACAACACCTATCAATAAAGATTTCATTGACAAAAGCGTTCAAGACATGGAAGGACGAATAAAAATGCTGGAAGAAACGATCAAGGCCAGGAAGGCTTACTAGTTTGCTCGTGATAGAAATTATTACGAGCAAGGCCAAGTTTTTACATTTGCGCGTAAATACGACTTCATCAAAAAACAAAGAGGAGTAGGGGCATTACAAAAACAAGCCCCACAACACACAGGTTTGCCTCTTGATACCTTAGTCTCCTCATCTGATACCAGCGAGATTGTGAGTGAAACAGAGTCCGAAGGAAGCAGCGCAGATGCGGGTAGTATTCCCGCACTAGGTCCCCTTACCTATGCCGAAGAGATGGATTATATTAGGCAACAGAGAAAACTGTCCCTTCGACCGAGGAATGCAAATCCGCAATCCGCAGAATCAGGAACTGCAAGAAGCGCCAAAGGCGCAAGTGCGCAAAACAGCGGAGGCAGAGGGCAATTCCTCAAGAAGAAAAAAACTTGGCAGAACTAGATGACAGTGCTCAAAATTCCATCATCAATCTGACCAATATCCAACTTAATACTGCAGAAATACAATTGTTGACCTTGGGGCTTAGCTTTTGTCCGGAAAGCAATTTTAATTTTGTGGAGACGAGTCGATGTGTATAAATTCATACGCAAACTGAAATTAGCCAAATTTTTCCAAATCAAAAATCACAACAAACCATCGGCTCATTCTGCAAGTTTGCAGGTGCAATCAGGTCTAACAGCTAAACAAGTCCCCCTCCTCAAATCATTGTTCCATCTAGGCCAGGACGTAACTAGCACCCAGGAACAATCAATAAACACACAACAAATAGCGGAAGCAGAGGGTGTAGTCATCTCAGCACCAGGAGGCAGTCCCTTCAAGGCACCCTCCACATTTGTCCCGATAATGTCGCGCGATGCCTTGGACATTTTCCACGACCGCATCACAGAGGAACTAAAGAGTTTACATAGAAGGACCCTCAGACACCAGCAGAGCAACAAAAGTACCACATCACAGCAATATTTCCAATTGATGGAGAAATTGAAAAATAACAATTCGGTGGTAATTAACATCTCTGACAAGGGGGGTAACCTAGTCCTATGGGACAAAACAGCATACAAGGAATAAGCCTATAGACACTTGAACAACACGGAATGCTATAAATTGGCAAATGGGGCGGCAGTGAAACAAGTGAACAAGGAGTAATAAGAAAAACTCATGCAATGGAAAAGGGAAGGTTTGATTACAAAGTATGAATTCAGCTTTTTATATAAAGAATTTCCCACTCTACCGACATTCTATTTAATTCCAAAGGTTCACAAGCAAATCACCCCGGTTCCAAGTCGCCCAATAATATCGGCACGGGAGAGTGTCTTTGAAAATATGTCCAGATACGTCTACCACTATCTGCAAGAACACGTGGTTGCCCTGCCGACGTATCTGAGAGATACTAAGTACTTCCTGAGTAAGCTAAATTCTATCGAGTGGTCTACAGATTATTTGCTCATGACTCTAGATATTACCTCCCTTTACACTAGTATAAGACATGATGAGTGTTAAACATCTACATACTTTTTTCTCCAAGACAGATGTATGTCTTTGTACAATCATAGCAAGATGCTATTGAGTATGATGCGTTGGTGTTTGTTCAATAACATGTTTCTATTCGATGGTAAGGTGTTCAGGCAGCGACAGGGCGTTGACATGGGTGCATGCTTCTCCCCTAGCTACGCGTGTTTACACGTCAGCTGGTGGGAGAGGCATGTACTCATGGAAGAGCACAAATCACTTGTGGACAGGCATTTGGTGCACATATGGAGATACATAGATGATATTTTTATTGTTTGGAAGGGCACTGAACCTCAGGCTTTGGAATTTGTTGAAACCACCAATAATAACCATCTTAATCTGCAGTTCACAGCACACATTGACCAGGTTGCAGTAAATTTCCTTGACATTTCTGTACACATTGAAAACAACAGGATTGAAACACGGCTATTTCGGAAGCCCACAGCGGGAAACACCACGCCACTATTATTATTATTAGGGGCATTTGTAGAGCGCCTGGTGTACGCCTGCAGGCGTGTCCCCGCGCTATAAAAGTGGGGTAAGCAGTAAGACAGCTAGCGCAGCCGACTACCGTCTGAAAAGGTAGGTCTTAAGTTTAGTTCTAAACAGAGGTTCTGATGCCTCCAGGCATCAGCCCCAGCACACTATCACCAGTTTGCCATATGGTGAATTTGTAAGGATACGGAGAGCATGTAGGACACCTGAAGCAATGCAGACAGCCCAGCAATCTGCCAGAAGCAGGCTTCTGCATAGAGGCTATACAGCTAAACTACTTGACAAGGCACTAGTCAAAGACAATCCTTGAGATAGGCTTGATCTACTCAGGACACAACCTTCACAGGATATGACAGTAACTGACTCCCATCATGGTTCAAATCAGAGCCAAGCTACCACAGCTAGCACTTCTGTCCCTTGTAGCTTTATTACAACGTACAGTAGACAGGCCAGGGTCATCAAAAGCATTATTCATGCACAATGGCCAATAGTGCAGACCGACATGGTACTGTCACAGATTTTACCTGCTAAGCCTAACATAACCTACAGAAAAGCTTGCTCTATGCGAACTGATCTTGTCAGAACTAGTCCTTAGTCGGATCTACAAACAGGGTGGCTCACAGCGAGCAAAGGCTTTTATAAGTGCAGCACATGCCGTGCATGCAAATTCGGCATGAATGCTAAGTCATACACCACAGCCTTTTCTGATGCTCCCATCAAACTAAAAGGACACTACACATGTCGCACTGATCATGTGGTATATGTCCTTCAGTGTGTTTGCGGATTACGCTATGTAGGCAGCACAAAGTTGCCAGCATATCAACGAATCTTACAGCACCTGCGGGCAACCGTAAACTCTGATCCCACTTACCCAGTGGCTCGACATGTGAATATGGAACATGCCAGTAATCTCAATGTGCTCAAGTATTTTGTCATAGACAGCATTCCCCTCAATAAGCGAGGAGGGAACCGGGAAAAAAAACTAAGACAGTTGAAGACGAAGTATATCAATGAAATGGACACCAAGGCCCCCAATGGGTTAAATATGTGTGAAGATATACACCATTATCTATAGAGGCGCCCTAGTAATGGGATTCTGGTCTCTATACATTTATGTACTGACTGTGCATCCTCTAAGCCCGGATTGGTCCTTTAACAACACTGTTCTTTAGTCCCATGTTCTTGTTCTTTTTCTGTTACTTTTGCCTTTTCTTTTTTCCTTTTTTCAGCAGTTGATGTCTGTGATATTGACACCTGCATATGCAGTTCAAATAGGGTTTATTATATGCCCATGTGCCCAAAACTGAATTTAGGTGGCATAATTTTGCAAAACTTGGTTCCCATTCATGGCCATTTCTTCTCTCTAAATCACATAATATTGTGTATTTCACACACATTTTTTTAACCAACAACACTTAGCACAGGTGATGTCACAAGCACTTTGTTATGCTAAACAGGTTTATGACACACAAATTGTTCCTGCATAAGGTTCCAGGGAATTATTGCTGAAATTAGAGCATCTAGCATAAATAAGCAATTGTTCGATGTGAGTTATTTTGTATTCATGTACCAGATGTACTAACACTCTAGGATACAACACTTTGAGTAAATTTGATTAAAATATCTACTGTCAAAAGGGAACTTGTATCCTTGCGCTCCTTATCCATGCAGACTTGGGAAAACGAGGTTTTGAACCAGCATATAGACTTGGGCGTCTTAGTGGTTTTCATTATGGAAATGTGCAGACATCAGTTTTCACGATCCAGCAATTTTGCATTTGTGCTGAAATATCAACTAAGATTATATAATACTAGCAGCCCGCCCCAGCATTCCCTTGGACAGAAGGGGGCTGGGGGCAGCATTTCAGGCTTGCGTGCACTCCCGCCCCGGCCCCCGCCTGCCACGACATTGTCCGTGTCCCGGAGACTGAGCCTTACCTCAGCCGCCGTTGTTCAGGGCCAACCTCCGGCCCCCCTCCCCCTCCCGCCCGTGTTCTGGAGAGCCTGAGCCTTACCTCAGCCGCCGGTCCCGCTCCAGGCGCTTTTCCTCCTGTAATTCACCGTTTGCTACCTCCGGCTCCCCGCGCATGAAGCAGCGCCAGTCACTCCAGGACTCACCCCCGTCCGCGCTTCAAGGGATTGGCCGGTCCCGCTCCAGGCGCCCCGCTCGCACAGGCCTCCACTTCGCCCAGCAGCAAGCCTCCCAGCAGGTCGCCATCTTCCGTCAATGGGCACGATCCGCAGAGATTGCCAGCCTCGGACACCCCGGGCAGCACGATTAGCCGCCATTTCAGGAAGTGTTGCCAGGGAGCGCAAATGATGTCATCACACAGATGTCGCGTCCGGCGCTACTTGCAAGGGACTACTTTATTTTTATTTCTACATTTTTTAAACAACGTATATTTTTTATTTGTAATAGCCTATGTCCTTCTGCTTGCCCTGAGGTTTTCAAAGATGTCTTGGGTGTTTGGATTGGTGGTGTACTTTTCGAGTTTACCTGGCTCAAAGGACACAGTTCTCTCTTTATAATAGTAGTATAGATATCATACAATATATTACATAGCTTGCTTTTAGTCTAGCAACAGTGAAATGAGGAAATATGTACATTGGGGTACTTATATTTCATCTGGGAGTGTTATATCAATATACTATTACAGCCAATGCATTGTCTGGCTTGCCACACCGAACTTTATATATTTTTGATATACTCTCAAATTGTTTTTGCATTTGTGCAATCATAGTAACTTGAAATACTGATGCTCATGGTAAAATATTTTGATTGACTCCCTCAGGAATGCACTTCATTTGTTATATAGAATCTTTGTGCTTGATAATACAAACAGAAATATGTGTAGTTTTTTTACCTGTTAGTATTTTTTTACTTTTAGTTGAATTGGTAGTTTTGAATGTCACGTGATGTATCACACCTTGTGTATTTAAAGGCATTTCTTGAGCAACGTGGATATGTGACCAAGGCCACTCGTTGGTCGGAACCCGTCATCTTGTCCGTTGCATTTGCGCATTTGGCTTCAATAAACTGTCACTGTTGCCAGCAGTGAAAGGAAATCATTTTTTGAGTCCGTTTCTCCCTTTTGGTGGTTCTAAGCACTGGAGTGGTAATTGGATATATATATATATATATATATATATATCTCAGCCCGTCCCGACGTTGTCCGGGTATGAATTGCTGCCGGCCAGTAGTATATTGTTTTGTACGATTTCGTTTTGATAGCATTTCTTATCTATACACAGGTCTGTGAAACGCTCTGATTCACAGTGCATTGCTGATGCACTTAAGAGTGAGCGTTTAGTAGTGTGTGAACTCGAGTTTCCCTACTTTATTTTTCCTTGCAATATTGTATAGCGCAAACTCTACAACATGGCATGAGCACAATTTACATTTCAGAAGAACACATTCATTTGTGGTAGGCACGGGGAGACAAAGCGATTTGCCTGGAATCACAGGATGTTGAGCTGATGCCGAGATTCGAACGTAGCTCCCCAGCTCTAAAGTTCGCAATTCTAGAACTTGTGGCAGGAGGTGTGTCTAAAAGTGTATGTCGGTGCTGGCCATCAATGAGAGAGACCTGTGCATTTTTCGAATGGGTGGTGAAAAAATATGAGTATGTTGCTGGAGATGTGGGCCGCCGTGCCACCAATGTACTTACCGGGGGAGGGTAAACACCCATTATTCCGCAACTGTCTTTCCACATACCATCACCCTGCATACTTTCATTACGAAAGTACCATGACTCTGCAATGCCATTATAACGCATGGCATTACATTTTATATGCTTTTACAACGAAATTCGTTGTAAATGCATGAATGGTAAAAGCATGTTTTTTTTTTGTTTGGATAAGGTAAGTATGGGTATAGGGGTATATGTTTTGGGGTACTAAGGTAAATGTTTTGTAGTGTTTGGGTATTTTAAGGGTTCAGATATAGTTTTGGGTTATGGGGTACAGGGGTAGTTTTAGGGTATAGGTATGGGTTTTGGGGTACATGGGTATTTTTAGGGTTCAGGGCTAGGTTTGGGTTTTGGGGTATATGGGTATTTTTAGGGTTCAGGGGTAGGTTTGGGTTTTGGGGTACAGGGGTATTTTTAGGGTTCCGGGCTAGGTTTGGGTTTTGGGGTACAGGGGTATTTTTAGGGTTCCGGGCTAGGTTTGGGGGTACAGGGGTATTTTAATCGTTCAGGGGTGGGTTTGGGGTACAGGGTTATTTTTAGGGTTCCGGGCTAGGTTTGAGTTTTGGGGTACAGGGGTATTTTAATCGTTCAGGGGTGGGTTTGGGGTACAGGGTTATTTTTAGGGTTCCGGGCTAGTTTTGGGGTACAGGGGTATTTTAAGGGTTCAGGGCTAGGTTTGGGGGTACAGGGGTATTTTAGGGTTCAGCGGTAGTTTTGGGTTTTGGGGTACAGTGGTATTTTTAGGGTTCAGGGGTAGGTTTGGGTTTTGGGGTACAGTGGTATTTTTAGGGTTCAGGGGTAGGTTTGGGTTTTGGGGTACAGTGGTATTTTTAGGGTTCAGGGGTAGGTTTGGGTTTTGAGGTACAGGGGTATTTATAGGGTTCAGGGATAGGTTTGGGTTTTGGGGTACAGGGTATATTTATAGGGTTAAGATGGGTTAGTGTTTAAGGGTGTTGGGGTATTTAAAGGAGTAAGGGTGGGTTATGATTATGGGGTGCAGGGGTATTTAAAGGGAGCAGGGTGGGATTAGCACACGATATGAGACATGGCATGAAGGGCGGAACATACCACACGCCCCCAGCGTTTGTCACGCCCCCAGCACACACCCACAACGCAGACACGCCCACAAGGGACTACTTTGCTGGCACGGTTCTTTTATCTTTTAAATTTATACGGTGGGCGTCTGCATAGCCTATGTCCTTCTGCTGCAACTGCCCTTTCCAACGCTGTATTGGGTGTTGTAATTGGTACTGTGGTTGCTGAGATTACCCGCCTCAAAGGTTTGGGCTCTCTCTTTATTATATTAGTATGGATATATATATGTATGTATATCTCAAAAGAACATATTTATATATAAAGCACCATAAATTATCAGACACACATTGAGGAAATAGAAGTTTGACACAATACAAATATGGACCTCCTAAAATACAAAACAGAACTATACACATTAAAACAATACAAGATAGCATGTTGATTTCAAATTTGTATACACTTAATAAAATCACCCTATTATAGAGCGAGTTCATCAGTAAAGGGCAATATAAATCTAACCTAGCAATTGACGCCAAGATCTGCTCGGCTATATGCTGGAACACGTCAGCTGATTGATAGTAAGGCAGTCTGGGAAAGCATACAAGCTACGAGCCCACCCAAGGCATTCTGGGACTAGTAGTTTTGTGCGGTAACAGGAAAGAAAAGGGTACAAGAGACTTGATGGTTAACAATATGTCATATACATTTTGTTGCTGGGTTAGATTTATATTGCCCTTTAGCTGGCTGTGGGAGCCCAGCACGGTGCTGCAGCTGTGGTTCTTCAGCTAGCTGGAGAACCCAGCTTATGGTAGTCGCTGTGGTTCTTTAGCTGGCTGGGGAGCCCAGCTCGGGGTTGCAGCTGTGGTTCTTTAGCTGGCTGGGGAGCCCAGCTCGGGGTTGCAGCTGTGGTTCTTTAGCTGGCTGGGGAGCCCAGCTCATGGTAGCAGCTGTGGTTCTTTAGCTGGCTGGGGAGCCCAGCTCGGGGTTGCAGCTGTGGTTCTTTAGCTGGCTGGGGTGCCCAGCTCATGGTAGCAGCTGTGGTTCTTTAGCTGGCTGGAGAGCCCAGCTCACGGTAGCATCTGTGGTTCTTTAGCTGGCTGGGGTGCCCAGCTCATGGTAGCAGCTGTGGTTCTTTAGCTGGCTGGAGAGCCCAGCTCACGGTAGCATCTGTGGTTCTTTAGCTGGCTGGGGTGCCCAGCTCATGGTAGCATCTGTGGTTCTTTAGCTGGCTGGGGTGCCCAGCTCACGGTAGCAGCTGTGGTTCTTTAGCTGGCTGGGGTGCCCAGCTCACGGTAGCATCTGTGGTTCTTTAGCTGGCTGTGGGAGCGCTGCAGCTGTGGTTCTTTAGCTGGCTGGGGAGCCCAACTCATGGTAGCAGCTGTGGTTCTTTAGCTGGCTGGGGAGCCCAGCTCGGGGTTGCAGTTGTGATTTTTTAGCTGGCAGGGGAACCCAGCTCACGGTATCATCTGTGGTTCTTTAGCTGGCTGTGGGAGCGCTGCAGCTGTGGTTCTTTAGCTGGCTGGGGAGCCCAGCTCGGGGTTGCAGCTGTGGTACTTTAGCTGGCTGGGGAGCCCAGCTCGGGGTTGCAGCTGTGGTACTTTAGCTGGCTGGGGAGCCCAGCTCGGGGTTGCAGCTGTGGTTCTTTAGCTGGCTGGGGAGCCCAGCTCATGGTAGCAGCTGTGGTTCTTTAGCTGGCTGTGGGAGCGCTGCAGCTGTGGTTCTTTAGCTGGCTGGGGAGCCCAACTCATGGTAGCAGCTGTGGTTCTTTAGCTGGCTGGGGAGCCCAGCTCGGGGTTGCAGTTGTGATTTTTTTAGCTGGCAGGGGAACCCAGCTCACGGTATCATCTGTGGTTCTTTAGCTGGCCGTGGGAGCGCTGCAGCTGTGGTTCTTTAGCTGGCTGGGGAGCCCAGCTCGGGGTTGCAGTTGTGATTTTTTAGCTGGCAGGGGAACCCAGCTCACGGTAGCATCTGTGGTTCTTTAGCTGGCTGTGGGAGCGCTGCAGCTGTGGTTCTTTAGCTGGCTGGGGAGCCCAGCTCACGGTAGCATCTGTGGTTCTTTAGCTGGCTGGAGAGCCCAGCTCACGGTAGCATCTGTGGTTCTTTAGCTGGCTGGGGAGCCCAGCTCGGGGTTGCAGCTGTGGTTCTTTAGCTGGCTGGGGAGCCCAGCTCGGGGTTGCAGCTGTGGTTCTTTAGCTGGCTGGGGAGCCCAGCTCACGGTAGCAGCTGTGGTTCTTTAGCTGGCTGGAGAGCCCAGCTCACGGTAGCAGCTATGGTTCTGTAGCTGGCTGGGGAGCCCAGCTCACGGTAGCATCTGTGGTTCTTTAGCTGGCTGTGGGAGCGCTGCAGCTGTGGTTCTTCAGCTGGCTGGGGTGCCCAGCTCATGGTAGCAGCTGTGGTTCTTTAGCTGGCTGGGGACCCCAGCTCGGGGTTGCAGTTGTGGTTCTTTAGATGGCTGGGGAGCCCAGCTCACGGTAGCATCTGTGGTTCTTTAGCTGGCTGTGGGAGCGCTGCAGCTGTGGTTCTTTAGCTGGCTGTGGGAGCGCTGCAGCTGTGGTTCTTTAGCTGGATGGGGAGCCCAGCTCATGGTAGCAGCTGTGGTTCTTTAGCTGGCTGGGGAGCCCAGCTCGGGGTTGCAGTTGTGGTTCTTTAGCTGGCTGGAGAGCCCAGCTCGGGGTTGCAGTTGTGGTTCTTTAGCTGGCTGGGGAGCCCAGCTCGGGGTTGCAGTTGTGGTTCTTTAGCTGGCTGGGGAGCCCAGCTCGGGGTTGCAGTTGTGGTTCTTTAGCTGGCAGGGGAGCCCAGCTCACGGTAGCATCTGTGGTTCTTTAGCTGGCTGTGGGAGCGCTGCAGCTGTGGTTCTTTATCTGGCTGTGGGAGCGCTGCAGCTGTGGTTCTTTAGCTGGCTGGGGAGCCCAGCTCATGGTAGCAGCTGTGGTTCTTTAGCTGGCTGTGGGAGCGCTGCAGCTGTGGTTCTTTAGCTGGTTGTGGGAGCGCTGCAGCTGTGGTATTTTAGCTGGCTGGGGAGCCCAGCTCGGGGTTGCAGCTGTGGTTCTTTAGCTGGCAGGGGAACCCAGCTCACTGTAGCATCTGTGGTTCTTTAGCTGGTTGTGGGAGCGCTGCAGCTGTGGTTCTTTAGCTGGCTGGGGAGCCCAGCTCGGGGTTGCAGTTGTGGTTCTTTAGCTGGCAGGGGAGCCCAGCTCGGGGTTGCAGCTGTGGTACTTTAGCTGGCTGGGGAGCCCAGCTCATGGTAGCAGTTGTGGTTCTTTAGCTGGCAGGGGAGCCCAGCTCACAGTAGCATCTGTGGTTCTTTAGCTGGCTGGAGAGCCCAGCTCACGGTAGCATCTGTGGTTCTTTAGCTGGTTGTGGGAGCGCTGCAGCTGTGGTTCTTTAGCTGGCAGGGGAGCCCAAATCACGGTAGCATCTGTGGTTCTTTAGCTGGTTGTGGGAGCGCTGCAGCTGTGGTTCTTTAGCTGGCTGGGGAGCCCAGCTCGGGGTTGCAGTTGTGGTTCTTTAGCTGGCTGGGGTGCCCAGCTTGGGGTTGCAGTTGTGGTTCTTTAGCTGGCTGGGGAGCCCAGCTCGGGGTTGCAGTTGTGGTTCTTTAGCTGGCAGGGGAACCCAGCTCACTGTAGCATCTGTGGTTCTTTAGCTGGTTGTGGGAGCGCTGCAGCTGTGGTTCTTTAGCTGGCTGGGGAGCCCAGCTCGGGGTTGCAGCTGTGGTTCTTTAGCTGGCTGGGGACCCCAGCTCGGGGTTGCAGCTGTGGTTCTTTAGCTGGCTGGGGAGCCCAGCTCATGGTAGCAGCTGTGGTTCTTTAGCTGGCTGGGGACCCCAGCTCGGGGTTGCAGCTGTGGTACTTTAGTTGGCTGGGGAGCCCAGCTCGGGGTTGCAGTTGTGGTTCTTTAGCTGGCAGGGGAGCCCAGCTCACGGTAGCATCTGTGGTTCTTTAGCTGGCTGTGGGAGCGCTGCAGCTGTGGTTCTTTAGCTGGCTGGGGTGCCCAGCTCATGGTAGCAGCTGTGGTTCTTTAGCTGGCTGGAGAGCCCAGCTCACGGTAGCATCTGTGGTTCTTTAGCTGGCTGGGGTGCCCAGCTCATGGTAGCAGCTGTGGTTCTTTAGCTGGCTGGGGTGCCCAGCTCATGGTAGCAGCTGTGGTTCTTTAGCTGGCTGGAGAGCTCAGCTCACGGTAGCATCTGTGGTTCTTTAGCTGGCTGTGGGAGCGCTGCAGCTGTGGTTCTTTAGCTGGCTGGGGAGCCCAGCTCGGGGTTGCAGTTGTGGTTCTTTAGCTGGCAGGGGAGCCCAGCTCACGGTAGCATCTGTGGTTCTTTAGCTGGCTGTGGGAGCGCTGCAGCTGTGGTTCTTTAGCTGGCTGGGGTGCCCAGCTCATGGTAGCAGCTGTGGTTCTTTAGCTGGCTGGGGAGCCCAGCTCGGGGTTGCAGTTGTGGTTCTTTAGCTGGCAGGGGAACCCAGCTCACTGTAGCATCTGTGGTTCTTTAGCTGGTTGTGGGAGCGCTGCAGCTGTGGTTCTTTAGCTGGCTGGGGAGCCCAGCTCGGGGTTGCAGTTGTGGTTCTTTAGCTGGCAGGGGAACCCAGCTCACTGTAGCATCTGTGGTTCTTTAGCTGGTTGTGGGAGCGCTGCAGCTGTGGTTCTTTAGCTGGCTGGGGAGCCCAGCTCGGGGTTGCAGCTGTGGTACTTTAGCTGGCTGGGGAGCCCAGCTCATGGTAGCAGTTGTGGTTCTTTAGCTGGCTGTGGGAGCCCAGCTCACGGTAGCATCTGTGGTTCTTTAGCTGGCTGGAGAGCCCAGCTCACGGTAGCATCTGTGGTTCTTTAGCTGGTTGTGGGAGCGCTGCAGCTGTGGTTCTTTAGCTGGCAGGGGAGCCCAGCTCACGGTAGCATCTGTGGTTCTTTAGCTGGCTGTGGGAGCGCTGCAGCTGTGGTTCTTTAGCTGGCTGGGGAGCCCAGCTCGGGGTTGCAGTTGTGGTTCTTTAGCTGGCTGGGGAGCCCAGCTCGGGGTTGCAGCTGTGGTTCTTTAGCTGGCAGGGGAACCCAGCTCACGGTAGCATCTGTGGTTCTTTAGCTGGTTGTGGGAGCGCTGCAGCTGTGGTTCTTTAGCTGGCTGGGGAGCCCAGCTCACTGTAGCAGCTGTGGTACTTTAGCTGGCTGGGGAGCCCAGCTCGGGGTTGCAGTTGTGGTTCTTTAGCTGGCAGGGGAACCCAGCTCACGGTAGCAGCTGTGGTTCTTTAGCTGGCTGTGGGAGCGCTGCAGCTGTGGTTCTTTAGCTGGCTGGGGAGCCCAGCTCACGGTAGCAGCTGTGGTTCTTTAGCTGGCAGGGTAACCCAGCTCGGGGTTGCAGCTGTGGTTCTTTAGCTGGCTGGGGTGCCCAGCTCGGGGTTGCAGTTGTGGTTCTTTAGCTGGCTGGGGAGCCCAGCTCGGGGTTGCAGTTGTGGTTCTTTAGCTGGCAGGGGAACCCAGCTCACTGTAGCATCTGTGGTTCTTTAGCTGGTTGTGGGAGCGCTGCAGCTGTGGTTCTTTAGCTGGCTGGGGAGCCCAGCTCGGGGTTGCAGTTGTGGTTCTTTAGCTGGCAGGGGAACCCAGCTCACTGTAGCATCTGTGGTTCTTTAGCTGGTTGTGGGAGCGCTGCAGCTGTGGTTCTTTAGCTGGCTGGGGAGCCCAGCTCGGGGTTGCAGCTGTGGTACTTTAGCTGGCTGGGGAGCCCAGCTCATGGTAGCAGTTGTGGTTCTTTAGCTGGCTGTGGGAGCCCAGCTCACGGTAGCATCTGTGGTTCTTTAGCTGGCTGGAGAGCCCAGCTCACGGTAGCATCTGTGGTTCTTTAGCTGGTTGTGGGAGCGCTGCAGCTGTGGTTCTTTAGCTGGCAGGGGAGCCCAGCTCACGGTAGCATCTGTGGTTCTTTAGCTGGCTGTGGGAGCGCTGCAGCTGTGGTTCTTTAGCTGGCTGGGGTGCCCAGCTCATGGTAGCAGCTGTGGTTCTTTAGCTGGCTGGGGAGCCCAGCTCGGGGTTGCAGTTGTGGTTCTTTAGCTGGCAGGGGAACCCAGCTCACTGTAGCATCTGTGGATCTTTAGCTGGTTGTGGGAGCGCTGCAGCTGTGGTTCTTTAGCTGGCTGGGGAGCCCAGCTCGGGGTTGCAGTTGTGGTTCTTTAGCTGGTTGGGGTGCCCAGCTCGGGGTTGCAGTTGTGGTTCTTTAGCTGGCAGGGGAACCCAGCTCACTGTAGCATCTGTGGTTCTTTAGCTGGTTGTGGGAGCGCTGCAGCTGTGGTTCTTTAGCTGGCTGGGGAGCCCAGCTCGGGGTTGCAGCTGTGGTTCTTTAGCTGGCTGGGGACCCCAGCTCGGGGTTGCAGCTGTGGTTCTTTAGCTGGCTGGGGAGCCCAGCTCATGGTAGCAGCTGTGGTTCTTTAGCTGGCTGGGGACCCCAGCTCGGGGTTGCAGCTGTGGTACTTTAGCTGGCTGGGGAGCCCAGCTCGGGGTTGCAGTTGTGGTTCTTTAGCTGGCAGGGGAGCCCAGCTCACTGTAGCATCTGTGGTTCTTTAGCTGGCTGTGGGAGCGCTGCAGCTGTGGTTCTTTAGCTGGCTGGGGTGCCCAGCTCATGGTAGCAGCTGTGGTTCTTTAGCTGGCTGGGGTGCCCAGCTCATGGTAGCATCTGTGGTTCTTTAGCTGGCTGTGGGAGCGCTGCAGCTGTGGTTCTTTAGCTGGCTGGGGAGCCCAGCTCGGGGTTGCAGTTGTGGTTCTTTAGCTGGCTGGGGTGCCCAGCTCATGGTAGCAGCTGTGGTTCTTTAGCTGGCTGGGGTGCCCAGCTCATGGTAGCAGCTGTGGTTCTTTAGCTGGCTGGGGTGCCCAGCTCATGGTAGCAGCTGTGGTTCTTTAGCTGGCTGGAGAGCCCAGCTCACGGTAGCATCTGTGGTTCTTTAGCTGGCTGGGGTGCCCAGCTCATGGTAGCAGCTGTGGTTCTTTAGCTGGCTGGAGAGCCCAGCTCACGGTAGCATCTGTGGTTCTTTAGCTGGCTGTGGGAGCGCTGCAGCTGTGGTTCTTTAGCTGGCAGGGGAGCCCAGCTCACGGTAGCATCTGTGGTTCTTTAGCTGGCTGTGGGAGCGCTGCAGCTGTGGCTCTTTAGCTGGCTGGGGTGCCCAGCTCATGGTAGCAGCTGTGGTTCTTTAGCTGGCTGGGGAGCCCAGCTCGGGGTTGCAGTTGTGGTTCTTTAGCTGGCAGGGGAACCCAGCTCACTGTAGCATCTGTGGTTCTTTAGCTGGTTGTGGGAGCGCTGCAGCTGTGGTTCTTTAGCTGGCTGGGGAGCCCAGCTCGGGGTTGCAGTTGTGGTTCTTTAGCTGGCAGGGGAACCCAGCTCACTGTAGCATCTGTGGTTCTTTAGCTGGTTGTGGGAGCGCTGCAGCTGTGGTTCTTTAGCTGGCTGGGGAGCCCAGCTCATGGTAGCAGCTGTGGTTCTTTAGCTGGCTGGGGAGCCCAGCTCGGGGTTGCAGCTGTGGTACTTTAGCTGGCTGGGGAGCCCAGCTCGGGGTTGCAGCTGTGGTACTTTAGCTGGCTGGGGAGCCCAGCTCGGGGTTTCAGCTGTGGTTCTTTAGCTGGCTGGGGTGCCCAGCTCATGGTAGCAGCTGTGGTTCTTTAGCTGGCTGTTGGAGCGCTGCAGCTGTGGTTCTTTAGCTGGCTGGGGAGCCCAGCTCACGGTAGCAGCTGTGGTACTTTAGCTGGCTGGGGAGCCCAGCTCGGGGTTGCAGTTGTGGTTCTTTAGCTGGCAGGGGAACCCAGCTCACGGTAGCAGCTGTGGTTCTTTAGCTGGCTGTGGGAGCGCTGCAGCTGTGGTTCTTTAGCTGGCTGGGGAGCCCAGCTCACGGTAGCAGCTGTGGTTCTTTAGCTGGCAGGGGAACCCAGCTCGGGGTTGCAGCTGTGGTACTTTAGCTGGCAGGGGAGCCCAGCTCACGGTAGCATCTGTGGTTCTTTAGCTGGCTGTGGGAGCGCTGCAGCTGTGGTTCTTTAGCTGGCTGGGGAGCCCAGCTCGGGGTTGCAGCTGTGGTACTTTAGCTGGCTGGGGAGCCCAGCTCGGGGTTGCAGCTGTGGTACTTTAGCTGGCTGGGGAGCCCAGCTCGGGGTTGCAGCTGTGGTTCTTTAGCTGGCTGGGGTGCCCAGCTCATGGTAGCAGCTGTGGTTCTTTAGCTGGTTGTGGGAGCGCTGCAGCTGTGGTTCTTTAGCTGGCTGGGGAGCCCAGCTCACGGTAGCAGCTGTGGTACTTTAGCTGGCTGGGGAGCCCAGCTCGGGGTTGCAGTTGTGGTTCTTTAGCTGGCAGGGGAACCCAGCTCACGGTAGCAGCTGAGGTTCTTTAGCTGGCTGTGGGAGCGCTGCAGCTGTGGTTCTTTAGCTGGCTGGGGAGCCCAGCTCACGGTAGCAGCTGTGGTTCTTTAGCTGGCAGGGGAACCCAGCTCGGGGTTGCAGCTGTGGTACTTTAGCTGGCAGGGGAGCCCAGCTCACGGTAGCATCTGTGGTTCTTTAGCTGGCTGTGGGAGCGCTGCAGCTGTGGTTCTTTAGCTGGCTGGGGAGCCCAGCTCGGGGTTGCAGTTGTGGTTCTTTAGCTGGCTGGGGAGCCCAGCTCGGGGTTGCAGCTGTGGTTCTTTAGCTGGCAGGGGAACCCAGCTCACGGTAGCATCTGTGGTTCTTTAGCTGGTTGTGGGAGCGCTGCAGCTGTGGTTCTTTAGCTGGCTGGGGAGCCCAGCTCACTGTAGCAGCTGTGGTACTTTAGCTGGCTGGGGAGCCCAGCTCGGGGTTGCAGTTGTGGTTCTTTAGCTGGCAGGGGAACCCAGCTCACGGTAGCAGCTGTGGTTCTTTAGCTGGCTGTGGGAGCGCTGCAGCTGTGGTTCTTTAGCTGGCTGGGGAGCCCAGCTCACGGTAGCAGCTGTGGTTCTTTAGCTGGCAGGGTAACCCAGCTCGGGGTTGCAGCTGTGGTTCTTTAGCTGGCTGGGGTGCCCAGCTCGGGGTTGCAGTTGTGGTTCTTTAGCTGGCTGGGGAGCCCAGCTCGGGGTTGCAGTTGTGGTTCTTTAGCTGGCAGGGGAACCCAGCTCACTGTAGCATCTGTGGTTCTTTAGCTGGTTGTGGGAGCGCTGCAGCTGTGGTTCTTTAGCTGGCTGGGGAGCCCAGCTCGGGGTTGCAGCTGTGGTTCTTTAGCTGGCTGGGGACCCCAGCTCGGGGTTGCAGCTGTGGTTCTTTAGCTGGCTGGGGAGCCCAGCTCATGGTAGCAGCTGTGGTTCTTTAGCTGGCTGGGGACCCCAGCTCGGGGTTGCAGCTGTGGTACTTTAGCTGGCTGGGGAGCCCAGCTCGGGGTTGCAGTTGTGGTTCTTTAGCTGGCAGGGGAGCCCAGCTCACTGTAGCATCTGTGGTTCTTTAGCTGGCTGTGGGAGCGCTGCAGCTGTGGTTCTTTAGCTGGCTGGGGTGCCCAGCTCATGGTAGCAGCTGTGGTTCTTTAGCTGGCTGGGGTGCCCAGCTCATGGTAGCAGCTGTGGTTCTTTAGCTGGCAGGGGAACCCAGCTCGGGGTTGCAGCTGTGGTACTTTAGCTGGCAGGGGAGCCCAGCTCACGGTAGCATCTGTGGTTCTTTAGCTGGCCGGGGTGCCCAGCTCATGGTAGCAGCTGTGGTTCTTTAGCTGGCTGGGGTGCCCAGCTCATGGTAGCAGCTGTGGTTCTTTAGCTGGCTGGAGAGCCCAGCTCACGGTAGCATCTGTGGTTCTTTAGCTGGCTGTGGGAGCGCTGCAGCTGTGGTTCTTTAGCTGGCAGGGGAGCCCAGCTCACGGTAGCATCTGTGGTTCTTTAGCTGGCTGTGGGAGCGCTGCAGCTGTGGTTCTTTAGCTGGCTGGGGTGCCCAGCTCATGGTAGCAGCTGTGGTTCTTTAGCTGGCTGGGGAGCCCAGCTCGGGGTTGCAGTTGTGGTTCTTTAGCTGGCAGGGGAACCCAGCTCACTGTAGCATCTGTGGTTCTTTAGCTGGTTGTGGGAGCGCTGCAGCTGTGGTTCTTTAGCTGGCTGGGGAGCCCAGCTCGGGGTTGCAGTTGTGGTTCTTTAGCTGGCAGGGGAACCCAGCTCACTGTAGCATCTGTGGTTCTTTAGCTGGTTGTGGGAGCGCTGCAGCTGTGGTTCTTTAGCTGGCTGGGGAGCCCAGCTCGGGGTTGCAGCTGTGGTACTTTAGCTGGCTGGGGAGCCCAGCTCGGGGTTGCAGCTGTGGTACTTTAGCTGGCTGGGGAGCCCAGCTCGGGGTTGCAGCTGTGGTTCTTTAGCTGGCTGGGGTGCCCAGCTCATGGTAGCAGCTGTGGTTCTTTAGCTGGCTGTTGGAGCGCTGCAGCTGTGGTTCTTTAGCTGGCTGGGGAGCCCAGCTCACGGTAGCAGCTGTGGTACTTTAGCTGGCTGGGGAGCCCAGCTCGGGGTTGCAGTTGTGGTTCTTTAGCTGGCAGGGGAACCCAGCTCACGGTAGCAGCTGTGGTTCTTTAGCTGGCTGTGGGAGCGCTGCAGCTGTGGTTCTTTAGCTGGCTGGGGAGCCCAGCTCACGGTAGCAGCTGTGGTTCTTTAGCTGGCAGGGGAACCCAGCTCGGGGTTGCAGCTGTGGTACTTTAGCTGGCAGGGGAGCCCAGCTCACGGTAGCATCTGTGGTTCTTTAGCTGGCTGTGGGAGCGCTGCAGCTGTGGTTCTTTAGCTGGCTGGGGAGCCCAGCTCGGGGTTGCAGTTGTGGTTCTTTAGCTGGCTGGGGAGCCCAGCTCGGGGTTGCAGCTGTGGTTCTTTAGCTGGCAGGGGAACCCAGCTCACGGTAGCATCTGTGGTTCTTTAGCTGGTTGTGGGAGCGCTGCAGCTGTGGTTCTTTAGCTGGCTGGGGAGCCCAGCTCACGGTAGCAGCTGTGGTTCTTTAGCTGGTTGTGGGAGCGCTGCAGCTGTGGTTCTTTAGCTGGCTGGGGAGCCCAGCTCATGGTAGCAGCTGTGGTTCTTTAGCTGGCTGGGGAGCCCAGCTCGGGGTTGCAGTTGTGGTTCTTTAGCTGGCACGGGAACCCAGCTCACGGTAGCATCTGTGGTTCTTTAGCTGGCTGTGGGAGCGCTGCAGCTGTGGTTCTTTAGCTGGCAGGGGAGCCCAGCTCGGGGTTGCAGTTGTGGTTCTTTAGCTGGCAGGGGAACCCAGCTCACGGTAGCATCTGTGGTTCTTTAGCTGGCTGTGGGAGCGCTGCAGCTGTGGTTCTTTAGCTGGCTGGGGAGCCCAGCTCGGGTTGCAGTTGTGGTTCTTTAGCTGGCTGGGGAACCCAGCTCACGGTAGCATCTGTGGTTCTTTAGCTGGCTGTGGGAGCGCTGCAGCTGTGGTTTTTTAGCTGGCAGGGGAACCCAGCTCACTGTAGCATCTGTGGTTCTTTAGCTGGCTGTGGGAGCGCTGCAGCTGTGGTTCTTTAGCTGGCTGGGGAGCCCAGCTCACGGTAGCATCTGTGGTTCTTTAGCTGGCAGGGGAACCCAGCTCACGGTAGCATCTGTGGTTCTTTAGCTGGCTGTGGGAGCGCTGCAGCTGTGGTTCTTTAGCTGGCAGGGGAACCCAGCTCACGGTAGCATCTGTGGTTCTTTAGCTGGCTGTGGGAGCGCTGCAGCTGTGGTTTTTTAGCTGGCTGGGGAGCCCAGCTCGGGGTTGCAGTTGTGGTTCTTTAGCTGGCAGGGGAACCCAGCTCACTGTAGCATCTGTGGTTCTTTAGCTGGTTGTGGGAGCGCTGCAGCTGTGGTTCTTTAGCTGGCTGTGGGAGCGCTGCAGCTGTGGTTCTTTAGCTGGCAGGGGAACCCAGCTCACGGTAGCATCTGTGGTTCTTTAGCTGGCTGTGGGAGCGCTGCAGCTGTGGTTCTTTAGCTGGCAGGGGAGCCCAGCTCGGGGTTGCAGTTGTGGTTCTTTAGCTGGCAGGGGAACCCAGCTCACGGTAGCATCTGTGGTTCTTTAGCTGGCTGTGGGAGCGCTGCAGCTGTGGTTCTTTAGCTGGCAGGGGAACCCAGCTCACGGTAGCATCTGTGGTTCTTTAGCTGGCTGTGGGAGCGCTGCAGCTGTGGTTTTTTAGCTGGCTGGGGAGCCCAGCTCGGGGTTGCAGTTGTGGTTCTTTAGCTGGCAGGGGAACCCAGCTCACTGTAGCATCTGTGGTTCTTTAGCTGGTTGTGGGAGCGCTGCAGCTGTGGTTCTTTAGCTGGCTGGGGAGCCCAGCTCACGGTAGCAGCTGTGGTTCTTTAGCTGGCTGTGGGAGCGCTGCAGCTGTGGTTCTTTAGCTGGCAGGGGAACCCAGCTCACGGTAGCATCTGTGGTTCTTTAGCTGGCTGTGGGAGCGCTGCAGCTGTGGTTCTTTAGCTGGCTGGGGAGCCCAGCTCGGGGTTGCAGCTGTGGTTCTTTAGCTGGCTGGGGAGCCCAGCTCGGGGTTGCAGTTGTGGTTCTTTAGCTGGCAGGGGAACCCAGCTCACGGTAGCATCTGTGGTTCTTTAGCTGGCTGTGGGAGCGCTGCAGCTGTGGTTCTTTAGCTGGCAGGGGAACCCAGCTCACGGTAGCATCTGTGGTTCTTTAGCTGGCTGTGGGAGCGCTGCAGCTGTGGTTCTTTAGCTGGCTGGGGAGCCCAGCTCGGGGTTGCAGCTGTGGTTCTTTAGCTGGCTGGGGAGCCCAGCTCGGGGTTGCAGTTGTGGTTCTTTAGCTGGCTGGGGAGCCCAGCTCGGGGTTGCAGTTGTGGTTCTTTAGCTGGCAGGGGAACCCAGCTCACGGTAGCATCTGTGGTTCTTTAGCTGGCTGTGGGAGCGCTGCAGCTGTGGTTCTTTAGCTGGCTGGGGAGCCCAGCTCACGGTAGCAGCTATGGTTCTGTAGCTGGCTCTCTGCCCGCCTGTGCTTAGGCTTCCCTTGATTCCGCTCACGGAGCGGCTCATCCCTACCGCAGTGATTGACTTTCTGCCGGCCTGATAAATGCTTGCTCATCTCCATTAGGGTGGGGCTGTAACTGAGAAGTCAGCGTTTCGCATTCAATTAACTCCACACCAAGGCTCCTGCCAATCCGTCGGCGCTCACCTGCCGTCTGTGCATGCGGCGGACACATTTACACATTCAGTGCAATGCATGCCTCAATCTTCGCAGTAAATTCGCACTTACATCAACAAACTCAAACCATAGTTGAAATGCAGGTGGTCGACCACCACCAAGCTTTTTCCTACTGGTGGAAGAGGGCCGTCTTGCACGACCCTCGCCCCCCGCATCGATGCCGCTTTTCTTGCTTCTATTTGTGATCTAGCGCCTTCACTGGCACTTTCCTGGTGTTGACCGCGACAGGCTCTTCCCTAGACTTGAGCTGTGTTTCTGCCGCCCACACACAACGCTAAGTGAACCAAGTGGGTGCGCCCTACTGTGACACCAGCTAGGGCGACGCCCCGTGTCAAGCAGAGCAGTCCCATACTTGGCCCCAGAGCACGTCTCCTCATCCTCGGTCGACCCAAGGAGAGGCTTCAGCTAGCAGAGCCTTGTGGCTAGAAGTCCCCCCGGCTGGCACCGATCACTAATAGGGCTCTCCCAAAATGAACCCAACATTGTGCTTTCGAGAAAGCGGCATTAAATTAAGAGAGACTTATGACTTGCCAATGAAGAGAAAGAAAAGGAAAAAACACAAGGCAACAGCCTTCTCGCGTATTCACCCAGGGTCTGGAACAACATCATTGTATCCTTCATGTTTGGCCCAGCCCTGCTCCAGTTAAGAAAGCGTCAAAGAAACACTGATCACTGATGCAGTAGCACTAGCCTGCTTCCGGCCCCAGAACCCAGCGTCCTCTCCTAGCACCGTCATTTTTTTACACATATTTTATTGCCTTTTCAAATGACATGGTTAAACAAACCTCAAGTATCATTCGGATTGTTTGTGAAACCCAAGGGAACAGGTGAACACGATATCCCCATGTCCAGCTGTATCTTTTTTAAGATAGAAGGATAATAGTCATTGCAGTCCTAGGGATGCTGCCGACCGTCGACGACCTCGGAGTACTTACTGTGAAGCCTGTCACAGGGTTCATCTTCTAGCACATCTCTCCTAGCACTGTCTTTAACCCTTGACAGCCTCTCACTGTATTTTAGATGCGTTTGCTCTGTACGGATATCAAATACCTATGTACATAAGTACATACAGGACAATAAAGTGGTCCAAAGTCCCTGCACACACCCCCAGCCAAGCCATGGGAGATAAAATACTATGGTCTATGAACAGGGTCTCTGGAATTATGAACCAAGGAAGGACTGCATTATCCGGCAGAGTTGACTAAATTATGTGGCAAGTTAAGCAGAGTAATACCTGGCCGTTTCTGATAGTACTATTACATTATTATGTCGTTTTTACACATTAATACTGTATGGGAAAAGTTTCACCTTCAAAGTACCAGTTTAACACCCAAATACAGCAATGAGCGGCTGAAAGCTGGCCAGCAAGCCTTCGTGAAGGGCCTTCCAATGCCTTGGAACAAGTGTAGCGGCCCTTTTAGTAACTTTTGATCTCATATTCTACGTTAATGGCTTCTCTTCAGATTCCGTATGCATAGCTAGCCTCTAGATTTTAATGCATAGATCTGCCTTAAATTCCAGGTTCATGTTTTCTCTTCGGATTCAGGGTGCGTAGCTTGACTTAAGATTCTGGATGTACAGTTAGCCTTAGGGTACTGGGTGCTTCGCTTCCCTTCATGTTCTGTTTTTTATGGCTTCCTTTCAGTTTCTCTGTGCATTGCCTGCCTTTACATTCGAAGTCCACGACCTACTTTTAGAATCTGGGTGCATGCTCTTCTTTAGTTTCTGGCTGCATAGACAGGCTTTAGATTCTGGGTGCACAGCCTACTTTTAGAATCTATGCACGTTTCCCTTCAGTTTCACTGCTTAGTCTGCCTTTAGACTCTGGGTGCACGATCTACTTTTATAATCTGTGCACACTTCCCTTCAGTTTCTGGGTGCTTTGCCTGCCTTTAGATTCTGGGTGTATGCTCCCTTTCAGTTTGAGCGGTACAAAAGGGGGTGGTGATGGACGGAGCATCCTAACCAATCAAACACTCACACCCAGTCAACAGATCTGGGTTTAATCCATCACTGTTCTTTCGCCCACTCTGCCACCCCAGATTCTAGGTGCAAGACCTACTTTTAGAATCTTGATGCACGCTTCCATTTAGTTTCTGGGTGAATAGCTGCCTTTAGATTCTGGGTGCACGGCCTATTTTTAGAATATTTGGGCAGGTTTCCCTTCAGTTTGAGTGCATAGCCTGACTTTTGATTCTGGGTGCACGGCCTACTTTTAGACACGTAGGTATGCTTCCTTTCAGTTTCTGGGTGAATAGGCTGCCTTTAGATTCTGGGTGCATGACCTACGTTTAGAATCTCTGTGCACGCTTCCCTACAGTTTTAGTGCATAGCCTGCCTTTAGATTCTGGGTGCACTGCCTACTCTTAGAACCGCTGTGCATGCGTCTCTTCAGTTTCTGGGTGCATAGCCTGCTTTTAGATTCTGGGTGCATGGCCTATTTTTAGAATCTTTGTGCACGCTTTCCTTCAGTTTGAGTGCATAGCCTGTCTTTATATTCTGGGTGCATGACCTACTTTTAGAATCTCTGGGCACACGTCCCTTCATTTTCAGGGTGCATAGCCTGCCTTTAGAATCTGGGTGCACGGCCTACTTTTATAATCTCTGTGCACACTTCCCTTCTGTTTCTGGATGCATAGCCTGCCTTTAGATTCTGGGTGCACAACCTACTTTTACACTCACAGGCATGCTTCCTTTCAGTTTCTGGGTGAATAGATGGGGAGAGGATGTAGCCTTACGGCTGGAGCGGTCGACCGCGAAGCTGGGGAACCGGGTTCGAGTCTCGGCCAAAGCGCTTAACATCCTTTAATTCTGGGCAAATCACTTAATCTCTGGGCGAATAGGCTGCCTTTTGATTCTGGGTGCAGGCTTGCCTTAAGATTCTGGGTGCAGGCTTGCCTTCAGATTCTGCGTGCAGGCTAACCTTCAGATTCTGGGTGCAGGCTTCCCTTTAGATTCCGGGTGCAGGCTCCCTTTAGATTCCGGGTGCAGGCTCCCTTTAGATTCCGGGTGCAGGCTTCCCTTTAGATTCCGGGTGCAGGCTTCCCTTTAGATTCCGGGTGCAGGTTTCCCTTTAGATTCCGGGTGCAGGCTTCCCTTTAGATTCCGGGTGCAGGCTTCCCTTTAGATTCCGGGTGCAGGTTGCCCTTTAGATTCCGGGTGCAGGCTTCCCTTTAGATTCTGGGTGCAGGCTTCCCTTTAGATTCTGGGTGCAGGCTTGCCTTTAGATTCTGGGTGCTTCGCTTGCCTTCAGATTCTGGGTGCTTCGCTTGCCTTCAGATTCTGCATGCATAGCTATCACAAAAACATAAAAACTGCACACAAACTGCATATAACATCGCTGCTATCTCAGGCTGGGAACTCCTCAAAAACATTGTATAGCATCCTCCAGTTTTTTATCAATCAAAAGGCATGCGAAAGCCTTGAGGCCCCTTCCCAACAGCTGTGCGGTGATATTGCCTTGTATTTCTCGCAGAAGATTGAGCTCATATACGGCAAAATCATGGCAGTAGGTAACTCGCAGCAACAAGCATTTGCAATGCAATAGGTCTCGCATTAGGAAAGTTTGAGCTATTGGTCTTGTAAATGACATTTTTTTTATTTATGTGTTCGTTTTGAAAATAGCTAAATTAATAGCTTTGTCATTTACAATGCCAATAGTTATAACTTTCGCAAATGTGACACCTATAGCATTTGTAATGCCACATGTTTTTCTGGGTGCATGACCTACTTTTAGAATCTCTGGGCACACGTCCCTTCATTTTCAGGGTGCATAGCCTGCCTTTAGAATCTGGGTGCACGGCCTACTTTTATAATCTCTGTGCACACTTCCCTTCTGTTTCTGGATGCATTGCCTGCCTTTAGATTCTGGGTGCACAACCTACTTTTACACTCACAGGCATGCTTCCTTTCAGTTTCTGGGTGAATAGATGGGGAGAGGATGTAGCCTTACGGCTAAAGTAAATAAGAACACAGAGACAGGAGAGTATTGAAGTCGAGGGCAGGCAGCAAGACACACAGAGGTGAATCCTGGATATAAGAAACCGGGAACCTAATTATATATATGAAAAGCAAAATATCTAAACAGACATTAGCATAAAGTATAAAGTAACTCACAATTTCTGAAACATTTTATTTGCCCCAATAAGTTTTGAGACCGCACTGTCCACGTGAAGTTTGTTCATTGTCAAAAATTTGAACAGCATTCAAATGTAAATGGCACCGACGGACATTGTCCTAATCAAAACAGGATTACTGCTGAAGCCTTTTTGAAACGCCTTGTTCATGTTGCATGTGATGTTTGTGACTTGGAAGTAAACTGTATTTGTATGGAAAAGGCTGTATTTTTATTGAAAAAAGGCCCAGTCTGCCATTGGTTCACGTAAATCACTGCAGTGCCTTGGAAGTAAACTGTATTCGTATTTAAACTACTGCATTTGTAATTCTAAAAAAAGAAAAAAACAGACAGACTGGCACGGGCTCATGTAAATCACTCCAGTGCCTTCAGGCCTGTGAATACTCACTCTGAAAGTTCAAACAAAAGGGGAGATGAAAGGAGGGGTGTGAGGGACTTTGGCGAACAAGCATATGGGGGGTGAGGCGTTGTGCATCCTGGTGAGCTGAATGCGTGTGGCAGCAGAGGCAGAGCGCGGCGTGTGTGCGCCAGTGCATTTTCAGACCGTAACGTTCACGTGAACTTTGTTCATTTGGTAAATAAAATGAACAAGGGCTGTTGTAATATAAGTGATGGCGCCGCATGTGGCAGATGTAGGATGGTACGTAAATATTAATAGTTTAGTGTAAAGGAGGTGCTACAAAAACATGTTTGTGGGGGCAAAATGGAGGTCGGGTTGATGGAGCAGAGCTCCTGACAGTCAAACACCTATTCTGATAGATACATCTGCCTTGTGGATTCCTCACCTTGTGAATATCCCCCTTGCGCCAGCAACGTTCAGAAAATTCCCTGTAGCACGCCGGGGTGGACGACGTCATAGGAGCACGGCATTGCGCGCGACTCCGTCTGACGTCACCGACTCCTCATAAGGCCCACGTCGGCGTGATGACGTCAGTTCCCTTTTTTCCGCGTCGTCGACGCTAACGGTTTCTGGGATCTTCTGCGATACTGAAAGTATCTTGTTACTATTTCTCTATTGAGTGTTTCTTCTTCGTCGAGGATGTCGTCGAGGAAGACTGGGTTCAAGCAATGCGGTTCGTGTGCCCGAATGATGTTGATCACTGATCCGCATGACGTTTGTTTATGGTGTCTTGGGTCGGACCATGATGTTAAGAACTGTCGTTCTTGCTTCAAGATGAACCCCAAGGCTTTACGAGAGCGGGAGGCGAAGCTTCTACTTGCAAGGGTGAAAGGAAGAGAAGCTGGAAGGTCTTCGAGGTCGGCGTCCAGGCCCTCGAGGTCGAGGCAAAAGTCGCGATCGAAGTCGAGGTCGGCTTCGAGATCGAGGTCCAGAGCGAGGTCAAGATCCAGAGAGCGGTCGAGGTCTGGATCCAAGTCGGCTTCGGGTCATGCTTCGAGCTCCTCGAGGAAGAACCACAAGAGGAGTAAGCATCACTCAAAACATCACTCTGGCAAGGAGTCTTCGGATTCGAAGAAGAAGTCTCGTAAACATCATAAAGACTTCGTGTCCCCATCTCCTATGCAATCTCGTGGAGGTTCCCCGGTTCAGGAGCAGGAACCGGATCTGGAGTCGCACCATTCTTCGGAGCATGAAGAAGAGGAGGTTCCTCGGGCTCCGACTCCGGTGGAGGAGCCTGAAAGTCAAGAGGGCCAGGGTGAACCTTTGCCGGAGCAGCCTCCTTCGGAGCGGCCGTTGGGTTCGTACCCTCCCTTTCCTGGCCCGGTGCAGGACCCCTCGCAATTCCTTAATGCCATGTTTGGTGTTTATGCGAGGGAAATGTACCCCACTGGCGCACCGGTTGGTCCCATGGGTCCATTGTCTTTTAATTTGGGCGTACCTCAGGCTTACGCTCCGGCCCCTTTTATGCCGTTCATGCCGGCGCCTTGTGCTCCTTGGCTCGGTACGGCGCCGCCGAGGTCATCGACTCCGCATGCGGCTTCGCCGGCTCCGGAACAA
Source organism: Lissotriton vulgaris (assembly GCF_964263255.1). Lineage (NCBI taxonomy): Eukaryota > Metazoa > Chordata > Amphibia > Caudata > Salamandridae > Lissotriton > Lissotriton vulgaris. The sequence continues at coordinate 1,837,404,797 of NC_141694.1, forward strand.
CCTCGTGATTCGGATCGTGGTGCCACGTCGGTTCATGAATCCTGTCCTCCAGCTGCCTCGGCTCCTCGTTCGACGCCGGTTCCGGCTCCGTCTGAGTCTTTACCGGATCCGTCGACTTCGGTTCGCATGGAATGGTCGAGACGCAGAGCTCAGCGCCTCTTGGAGGAAAAGGTGTACGAAGATTCTGAAGTTGAGGAAGGAGAGCTTCTAGAACAAGGGGATTGTTCTGAGGACCTCCATAGCGCTAGTGGCCTGGAACGTTCTCCTGAGTGGGGTTTGCCATCTGTTTCAGATGCACCATCTAAGGATGTGGCACTCTATCATGTCGTGATTAGGAAGGCTGCAGATTTGCTCGGTCTTACTTTGCCTTCTGTTGAGTACAAGACCAACATTCTCACGGAGGTTTTGCATTCGCCTTCTTCTATAATAGAGCCTACTCTTCCATTCACTGACGCTTTGACTGAGCCTATAAAGGAGGTCTGGAAGAGGCCTTTGACTGCTCCTGCGGTTTCCAGGTCGGTGGCAAGGCGTTACAGGGTGGCGCCTGGAGACCCTGAATTTCTCTCTTCTCATCCTTCTCCGGAGAGTCTGGTGGTGCAGGCCGCTTGTTCCAACAGGTCTGCAGGTTCATTTCCTCAGGTGCCGGCAGACAAGGACTCTAAAAAATTGGACCAGTCTGCGAAAAAGATTTTCTCCTCGAGTAGCATGGCTCTAAAATCTACTAATGCTACTTGCCTGTTAGGGAGATATGTTCATGCATTGATGGACTCTGTGAAACAATTGTCATCTAAGCTTCCAGAGGATGATAGAAAGAACTTTAATGAAGTGGTCTCCGATACTCAGGCTGCAGCCCGTATGGTAATTCAGAGTGGCATGGACACGGCGGACTCTGTTGCCAGAATTATGGGCTCCACTGTTGCAACCAGAAGGGCCGCATGGCTAAAATCTTCAGATTTTTCGGCTGATGTACAATCTACCTTAATGGACTTGCCATTTGACGGGACAGGCCTCTTTGGTAAGAAAGCGGATGTGGCCTTGGAGAGGTTCAAAGACAGCCGGGCAACGGCGAGGTCTTTGGGCCTTCAGGCAAGGGGTTCTGCTACTAGGAAGTTTAGGGGATTTGGCAGATCCACTTTTCGTTCCTATATCCAAGGCCAGCAGCAGCAGCGGCAGAACCCTTTGTATAAGACATACAGAGGTAAACAAAGGGGCCGTGCTCTTGGACGCCAGGCCTCCTCCTCCTCCACATTCTGTAATAATCAACACCCTCCCTCAACAGCAAAGCAGCCCTAGATCCGCTATTCTGGATCATGCGGGTCCGGTAGGGGGTCGGCTTACTCATTTTCTACGGGATTGGGAATCGGTTACATCAGATCTTTGGGTTCTCAATCTCGTAGAAAATGGGTATGCACTTCCTTTCTAGGAGTTCCCTCCCAATTACCCTCCTTGCCAAGGTTATTGTTCGGAGGACCACCTGCTTCTCCTGCAGGAAGAAGTCCTGGCTCTGTTCAGAAAAGGTGCGATAGAGGTGGTCCCGGAGAAGGAGAGGGGTCAGGGGTGCTACTCCCGGTATTTCTTGATCCCCAAGAAGGATGGCAGGTTACGTCCAATCCTGGACCTCAGGATTTTGAATCTCTACCTCAAACAGGAGAAGTTCAAAATGCTCACACTTGCGCAGGTTCTTCAAGCGCTGTTGGAAGAAGACTGGATGGTGTTGATCGACTTGCAGGATGCGTATTTTCACATCCCAATCCTGAAGTCGCACAGAAAGTATCTCCGTTTTACGGTGGGATCGCAGCACTACCAGTTTGCGGTCCTCCCGTTTGGACTTACTACTGCGCCTCGAGTTTTCACCAAGGTGATGGCGGTGGTGGCTGCGCATCTCAGAAGGTCGGGGATTGCTGTGTTCCCCTATCTGGACGACTGGCTGATCAAGGCAGAGTCGCCCGAGAAGGTGCTCCATCACCTGCAAGAGACATCGCAGTTGTTGTTCAGATTGGGATTTTCGATAAACGTGCCCAAATCTCACCTGGTGCCCTCCCAGCGCAACCTGTTCATAGGTGCGGTACTGGACACTACTGTATGTCGTGCATTCCCTCCACCTCAAAGGATTCGCGACATTCCTTTATTCTAAAATGGAGCGGTTGTTCCAGTCCTGAAGGTCCTTCGCCTGCTCGGTCTGATGGCTTCTTGCATTCTGTTGGTCAACCATGCACGCTGGCACATGAGGGCACTCCAGTGGTGTCTCCGCAGTCAGTGGTATCAACACAACGGAGATCTCGGGGAGTCAGTGAGGATCTCCAGAGATACTGCAGCGGATATGTCATGGTGGAGTGTGGAGGGCAATCTGTCTCAGGGAAAGCCTTTCCTTCTTCCGCCTTCGGTTGCCACAGTGATAACGGATGCATCCACTCTCGGGTGGGGTGCTCATCTGGGGGATCTGGAGATCAAAGGTCTTTGGTCTCCAGAGGAAAGGTTGCTTCACATCAACCTTCTGGAGTTGCGGGCGATACGTCTGGCGCTCAAGGCCTTCCTCCCTTCCCTTCGCGGTCAGTCGGTTCAGGTCCTTACGGACAACACGACCGCTATGTGGTACATCAACTAGCAGGGAGGAGTAGGGGTCGCAGTGTCTCTGCAGAGAGGCTCTGCGTGTCTGGTCCTGGGTTCAGGACCATCAGATTTGTCTGATTGCAAATCATCTGGCCGGAGTACTGAACGTTCGTGCAGACGTTCTCAGTCGGCAGTTCTCTGTCGACCACGAGTGGAGGCTTCACCCGGAGGTTGTTCACAACATCTTTCAGATGTGGGGATCTCCTCGGGTGGACCTGTTTGCCACTTGCGAGAATGCTCACTGCCCGTCATTCTGCAGTCTCCAGTATCCGATGCAAGGAGCTTTGGGGGACACGTTTCAGTTTAGTTGGGGAGATCAGCTCCTTTACGCGTTTCCCCCCATACCCTTGATTCCTCGTGTTCTGAGGAAGATTCGCCAGGACCCGGCCCAGGTCATATTGGTCGCCCCGGATTGGCCAAGAAGGGTGTGGTACTCGGACCTTCTCCACGTCTCCCCTCACCCGCCGCTCCGTCTTCCTCTCAGGGCAGACCTCCTCTCAGATGGAGGGGCAAGTTTTACACCCCCACCTCCAGACATTACACCTTCATGCCTGGGGATTGAACGGGGCAACTTGAATTCCTTTTCTCACCCTCACGATGTGGTGGATGTCATTCTTTCTGCCAGGCGTGACTCCACCAAGTCCATCTATTCGTATATGTGGTCTAAGTTTGTCTCTTGGTGCAGGGAGAGGGATGTTGACCCTTTGAAGGCTCATTTGTCTGACATTTTGCAGTTTGCTCTTCCTTTGGCACGGCAAGGATTTGCTGTTGCTACGGTCAAGGGGTATCTTTCAGCCTTGTCGGCATTTCTCTGTTTGCGGGATCAGCCCTCTCTTTTTAAGTCTCCAGTAGTGTTAAGATTTTTGAAGGGTCTCACTAATAAGCTCCCTCCTTCTCCGTTTGTTGTTCCTCATTGGGACTTGAATCTTGTGTTAACTTATTTGATGGGTTCTCCGTTTGAACCCTTGCACAAATGTCCCATGAGGCTTCTTTCTTTTAAAACGGTCTTCTTGGTTGCAATTACCTCGGCAAGGAGGGTAAGTGAGCTTCAGGCTCTTAGTTCCAAGCCCCCTTTCTTGTCCATTCATGCTGAAAGAATGGTTCTCAGGACCAGGGCTGCTTTTCTGCCTAAGGTGGTAACTCCCTTCCATCTAGGACAATCCATTACCCTTCCTACCTTTTATCCTCCCCCACACCCTTCCAAGGAGGAGGAGAGGCTTCATCGCTTGGACCCGAAGAGAGCAGTTGGTTTCTATCTTGATAGGACTAAAGACTATCGTGTTGACGATCAGCTCTTCGTGGGTTTTGCTGGCTGCAAGAAGGGCAGAGCGGTGCACAAGCGCACACTTTCCAGGTGGATTATCCTGTGCATCAAGATTTGCTACTCTCTGGCGGGTAAGGACCCTCCTGAGGGTATTAGAACTCATTCAACTAGAGCGAAGTCAGCTACATCTGCATTGCCTAGAGGTGTTCCTGTTGAGGGGATTTGCAGTGCCGCGACATGGGCCTCCCTCCACACTTTTGCGAAGCACTACTGCTTGGATGCTGAGGTGAGGAGGGACGGCCACTTTGCGCGCTCTGTCCTCCAAGATTTCCTGGTATAGCGGAGTGGACACCCTCCTCCGGAAGTGGGGACTGCTGTGGGACTCTATTCACAAGGTGAGGAATCCACAAGGCAGATGTATCTATCAGAAGAACAAGTTACTTACCTTTGGTAACGTTTTTCTGGTAGATACAGTATCTGCCTGTGGATTCCTCACATGCCCACCCGCCTCCCCGTTGTCCGCTCTGCTATACCTGAGTTTATGTACTTATGTATTTATGTATTTATATTTCTAGTATTTAATACTTTTGCTATGCACTTTTTGTGCGGTTTTTGGATTGCGTGTACTGTGTACATTGTATATATGTATATATTTGTTGGTTCGTCCGGGTGCCTCGAAGGCACGGAAAAAAGGGCGGAACTGACGTCATCACGCCGACGTGGGCCTTATGAGGAGTCGGTGACGTCAGACGGAGTCGCGCGCAATGCCGTGCTCCTATGACGTCGCCCATGCCGGCGTGCTACAGAGAATTTTCCGAACGTTGCTGGCGCAAGGGGGATATTCACAAGGTGAGGAATCACAAGGTGAGGAATCCGCAGGCAGATACTGTATCTACCAGAAAAAGCGTTACAGAAGGTAAGTAACTTGTTCATTAGGGGGGAGGAGAAGTAAGTGAGGCCGAGCCCGCTGGGGGAAGCAACAGATGGCTTTGGTGCGGACGCGCTTCGCATGCTGGATGGAAAGCGCGTGCAGCAGGGGGCGGAGCGGATCCCTTTGAGTGACGGTTAGAGTTGCATCAGGAAAGCTAAACCAGCAGGCGGATACACGTTCACGATCACATGCACTTGTGGAAATCCGCCGGCTGGTTTAGCTTTCCTGATGCAACCCTATAATTCTCGCTATTCATTCCTTGCGGAACGGACTAGCGAGACCTAAAAACCTATGTCCCTAGATAGCATCAAACCGGGCAACCTTATGCTACTTAATAACTTCCCAGTTATTACTGTGGCTGAGGTTGAAACTCTGATCCATCAGATAAAGTCTGGATCACCCTCTGACCACATCCCTGCTAAAGTTATTCCATCTTTGACTAAAATGCTTGCACCTGTGGTTCAATCTCTCATCAACCTCTCTCTTACAGAGGGTAAAGTTCCAATTGAGTGGAAGATTGCTCAGGTCAGACCTATCCGTAAGAACTCTAAAATTCTATGGAAGGATCTTTCCAACCTCCGCCCTATCTCTCTTCTTCTATTTCTGAGCAAGCTAATTGAGAAACATGTTAAAAGTCATCTTTCCAACTTTGTCGAACAGACTGGGTGACCGTTCCTAGTCTGGTTTCAGGCCTAGATACAGCACCGAATCTGCATTACTTGCAGTTACAGATAACATCAGAATGTCCCTAGATAGGGCCCATTCTATGATTCTGGTGCTGTTAAACCTATCCCCAGCGTTTGACACAGTTTCTCACAGTGTCTTGCTCAGAAGATTGGAGGAGGTGGGGCTAAGAGAATCCGCCTTAGCTTGGATTGAAGAGTTTTTTGTCGGACCGATCCCAGAGTGTTAACCTCGGCACCAATCATTCAGCCCCCATGGAGTTGACCAAGCTCTTGTTTGAGCCCAACATTATTCAACATCTATGTTGCTCCCCTGGCCAATCTCCTAAGTACATATGGGTTTATTCCCATATCATATGCCGATGATACGCAGCTCCTCTTTCCATTTAACAAACTCACGACTGCAGTCCAGTTGGCCTTCTCAAATGGGATGAGGGCCATATCCCAATGGATGGTAAGTAACTTCTTACAATGCAACGTAGGAAAGACGGAGGTAATGCTCTTTGGAGAAGCCCCGCTACTCTGGACTCCAGATTGGTGGCCATCCGAATTGGGTTCCTATCCTGCTGCTAAGCTTATAGTTAAAAATCTGGGCATTCGTTTGGATCAAGCCCTTAGCCTAAAGGAGCATGTTACTCATACAGCTGGCTCATGTTTTCATGCAATAGGCTTACTTCATCATGTCTTCCCATTACTACCCCATTCTACCCGTAGAACTCTAGTCCAGGCTCTGGTACTAAGCCGCCTAGACTATTGTAACGGTCTGCTGATCTCTGCTAACAAAAGCTCACACAGCAGACTACATGTAGTTCAAAACACAGAGGCACGGCTGGTTCAGAATGCTCCCTCCAGGACTCCTGCTCTCCTTGTAAAGCTCCATTGGCTTCCCATTCGCCAACGGATCAAGTTTAAAACCTGTTGCATTATACAAAAAGCACTGCAGAACTTGGGCCCTTCCTATCTTTCGGAGAAATTTCTGCTCTATGCCCCCTCAAGACCTCTCTGTTCTAGTGGCAAACATCTCCTGGAAGTGCCTTGTATAAGAAGGGCTAGACTAGGAATGATCTCCCTCAGACAGTGTTCCGAACATTTGATATTCAGACAATTGCTCAACTTTCTTGGTTGCTAAGAACCACTGCCTCGTCTCTCAGTCCGTTTAAGCGCAGAGATACCCCTTCGGGGGTCGATTCTAGCGCTATATAAACAAGTAAATAGCTTTCTTTCAGATTCTGGGTAGATAGCTTACCTGCAGAGTCTGGCTTGCCTTCAGATTCTGGGTGCTTCGCTTGCCTTCAGATTCTGGGTGCTTTGCTTGCCTGAGGCTTTGTTTCCGCTTTTCTCAATTTTTTTCCAGGGCCAGAGCTCTGTACCTTGCACTCTCTGTGAAGTGGGGGATGTACGTTAATATCTCCAGTAGTCTTTCATGGAGCCGAGCCGTCGCAGCTCTAGTGCTGGACACAAGTCATCAAATTGTGCTGCTTCAGCATCACTGGGCCTGTCGGAGATCCTGGGAGCTGCTCCAAAGTAATTCATGTTTCTGCAAGGATTTAATTTCACATTAAAATAAGAATCTATAAATCAACGTCTACTTTAGCATCTTCAAATGTCACAAGTGATCCATTTAAATGAATCGATTCAGTGACTTCTTCATTTGTGAAAGAAGCCTAGGCAATCCTAAAATGTTTGAACGGAATCTAATTTGTTTACAAATACCACTTCATGAAGTCCCACCTATTGGCTACCTTAAAACACTTTATCTACTTTTAAGTCGTGTACTTATTTTAAACCGGTATTTATTATTTATTATAAAAGGGTCCGCTTTACAGTTGATTATCCTCCTTTCGTTGAAACATTCGAAAAATTGTTATAAGGTTTATAATGGTGCCAATGTTTATGAGCTCAATTGAAATCCTTACACACTTTCTAGCCGTTTTTTTTGCATCAGCAATTACGATATGACTGGCAGTAGTAAAGCAACACACCAGCCAGCACCTCCGTAATATTTGCCAAGGACGTCCAAATTCCAACAATCTGTAAAAGGGCGTGCTCAATTTATAACACTGTGCCACTAATCCAGTGTGATCTAGTATGGAAAAAAACTTCGCCCCATACATATAACAACAATTATTTAATTACAGAGCACAGCCACTAATAGCAGTGAAACTTATTAGTGGTTTTGCTCTGTAATTAAATAATTGCTTTTTGCATTAGCATATGATAGATATGTGAACATCCCTCAGTGCCCCGGACCACTGCACCTACTGCACTAATGATAGTTGTGCTCTGTGCTCGGAAAGAGACCTGCATTGGGCTCCTCTCCCCACCCTATGCACCTCTGTGCCTCTCCATCTGCTGCACTACCGATAACTGCACACACTGCTGCCTTGGGCTCTTTCCTCCCAGTGCCATGGTGCCACTGCTGCACTACTGATAACTGCACACACTGCTGCAGTGGGCTCTTTCCTCCCACTGGTCTGGTGCCGCTGAACTAATGCCGGCTGCCCGGGGTCCACGAAGGAGACCCACTAAGAGGGCTGCCTCCCTAGTGCCACAAGAAGGCACATGAGGCAGCCTCCCAATCAGGGCACAAGTCCTATAAAAAGAAGTGGGGGGATTCTGTCACCAGAAGTGACGTCACAACAGGAAGTGACGTCACGAAAGGTGGCTTGCACCATCCAGATCATTGCCTCCCCTCGCTCTCCCCTTAGATGCGATTGCATCTTAGAAGCCAACTCTGGGAGTGTCAGACGGGCTTCAATCAATCAATCACAAAATTTGTATAGGGCCCTACTCACCCGTAAGGGTCTCAAGGCGCTGAGGGGTGTGGGTCGCTACTGTTCGAACAGCCAGGTCCTGAGTTGTTTCCCGAAGGAGAGGTGATCCTGGGTCAGCCGGAGGTGAGTGGGGAGGGAGTTCCATGTCTTGGCTGCCAGGTAGGAGAAGGATCTTCCTCCGATGGTGGATTTCCGAATTCTTGGGACGGAGGCCAGGGCGAGGCTGGCGTATCGGAGCTGGCGGGTGGGTGTGTAGAAGGTGAGGCGGCTGTTGAGGTACTTCGGGCCCATGTCGTGGAGAGCCTTGTGTGCCACTTGTGGGACACCCCCGCGCCGCACGGCCACCAGCTGCTGCGTGTGCTCCTGTGCCTGCCTCTGCCCCAGCGCCGGCCTCGCTGCCGCCTTGAGCGCTCCCCTTGGTTTTGCCGATTTCTGTCGGAAATTTGTGCTTGTTTTTTTGGTTGCCGTAAGAGCGTTTGTCTACTGTTTTGCCTCTGTTTTTGACCTGCATTGTTGCCTGTACCCAGTGCCCCGTTTTTCTTCGTGTTTTTTCCTTTGTGCCTGTCTCCTTCCTGTGTGCCCGCCTACCTCGCCGCCCTCCGCTCTCCCTCCCCGCTCCCGCTTCCCGCCACCGCCATCAGCCCCGCCCCTTTTCTCTTCTGTTCCCTCCCCGCTCCCGCCTCCCAGCTGCTCCGCCCACCCGCGCACTTCGCCTTTAAATGGCGACCGTGCGAACGCGCAGCGGTCACGCGCAGCGGGCGCGCCGATTGTGCGCCGAAGGCGCGCCAAAGGTAAGCCCGTCTGCGCCCGTCCGCGACCGGATCGCGACCAGCGCCAGGACCCCTGGCCCCCGAAGACCCCGACCGACCCGCCAGACGTACTCCGCCGCCACCCTCTTCGCTCTCAACACCGGCCGACTACCGGAATGCCATCAAGCCACTCCAAGACATACCCACGGACCTTTCAGCTGCCACGCCTGCAAATTCACCTGCATCCGGACCAGCCCCGCACCAGCACCCGCCAAGTCGAACACCAGCAGCACCCACCTCAAGTGCATCCTGCTCAACACCCGCTCCGTCCACAGACACGCCATCGAACTCTGGAACCTTCTAGACGCCACAGCCCCTGACGTTGCCTTCCTCACGGAGACCTGGATGAACGCCTCTTCAGCTCCCGACATCGCCATCGCTATCCCAGAGGGCTACAAGATCGTCCGGAGGGACCGAAACGCCAACCAGATGGGAGGAGGCATCGCCATCATCCACAGGAACACCATCCGTGTCACGACCAGCACCGACAACACCCTGACCAGCGCCGAACACCTGCATTTCCAGATCCACACCAACCCGAACACCACCCTCAGAGGCACCCTGATCTACCGACCCCCTGGACCACGCACGCAATTCAGCGAGGACATCGCCGACTTCGCCAGCCCGCATGCCCTCCCCTCCGCTGACTACATCCTCCTCGGAGACCTCAACTTCCATCTGGAGAACAACAACGACCACAACACCAGCACCCTGCTCGACAACCTCGCCAACCTGGGACTCAAGCAACTGGTGTCCACCCCCACCCACCTCGCCGGACACACACTCGACGCCGTCTTCTCATCCAGCACAGACATCGACTTCAGCCACGCCACAGAGCTTCAATGGACGGACCACAGCTGCGTCCACTTCACCTTCAAGAGAACGACGACCCACCAACACCAGCAACACACCGCCCGCAGAAGCTGGAACAAGATCACAGCAGACCATCTCGCCACCTCCCTGAGCCAACACCCTCCTGCCAGCTCAGCGAACCCCAGCCAGGCCGCCGATAACATCACGAAGTGGATCAGCAACTGCGCGGACGAACTCGCCCCGCTGAGGACCCCGCCTAGCAGACCCGGCAGCAAGAAGGCCCCATGGTTCACCGACGAACTCAAGAGCTCCAAGAAGAACTGCCGAGCCCTCGAGAAAGTCTGGAAAAGGAATCCGACACCGGACAACAGGACCTCCTACAAACTTGCCACCCGGAAACACCACCAGCTGATCCGCGCCGCCAAGAGAACAGCATTCAAGGACCGGTTGGACAACAACGCACACAACAGCAAGGAACTCTTCAACATCGTGAAAGAGCTTTCCAACCCCAACGCAGGAAACAACGACATCACCCCATCGCAAGACCTCTGCAACTCCCTCGCCTCCTACTTCCACAACAAGATCACAGACATACACAGCAGCTTCAACAACCAACCAACGCACACCACGACCGACCAGCCACCCCCCCCCACCACCACCCTCCACGCCTGGACCCCGATCAGCACCGAAGACACCATCCGCACGATGAACTCAATCCACTCCGGATCACCAACCGACCCCTGCCCTCACCACATCTTCAACAAGGCCGACGCTGTCATCGCACCCCACCTGCGAGACATCATCAACACTTCCTTCGACACCGCCATCTTCCCCGAGAGCTGGAAACACGCCAAACTCAGCGCTCTACTCAAGAAACCAACAGCGGACCCCACCGACCTCAAGAATTACCGCCCCATCTCGCTTCTCCCGTTTCCAGCCAAAGTCATCGAGAAGACCGTCAACAAGCAGATGGCCGCCTTCCTCGAGACGAACGGATCCCTCGACCCCTCACAGTCCGGCTTCCGAGCCAAACACAGCACCGAGACCGCCCTCATCGCCGCCACCGATGACATCCGAGCCCTGATGGACAATGGAGAAACAGCGGCCCTCATCCTCCTAGACCTCTCCGCGGCATTCGACACGGTCTGCCACCGCACCCTAGTACGGCGCCTCAGCAACATCGGCATCCAGGACAAGGCGCTGGAATGGATCATCTCCTTCCTCGACGGAAGAACACAGCGAGTCCGCCTACCACCGTACAAGTCAGAGGCCTCCGAAGTCATCTGCGGCGTCCCCCAAGGATCATCCCTGAGCCCCACCCTCTTCAACGTCTACATGAGCCCCCTCGCGGCCATCGTACGCAAACACCACCTCAGCATCATCTCCTACGCCGACGACACCCAGCTGATCCTCTCCCTGACCAACAACCCCGCCGCCGCCAGAGCCAACCTACACGAAGGGATGAAAGAGGTAGCCGAGTGGATGACGACCAGCCGCCTGAAACTGAACTCGGACAAGACGGAGGTCCTCATCCTGGGCTCCTCTCCCTCCGCCTGGGACGACTCCTGGTGGCCTCCCGCCCTGGGCACCGCACCCAAACCGACAGACCATGCACGAAACCTGGGCTTCATCCTGGACTCCTCCCTCTCCATGACCAGGCAAGTCAGCAGCGTCTCCTCGGCGTGCTTCAACATCCTACGCATGCTACGGAAGATCTTCTGGTGGATCCCCACAGAGACCAGGAAGACCGTCACCCAGGCCCTCGTCACCAGCCGACTGGACTACGGCAACGCCCTCTACGCCGGGACCACCGCCAAGCTCCAGAAGAGACTCCAGCGGATCCAAAACGCCTCAGCCAGACTCATCCTCGACATCCCACGATCCAGCCACATCTCCGGACATCTGAGAGACCTTCACTGGCTCCCCATCAACAAGAGAATCACCTTCCGCCTCCTCACCCACGCACACAAAGCCCTACACGACCAAGGCCCGAGCTACCTCAACAGCCGAGTCAACTTCTACGCTCCCAAACGCCACCTCCGATCAGCCAACCACGCCCTCGCCGCCGTCCCCCGCATCCGAAGAGCGACTACAGGAGGAAGGTCCTTCTCCTACCTGGCCGCCAAGACCTGGAACTGCCTCCCGTCCGACCTGCGCCTGACCCAAGACCACCTCTCCTTCAGGAAGAAGCTGAAGACCTGGCTGTTCGAGCAGTAGCGGCACCCCCCCGCCCCCAGCGCCTTGAGACCCTATGGGTATGTAGCGCGCTCTATAAGTGCCACTGATTGATTGATTGATTGATTGATTGATTGTGCGTGGGTGAGGAGTCTGAACGTGATCCTCTTGTTGATGGGGAGCCAGTGCAGGTCTTTCAGGTGGGCAGAGATGTGGCTGCGGCGCGGGATGTCCAGGATGAGTCGGGCTGAGGCGTTCTGGATGCGCTGGAGTCTTTTCTGGAGTTTGGCTGTGGTTCCGGCGTAGAGGGTGTTCCCGTAGTCCAGACGGCTGGTGATGAGGGCCTGGGTGACCATCTTCCTGGTTTCGGTGGGGATCCATTGGAAGATCTTTCGGAGCATGCGCAGGGTGTTTAAGCATGATGATGAGACGGCGTTGACTTGTCTGGTCATCAAGAGGGAGGAGTCCAGGATGAAGCCCAGGTTACGTGCGTGGTCCGTTGGCTTGGCGGTGGTGCCCAGGGCAGGGGGCCACCAGGAGTCGTCCCAGGCAGAGGGCGATGATCCCAGGATAAGGACTTCTGTCTTATCTGAGTTCAGTTTCAGGCGGCTGTTCTTCATCCACTCGGCGACGTCTTTCATCCCTTCGTGTGGGCTGGTGGTGGCAGGGTCGTTGGTGAGGGAGAGGATCAGCTGGGTGTCGTCAGAGTAGGAGATGATGTTGAGGTTGTGTTGGCGTGCGATGGCTGTGAGGGGGCTCATGTAGACGTTGAAGAGGATGGGGCTGAGTGATGATCCTTGTGGTACGCTGCAGATGACTTCAGTGGCCGCGGATCTGAACGGGGGGAGGCAGACTCTCTGGGTTCTTCCGGTGAGGAATGAGATGATCCACTCCTGTGCCTTCTCTTGGATTCCGATGTTGCTGAGGCGCTGCACTAGGGTGCGGTGTCGGAGAGGTCCAGGAGGATGAGGGCCGCTGTTTCCCCGCTGTCGAGCAGGGATCGGATGTTGTCAGTGGCTGCGATGAGGGCGGTCTCGGTGCTGTGGTTGGCTCGGAAACCGGACTGTGAGTGGTCGAGGGATCCGTTCGTCTCGAGGAAGGCGGCAAGCTGTCTGTTGACGGTCTTCTCAATGACTTTGGCAGGAAAAGGGAGGAGCGAGATGGGGCGATAGTTCTTGAGGTCGGTGGGGACCGCTGTTGGTTTCTTCAGGAGGGCGCTGATCTCTGCGTGCTTCCAGCTCTCCGGGAAGGTGGCGGAGTCGAAGGAGGTGTTGATGATGTCCCGGAGTTGGGGTGCGATGATGGAGTTGGCTTTGTTGAAGACGTGGTGGAGGCAGGGGTCGGTTGGTGATCCGGAGTGGATGGCGTTCATCGTGAGGGTGTTGTCTTCGGTGCTGACCGGGGTCCAGGCGCGGAGGGTGGTGGTGGGGGGCGTGGTCTGTGCACCGAAGCTGTTGTGTATGTCGGCGATCTTGCTGTGAAAGAACGAGGCGAGTGAGTCGCAGAGGTCTTGCGAGGGAGTGATGTCGTTCTTTCCGGCGCGGGGGTTGGAGAGCTCTTTGACGAAGCTGAAGAGTTCCTTGCTGTTGTGGGCGTTGTTGTCCAGTTGTTCTTTGAATGTTGTCTTCTTGGTGGTGCGGATCAGCTGGTGGTGTTTGCGGGTGGCGAGCTTGAGGGCAGTCATGTTGTCTGTGATTTGGTCGTTGCGCCAGGCTTTCTCGAGGGTGTGGCAGTTCTTCTTGGAGTTCTTAAGTTCGTCGGTGAACCAAGAGGCTTTCTTGCTGCCGGGTCTGCTGGGAGGGGTCTTCAGTGGTGCGAGGTCATCTGCACAGTTGGCGATCCACTGTGTGAGGTTGCTGGCTGCTTCGTTGGGGTCCGTTGTACTGGTGGGAGGGTTCTGGCTGAGGGAGGTGGTAAGCTGGTCGGCGGTGATCTTGTTCCAGCTCCTGCGAGGAACCTGTTGCGGGTGGTGGTGGTGGGTCGTGGTTCTTCTGAAGCTGAAGTGGACGCAGCTGTGGTTAGTCCAATGAAGTCCGGTGGAGTGGCTGAAGGAGATGTATTTGCTGGAGGAGAAGACTGGGTCAAGCGTGTGGCCGGCGTAGTGGGTGGGGGTGTTCACCAGTTGCTTGAGTCCGAGGTTGTCCAACAGGGTGGTGGTGTTGCTGTCCTTGTTGTTCTCCAGGTGGAAGTTGAGGTCCCCTAGGAGGATGTAGTCAGCAGAGATGAGGGCGTGCGGGCTGATGAAGTGTGCGATGTCTTCACTGAATTGTGTGCGTGGTCCCAGGGTCTGTAGATGAGTGTGGTCTTGGGGTCGGTGTGTATCTGGAAGTGGAGGTGTTCGGCGGCGGTGAGGGTGTCGTCAGAGGTGGTTGTGATGCGGATGGTGTTCTTGTGTACGATGGCGATGCCACCTCCAGTCTGGTTGATGCGGTCCCTCCGGGCGATCTTGTAGCCATCCGGGATGGCTATGGCGATGTTGGGCGCTGAGGAGGCGTTCATCCAGGTTTCCGTGAGGAAGGCGACGTCCGGTGATGTTGTGTCGAGCAGGTTCCAGAGTTCCACGGTGAGTCTGTGGACGGAGCGGGTGTTGAGCAGGATGCACTTGAGGTGGTTGCTGCTGGTGCTCGGCTTGGCGGGAGTGGTGCAGGTCCGGAGGCAGGTGAAACGGCCGGCTTGGCAGGTGAAGGGTCCGTGGGTGGGTTTCGGGCTGGCTTGGTAGCAGGCGGGGTTCCGGCCGGCATTGAGTTTGTTGAGGGTGGCGGCGTCGTAGGTCTGTCGGGTGGGCTGGCACGGCGGGGGCCAGGGGTTCTGGCGCTGGGGCGGTCCAGGCACAACCGGGCGCAGACGGGCTTGCCCTTGGCGCGCCTTCGGTGCACAATCGGCGCGGCGCGCCCGCTGCGCGTGAACGCTGCACGTTCACCGGGCGGCCTCCATATGAGGGGCTCAGGGAGGGAGGAGCAGCTGGGAGGCGGGAGCGGGGTGGCGAATGGGAGCGGCGGGGAATCAGAGGGCGAGGCGGGAAGCGGGGGGCACATCGGCAAAAGGGGTAGCGAGGGGGTCACAATACAATATGGATACAGAAGGCAAAAAAGTGGGGAAACAAAAACAAACCTAACACAGTCACAGAAGGCAAGGGGACCTGAGGGGAAAACGACAACGGCACAAGGTTATCACGGAGACAAAAAATTAAGGAAACAAAGCAACAGCAGTCGGAGCGTAGCGGCCGCACGGGGAGGACCACGCGGTGGCTAGGGGGGCGACCTACCTGGTAACAGGGTCTAGCTTTAAACTTACAAGTCATGCGTCAGTGGGGATTTTCTTACACATGCAGGGCTCGATCTCGTCCCAGAGAGGCCAAAGAGAGAAGCCCAGCTGTTTGGCAGGATGGACGGCGTACCCCCGGTAAAATAAGTGGGGGGACGCTGTCCACCCGCGTGGTACCCCGACTCTAGCCCTGCTCCCAGTGTTTGGGACCCTCAGGGGTCCGGTGTGCTGCAGCACTCCCGGGTAGAAGGGGCAGGGTTACGTACTTATACCTCTCCCCGCCCTCTGGGCGCCCTCATTGCCCACTACCCTGTCACCGTTTAGATGTGGCCCACAGAGCTGCTGGCATCTTTTAGCGCAGTGAGTGCATAAGCCCCCTCCCCACCAGCCCCCCTCGCCCTGTCTCTCAATTCTTTAGCAGCATCTAGGGCTGGGCGGTCCGGCCGCGGTCCGCCTTGGAGAGTGGATTGGGGCTTCCCGGTGTTGGACTCGGGTGGTGGCATAAGAGCTTTTTCCCCATCCAGGGTTTGGGGGGCGCGGGCGGGCCCCTGATGGCTTCCGGAGCTGCGGTGTAGGTGCCGGTCTCCTGGTGGCCGTCTCCGGACTGGCAGGAGGGAGACTAACCTAGGCTTGCCTGTTTGTGCATCGGCGGGGGGTGGGTCACTGCAGGGTCACTGACTCCGCCTCCGCTGCTTATGGGGGATAGGGTTGAGGGGCCACCGGTCGCCTTGTAGGCAGGCGCACATTGAGACCCTGCACAGTGTCAGTACCCTGGGTAAATAGGTGGTGACATGCCTCCTAACCTGCTATACAGGTTTGATGCCCGCTCGCGCCCGGGCCCCTGCCGGGATCCGCATGACCTAATAGTTTAGGTACTGTGAATCGAGTGCGGGTCTCTCTGATGGGGGGAGGGGAGCTCCACCTCTAGTGTCGTGTTTCGCCGAGCCCAGTTTTGGCCCGTATGCGTCTGGAATCCAGACAGTCTGCCCCCCTCCCCAATATTTGCGAGGTGGTGTTTATAGTTCCCAGCGCCTCCATCACGTGCAACGGATTGCATGGAGGGTGGTATTTTCCTGCTGTCGCTGGCAAGAGTCGTAAAAAGCTACACCTGTGGACGGAGCTGCTGTGGCGTCCATGGGCTCTCCTCCGCAGTCACAGGTCTTTCTGCTGACTGTTGCCCAGCCCTGGCAGCCCCTTAAAGAGAGAGCTGTCCCTGAAGCAGCAGAAGTCTCTCCTAAGAGGTTAGGCAGTCTTGGGGGTGTACCACTGCTGCTCCTCCCGAGCTCCACAATTTACTTTAACATTCTTATGGTATTTCCTCGTCACTCGTGTGCTTAATGTTGCAGTCCACAGGGTTACATATTTTTACATAATTGAATGCATCCCCGAACTTAATAGTTTACCATTAATATATCATGAAGCACGTGAAGTAATCTCGATTTCGCTGGTTTATGCCTGACATCGAGAATAAAATACTTCCGAAAGGAAGGAACACAAGGGGATTGTTGCGTGTGGGGCGGAGGATGCTGTGTAGCTCACCGGTTGTGTGCACGGCTGCTCCCGCCTGGCGGGGACAGAGTAAACCGGGCCTTGCTAAGTGCCTCTACCTCCTGCCAGGACCCCCAGTGGAGCCGTCCTGAAGTTTAGTCCCGAGCAGGCCTGCTATTGCCAGGTATGGACATCGAGCGATGCGCCCTCCCCCAGCCCCTTATCCTACCCGGCTGGTCCACGGCATCTTCCATAGTGCGAGTGCAGCCTCGGCCCACAACTTGCACCGAATTATTTCGGGGAGTGGGGGAGGACTATCCCTGGGTTCTCTAGGCAGCGGGTGCAGTCGGGCGGCATAAGGGTGCCACCTCGAGCATGCTGCTCGAGTTGTTGGAGGTGAGTCTTTGCAGCCAGAGCTGCTAGCTATGCAGCAGTGGCTTTGAGTCCCGGGGACAGCCTGTGTAGTAATCGTGGCACTTTTTAGCACTTCACTGGGCACATTGCGGGTGACCCAACCAGCAGCGGACATCCGCTGCCACAGAAGTGTGGCTCAATGGTTAGAGTGGCAGACCCTGATGCAGAGGTCTGGCCCGGGACCAGGGTTCTTGGGCTCCATTTCCTCGTACCTGATAATTCTCGCCTCTGTGCCTATTCTAATCATGGGTCCCACTCTGCAACTCTGGGCAATAGCTTGCTTAATCTCCACAACGGCCCCAACAGCGCTGGGATGCCTGGCTTCACCTTGGGGGTGCCCAGGAGTTGGCATTTCACAGGGAAAAGCCAGGAAGGGTTCCACAGCGGTGTGCGTACAGCGCCAAGACGCCTCAGGGTATAAGTGCGCTATACAAGTACAAATTCATTTAATTTAATTTCATTTCACAGCCCAACTGCAACGGCCCCACGCTACTTGTTATGATTTGAAGGGAGGGGGAGGTCGTGGGGTCCCGCGCACCCCACTAACATGCTCATGTCACAACCCTTGTCTATGCTGCGGGAGTAAGGGGAGAGGATGTGGTCCGTCGGCTAGATTGCCGACTTTGGTGCTGGAGAAAGGGGTTCGAGCCTCGGGATCGCGTCCAGGCAAATCACTTAATCTCCCCGTGCCTGAATGGGTAAGGTAAATACGGTGCTCTGTAGCGCTCCAATATCTTTGGGTCGAGTTCGCGCTATATAAAATATGCAAAAAAAACTCACAAAAAAACAAGCGTTTGCAATGCAATAGGTCTCGCATTGGGGAAGTGTGAGCTATTGGTATTGTAAATGAAAATATATAAATTAATAGCATTGTTATTCACAAAGCCAATAGCTTACACTTTCCTACTGCGAGTCCTATTGGCTATGGCAATGGTTGTTGGTAGCAAGCAAGGACAGTGCTGTTGTGGTGCTGAGTGATGCTGTTGTGGTGCTGAGTGATGCTGTGGTTGGACTGAGTGATGATGTGGTTGGACTGAGTGATGATGTGGTTGGACTGAGTGATGATGTGGTTGGACTGAGTGATGATGTGGTGGTGTCCCAGAGTGATGTGGTGGTGTCCCAGAGTGATGTGGCGGTGTCCCAGAGTGATGTGGCGGTGTCCCAGAGTGATGTGGCGGTGTCTCAGAGTGATGTGGCGGTGTCCCAGAGTGATGTGGCGGTGTCCCAGAGTGATGTGGCGGTGTCCCAGAGTGATGTGGCGGTGTCCCAGAGTGATGTGGCGGTGTCCCAGAGTGATGTGGCGGTGTCCCAGAGTGATGTGGCGGTGTCCCAGAGTGATGTGGCGGTGTCCCAGAGTGATGTGGCGGTGTCCCAGAGTGATGTGGCGGTGTCCCAGAGTGATGTGGCGGTGTCCCAGAGTGATGTGGCGGTGTCCCAGAGTGATGTGGCGGTGTCCCAGAGTGATGTGGCGGTGTCCCAGAGTGATGTGGCGGTGTCCCAGAGTGATGTGGCGGTGTCCCTGAGTGATGTGGCGGTGTCCCTGAGTGATGTGGCGGTGTCCCTGAGTGATGTGGCGGTGTCCCTGAGTGATGTGGTGGTGTCCCCGAGTGATGTGGTGGTGTCCCCGAGTGATGTGGTGGTGTCCCCGAGTGATGTGGTGGTGTCCGTGGCGTGCAGCAGTGTGAGGCATGCAGCATTGTCGTGCAGCAGCGTGCAGCATGCAGCAGTGTGAGGCGTGCAGCAGTGTGAGGCGTGCGGCTGTGTGAGGCGTGCAGCTGTGTGAGGCGTGCGGCTGTGTGAGGCGTGCGGCAGTGTGTGGCGTGCGGCAGTGTGAGGCGTGCGGCAGTGTGAGGCGTGCGGCAGCGTGAGGCGTGCGGCAGCGTGAGGCGTGCGGCAGCGTGAGGCGTGCGGCAGCGTGAGGCGTGCGGCAGCGTGAGGCGTGCGGCAGCGTGAGGCGTGCGGCAGCGTGAGGCGTGCGGCAGCGCGAGGCGTGCAGCAGCGTGAGGCGTGCAGCAGCGTGAGGCGTGCAGCAGCGTGAGGCGTGCAGCAGCGTGAGGCGTGCAGCAGCGTGAGGCGTGCAGCAGCGTGAGGCGTGCAGCAGCGTGAGGCGTGCAGCAGTGTGAGGCGTGCAGCAGTGTGAGGCGTGCAGCAGTGTGAGGCGTGCAGCAGTGTGAGGCGTGCAGCAGTGTGCAGCATGAAGCAGTGTAACGCAGCAGTGTGCGACGTGCAGCAGTGTGCGACGTGCGGCAGTGTGCGGCAGTGTGAGGCAGTGTGCGGCAGTGTGCGGCAGTGTGAGGCAGTGTGCGGCAGTGTGAGGCAGTGTGAGGCGTGCGGCAGTGTGAGGCGTGCGGCAGTGTGAGGCGTGCGGCAGTGTGAGGCGTGCGGCAGTGTGAGGCGTGCGGCCGTGTGTGGCGTGCGGCCGTGTGTGGCGTGCGGCAGTGTGCGGCGTGCAGCTGTGTGTGGCGTGCAGCTGTGTGCGGCGTGCAGCTGTGTGAGGCATGCAGCTGTGTGAGGCATGCAGCAGTGTGCAGTGTGCAGCGTGCAGCAGTGTGAGTAATGCAGCAGTGTGCGGCGTGCAGCAGTGTTCGGCAGTCTGAGGCGTGCGGCAGCGTGAGTCATGCGGCAGCGTGAGGCGTGAGACAGTGTGCGGCAGTGTGCGGCGTGCAGCAGTGTGCAGCAGTGTGCGGCGTGCAGCAGTGTGCGGCGTGCAGCAGTGTGCGGCGTGCAGCAGTGTGCGGCGTGCAGCAGTGTGTGGCGTGCAGCAGTGTGTGGCGTGCAGCAGTGTAAGGCGTGCAGCAGTGTGGCGTGCAGCAGTGTAAGTGCTTTGATACTAGAGTATGCATGCTCTCGTATCAGTGCGCGCACGCTGTGCTGTGACAGTGTGCGCATTCCATTCTCAGGGTGAGTGCGTTTCAGTTTCTTAGTCACAAAAAGTATGAATGAATGATGAAAACAGGAAGAAGGGCAGTCATGCGGGGGTGCGTGTTTTCTAATCGGAAATTGTGAGAGAGTGAACCAATGCAATGGTTTGTAAACAACAAGAAAAGCAGGCATCAAAGGAAGGGTGGGAGGGAACGAGCATATGGGGTGTGAGCGATAACGAAAGTTAATTGTTGTAAGAGGGGGAGCAGGAAGTGAGGCTGAGCGCGCGCTGGCGAAAGCAGTCTGCTCCTTTCAAGTCCGATGCCAGCTTCGCGCTTGAATGCCCCACATGCACTGGCCATAAACCGCATTCAAAAGGTCTTTGGAAGCATTTTATGGTGCCCCTTACTAAATCTCTCGCTTAGCGATCACTTATACGATAGCTAGGCGAGACCTAAAAAGTGTGGTCTAGCTCTACCTCTGCTGTGGCAGTAAGGAGTGAGGTCCAGCTCTAGTGCTGTTTAGTTATCTTATGCAAATAGCAATCATTGTCACAATTTCAGTCCTCAATGGAATCTCGAGTGCTGCTTATTTTACATTATGCAGACGGCTGACAACACCGGTGTTCAGGCGTCATATTGGAAGCCGTTTCCATAACTGGCTTTAATTGTTAGCCAAACAAGACATGTCGACTGTGATCGGAGGCTAATTTTCCGCCCGTATAAGGAGGCAAGCAGCCAGGTCGGAACACTGTTAATGAATAAAGATGTTAACCCCTGAGCAGACACCGCCTATAGCTTTTATATGTATGTAATGCCACTACACATGAAAGCCTTGCTAGCATTGTGAGTACCTCTGTTACATTAATAGGACCCTTGCACTCACAAGGGGGGGTCTGGGCGGTTTAACCCTTTGTAAGCCGGATTCAAGGTTATAGCAGAGAGAGGACTACACAAACGGTACAGCCAAGTCAGGAGTAGGTATCCCAAGTTTGGGACAGCAGGGATAATTCAGCTTTCCAATCAGGAGTTGCAGTCTTGCAAGTTAGAACATTCCTCCATTCAAGCTAAAGAACATCAACTTTTAAAACTAAGCAGGAGGGGGTAATCAAAGTATGAAGGTCAGTGGGGCTCACCATCTGACAGGCTACAGCCCTCAGAGGATAAACATGGGAGAACATGCATGAAAGTCTTGCTCCTGTTTAAACATTTATGAATTACTGAGGGTTAAATAAATGTTTATACCTTAAATTACATTATTTATAGGAGAAGGCAATATATTAAGGTATGAGGCAATATCTAAGTAGCAGAGAAAGATGGTCAATAAGCAGGCTAATATGAACTGGTCCGGTGGCTCAGTAACAACCCTCTACTGCAGGGACCAACATTCTTTTCATCTTGAACACTGACAAACTAGTAGGGGCTGGTGGAATCGGACAATTGCATTAAACGGGAGCTTACCTTTGGAAGGATTTGGTTTGTTATTGATAGTCAGTGTCCAGCAAGTTTGAAGGTCACAGATACCCTGGCCCTTATCCTATGTCCTTTTGCCTTCTAAATTGGTAAACATTCATTGGCAGGGCCCATTGCGTTAATCCACATGGAATTAGGGGCATGTTTAGTGAAACCATAAACAATACACGAGACCGGCAGAATACAGCTCAGCCTATGTACCGATTACAATAAATAACGTCTTCTCACCAGGCACACGATGACCGGGTCTCCACAGGCACACGATGACTGGGAGAAAGCCTAAGGTAGATTTCATGAAGGCTTAACCCGATGATATTTAAGGGTGAATTTCCAAGGGGAGGCTCATATTGGGCGGCTCGTGCAGCGCAAAGTAAAGTCTACAGTAATGCAGTCAGGTTCACATCCTTAAGGAGGGGCTATTGGATAGTTGACTCCAGTAGCGGGGCGGCACATAATCATTAGTTGGAAATTCGATTTCAGAATGTTTCATTAAGGTTTACCACTAGGGGTGCGGATATCCTACATTAACTCGTGGGTGTGAATAGTGCCGCCAATGTTAAGTGTGCAAAGCCATTCATTGGCAGGGTCCACTGCGGTACTCAGCATGTGAATTAGTGGCATGTTTAGACATCTGTGAAAGTATTTATTGGACAATAGCAGGACCTCAAAAATGGGGTGATGGGTGTGACAGATATTATTTGCAGTATTATCAGTGAGCTGCTGCTGTGTTACAATGTTGAAAACAAGTCACTATCCCGGGGTAGAGGCTTAATGGCATCCTAGTCTCTTGTATATGGCCCGTCTGGTGTTCCACAATTCCCCACCGCAGAGGCATCTAAGGGTCTGACCATGGTTCTCGGCGTGGCCAGTTATTGTTTTCTTTTCATAAAGACACCCATTGCTAGGTTCCATCAGAGCGTTGATAAGAGAGCTCCAGCGGTTCTGGTGCCTCAAAATCTTATTTTCTCACCAAGGAGCTTTCGCTCAATGGTAAGTCTTGTGCCTCTGGGGTCACAGGCTCACACAGGACAAGATTCTAATCCCACCTATGCTTTCAAAGTATCTTAAGGGAGACCGGTTAGCCCAGACAGTAGAGCATGAGGTGGTTAATCTCTGGGTTGTGGGTTCGAAAACCAATAAGTTGACACAAGTAGAGCCAGTCATGCTTTATCCTTTCGCATCCAGGGTCACCGTTTTCTGGTCAGACCAGCGTGATGTAAGAATCTGCTCGGCACAGCAGGTTCAGAGGCGAGAATGGGCAGGTGCCTCAGCAGGGTGCAGCGAGTGAGCCTGAATCTCTGAGGCAGGCAGGCCTGCAGATGGCTTGTGAAGTTCCATAGAGGGTTACTGTCAGGAGGGCCTGGGATATAGAAACTCCATTGTGTGGGGGCCATACTCGCAGTGAACGATGTTATATCTATTCCACTACAGCTCCAGCTGGTTTGGGGCCAAAGTCTAAGCACCAAAATTCAGAGTGAAGTTCAACTACAGCTTTTTCTGTTGGGCTCAATGAAGAGTTTTGGTGACGAAGTGGTGTCGCCACATTCAGAAAAATACATAGGTTCCATTTCAGGATCCGGAGGAAGCAGATTCTGAAGCAGCTGGGTTACCTCCAAGGATTGGTTAAATAAACAGTCGGCGTATTGCATCCGACTCACTCTTTCCATGTGGCCTTTTGAGACCTTGGGACGGGGGAGGGTCTTTCAAACTGTGATTCTAATTTTATTCATGGATTTTATCTGTAAAAGAGTATTCTTTATGTGGCAGGACTTCAAATGCCCAGTTATATGCCACTTGATTTTCTGTCTCCATGTGTTAACTTATTTAGTAACAGCTCAATTGGTTAAGGCGTGCACTGCAAAGATCTGTGGTTACCCATCCAAGGGCTTTCAAGGCTTGTAAAGTTGATGAGGGGTCATGTGCTGCTGCATAGCTCTGTGCATAATCGATAGGTCACATAGTTAAATACTAGTACATGTCATGACGAGTTCTTGCAATTGGCAGAGAGTTCGAGGTGGATTCTTTAGGTCAAGATCCTTTTCTAACAGGAGAGCTCACTGGGGTAGGTGCTTGCTGCAAAGCACATCTGTAATGTTCAGGGATAAGGAGCTAGTGCATTCTTTCACTCAGTGAGGGTGATAACATTAGAACCAGTAAGTGGCAGGTCCCGCTGAGCGCCTACCTCTGGGCCACTTGCAGGTTGTTTATGGTGATCTCTGAGGGCAGAGGAGGGGTCTGGGCAAGGTAAACCTGGACCGAAGGGACACTTCACTTCTGTTATGAGAATATTGCCACATAGGTTGGCCTGCCAGGGGGTGTAGGATTGGTTGCCACTTACAGGGGGACAGGGCCTCAAGGTGTGTGGTACAGTGGAGGGAGGTCGCCTGCTGACAAGGGAAGTGAACCTACCCATTTTCCTCTCTGGCACCCCAGCAATACTTCCAAGCAGGGTGCTTGGTAATCCCACCAGGGTGGGGGCACTGGTACGGCTACACAGCATCCAGTCATAGTCCAGAGTTGGATGGGGATGGGATTCTGTTCAGACGGTTCGCCCATTCTCACCGCCCACTGACTAAGCCTAGGATACATCACGACAGGCCAGAGGCCAGGGTACAAGTGGCTTTAGTTACTATCTTCCCCTGCCCAATTAGCCAGCCCAGGTTGGCAGGGAGATAGGAGACATCTTATATGAGGGGCGGGACCAGGTTAAGGTACATAGTGCAACAGTACTCCCGTCTGTAAGCCACCCAAGGGAGTGGCCGTAGTATAGGCTCAGTGTGTTAGGTACAAGGTGAATTTTGAGTTTACCGAAGGCAACCCAGTGAAGCCGCACAGGTTTGGTGGGATGCAGTGTTAGTTTGTGAAATGATGGCAACCTTTAGTTGTGGGATAGAAGGGGGGCAGTGCTTCTGTGCTTCCAGAGGGGCACAGGTAATGGATGCAGAGGTATTTCCACCACGGAGTTAATTTGGGTGGTGACCCTGGCATGCGCTGGATCAGCTTGCTGCGAATGCGGCCGCGTAGGCTAGGCGGTGGTTCTCCCCTCCCAATATTTTGAGCACTTCGGGGAAGCAAATATTGAATCTCCTGGGTCGGAGGGCACAGCTGCAAGGCAGGATTTCCTCCAGGTGCAAGGAGTAGTATGTGTTGTTTACAATGAGTCTAGAAAGAGGTTTGGCTACTTTGTGTTACTCTTCTGCCAGGATCTTGATCTGGCTGATTCGCCATTCAGGCGTCTTGTAGGCAGCACGGTGGGCGGATAGCAGGGAATAGAGGCAGGGCTTTTGTGCCACCAGGTCAACAGGGTGAGGCACCCAGGCAGGCGCTGGGACAGCTTGCTGATTAAGCTGCAGCACAGAATGGGGGGGTTCTCCCCTCACAACATCCTGGTCCGACACCTGGGAGGCATTGCTCTGATTCTTTGAGAGATAGAGGGATCAGTTGCAATAAACAAAGTCCACCAGGTATAAGTAGCACCCATGTGGGGGCATATGAGTTAGGGGGCAGAAATACCCCTCGTTGAGGGTCGTGAGGAGCCCGATCTGGGAAGGCGGTGGTCGTCTCGCGCAAAAGAGCTGACCGTTACTGGTGTAAATACCCTGTTCAGTGGGGCTTGGCTTTTCAGGCATGGCTTGCTGCATTACAAGTCCAGAGGGTGGGCTGAAAGCAGGATATGGAGGCATGACTTCACGGCCACAGACATTATCTGGCTAGGATACCCAGGCATGCTCTGGACCTGCTGGCTGAAGAAGCTGCAGCAGAGACTGGGGGAGGGGGTCCTCCTCCTCCTAATGTGTTGGTCTTACACCTGGGAGGGAATGACCTGGCATCTCTGGGAAGAAGGGCACTGCTTTAAAAAATGACGGTCACATTGTGTAAGTGGAGCAACCAGCTGGGGACCGGTGAACTATGGTGGTCGGTGATAACCCCCCTGCAGATGAGGAAATTCACTGAGCAAAGGGGAGTTGGCGTCATCCGCCATGGATTACTGCAGACTAAGGCCACAAGGTGTTTTGATGAAGATGGGGTACACCTGTCCAGAGTGGGTATGGACCTATTCTTACTGGACCTGAGCGATGCTTTGGAGACAGGGTGAAGGAAAGGAGGCTATCTTGGTGGGGGGCTCTGGGGTGACGGTGGCCACACCTAGAGCTGTGGCAGAGTTACAGGGAGGTCCAGAGGCTGTAAGGTACATACGGGTACCCTCTGCAGGTGCACAACAAGGGTGCAAAGGCCAAATATCCACAGGGAGGTCCTCGCGTTGGACTCTGGAAGAGCGACGGTGCCCCGTTAGTCCTACGGGCCGTTGTGGCCTGAGCAACTGGGGGTTGCCTGGCAGGCTCTGCCCCATTTTGGGGCGTGAGCAGTGGTGTGGACTGGTCCACTGGTGGGAGGGGTTTCCCTTCCCCCAAATCTGGCAAACACCGATTGGCTAGGGCCACAGTGTAGTTTGGCCCATCAGGTGGCTGGCGGCGAGGGGCTGCCTTCCTTGGGATCGGCCGTAAGATAATCCACCATGTTGGCATATTTGTAATGCTAATAAACCTGCAGCAGCTTTCTCCACAAAGAAGGTGTCTTGTCTGGTTATTCTCTAGGAGATTGCTGTATGGGGGGGATGGTGAGTGTTGCCGATATTGGCACTATGAGAACAGCGACCCTGTGCTCGATGCAGAGTGCAGGCTGCAGAGGGTTCTCACACCACCGAGCACTGGGAGCAGGCTGGGGTCTGGTGCCACTGCACCTGCTGCACTAATGAGAACAGCGACCCTGTGCTCCATGGCTGGAGCAGGCTGCAGAGGGTTGTCACGTCACCGAGCACTGGGAGCAGGCTGGGGCCTGGTGCAGCTGTGCCTTGTGGTCCATGCTGACAGCAGGCTGCTGAGACTGTCTCACGCCCAAGGCTTTTGTGCTCCCGTGGGCTCCATGTCCCAACCACCACACACCTCTTTGCCCCTTCTCTTGCTGCACTATTGATCAGGCTGCAGTGGACTCTTTACACCCAGTATCCCCGTCGCTGCATCTTCTGCCTTTGCCTGTCCTTTTCTTCCTGTGTGTATTGTTTCCCTCTCTGAGATGCCTCTGTCCCTCGCCCCAAGCTTACCCGTACCTAACCCCCCCCCCCCCCCCCTCTGCAGCTCCTTGCCTAGATACCTCTTCACCGCTGGACCTCTGCTCCTCTCACTGCTGCCCCAGCTGAAGCAGTGGACGCAGGGAAAGTCTCCCCTCACTCGTTTTTACCTTGAAATGCCATCCCACACCAGTAATGAAAGTGGGCGTTTTCTTAACTTCTTTATAGAGAAAGACACAAGTTACAGACAATAGCCCTTGAAGGCTGGATTATTATTACCAATGGAATCTGACAGATTAGTGTAGTAGGCAAGGCTTTTTCATGATAACCCCTCTCACGAACACCTAAAAGTAGATTTGCATTGGAGAAGCCTTGTTAGGCCTCATAGGATGTGTTGTATTTGGTTTTGACAACTATAGTTTTATAGTTGTTTGTAATTGTATAGTTGTTTGTAATTGTATTCGCATTAACGTGCGTTATTTCATAGTGTGCACTTTTTAAATCTGGATCAACAGCTTTCTCTGTCTTGAAATACACGTATTAAGGGTCTGTTTCCACCTATGCTGGCATATAGAAAGGGGTAGTTGGTCAGCCCACTTCATCCATTGGCTCTGTTGCCCTGTAAGCGGGGGCATAATACCTGGCTACATATCTACATCAACCTGAAATGGAATGTGCGTCAGTGCCAGTATGCGTGCCCCAGGCAGTTTATTTTCTCTTCTTATAAGTCTTATTTTTCTCTCTCTCTCGTTTATTTATTCATTCATTAAGGGCCTGGCAGGTCCATAAATAAAGCTACCAGGCCACTAATTTATCACTCATTCGCCTTTGTAGTACTGCGGTCTGTGTGTCCACTGCTTCTAAACTGAGCACCACCAGCCTTGAAAGGTGTTTCCCATTGTGTATCACGTTTTTACCGTTTCAAGGTGACGGCGCATTTCTGCCATCTTGAATTGGTACAGCAATTAATCATTGCATACAATACCATCTCAAGATGGTGGCCATGGGCGTAGGAACTGTGGGGGATGCGAGGGACATATCCCCCCCATATTTTGGAGTGGGAGGGGACGCGGGGGACGAGGGTGGGAGACGAGGGGACAAACACATTTCCCTTCTCCCTCCTGAGAGGGAGATTAGCAGGCCTTTAGCGCACGAAAAAAGTGCGAGCGGAGCTGCGTGACCTAATGGCCCTGCACTTGACCTGTCGCCTCTCCAGTTACCTGTCTGTGAGCCGCCAATGATCCGATAGTCACAGCATAAGGTGATGTCAGAGGCCACTTGCGCCCCTGCCTCTGCCCTTTTCAACTCTTTGTGTGGCGCAGCAACCTGAGGCTCTGGGAATTATTTATTTCTCACCTCAGCTGCCTGTAGCCAGTGCACTGATTGATTTGCTGACCTCGGACTCCTCGCCCCCGTGTCTGTTGCCGGCTTGAAGACGGAAGGGCTGCAGCAGCACGCTCCCACTAAGTGTGAGGTCCCTCCTGCGTGAGTACCTATCCCATTGAAGTGACTTGACTTTTGGTTCGGTTAACTTGTAAGTAAAGCCAAGGGCTGTTACACTGCATTCATCTGTCGGTCTGTTGTACTCGTTTTTCCCCCTCCCTCATTCTTGCTTTCTCGTTGCGCCTCTCCCTCTCTTCTTTTCTGTGACTCCACTTTTAGTTTGCTATTTGCTGAACTTTGATTTTACCTGACATTGACATGTGATCAGCCAGGTGTGACATGACAGTGAAAATGTTGTGCTCCCCAGTTTTAGAATTCCAGTGGCTCTGCCTAAAACCCATACCCTCCTGTTGTGTAACACAGCCTCCGCTCCAGTGCGCTGGCCAGCAAAGACATTCCACAACATAACACAATGCAACCATTGCGCTGCTGAAAGGAGGAGCCGTGTCGGCTCAGATGTTCTCGTCATGTCACAATCTGAGTGCCGTTTAACTGGGTGCGCACTCATGTTTTATGGGCTTAAAATAAACGACAAAGACTTACTGCTGCCATTTAAGTTATACATGTGCTGATGTACATATCACTGCGGACTCAGCCTTTCATCCTTCGGAGGTCGCTATACTGAACACCAGGCGCTGGGTGTTGTACATTAAAATGCGATTTATAGGTTCTGGTGCCATTAACATATGATTTGGTCTATTGATTTGAGAGCTGAATAGACTCTCAGTGGCATTGTACCCACACACGACGGACACGCACGCGCGTAACTTCCTCCCCCCCCCCCCCCCCCCCCCCCCCTTCCCTCCAATCTCACAAGTTACAAAATTTACAGTTGCACGAGGGCCAGGTAGGGGGGTGTAAATATTACCGGAACCCCAAGGCCGCATCATTGGAGAATAACACAAGATATCCAATAGGCGACTTTCTATATTTTGGAGCAAGCTGCTCTCAAAAAATGTTTCCCCAGAAGAAAAGCGTTTTTTAAAAACAATTTGTTAAATATAAGAAGAGCGTCTAGGCATTTAAAGACACTCCCAGGATACTTTTCAGCACAGTCAGCTGCCTCACAAGAGCACAACGTATTTAAGATCTGCGGAGGTCTGCACGGGTCAAGCATGTGTACTTAACCTTTAGGGCCGCCATGTTCTCAGCTTGTGTCCAGCTAGTTTATGAAGTGCATGTTAACATGATTGGGAATGGGGCCGGTGGTAACTTGATCTCCATCTCTCAGACAGGCACTGCCACAATACATCAATGCAGAGCAAAGCAGGGCCTGCTGCTAGCCTGGCTTCATCTGCAACGCCTGTCTCTGAAAGAGGGATTCAGTGCTCTCAGACCACCCTGGACTGCCATTAAAACATTAGCTAGGTCAGAAAATATTTCGGTCATTCAAACCTTTGCACACTTCTTGCCCTAATATTTTAATCCAATATTTATTTACAGAGGGTAACATTACAATTAGATT
This sequence comes from Lissotriton vulgaris, assembly GCF_964263255.1. Taxonomy (NCBI): domain Eukaryota; kingdom Metazoa; phylum Chordata; class Amphibia; order Caudata; family Salamandridae; genus Lissotriton; species Lissotriton vulgaris. Next base: position 1,837,434,332 of record NC_141694.1, read on the forward strand.
GCTTGTGGCTTGAAATCCGGGCTTGCTATTTAATGTTCAAGATGTTTGCAGTATTTGAAAAGACACGCAGTTTGGTGGCTTAAAATGAAATGTGTAATTCTCCCCTTCAAGAGGTGAGCTTTCGGTGGGGGCGTTCTCCTTTGCTGAGCACAATCTAACAGTGGGAGTACTATGTCTTTGAATCTGCCCCTAGGTGTAGCTAACAAAGGGCCCTGATTCCACCCAGCATGTTAAAGTGTTGTTTACTTTCCACAAAGAGAGCCCTGGTTCATGAAGCTATGGGTAAAGGTGAAGCCCAGCCATGTGGGTTGGAGCTGCCGAAAACTACATGCATTGGCATGCAGCTTAGACAACAGTGAAACTAGCCATTCCGCACTTAATGGGGCTTAGTTCACGTGTATGACATGACGGTGAAATCGTCCGGGACGGGGGGGGGGGGTATGAATTACTACTAGTGAAACAGCAATAAAATCAGCTGACATGAAAAAATAGAATGATCCAGAAAACCAAGATGATGTTGTGATTGGATATGTTCTCTGCCACACATTACAAGTTTTTTTAAATACATGTGAAAAACACATGACTTTAGTTTTGGTTAAAATTCTTAATTTAGGGAAACAATTATTCATTTAAAGAATAAGTTACTTCAAGAGAATTTTGACATTTTTACACATACCTACAGTCTCTGCAAAGATTTTGCCTCGTTAGTACCAGTATAACCTACAAATGCAGCAATGAGAAAGGTGACCAGTCAACCTTTGCAAAGGGCCCTCCACTTTGCAGCAACATAAGTCACATTTAATCAGTAATTTTTGATCCCTGTGAGCTACAAACCACTTTTTAGTTAAAATTGTCAGATTATTCAGCAGATGATGAATCATGTGGCAAATATGGTACAACTATAGTTATGATCAAAACATTTGCAAACTAGGATATTTTGCTATTCATATTTGAACTGTGGAAAAGAGAAAAGTACTGATGACAGAAACTGCTTGGCTCAGAGACAAATGGCCTGTGATTCCACTTTTAAGTTTATTTGGGACATTCTGTAATTGAAAACATTTCCCACTTTGTGAATGTATTTTAATGTCCATAACTCATATTAAACCTTAAATAAGCATGTGCGGCTATTGGTTGAATTAGATAGCGTAGTAGTTTGTAACTGGTCAGTGAAATGCTAAACAAATACTAAATATAGGGAAGATTTGCTCTTTCTGGCCACACCTCTGACTCCACCCATAAATCTAATCCTCAGGTTATTCTGGGCCTCTGATTCTCTGCCCACAGTTCTCCTACTTTTTTTCCCCGCTCTGACCACTGCTTTCAGCTTATTATGTTTTCAATGTCAAACCCCCAGAAACTGGAGTATTATCAGAGTAGGGGTTAAGCGCGACAGTCCCAGATCACAGTTGGCTCAGGTGGGAACTGGGGTTTGAAATCAGGAATCACGGGCTGCATAGGGGCAAGAGCACTTTCCCTGTGCCTTGCCATTTTACTAATGAAGCCCAATAAAGGTACCAGATGACACTATCAGGAAAAACGCTATTTTGTAGTCCCTGACTTTCCTTAAGCACACTAATGCATCTTGGGATGTGTAGTCTTGCATTACATCAGCTTAACCAAGTGGACTAATATACTTGAGAGCAATTTCAGGAAAAGGGAAGAACCATGCCTTGACCACTGTGTATCTAATGATATTATAGAGTACGCTGATAACATTAATGGAAAGAAATATGAGGGCCCTTTTTGCAGGCGTGGCAAGTGTAAACTGAATTGCCCCATTATCAAGTCTTTTACCATTAATGGCCTGACAGTGTTCCCAAATTAAAAACTGATTTTCCCACTTAAGCCTCTTGTGCTTGTGTTTGTGATTCACAAAAAGTGCAAGAGATTTACTCAGTCTTGAACCAGCATTTGAAATGTGAGTAGCCCTTATGACCTTACTGCACCAGTCGGCGCCTGTCCACCTTTAGAAGTGTCTGGCCTACTAGGGCATCTTCTTGATAAAATGTGTGCCAAGTGCCACATGCCCTCCGAGCTTTCTGTTTGTGTTTGTTTGTGACAGCTGTGGGTCATCTTGAATTAGGGACACTCAAGTGGGATTTCAGGAAAATGTATGATTTTGAAGACTGTACAAATTAGATTTTCAGCTGAGTGACTTTAAATTTTAAAGCTCCAAGTGGACAAGAATTATAAATGAGGTCATCAGCCACTTGTGGCTCTTTAGCCAGCAGCCATTTGCATTCTGGTACTTGTAGTTTTATGTTTTCTACTATAGGCATGGACTTTGAAACCTAGCCTTACATAGTGCAGCTGAAAGTCAACCAGTGGTGTTAGTTAGCTGGTTTCTTGGCTATTAATGCTTTGTGAAGTATTATTCTTTAAAGCAATGTTTCTTCATTGTGTAAAATTACCACCTGCAGGGGGCACACGTATCATACAAACAATGAACATAGTATTTGCACTATTTTTTATGTGATTTTTAAGTCTGGGAATTGGCAAATTGGTACTCGCTCCCTTACATATTTTGGGTGCAAGGGCAAGCTATGGCAGAGTACCGGTGGACTATAGGCTAGAGGTTACCTGCACCATGTTTGAGCCTTCGTGCATCTCACACACACTCTCTCCTTGTTCTGTGATTCACAATTCTCTATTGCTCTTAAAACTATGTGGAGTTTTACACCTGATGGTATCTGGGCTCAGGATACTGCTAGTGAAGATTTTGTCTCAAGTCCCTCAGTTTCATTTCTTTGTACTTGTCACCATTTAACAACTGAGCAAGAATCATCTTAGTACCGCATTTGAGTAGCCAGTACATCTTCCAAGTCCACTACTTGCCTGCCTTTCTTAATATTTCTCTTCATAACTATGCGATTATATACATTTAACGCGCGTACGGTCTCACACAATGGGCAAATTGTATAGGGTCACTGGAAAGTCCACAAGGTTGTCCCTGTCCCCCCCAGAAATGTAGTGTCTCCTACGCCCATGATGGCGGCTTACTGTAGTGTATTTTTTTTTTAAAAACGTAAGCACATTTATTCTGTAACATGTTTTAATTTTTCTGCGGCTTTCTTTTGATTTACACTGCAGATGCCTCTAGACTATAGGGTGTGTGTACGTGTGCGCTTTATAGTGGATGGGTAAATGGCTGAATGTGAATGGAAGAATCAGTCAGTGAGTGGAGGAATAAATGCATTAGTGCAAGGATGAGTAACAGAAATCGGTAGCATACTGCTACATCAGGGTCTTCTTACTGACAGCACTTTTAAAAATGTTAAGCAATTTGCTAGCATAAAATTTGGTAACTTCGTATGTCTCCACTATTTCTTTTTTTTTTTTTTTGCCGAAGTTGCTGCTCTTTAAGAACTTTGACCGATTATGAAGCATCATCTCAGGGGTGGTGCAAGGATCGAAAATTCTAATGTTTTGATGTAGGAGCGCACGTTTCTTAGGATACTTCTTGGCGCTTGGACCCTAGAGTTTTGAGGAAGAATTATTACAAGAAAAGATGCGATTTCCGATCTTTGAGTGATTTGCAGAGATCTAAATATCACAAATGTGCAATGTGAGTGAGTGTCACACCTTTAATATGTGTAAGAAAAGATACGGCCCCATATTGAAGCAATCTGATATCAAAACCATATGAAAAGTAAAATTGTATTGGCCAAATGTCACAAAGTTCTGGAAATTAGAGCAAATAGAACAAAGAAAGCGAAACTAGATTTCACGATTTTCCATCGAGCCACTCGGCCATTAACATCAAACTCGTTGGCAACCAGTGCAAAACAGTGGAAAGTCAGTCCAGTGCATCCATCAACATACGGCTTAGAGACCTGCACAGCCGTTAGCGTATAGGATCGGACAGGAGTAGTGGGTGCGGCTCAGTGAACAAGTTATATTTGGAATCTATAGAGCCTAGTTCTTTCCTGCTTCCTTAATATTCACATTGTACCCAACAAAGTCTTTTCAAAGGTGGACACAGTGATTCGTGGGTCATGTTTATTAGTTGTGATAACCACGAAGAAGCTCACAGGAAAGTGCCCCTGGACAGCTGATGTATGTATGTATGAAGGTTCTCCGATTCCCTAGGTGGTCGGTTCCCTTTGACGCTTCTCTTGATGCTTGTAGTTTGGATATTTGACTTAGTCCCTTTCTGTCACACTAAAATTTTACACTTGCCCTTCAGGCTTGTTTGGTCCTCCCAAAAAGGTGTTTGTGGAGTTTGTATCTAGCAAACCAGAATCCATTGTGGTGGTGTTCTAGCTGATTAGCTTACAATCGCATATCAAAACCACACTTCAGGACCTGGAAGTTTGCACCAAAGTCTCTGAGAAAGAGACTTATGTATATGAATGCACTTCAAGGAGCTTTGCATGCTGTTATTGTGACTCTTTCCTCTGGTCAAGGCCTGGATGTTTGCAGCAAAGTGTCTTACACACACACAGCGGGCCACACTCTGGATGTTGTTTTTTCCAACTCCTCAAATGTCTCCTGCAATCCCCCCCCAGTTTCTGCCCTGGTCTGACCATGCGTCAATTGAATTCTGCATTCAGGCAAGTAGGAAGAGAACTTACAATACTTTTGACACTTCTTGCCTCTCCAGACAGTGGAAGAGTTACTCCAGAGGGCTTTAAATCCTCTTTCGTAGAGCCACAGATATTACAATCTGACAGCATTGAAGAGGCGCTTGTCAAATATAACCTTGTAGTTTCTAGTGCTGTGGACCAGCAGGCCCCTCTGAAACCCCTCACTAATGTGCCTAGGTTCCCCCAGAATGCCTGTTACTCCCCCCTACTTCGTATTCAGAAACAAATTTGCAGGAAGCATGAAAAACTCTCATGAGGAGGAGGACAAAGCTCAGTTTCATGCGGCCTTGGCAGACTATCGCTGGAAAATCAGGGCAGCATGCAAAGCTCACATCGCTCACCAATTAGACCAGGCCAAAAATGACCCCAAGGAGCTATCACGCATTCTGCAGTCCTTCGTGAATCTTAAGGCGTGTGAGAATCCGATGGTCCCTACACAAAAATTGTGCGATGATATCAGCACTTTTTTCATACAAAAAAATCGAGACCATCTATGACAAAATTAATCAAGCAGAGGAAGACACTTCCATCACCATGATTCCCGTAGAATCTGGGCAGGCAGTTACTCAATTATTGGGAAGTTTTCCATTGGTGACACAGTTGGAGGTCGAGGCACTGATCCACTCAGTAAAATCTGGATCACCTCAGGATCATCTACCGGCAAAAATTACCACTTCCCTTGCCAGCCACCTGTCCCCCTCCATTGCACATCTCCTCAATCACTCCCTGCAAGAAGGTGCGGTCCCTTTAGAATGGAAGGCAGCACAGGTAATGCCTACCCGAAAGAAAACCAAGGCCCCGTTAACTGAGTTTTCCAATCTCCGCCCTATCTCTCTCCTGCCTTTCTTGGGCAAGCTTTTGGAGAAACATATAAATATTCATCTCTCTAACCATGTCGAACGGACAGGCAGCCTTGATCTATCTCAATCAGGTTTTAGCCCTAAACACAGCCCAGAATCAGCCCTACTAGCTGTAACCGACAACATCAGGATGACCCTAGCTAGAGGCCACTCTACGATTCTGGTGCTGTTGGATCTGTCTGCCGCATTCGACGCAGTTTCTCATAAGATCTTGCTCAGGGAGGTTGGAGGAGATTGGACTTAGAGACTTGGCCCTTCTGTGGTTGACAAGCTTCCTTTCTTCTCGTTCTCAGACGGTTAACCTTGGTTCCTATCCTTCAGCAGCAACAGAATTGTCCAAGGGAGTACCACAGGGATCTTGTTTGAGCCCTACTTTGGCCAAGGGAGCCACGTAGATGTTGAACAATCTGCTGAGGAGTAGCGAGTTCATCCCCGTCTCCTATACGGATGATACCCAGCTGCTTTTTCCATTCACAAAGTTTACTCCATCAGTGCAGGCCTCTTTCTCCTTGGGAATGAGAAATATTTCTCAGTGGATGAGGAGTAATTTTCTTCAGTACAATGTGGGGAAGACGAAATCATGCTCTTTGGAGAAGCCCAACTAATGTGGACCCCTGATTGGTGGCCTTTAGATTTAGACTCTCCCCCGTTCCTAAATCCTGTGTCAAAAACTTAGGTGTCCGCCTTGAGCAGACCCTAACCATGAAGGAGCATGCTCCTGCTTTCATGTGTTGGGTCTTTTGCGTCGTATCCTTCCTCTGCTCCCTGATTCAGACGATTACCCAGTCGCTTGTTTTAAGTCGCATGGACTATTGCAATAGCCTTTTACTGTCGGCCAACAAGGCTGCCCTTGATAGACTGCAGGTTGTTCAGAATACGGCGGCACGTCTGATTCTGAACGCACCCCCTGGGACTGCCTCTCTGCCTTTGTTACACCAGCTCTACTGGCTCCCGATACGAAAGCGAGTACAGTTTAAGGTTTATTGCACCATTCACAAGACCTTGTCCAATTCCGGCCCCAGCTATCTTGCGGATACATGTTTCCCCAACACACCAAGCTGGTATCTCTGCTCAGAATCAAAATATCTCCTCACAGTGCCGATGTTAGAACTTGGATTTCTGGTTGGCTAAGGCTTGCGCCAAATCCAGGCAGAAACCACCACTCTAGTCAGGGCAAGGGAGTCACACGCCAAGATAACCCCTGCTCACCCCCTTGGTAGCTTGGCACGAGCAGTCAGGCTTATCCCGGAGGCAATGTGTAAAGCATTTGCGCACGCACACAGCAACAACATCCCAGGCACACCACAAAAGGAACTCCACACAAGGTTATATAAAAATAGCCTTTGTGTTCTCATAACACATTAGAATAGTAAACACATAACATACACTGTACCAACTGGCACGGGCAATATTCCCAAGGGATTATTTACACATGACAGGGCCACGTGGGCTACTGTCAGGTTCAGCACATAGTAAAGAAATAGTGCAAGTAAAATAGATCATAAACCTACAACCAGTAACCCCTGGTAATCACTGTACTCCACCTCAACCTGTAACATAAACTACATTATGCACAGTCACATCAGGCGCGAATTACATTCCGCGCCAACCTCACAAGCATAAACACATTATGCAATCTCCTACTAGTCTAAACACATTAGACCCTACCTCCTAAGTATAACTCACATTAGGGGCGTAAATCACACATTGAAACATAATCTCACTAGCATAAACCAGAATAGGCTACACAACCTCATAATCATAATCCGCAATTTTAGAGGTATAAAACACAGGGTGCGTAAAATATACTAAATGCATTACATTTCCTAGCTCCACATTTAGAGCACATCAATCACATTAGGGCCTTGCACCCTATCCCTATACCAGCCCCCCTGGCCAACTGGCCATCCAAGAAGGGGCTCAAATGACCCGTGTCCAGAATGTCAGGGCGTGCTGCCAAGGCAGCGCCAGTCAGGGGTGCGCCATCTGCGCAAATCTAAACGTTGCAGCTACCCACTACTTGCTGGGCAGCTGAGGACAATAACCGGGCCTAAACGCTGCAGCTGGCACTAAGTGCTGCGCAGCTGTGGAAGGCCTGGCACCTCTGTGCCACCACTGTCCCTCCCAGGGACTCTCACTCAGAATTGCGCCTAAACGGTGCAGCTGCCCACTACCTGCTGGGCATCTGTAAAACACTCATAAGAGGGATGGCACCACCGTGCCGCTTCGGTCCCTCTCAGGGACTCTCTTCATCACTGTAAAAACCATGGGGGAAAACATGGGCCCCTCGGGGCCCTCTAGAGAATGATTATGCCCACCATTGGAGCCATCTAGGCTCTAAAACAGATTCTGTGGCCAGAAACATGCCCCCTAGAACTGGGGCCCTCCGGGGCAAGAACACGGGCCCCTCTGGCCCTCGGGACCCCCACTGGGGCCTGTTAGATCAATGGGGCCATCGTTGGAACCCTTGGGCTCGGAAGATAAATAATCCCCCCATAACGTTGGAGCGCGCTGGCTCTTGAGGGACAACCGGCCCCCGGGACCTCGGGGCCCCCATTGGGGGCCTTTTAATCAATATTGCCACGTTGGAGCGGCCCGCTGCTAGACTGGGCCGCTCTGACTCTCGCCCCGAGGAAAAGAGCCTATTCAGAGCTCCTGTTCTCCCCCCCCCCAGCCCGGTTGAACTTACCGGGCTGCTCTCGGGGGGGCTCCGCTCCTGTCCTTCATTCGGGCAGCAGAATGCTTGAGGGACCGGCCTCACCGCTCTTGCGGTCTCTCCTCTCGGTGGTGGCAGCAGGCGGGGCTCTCTCTCACTCTGGAGAGCCCCGCTGGCTGCGGCTCCACTTCTCCGCCCGGGCATGGTGCAGGGCTCCCACCGACATATGGGAGCCCTGCGGCACTGGCTCACACCTCCTCCTCGCGTCTGGCCGCACTTCTGCTTCCGTCCTGCGGCCCTGCCCACAACCAGGCAGGCTGCGGACACGAGAACAACTCTGGCTCTGTAATGAGGGGTAGGCTCCCTCCCGCATTAAGACAGAGCGGGGTGGGCACCCGCAAGCGCTATAATAACCACATAAGCTGCAATCAGGCGGGGTGGGCACCCACTCCATTAAGGTATAAATAAGCGGGGTGGCACCCGCAAAGCCGCCATCACCGGGGAGTCCAGTCCCTATGCTAGGGATTCCCCCTCCAGCAGTGCAGTGCAGCCCCGGGGCAACTAAGTTGCAGCGCCCCAGGGGAACGTAGTCAGCGCGTTCCTCGTGTTAAAAAAAAAAGATCCAGGTGCTCTTAAAGCCAAGCAAGCCCTCCCAGGGCTAAAAGAAATTAAGTCCCAGGTCCTAGGGCAAGGAAATGGAGCAGGCAGCTCCCTGTAAAGAAAAGTCTTCCAGGCATCCAGGGGCAGGGCAGGGCCCAGTGAGGCAAGCCTGCCCCTGGGCCCTAGCAGCAGCACGCCCTTGGTTGTTTCAAGTAGCAAGACAAGAACAACATCATGGGGTCACAGCCCCTCTTTTATACACAAAATACCTTTGTTTCCAAAGGTGCATGCAAGGGGCGAACCAGATGCAACTGGTTCTGGAGCACTTTGTTTTGTAAGTCACATTGTGACTTACTAAACTGGCATAGACACTTTTTTAAGGAGTGAGAAATTGCCACTATCTGGTAGACTCTGGATCAGGGCCCCATGCGCTCTGTTGTCACTCTTCCAGGGAAATCCAAAAATAGTCAGGTCTTCACACTTCTCTTGCCAGATAAAAGGCATGGTCAGCTGCCAGTGATGAAGTGAATCTTCAGTCCATTGGACTTGTGGCCAGTGTTGATCGTGTTCCCCCTGAGACATCTGCCTCTGTCATTTTGCGTTTATTATTGTGCACAGTATCAAAGTTTATTTTATTCAAGTTCAATTAATTAAAATCATTACATGTAAGGATGCACACGGTGCAGTTACATTTTAAATATTAATAAGGGATTATCAAAAGAGTATCAAATTCAGTAAATAATATTTCTAAGACTAGCACAGCACCCAATGCACAGTATTAACATTATTTAGGAGTAAAAAGAAATGAGTACAAAAGAGTTTGGCAGGTTTGTGCTGTAGAGGTAGCATCCGATGTACTGGAAGTGAGGAGAAGGTGCAGCTATTGCTTAAAATCATTGCGATCATTACAAAGGGGAACTTTATAAATAGTAATTTGTGGTAAAAAAAAAAAAACACCATTATTCATAAATACCTCATCAATAAAAACTCAGTATAAAAATGCCTGCAAAGAATCAAAATCTAATGATGGCATAGGCTTTTAGGTCTGTCTCTCTTGATGGTCAGTCTCCAGCAAGGCTGCTACAGCTTTCATACATTTCATAAAGCAAGCTGCCAGTTGTACAGTATCCCCTCTCAAACATGTCTCTAATGCTCCTTGGCATGTCCGGATGTTTAAAATTCGCCAAATTGGGCAAAGTCAGAACTTTCTTAAAGAGGTCAATGCCTTGCAGATACAGAGCACATGGGTCAGCGATTCCTCACTGTTGAAGCAGAGGCAACATTGCTTTTCCATCTCATCGAAATTCCTCCGTCCATACCAGTATGCCTTCAACGGGACTTATTCAAAGCGCAGGCCCGTTAAGTGACGCTTCATTAGCAAGTTAAGGAGTGAAGAAAGGTAGGATGGCAGAGACCCGTTGTCATTGAGTTTTGCAGCCCAACTGCCGTGTCCCAGGTTGTTCACTGATTGTGCATCACATTCTGCCGATATTACATTTGCTTGTTTAGTCAGTAGCATAGCCACCACAGGGGTAGGCAAACGCTTATCCATAATGTCTGAATTTAGGGCCTCCACGGAGGTTCAAGTTTGTTACAGGATTGCTTATTAATGCCCAGATATGGCTTTTTAAGGTACAATCCTGGGCTTGCTTAGCTTTCAGACAGTAAGCTACAAAACTAGCTGTTAATAATCATTGCTGTGATGTCAACCTGAATTCTGGGAGGGGCAATTCGGCAGCAGGAACACTCTATGATAGCAAGATGATTGTACTCTGTCCAGCCAATTTGCCATTCTGCCTCTGAATATCATCGCCCCATAAGCCACTGTAGGAAGGAATTTGCTGCTTATTACCTTAAGTAGGGGAAATAAGTCTGGTGTGCTCATTGATTTTTTTCACCTTGTTAAAAGCCCCTTCTAAAGAATTTGCTACCCCCTGGTGGGAGGTGATGTGTGCGGCTAGGAGTCCCCTATGATCAAGCCAGACACTGAGAAATGTATATGTGGTCACCACTTCTATGGCTTTTCCCTCGATGAACCAGGACCCTTTTCTTGCACGTTGCCGCGTGACTATCATCACATTTGTTTTTCCTATTTTAACATTCAAGAGATTTGCCTTATAATAACTGGTAAGTGTAGTGAAGAGTCTCTGTAGTCCCATTGGTGTTTGGTCTAGCAGTACCATGTCAGCTGCATACTGTAATGATTGGATTTTGACTCTTGCAACTTTGGGTGGAAATGCCCTTCTCACATGCAAGGTGCTCTGGGGATCTGCCAGGTACAAATTGACCAATAAAGGTGCCAAAATGCACCCTTGTTTTAGTCCTTTGTTAGTTTTAGTTTTTCTTGTGGTGGCCCATCCAGAGGTGACTCTTATTTTCACCTAAGTGTCTGAGTAGAGGGCAATGGTTACTTTTAGTAGAGTTTGGGAGATGCCCCAATTATTTAGTGTTTTCCTTAGTCTTGGGCACGATACACTGTCAAAGGTGGTTTGAAAGTCAATGTATCCTAAGTACAGTGACCTTCTCTTTCCTGTTAGTGTATATGGCAACCCCTTTGGAGGCTGGTTTGAGTTGTGGGAATCAGCTTGCTTTCTTCTACCCAGCCTAGCATCTCTTTGGGTAATGTGCTGGCTTAACACTTCCCTTCCACATCTAGCAGAGCCATCAGTTGATAGTTCTCTGGGTGTGCTGGAGAGACTTTTTTGTGGATTGGGACTAGGAGTGACCCTCTCCATGTCTCCAGAATGCTTCCCCCTAGTCGGCCCTCCTGGAACAAAGGCGCTATCACTGCCACCCATCTAAGTGTTGCCCATTTATGTACTGCTGCTGAACTGCCGTTTTGGCCTGGCACGCCGCCTTTTGCATTTGCTTAATAATTTGTACTATTTGGGCTGATGTTACTTTTGGGGTTTCTGCATCATCTAGTGCCACTGGCTTATTGTCACCATTGTGTTCCATGATTTTCATTTGCTCATTATTTCTTATCCCTCTCCGTCTACCAAGACAGTCATTGATCATGGGGATCCACAAAGAGGGCCTGGATGTTTTTTCTAGTCATTAGGTACAGTGTTTTTTGTGGTTGTCTGATGCTTTGTTTTAAAGCATGTATTCAACCAGTTTCAGAATCTTCTCTGATTCTTTTATTTTAGAACTTCATATGCGTTTTTCCACCTTCAGTCTTCCTCCTCCCTCTTATGAGCAAACCACGTTTTTCTATATTCTTGTCAGTTTGCACTGACCTGTTTGCGTAGTTGTGCATTTTCACCTTTGTCCTTTCTAGTCCTGCACATTGCATTGTTAAGGCTACGCTTTAGGATTGCGATTTGCTGCTCACTTTCAGCTAGTTGGTGTGATTTTGATGGTACTTGATCTGTTCTGGACTTTGCTACAATGTTTGCATTTTTCATCCGGTCAAACACTACTGATTCCTATTAATTTGCCATCTTTGGGGTGTTGCTTTCTTGTTGGCGCTTGTCCCGGAACAGTCCTACCGTTGCTCCGAGCTTGATTTGGTTATTGATGGACCACCTTACTTTCTTTACCAGCTCTAGTTGTTCATCAGAACCGATTTGTCTTATTTTAGGATGAGCGTGTTGCAGGGCTGAGACTTCACAGTTAAGCATTGCATGGTCGCTTGCCATGGTCGATGTTACGGCTAACTTTTGGATAGTCTGAAAATGTACAATTGACACCCAGATATAGTCCAAAGTGGCCATCCTAAAACAAGGGGCATGTTTGTAGGCCGCTGGCAAATCGGTCTGAAATCTCCCATTTAGCACTCGTAGGCCCAAATGATTCAAAAAAGATGCCACCCTGACTCCATGCATATCTGGCCTTTGAAATTGACTCCTTATATCGCCTGGATAGAGTGCTGAAAACTTCCCCAAAGCTGTAAGTGAAGTGCTTATTGTTGCCTCTCGTTTTTTCCCTGGCTGGGTGCAAAACAATGCAACCTAGGATGACTGATGTGGGCTCAGATCTTGCTTTAACGATTTTGGTCAGTGATAATTTGAGGAAGATGTGATCACTATGCCGTTTACACCGTATTTTGGCTTTTCCTGCCACGTCATTTATCACATAGGTGGACACCCCACCTGAGGATTGGCTCCCTGTCTGAGAGGCTATTGCCATAGCTTCATAAACTGTAAAATCTGGCCAGGGAGCTGATTACAGTGCCCAGGTTTCTTGTAAAGCATTGATATCGAAACTCCTTAATTCGCTTATAGTTGGCATTTTAGCTTCACTGTTTAACACACGTATATTCCATGAGCAGATTTTTAGGTTTGGGGTTAACACTTCTTTTCTGTTTCGTGATTGTTCCCCAGGGGCATAAGCTGAGTGCAGAAGGAAGCCATGTCCAGTCTGAGTAGTGTGCTTGCATAGTACATTGGCGGATGCCCCTTCTTTTGCTTGTTGAAATCTGCAAGATTCCTTCCTTAAGTGGCATAATTCTCGGCCCCTCTATAGTGCCCCTTAGGATGAAATTTGCTGTTAGATTTATCTTTTGTTGCTGCCCTTGGTTTTGTTTTTGTTTGTATGTAATTCTTCAATTTTTCCTATTAAAACAGCTGTGTATTTTGGTGAAGCCACTGCTGTAATCTGGATTCCCTAGATTTCCAGTTCTTTTCTGTTCCTCCTCATGGCGCTTGTCCTTCTGGCTTGATGAGTTATTCCTGTGTTCTCATTTTTAGGTCTCGCCTAGCGATGCAGCGCATGCACTGCTCGCTTGCGAGATCTATTGTCGCTTTTCTTTTGGAAGTGGGGTTGGTGACTGCCCTGTCTGCCTTAGGCCCCGCCCACCCGTACTGAATATTTTGCTCGCGCATGGATCCAGTCAGTGCAGGCATGAGCAGTGGCTCTCTCTCTCGCCACTCAGTGGGTCACCATCTTTCACGACGACAGCTTGTTCAATTAAGTGCTTGTACATTTGTACACTTGAGGACAAAAAAAAAAAAACAGTGCCTGTTCATTTTTTAAGACCGTTTTCTAGATTCTGTCACAAGGTGGAAGCAAAAGGCTGATACGAGTCCATCCAGTAGCTCTCTTTTAAACCTTAGCCTTTCGCACACCTACTGCCAGATAACACAGACACAAGCTTGCTGTTTGTATTTTAACCCAAGGTAAGAAGACAAGGTAGGCAGGAAGAGTAGGAGGCAGTGGTCGGCATACGCGTTCATCTTCATTCCACAAACCTCTAAGGATGCCTAAACTTGAAATTGCAAAGGTATGAGGGCTTAGTCCCTCTGTCCTATGGTTCAAGCCCACCCCCCATGTCATCCATGCCAGAAGGCTCCTGCTTATCACAGTCATCCTGGTTATGACTCCAATGCTTACTGGAGGGGTTTGTGCTGCTCAGGGATACTGAACAACACATTCAAGTCACCGAGTGAGTTTCATTCGGTTGCATCGCCACTCCCTCTGCTGTGGAGCAGTGAGTAGAGCTCCACCTGTGCACGGATTCTGCAGTTGCACACTGCACGGAGAAATACCAGCCTGTGTTTATCTTAATGCACTTAGGCTTTATTTGTAATTTGCATCTGTGAGAAATTTGGTGGCTGTCTGTATGACATTACAGATAAATATTGTCAGCGCTTCCCTCTGTCTCGCAGAAATGACGTAACCTCAGTGGCCCACACAGTCTCGTAAAAATCGCCTTTAAATTAGACTCCTGTACCTAGGCAGTGGGCGGGGGAGTTTTTCTGATGTAGTAACTGGTGGGCGTGAAGTCTGCAGTTCCTCTCTTCACTCTTGTCACCGCCTTAGCTCTATACCCAAACAAGCATTTGCAATGCAATAGATCTCGCATTTACGAGAGTTTGAGCTATTCGCATTGTAAATGGTGGGGTTTTTATGGTCTCTAACTGTTAACGTAACTATCCACTTGTGTTTCCTTTACTCCCCATGGGTCCAGCACCACTGCCCCTCTACAAATATTTTTTTGTATACTCCTGTACATATATGCCTTTTTTGTTTGTTCTCTTCTGTAAACCTTGTAAAGCGCTCTGATACACCCACGGGTCAAGTTCGCGCTCTATAAAACACTTAATTAAATACATTACAATGTCTTTTATTTATGTTTTGGTTTTTAAAACAAATAAAAGGCATTGTCATTAGCATTGCTAGTAGCTTAAACTCTCGCAAATGCGAGACCTATTGCATTGCAAATGCTTGTTATTACCCGGATCAGCGGAGGACGAAAAGCCCCTCCATCAATATCAGACAAGGTATTTTTTTCTTGCCTTGGAGGATGGTGGCCAAGCTTTAACACGTTCCCTCTATTGAAGTGTCCCATTTCCTTGTGAGGTGTACTCCGGGTATAATATCACCTTGAACCTTGGGACGTTTGCAATATCAAAACTATAGCGCCACATAAACATATAAGAAATAAAGTTATAAATAGTAAACACAATTACAAATATTTGATTAAAATGTATTTTGCAATATAGTTTTTCCTAAATGCATAAAGATAATATCCAGTGATACAGACAAGTATGCCATTCATAAAGTTAGAGATAGCTGACCTGGGTGTGTTGTAGGTGATCTCCTTCCTAATGTTGTAGGTGTCTTCTTGACAGGCTTGAGTGTTAGTACTCCAACTCGAAGCATTTACAACCTGCTGAGCCTTTTCTCAAAAGTGACTTTTTATGAAACTCAAACTGTCCTCCTTTAATTTCCACATCATTCGACACCTGTGAATAAAGCTTTCACATTGACAATGAAAAGATCCTTATGCTGTCTGACTTAAAAAAAAATAAGAATATCCCTGGTATGCGTTAGTTTTGTTTACTATTACTGCAGTATGCCACCGTTTAAAACCTTCAGAATACACAAGAAAATAGATGAGACTTTTATAGAACAGAAGCAACAAGCGTGTGTTTTGGATAATGGTAAGGACATTTTAGGGTGCACATGGTGTTGCATTCAACGTGGCTCTGTTTTCAAATGTGCTGTTCTGATATTGCTTAGTTTCAAAGACCCATTTAACAGGACTTGATTCCAGCTGTTTTTTCAATAGGTATACTGTTAGTTTTAGAGCCAGGTATAGTGTAGTTTATACTTTTTTCCTGATATACACTGTGGTACCAATTTTCATTGTTAGGGGTTTGCCCCTGTAAATCTTGAGGTATAGGACATGATTTTCACAGTGACCCTGCTTGCCATCATTACCAATATAGTACCTTTGGGGCTGGCCTGATATGGCTTGTTTATCTAGATTTAGGCATGTTCTGCCCATCCGATTGGAAATCTGAGAAGTTCTGACCGGTCTCGCTAAGCAGGATGGTTGATTCCATAGGTCAGGACTGTCACTAAGCCTGGTTGATGTTATCTTACTCAAAAGGAGGAATTATAGACTTAAAAGAACTTTTGCTGTTTCTGGGGGCGCTAGGTGGCGCACGTACGGAATGGCCGCACTTCAATGAGGCTCCCGTCCGTCCAGCATAAATATCCTAAAATGATCCTGTGTCCTGGTACGGCAGTGACGGGAAAACTTCCTTGGCTGACTCCCGACATTGTGGAAAGGCTGCTGGGCAGAAATTGCGAGCTGCAGTGAGACGGCTTTCGGCTGCCGGCCGCAGCCGTGAACAGAGGGAGCGACCTTGGGTGTACTCAGGAGCGTACCCTGGGGCTGCGCATCTACGAGAGCGCGGCGGTGGCCATGAGGTGTGTGGGCTGTGCGGCGGAGCAGGAGGCGGATCGGAGCTGGTTAGACGGTCACAGTGAGTGAACATCACACGCGATTGCTGGCGGAGGCAAGGGGTGATGAATGCAGAGCAGATTGGCCAGAGGGAGTGCCTGCGAGACACGTACTGAGGAATTTATGCACATGGGATACAACCGGGCATAAAATGGCGACTCGCTGAAAGGCGTTCGGAGAGGGCTACACTGCATCAACATTGGAGAGATGCTTGATATGGGACGATACCTGGGCTGGTCGTGGTGACCTAGATCCTTGCACATGGACTATCACGGATGGTAGAGAACGCCAGGACCCGGTCGTTAAACGAGAGAGGGTGCAGGACAACACTTCGACCTGGTAGCGCGGCGCTCACCGAAGCAGTGCCCGAGTGCATGCAAGGTGCTGTATGCAGAGAGCATAGCCTGCAGAGACATAAGGGTAGAAGACGGTTGGAGGCACCTGCAGGGGTAATAGCGACATGCACTGCTGCGACTCACGCAGGGACTAGACACGGGTCATATCTGGGGCTCTAATTGCTGACTGGTCCTATCGGGATATTGATGGGAGCGACCTAACGGTCACACCACTGCCCCTACTGATAGGAAGATAGCCGATGTGCACAATAGATGATTGCTGACTTAGGGATACCTAGCGGACATTTGGAGTCGCGCCGACTTGGTGAGCGCTCTGATACAGGGGATAACAGGACGGGAGGAAGTGAGCTGTGCATAACTGGGGGCCTACTGAAACGGAAGGAGGCTCCGGGTGCTGCCGTGACAGGTGCATGCCTGCAGGGATTCTACAGAGAGGTCTGGTGGACGCGTTCTGCATGATGGGGCGGACTGATGCACGCCAACCACGACTCACCTTTGAAGCTAAAAAGGCTGTACCCCCACCACAAGCGGAGCAGGATCAGGGCGCAGGGAAAGCCTCCAAAGAGTCGGATGTTGACATGTCTGGTGACATGCGCACGTTACTGACTGAGATGCGACAAGGGTTCGCGACAATGGCAGACAAAATGGATACCATCACGACGCGCATGGATGCGATAACACACAAGCTGGAAGGGCACAACGTACGTCTGAAAGAAGCGGAACAAAGAATCTCGGGTACGGAGGATGTTACTACACAGCTCTAAACGGCAGTGTCACAAATGGACAAGCTGATGAAAATAATAAATGCGAAGAATGAGGACATTGAAGCCCGCAGCCACAGGAATAGTATCCGATTTTTGGGTGTGCTGGAGAGTACAAATACAGGCAGGTTGGAAGGGTATGTTGAGAAGATGCTGGAAGAGGTGCTTGGCAAGGATACCCTTCCTCCCCAATTTGTTGTTGAGCGGGCGCACCGGTCTCTTGGTCTGAGACCTCCGCCTGGTTGTACACCAAGGCCCATCATAGCGCGTCTCCTTAACTATAGGGATAGAGATGTGGTACTACGGGTGGCCAGGGAGAAATGTCAACTACATTATGGTGGTGTAGCCTTTACCATTTATCCGGATTTCACACCTCTTGTGCAGGAAGAACGGCGCAAGTTTAATGTGGTGAAGCAGAAATTACGACAAGCACAAGTGGATTATGCCCTAATGTATCCGGCACGCCTTCGGGTTACACACCAAGGTACTCAGACGATTTACACTAAGCTGCAACAAGTAGAGGAGTTTCTAAAGAAGTTAAAAAAGCGGAAGGAACAGGCCACTGAACAAGGCGACGACAGTGTAGTGCATCTTTCAGATGTAGAGTGAGGGTCCCCCATTACGTTACAATGATAGGATGATGGAATAAATTTGATACTTGGTACTACTATGGGGACAAGTGAAATGGATTTTGGTATTGCTACATGCCGGACGAGGAAGGATAACTACAGAGTTGCCAAGTGGGATGATGTGACAGAGGCAAGCCGGACACCCTTGCTGCTAACATGGAGACGGCAGAGATGCCACTCGTCTCCTGTAATGGGGCGAGGTACACGTGAGCCACCTGGAGGGATTCCCCACATGGGTGTTCCCTCTTTAAGCTATGTTTCTTTCAAGTTGGGTGGGGAGGGTTGAGGGTATCTGGCATGATTGGGATGCTTCAGTGGGAGGGGGAGGATGGGTGATAAGGGGTTGCACAGTTCATGTTCTTATTGGGTATTATGTGATGACGATGTGGACTGTACGGGTGCGATGTGTGATGTTCAATATTAAGAGATTGGACCACCGCTATATGGATCAAAAACAGTATGATGGGGGAGTGTGAGTGCTCTGACTTGAAGATATTGTCCTGGGATGTCCGGGCTTTAAATGATGCACGGAAATGTAGGCAGGTATTGGCATATTTGAATCTACAACAAGCTCGGGTGGCAATGTTGCAGGAGACACATATCCCACCACAGTCTCTTGATACTGTTGCTGCTAAATGGGCGTCTGTCCGTGCGTTCTCCTTGTATTCTTCTTATGCGAGGGAGACTGCCATCTTAATTAAAAAACAAGTCCCATTTGTGCTAGTGGGCACCATATTGGACCCTCAGGGACGGTATGTTATTTTATGGGGGAGGCTGGGCAGGGATACGGTGACATTCACAAACTGCTATGCCCCCAATACGGATGCCCCTGAATTTTTTGCCACCTTATGGGGTCAAATAGTAAATATAGGTTCTATGCACATTGTATGGGGAGGGGATTTTAATGTGGATCTAGTTCCCACACTGGATAGGGCGGATGGTACTTTGCTATACCACAATAGGTCAAGGGAGATAACTGGCATAATGGGAGATGGAGAGTTGATAGATGGGTGGAGGAGACTACACCCCGTGGAAAAGGAAGGGACGCATTTTACCTCGCATACGGGCATGTGGGCCAGATTAGATTATTGTTTAATATCTAGAGGGTTAGTCATGGGTCTTAAGCAGGCTACACATTATCCTAGAACATATTCCCATCATTGTCCAGTGAGTATTGTGGTTGCTATGATAGGCTGAGACCGCCGTGGAGGATGCAACCGAAGGCCTTACTTGATTTAGTGTTCCGAACGGAATTAGAGGAGGAAATCAAAGACTTCTTCGTAAGGAACAAGGGCTCGGTCGATGATGTGGAGACAATAGGGGAGGCCTTCACGGTCACAGTACGAGGCTATTGCATTTCTAAGAGTTTTGGGGTCCTAAGAGATATCCAAAATACGCTAAAGAAACTGGAGCAAGATATGAAGAGTCTAAAGGACAGAATGGTGCAGGGGGAGACTGGGACAGTGCAAAATGAGTTTAGGATTACATTAGCGGCGTATGAGGAGGAAGCTGCAAGGGAGGGCAAATTTAGGGGGCGACATTGAGTGGCACGTAGATATGGAGAAGGGAAGCGACCGGGGAGGGTCTTGGCGGAAAACACTCGTTGTCCGAGGTTCACTAACACAGTGTTGGAGATGGAAACACGGGAGGGAGCGCTTCGCCATGACACAGAGGGCATTCTGGACATATTTAAGGAGCACTACACTGAATTATACACTACACGGAGGACAGATGAAGTGGACCTAGATGGCTTCTTAGGGGATGTGGCAATTTGTTGGTTAAGTGATGTGCATAGCCAATTCCTAAGTGCCCCATTGGAAATAGATGAGATCAGGGAGGCCATAATGTCCCTCCAGAATAGGAAGGCGCCGGGGTTGGATGGGATACCTGCCGAATTTTACAAGTGTTATGTTGATATTATGGCAGCAGTACTGAGGGAGACATTTGAGGAGTCCTTGGAAAGCGGAGCTTTGCTTCTTCAATGTGGGAAGTGGTCATCACGTCATTGCTAAAGTCCGATAAACCTCCTAAGAAACCAGATTCTTATAGGCCATTGTCGCTTATTAATTGCAACACCAAAATACTGGTGAAGGTTTTGGCGGGTCGCCTGACGTTATTGATGGATAAGATTGTCCTGTTTGATCAATCAGGGTTTGTCCCAGGCAGGGCTACCACTAATAACCTGCCCACATTGTTCTCTTTGATACAGACTGTGGCGCCTGAGTTTCCGGTTGCCGCTGTTTTCTTAGATGCCTCTAAGGCATTTGACTCCGTGGAGTGGAGTTATTGGTTTAAGGTGCTGCAGAGAATGGGTTTTCCACCGGTGTTCGTGTCTTGGATTCAATTGCTGTACTACAGGCCAACTGGTAAGGTTTTAGTCAATGGGCATGTGTCTTCTGCCATAGATATCTTAAGGGGTACTCGTCAGGGGTGCCCGCTGTCCCCATTGCTATTTGCAATAACGATAGAACCCTTGGCGTCCAGGTTACATCAGATACATCGTGATAGAGCATTTCATAGTTTTCAACGTCCGATCTTGATATCGCTATATGCTGAAGATATTACGCTATACGTCAGGGACCCTGAGCAAAATCTTAATCCCCTTTTGCAGGAATTTTTGGTATTCGGACAACTCTCGGAAGTTAACATCAACTGGGGAAAAGCACAGTTTTTCCTGCTTACACCTGCTGTCTCTAGGTTTACCTTGGATTATCCCTTAGAATGGTGTGCCACGTATCTTAGATATTTAGGTATACAGATATCCCGGGATAGGGAGGAAACGCTTCGGCTGAACTATGGGGTAGCAGTGACAAAGCTGGTGACTAAAGTTACCCATTGGATATCTTTGCCGGTGTCGATGGCAGGTCGAGCATCTCTTGTAAAGATGGTAGTGCTCCCCCAATTGTTATATTTATTTCTTAATATTCCGTATTACCCTTCGGCTTTTTTCTTCAAGACGCTACGTACCGAACTGATAAGGTTAGCATCGGGTGGAAAGCAACCTAGACTCAAATGGTCGGTCCTTGTGCAACCATATGATAAAGGGGGATTTGATGTTCTGGACCTAAAAATCCATTATCTTAGTGCACAGGCACATTATGCGTATCACTGGATGGCACTTACACAATTCATGCCCCAGCTAGCGGTTGAAGACTGGGTAGCGCGGCCGGTCCCTCTTGGTGGCATTATTCATGGGCCTCTCAGTGTCGTGGAGACGGCTTTTTCAACGGTCACAGGCACGATTGATGCCTGGAAGCGTATAGCGCGACTGCTAGTAACGCAGTTATTATATTCACCAAGACTCCCGTTGGTATACCATCCAGATCTTGTAATCCTTCAGGAAACAGGATTTCGCGCCATGTGTAAGAGGCTAAGGGTCTTGACATGGGGGGATATGTTTCGTGATGGAAGGTTTCTAACACGAGAACAGTTCTTCCAGGGCACCCAATCCACACCATTGGAGCAATTTCTATATGTCAGATTGAGACAGGGAATGCGGAAATTACTCTTGTATTTTCCATGTGAGCCAGAAATATTTGCTCCCATGCATTTCATTATTTGCTCCCTTGATGGGAAACGCATAGTATCAGGTCTGTACCGCACAATACGGTCGGGAAGAGTCGGGGTAAGTAGGCTCGCACCCACTGGATAGAGGATCTGGTACAGGAGTTATCAGAGGATCAATGTCAGTATTGTTGTAATGTCACGGGAAATGTGTCTTCTAGTTGTAGATTTAAGATAATACACTACAAATTTCTGCAACGTATATATTACACGCCCGTCAGGAAACTTAGATTTAATCTTTCTGACAATGATAGATGCGAGACATTTAAGAGAAAAGGAGCTGGTTTTATGCACTTGGCTTGGGAGTGCCCAGCTATTGGGGAATATTGGGCACAGATACATGTGGCACTGAAGCAGATGCTAGGAATTACAATGGACAGGGATCCCATGATGATGTTACTGGGATACACTGCCCACATACCCAAGCATATCAATCAATCAATCATGACATTTGTATAGCGCGCTACTCATCCAGAAGGGTCTCAAGGCGCTAGGGGTCCGCTACTGCTCGAACAGCCAGGTTTTGAGTAGTCTCCTGAAGGCGAGGTGGTCCTGGGTCAGTCGGAGGTGGATGGGGAGGGAGTTCCATGTCTTGGCCGCCAGGTAGGAGAAGGATCTGCCTCCGGCGGTGGCTCTTCGGGTGCGTGGTACGGCGGCGAGGGCGAGGCTGGCAGACCGTAGCTGGCGGGTGGGCGTGTGGAAGGTCAGGCGGTCGTTGAGGTACTTGGGGCCCAGGTCGTGGAGAGATTTGTGTGCGTGGGTGAGGAGCCTGAACGTGATCCTCTTGTTGACTGGGAGCCAGTGCAGATCCCTCAGGTGGCCGGAGATGTGGTTGCGTCGGGGGATGTCCAGGATGAGTCGGGCGGAGGCGTTCTGGATGCGTTAGAGTCTTTTCTGTAGCTTGGCTGTGGATCCGGCGTAGAGGGTGTTTCCGTAGTCCAGTCGGCTGTTGACGAGGGCCTGGGTGACCCTCTTCCTGGTTTCGGTCGGGATCCATCGGAAGATCTTGCGGAGCATGCGGAGTGTGTGAAAACATGAAGAGGAGACAGCGTTGATTTGTCTGGTCATGGAGAGGGAGGAGTCCAGGATGAATCCTAGGTACCGTGCGTGGTCTGTAGGCTTGGGGGCGGTGCCCAGGGCTGGGGGCCACCAGGAGTCGTCCCAGACGGAGGATGATGGTCCCAGGATGAGGACTTCCGTCTTGTCTGAGTTCAGTTTCAGGCGGCTGTTCTTCATCCACTCGGTGACGTCTTTCATCCCTTCGTGAAGGCTGGTTCTGGCGGTGTCAGGGTCTCTGGTGAGGGAGAGGATCAGCTGGGTATCGTCGGCGTAGGAGATGATATTGAGGTTGTGTTGGCGTGCGATGGTGGCTAGAGGTCTCATGTAGACGTTGAAGAGGGTGGGGCTGAGTGAAGATCCCTGCGGGACGCCGCAGATGACTTCGGTGGCCTCGGATCGAAACGGGGGAGGCGGACTCTCTGGGTTCTTCCGGCGAGGAACGAGATGATCCACTTCAGTGCCTTCTCTTGGATGCCGGTGTTGCTGAGGCGTTGGACTAGGGTGCAGTGACAGACCGTGTCGAACGCTGCGGAGAGGTCCAGGAGGATGAGTGCCGCTGTTTCCCCGTTGTCGAGAAGGGCTCGGATGTCGTCGGTGGCTGCGATGAGGGCGGTCTCGGTGCTGTGGTTGGCTCTGAAACCGGACTGCGAGGGGTCGAGGGATCCATTCATCTCGAGGAAGGCGGCAAGTTGTCTGTTGGCGATCTTCTCGATGACTTTGGTAGGAAAAGGGAGGAGCGAGATGGGGCGGAAGTTTTTGAGATCGGTGGGGTCCGCTGTTGGTTTCTTCAGTAGTGCGCTGAGCTCGGCGTGCTTCCAGCTCTCCGGCAAGGTGGCGGTGTCGAAGGAGGTGTTGATGATGTCTCGGAGTTGGGGTGCGATGGTGGAGTCGGCCTTGTTGAAGACGTGGTAGGGGCAGGGGTCAGTCGAAGATCCGGAGTGGATGGTGTTCATCGCGCGGGCTGTGTCTTCGGTGGTCACCGTGGTCCAGGTGCGGAGGGTGGCGGTGGGGTGCGTTGGTTCGACGGTTGGGTGCGTGGATGGTGCGCCAAAGCTGTTGTGGATGTCGGCAATCTTGCGGTGGAAGAATGAGGCGAGGGAGTCGCAGAGATCTTGTGAAGGGGTGATGTCGTTGTTGCCGGTGCTGGGGTTGGAGAACTCCTTGACGATGCTGAAGAGTTCCTTGCTGTCGTGGGCGTTGTTGTCCAGTCGATCCTTCAGTGATTTCTTCTTGGTGGTGCGGATGAGCTGGTGGTGTTTGCGGGTCGCGTGTTTGAGGGCGGTCATGTTGTCAGTGGTCCGGTCGATGATCCAGGCTTTCTCGAGGGTGCGGCAAGTTTTTTTGGAGTCTTTGAGTTCGTCTGTGAACCAGGGGGCCTTCTTGCTTCTGGGTTTGCTGGGATGGTTCTTCAGAGGTGCGAGGTCGTCGGCGCAGGCGGTCAGCCACTACGTGAAGTTGCGGGCTGCTTCGTTGGGGTCCGATGTGCTGGCGGGTGGGTTCTGGCTGAGGGAGGCGGTGAGCTGGTAGGCGGTGATCTTGCTCCAGCTTCTGTGTGGGACCTGTTGCGGGTGGTGGTGGGTGGTGGTTTTTCTGAAGCTGAATTGGACGCAGCTGTGGTCGGTCCAGTGAAGTCCGGTGGAGTGGCTGAAGGCGATGTGCTTGCTGGATGAGAAGACTGGATCAAGCGTGTGGCCGGCGTAGTGGGTGGGGGTGTTGACCAGTTGCTTGAGTTCGAGGTTGGCGAGGTTGTCCAGCAGGGTGACGGTGTTGCGGTCCTTGTTGTTCTCCAGGTGGAAGTTGAGGTCCCCTAGGAGGATGTAGTCGGCGGAGGGGAGGGCGTGTGGGCTGATGAAGTCCGTGATGTCTTCGCTGAATTGTGCGCACGGTATCGGGGGTCTGTAGATGAGGGTGCCTCTGAGGGTCGTCTTTGGGTCGGTGTGAATCTGGAAGTGGAGGTGTTCGGCGGCGGCGAAGGGGTCATCGGCGTCGGTCATGATGCGGATGGTGTTCTTGTGGACGATGGCGATGCCTCCTCCGGTCTGGTTGACGCGGTCCCTCCTGATGATCTTGTATCCATCCGGGATGGCGATGGCGATGTTGGGGGCTGAGGAGGCGTTCATCCATGTTTCAGTGAGGAAGGCGATGTCTGGTGAGGTTGTTTCGAGGAGGTTCTAGAGTTCGACGGCCTATCTGTGGACGGAGCGAGTGTTGAGCAGGATACACTCGAGGACGCTGCTGGAGTTTGGCTTGGCGGGCGCGGTGCCTGTTAGGAGGCAGATGAACTTGCAGGTTGTGCAGGTGAAGGGTCCGAGGAAGCGCTTCGGGGCGGCCCGGCAGCAGGTGGGCCTCCGGCCGGTCTTGAGTGCGTTGAGGGCGGCGGCGTCGTAGGTTTGTCGGGTCGTCTTGCGTCGGTGGGGGCCAGGGGTCCTGGCACTGGGCGCGGTCCATTCGCGGACGGTCGCAGACGTAGAAGTAGAAGCATTGTAGAAGGTTTCTGGATATTGCTCTCTTATTGGCAAAGCGCAGGTTAGCTTGTAGGTGGGGACGGGGGAGGGCTCTGAAATTTAAAGAGTGGGTACGAGATCTTGTATATTGTCAGGAGCAGGAGGCTGTATATGCAGAATTGGTACCACTTGCCTCTAGACCGAAGGATATCTGTGGTCCCTTACAAAATTATTTGCTACGTACAGAAGGAGATAGCCCTACCGGGTCTGGAAGGCACGGGGATGAGGGGAATGTGGATCTCACTGAATTGCCCTGAACGAACATCTCATGCTCCCAAAGTATGTCAGGATCTTTGTAAATTGACAATGGCAAATGTATTATCTATGTGATATGTTTTTGTGTGGTTCATATGTGGGTACAGGAAACTTACATTGTGGATAATGGCAATACAAGGTCAAAGGATGCCATGTTCGTGCCATTAATGTACTACCTCATGGAACATCTTCTTAGAGGATGTGATATAATACCAGGGACGAGGGATACAGAAACTCACCTGTTGAAGAAAGACTGTTTGCTATATGAGGATTGGTTATCGAATCCAGACTATGTACTTCTTGATATTATGACATCACACTGTATGACATTGTACCGTCACCAATGTATGCAAAATGTTATGAATAAAGTTAATTTAAAAAAAAACTTTTGCTGTTTCTGGAACTGGGTGAAGGTTGGGCATCTCTTATGGGATATGTGTGGGTTACACAGGGAACTCAGTTAAACATAAAATAAATAACTCAATGTCCAGGGTTCCTACTTTAAAAAAACAAACTTCAAGTCAACACCTAAAAATTAAAGTGATATGTTCACTAAAGACTTAAAAATACCCAATTCACATGCGTGACTGCACAGCACATAATGCACTGAGTTGATACATTTTAAAGATGCTACAAATAACAGAAATGGATCAGTTCATGTAAAGTCAACAAAACTACTAATGTATTTATTTATTTAGAAGTTGTGTATAGCGCTAGCTGGACCCGAGGGTATCAGAGTGCTTCACAACAAGTACAATTATGAGCATTTTTGGTAAAGACAAAATCCGCAACCTACAAACTTAACAGCATTATAGACATAATTACAATACAGATCGTGTGGTCGAACAAGAGGGGTGAGGCTGAGGGGTTTCATGAAGAGGAGTTAGTTTGCTGATAGCGAGTGGGGTGTCTATCAAACAAGAAGTGGTACGGCAGGAAATCCTGGCGATTTTAGTTTTAGGATGACTGTTTTAGTCTGCATTGAGGTTATGGTGCTGTGTCGGGCACTTTCCGGAATATCTTGTGGTTTTCTCGTTATGTTCGAGAGCGCTCTAGGAAGAGGGCTTTGAGTAGGATCTTAAATTTCGGGAAGGAGGTGGTCGTGCTGATGTGAGGGGGATGGAGTTCCAGATCTTAGGTGTATTTCCCGCAAAATATTTATTTGTGGTTTTGTGTTTCCGGGATTTCAGTGGGATGAGTAGAAGCATGTTGGAACTTCTGAAGGTCCTGGACTGGCAGGCCCTTTTGAGTTTGGCGGCCAGGTATTCTGGTTTGCCTGTGTGCAGGGCTTTGTGCGTGAGACAGGCTGTACGGAAGCTGGCTCGTTTTTCAGTTGGGACCACTTAAGTTCCTTGAGTGCTGGAGAGATATGGTCGAATTTCTTAGGTCCTGTGACCATTCTTGCTGCGGCATCGAAGGTAGTTATTAGGGAACCTAGGTGAGATTTTGCTGTTCCAGTCAGGGCTGCGATTCCATAATCAATTCTAGAGAGCACCAGTGCCTGGGTGGCCTGTTGAAGATCTTTCGGGGAAAGGAAGGGTTTTATTTTGTATAGAAGTTTCAGATTAAGAAAGCACTTTTGGCGGATCTTGAAATGTTTTTTTCATGTCCAATTTGGGGTCTAGGGTAATACCTAGAGATTTCACTGAGTCCTTTGGCGTGAGGGCACCATTGAGGGCGTCAATGTCTTTGAGCCATTCCTCGATTTGGGGGGTTTCGTCCTCGATTTGGGGGTTTTCGTCTACGTTGGAGATGAGGAGAACTTCTGTTTTCTCATGATTGAGTTTAAGGTGGTTTACTGTGAGCCAGCGTGACATTTAGTCTGTGTATGTCGTCAATCGAGGTGGTTTCCAGATAATGTTGTGTGGCATCCGCATAGAGGTGGAAGGGGATGTTGGAGTTCCTGAGAAGTATGGTGAGGGGTTCCATGTAGATATTGATAAGTTGGGGAGAGAGTACTGACCCTTGTGGAACTCCTGTTGACGGGAAGGGGGTCAGATTCAAAGTTATTAATTTTGTATTCTCTGCGAGCGGTTGTGAAGAAAAGAGGAGAACCAGTTTAGTACTGTCATTTCAATGCCCGCTCTTTCGTGGAGAACTTTGAGGAGCAGGGTGGGATCAACTGTATCGAAAGCGGCCGGTGATTCTAGGAGGATGAGAAGGCTGCATGGTCTGAGTCAAGTGACTTGTGTAGATCATCTACGACATTTACGATTGCGGTTTCGGTGCTGCATCCCTTTCTGAATCCCGATTGGTGCGGGTCTAGGGGCTTGATATGCTCCAAGTGTTGGGTTAGCTGTGGAAGAACACATCTTTCCAGAATTTTGGATAAAAGAGGTATGTTCGATACAGGTCTACGTTTTTTTTCGTTGAAAAAGCTGGCAAAGTTGTCACATTGTTCTTTGGATGCCACTATGTCGGATGTCATCGGTTTGGATGCTTGGCTCCTAATGATATTAAAGAGTTCTTTGGGGTGGTTTTTTACGTTGTCTAATGCGGAGCAGAAGAAAGTTGTCTTTTTGTTCTTGATGTGCTTATTGTAGTTTTTGCGTGCTGCCTTGAGTTGATCACGGTGGAGGGAGGAGGGATTGTTCCTTCAGATTCTTTCTAAGGTTCTGAGCTGTCTTCTTTCATCATTGATGTCGATGGTGAACCAGGACCTGGAGGGGGTGCTTCTGGGTTTTTTTAGTTTCAGGGGCGCCAGGAGGTCCAAGGTGAGCGTCATGTTGGAATGGTAGAGAGAGGTGAGTTCGGTGGTTGAGAGGTGCTCCGTCGTGCTAGGGAGGAGCTTGCTTAACCCTTCTAGTTTGGCCCGAGGGATTTGAGCTGTGTTCCTGACCCATTTGGGAGGGGCCTGTTTAGGGGGTTGAGTGAAAGCCGGTTGGTTGATATGGAAAAGAATAATGTGGTGGTCTGACCAGTCCACGGGAATGATATAGTCAATCGTGATTGTGTTTCTATCCGAAATGATTGCGTCAAGGATCGCTCCTCTGTGGTGTGTTAATTCGGAGCAGTGTTGGATCAGACCATTGTCTAGCAGGAGGTTGTTGAGAGATTGAAGGAGCTGGTTTTTTGTTTCATTCCATCTTATGTTGAGGTCGCCCAGAATTATGCTGTTGGCGTTACTGAGTGCGCATTGGGTGATCAGGTCAGAGAGCTGCGCTCCGACTTCTTTGGAGTTGCCTGGAGGGTGGTACAGGAGATTGCAAAGTAGCGATCTGTTAGTACATGATTTGCTGTTGACTGACAGGCATTCGAAAGACCTATAGAGGCACAAGGAGCTTTCCGAGATGGAGAGGTCACTTTTATGAATGATTGCAATGCCGCCGCCTCTCTGCTCATGTCTATCTTTGTGGATTATTGTAAATCCGGGCGGCACCAGCAAGTCCATGTTGGGGTAGTACAGGGTGTTGAGCCAGGTTTCAGTGATGAAAGCTACATCTAGGTCATGGGAGAGGATAGCTTCTGCTAACTGTTGCATGTTTGGAAGCAGATCTGCTGTTGATAAGCATGCATTTAATGGGGGGTTCTTCTTCGGGCTTCGATTTGCTGGGTTGGTCTCTAGGTAAGGAGGTTAGGTGCGCAGGGACTCTAGGGGGGGGGGATGATCCCTCCCAACTCCAGTAATTACTTGAATCGTGGATTTGGGGGAGGAGTTCAGCAGGGGGACCTGTGCTGAGGTAAGTGGAATCACTTTCTGTGAGCGAAGTGCGGACTTAGGGTAGGGGTTTGTGGGGTGGTCATATGATGAGGCGAGTCTGGTCGTTTCCTTAGGGGAGAGGAGGGGTTTTGTTCTTCTAGTTCTGTCTGCTCGTATCACGGTCAAAGGTTTAATGCTTGGCGGACGGGATCTGGGGGTGGGCAGGGGTCTGGTTGGGGGGGGGCGGTGTTTTGCTCCTTCTGGGTTGAGAGGGGATGAGGGGGGCTACGGAATGTAGGGTGGGCAGTCAGATTTTAGCTAGGGAGGATAGGATTTCTTTCAGGCCTCGAACCAAGGTTTCGAGCTGAGCGTACAGAAGGTTGAGGCGTTGTCAGATTATTTTTGGGGGTGAGAAGGGGAAGATGGGTGCTGCTATGCGCTGGGGGGGAGGGTGCGGTCCTGTCTGAGCTGCACGACATGTTATATCTAGTGGGGTTCCGTGGAAGAGGGGGTGCTGTCTCCGGTCTATTGTCCAGCTGCGTTGGGGCTGGTGGAGGGGGGGGGAGGGCTGTGGATCACTTGTGATTAGGAGTAGGGCTCCTCTCTGGGAGGGTGGCTGGGCTCTAGCTGCGTTGGGCCTGGTGGAAGGGGGGGCTATGGATCATATGTGATTGGGAGTAGGGCTCCTCTTTGGGAGGATGGCTGTGCTCAAGCTGCGTTAGGGCTGGTAGAGGGGGGGGGCTGTGGATCAGTTGTGATTGGGAGTAGTGCTCCGCTCTGGGAGGCTGGCTGTGATAGGTGGGGGGACAGGGTTGGAGGGTGGGTGGACCCTTAGTTAAAGGGGATGAGTGACGGACGGTGTCATTGGAAGTCGGGGGATGGGCTCGGGGAGAGGGCGCAGGTGTGGTCTGATGACTTGATGATTGTTGGAGGCTCCCGGGGGAGGTTCTCATGTGGAGTGTATTGTGAAATGTTGCCTTCTTTAGCGAGAGGAAAGGGGAGTCGAAGAACTCGAGGTTCTCGTTTTTTGCCTGTATTAGGATGGTGCCATTCTCGAAAATGTTAATGGAGATGCAGCCGGTAAGGGTCTGGTGTTTCGGGAGAGAGAGAGTTTGCGGCTGTGAGCTGTGATGGTGGTTTTGGAGACGAGGAGGTGTGAATTGAGGGTGTTGACCCAGTGGTCAAGCCTGTCAGTGTGGAAGATGAAGTCCAGTTTACGCTGCCTTCTAGATGGGCAGTGGTATGTATCAACGACTAGCGTTTCGGAATGTTGTCTGATTACTTTGTGTTTAAAGTGTTTTTTCGCTTTAAAAGAGAGTCTGTGGGGGAAAGTTATAGCAAAAGTGTTCTCTCCATGGGGTGTCAGATAGTTAGGTGTAGGGCGAGGATATGTGTCCATTTGCATGGCCGGAGGCATCTTAGCTAGGATGAAAGAGGAGGTGTTCCTCTTGTGTGAAGGGGAAAGAGTGCCGTGCCGGTGGGGGGGCGAGCTGCTTGTCGTAGTGGAAGGTGGGGTAATTATAGATGAAGTCTCTCTAGGGAAGTGGGCTTTTAGCTAACCGCCAAGGAGTCCTCTTGTGCGTCCCTCTTGTGTGTAGGAGGGAGAGTGTTGTGCCGGGGGTGGTGCTGATTGATGGGGTGGAGGGTGGGGGAGTTAGTGGTGAGGATTGGAAACCCCTCTGGGGGTGGGACGTTGGAGTTCCTAGGATGATGAAGCCCTAGACTCCCCCATTGTGGATGCGTAGCGTGTTGAGGGTCCCCACTAACCTGGTGTTGCTGGGTCGAGGGGAACCTGTTCTGTGTGAGCAATCCCGGTCTTGAGCAGCGCTTCCAGGCCAGGAGCTCAGCTGGGCAGCACCTTTCTTGCGGCCACTTGGGGGGGTTTCTTTAAGGAGTGAGGTCTTCTGGTTAAATCAAACAGGGGCACAGACCTCCTGCCAGGGGGCTGTACTGACTTGCTGGAGAGTGTGGGCAGTGAGACTATGCCCACCTCCTAGTCGGTAAGAAAAGAAACAAACCTGACACAAGTGCATCCTTGTTTTATGAGCTAGCGTCTATGTGGGCGGCCATTTTGGGGTCAGGCAGCCCCCTTGCAGTAGTGCGAGCTGGGGCTAAGAACCAGACGGGGGTTTCATGTATTTAGCACCCCTCTGGACCGCTGCAGTGGTCATCTCCACCTGGACAATAATCTGATGGTCCTCGGCCGTCTCCTTGATTTATGAGCTAGCGTCTTTGTGGGCGGCCATTTTGGGGTCAGGCGGCCCCCTCGACAATAATCTGATGTTCTTCGGGCCGTCTCTTTGATTTATGAGCTAGGGTCTTTGTAGGCGGCCATTTTGGTGTCAGGCGGCCCCCTCGCAGTAGTGCGAGCTGGGGCTAAGTATCAGAAGGGGGTTTCTTGTTTTTCTTGCCCCTCTAGACCACCGCAGGGGGTAATCCCCCCTCGATGAGAATCTGGTGGTTTTCGGGCTGTCTCCATCATGGGTAGCCCGATATTTACCGGATTGGGTCTAGACTGTGGCCATTTTGGAGACAGGCAGCACCAGTGCAGTGGTGCGCGACAGTGTTCCGTTGCTGCTTAAGTCTTCATTTTAGTTGATTGAAGGTCGCCTCTCCGAATTCTACCGCCATCTGAGGTCAGCGCTTCATTAGCATCGATCCGATGCTAATGCGATAGTTTACGCGTGTGGGCTCCGCCCCCGAAGCAGCCCGTGCCTCTCCCAGAGCTGCGGTTGCTCCTGAGGCTGCTCTACTCCACATCTGTGCCAGGTGAGTGAAGCTCTGATTGCCTGCTTTGGCTGGGGCTGCGGGGTGAGGGGGGGGGGGGGGGGGGCACTCCGGTGATCCCAGGACCAGGCCTCTGGGGCTGCGGGGTGAGGGGTGGGTAGCTCCGGTCACCCTGCCGTTGGGGGGGGGGCATCCGATGATCTCAGGACCGGGCCTCTGGGGCTAGCCGAGCCGACCTCGGTGCCGTCTTCCTCCGTGTTCCCAGGCTTCCTGGGTCCTGGATCCGCTCGGTTTTCCCGGTTTCACCAGTGGGACCCGCTGCTTATACTGCTGGTCTTATGGGGGATCGGAGGGGGTCGCTCCGGTCGGGATTGGCACTATTGTGATCCCTTGACCAGGAGCTCATCCCGGCAGCTCCCTCCTTGCGGTAGAACAAGCATTTGCAAAGCCAATAGGTCTCGTCTTTGAGAGCTATTGGCTTTAGCAATGTTTTGTAGCAATGGTGTAAAGCAGCATGGATGCTTTGAAGTGCAGCTACACTAATTTTAACAAATGCTACGACAGCCAGCACTAATGTACTTTTTTAAAGTACATTAGCACCGAGTGCATCGTATTACTTTTTTTCATTCTTATTTTTAGCCATGCTACACATCAGCCACTCTGCTGCACATCATGTCTGCAAATTATTGCCAAAGTTGGTAATGCCCATGCTATACAGCATTAACAAAAGGCAATGTCCGAGCCAAAAGTCTCAAAGGCTAGAGATATTGGCTTTGTCAATGCTTGTTAGGTCTTGGCACAACACTCCTGTGAGTCAGAGCAAATTGTTTAATCTCCCGATGTGTGAAAAAGAAAATAAGATGAAATTTGGCAAAAATCCCATCTCGGAAAGAAAGCAATTGCCCAATGTCCAGGTCTTAGTGAAAATACATTTGGAGGCAGATAACATCTGTTCTCACAGTAAAAGCAGATAACTTCTGTTGTTACAATAAATATATACTTTGAAGTATGTGTAGTATGGTAAAACATAGCTACAAATGGCAAGAGATTCAACAAGGAGGATAGGAAAGAAGAAAAATAAAAGCAGTACCTCAGTCACAGTGCAATCAGCAGAAGGACAGCAATGAAGCGAACACAATCAGTACTTGGTTCATGCTCCAGCCGAAAGAAGAGGAAATTAAATTTGCACGCACTGGCCAATTAGAAGGCAGCAAATTTTAGTGACAGTGAAGGCAACGAATGTTAAGAAATGGGTGGGCTGCAACTCCAGTGTTGTATACAATATCTCTTGCAAGCGAGAGGTCATGCAGGGCATGCGCTGCTGGAGGTGAGACCTAAAACTAAATTGTGGATTGTTACAGGGAAGTGTTTTTCTCTCTTTAGGCCTTCTTTAGTTGGCTGTGCAGCATGAATTATACAATAGGCTTTCAAAGAAGAGATATGGAAAGGACCTAAAAGCAACACATTGAAAAGCACAAAGTAAGTCTTTTTCCTCAAAGAACATCTTCTGAACTCCACCATGGACAAAGGCAGCAGGTTTTTATTTCCAGTCACTTCATCAAGCATCCAGAGATGGTGCAGGGATTACTTAAAGTGATGCTATGTCATCCTGTGGAACAGACAAAGGCTTTCCCAATACTTTGAGAAATGGCCCCAGAAAAAGACCGAATCAAGGAGAGAACCATGTGCAGACTGAATTGTCCAATCTACGTACTTATTCCGTATTAAAACATGTCTTTCAGAGATCCCCTTTCAGAGTCCAGTTTTCAATAGAGCTTATAAAGGCATAGGTTAAGGGACACACTGAGGGTAGGAACTCGTCTTTCATGATGTATTTTCCCATATTGGACGGGTTACGTTAATGAGGATAGCATAAAGTATGTGGCGGCTCAGTTGCCTGAGGTGAGCTCTGTGGGGCACCCTGGAGACCAGGCCATAATGTATTTGAATGTCATCCTCATACATCTGAGATTAAATGTAGCTGTTGAATTGCTCCTGCACATATTGAACTTCTCAATGGATAGCTAAGAGTCTTCTGCAACCTTCATGTTACTTTTATGCTGAAGGAGAGCTGTTCACTTGTTCTGATTTGATTTCGCTGGAATGATTGAGTCCATCAAAGTGCAGTCTCAGATTCTCCTACTCAAATCCTTTAAACACTATTTGGTTTTCTACTCTTAACCATGTGTACCTCTCTGAGGTTTTAATAATGGATAATGAGTTACTTGCTTCTTAAAGTGGTTTTCCACAATGGATTCTCAACAGAAATTGTATAGGATCCTCCCTGTTCCGGAGGCCTCAGATAAATAAATTCACAGCTATGAGTTTCTTGTACTTCAAAATGCCGACAAAAATCAATTCTTTATAACTGGTCGCCTTTCGAAAGGCTGTGATTTAGGCCTTGGTTTTCTTTGGGCGGTACAGCCTCTGGGACTTCCCAAGTATTTGATATATCGAATTCAACTTATTCGAAATCCAGCCTGGCAAAGATCCGTTATCCAGACATGTTGACAGCTTACACTCACTACCCTGAGTACAAGATGTATTTTTTAAAAGCCAGCTTGGTTCCATATTTCTTTCATCTTGCCTCCAAATGCATATACGTCGGAGCCTCTGTGTTTATACAATCAACAAAGCTTATGTGGGAGGAGATGCCGTTTCCTCTCTTGTCCTGAAGGCATTGAAAAACCTTCCCTCTAAGGGTCTGCAGTCAACAAAATGTGTTGGTATTCTGCAGAGAGCTCAGCAGATGGCTTGTATCCATGCCTGGTATGCCATAGTTTGTGTTTCTGGGGTCAGAGCAATCCAGTGCTGGGATACCGTTCACTGATTGCTGACCACAATTTACACATTTTCAACATGAGTGTCTGTGGGATACAGACTGGACTGTACAGTAGGCGCTTGTCCAACAACTCCCAAAGGCACTAATCTGATCCTAGCAGGTGGCTATTGAGAACCCGTGGACAGGTGTGGTCACTTGCTCGAGTCTTCCCCGTGGTTATCTTTAGGGTTGGCTCTGTCTGGTCTCGTGCTTCTTGAATGCTGACAGTGTAAGGGATGTCATGAGGCCGGTAACACCGATCGAGCGGCCTGAGGAGGGGCAGGAGACCTCATGGAGCTTGATATGTTTCAAGGTTGCGGTGGCTAACTATTAACTCCAATTGTTCTGTTTTTTGACGGGGAAATGTACCAACTGACGACGCCTCCCAGGCTTGAAAGACAGACTGTCCCGGAATTTATCATTGTTGTCATCATGTTTAACTGTTTTAATTTGAATCAATCTCTATTAACGGACGATCCGTAAATCTGTCCCTGCAGTGCTGCGAGGCAGCGGCCAGCTCTCTGCCGTCTGCGGCGGTCCAGGAGCCCCTGAAGGGTTACTGCCGCAGCCCCTCCTCTGAGCCCCCGTGGGGGCGGACCGGAGCCCGGCTGCTGCACACATGCCCCGCCAGTGCCCTGATCTCCGGCTGACTGTCCGCCGCCTACGAGGGACATGTCTCCATCCCCGGTGCGCTCTCCATCCCGCTCCCCCTGCGGGAGCCTGAGCCCCGACGAGCACCGGGGCACTCCCTTCAGGAAGACGCCCACCCGGGACCAGCCGGCCCTCAGGTAGGCAGGGGCATCGAAGGGGCTGCCTGCCGTCTCTCCGGCCCGGGCCCTCAGGTAGGCAGGGGCATGGGTGCGTCCAGGGGGCTGCCCGGCCGTCCGGCCGGGGCGCAGAGACATGGGGGGCGTCAAGGACGAGGTGTACGTACAAGGATGAGGGGGACGTGCAGGGGCTGTCTGAGGCAGGAGGGTGGGTTCAGGGGACTGCCCCGGCCCTCTGGTGTACTGAGGTGCTCCCGGGATGAAGTGGACAGGGGCGTCGGGGACGTCCAGAGACTGTCCTGCCTGCAGGTGTACGGACTGGGGCACGAGGGTGGGTTCAGGGGACTGCCCCAGCCCTCAGGTGTAGTGAAGCGGGAGGGGACGTAGAAGGAATGAGGCGGTCTTTTTCAGGGACGAGCTGGCCATCAGGTGGACAGGGGCATGGGGGGGGGGGGGGAGTTATAAGCGCCGAATTGTAATATATATATATATATTTTCTTTAGCATGGGGGAGGTTACGAGGTTTGCCCAAAATCACAGGATATTGAGTTGGGACCGGAACCTGGTTCACTTTTGTTCCAAAGTCGGCCACTCCGGCCAGTTAGGCACATCTCCTTGGCGCTCACCAGTCCGGGCCTCTAGAAGCGGTGCTTTCCTGTTAGTAAAGTGTCGAGCTGCTATTAGACCCCTCACCCTTCTGATGACTACCCCCGTACCAGTGCCCGTGATGAACGGGCCACAGCTGGTTGCTCGTCCCATCCTCACATAGCCACACTGCACCATGCCCGTGGCATTCCGTGCCCTCCCACGCCCTCCCTCTCCCAAGCTGGACCTGCCATGAGGGGGGCTCTGTGTATGCGCAGCATGCCGCTACGCCAGGATCACTCGCTTGTTAGCAGAGCCAGGCTGCTTCCTCCCACGTGCACATGAGTACAAAAGCGACCTCTGGCTTCTATAAGATTCGCATTTTAGTTTGGGATATTGTTGAAAATCTTTCACGTTGGTCAAACGAGACTGGCTCATTGCTTTTGTTTTCCAGGGTCTGCCCGTGTGGGGTCTCACTCTGGTGTATTTGTCATGATAGGGTATGTGTACAGAAACTTCCTAGGCAATCTGAGTAGCAGACTACAGATAATTGGACCAAGTAGGACTAGGAGTAGGCAAACAATAAAAGCAAAACATTAATAAAAATGAATCATGATTTTAATTAACATATTAAAAATCATATAAAGAACAGAATGTTCAAGTTATATGACAAACATTTACATAAAATGACACAATGTACACTCTTTGTAGATAAAAAGACACCAACATGAACCTGACAGTGTCTACAATATAAAATATAGTGACAAATTACTCGACGCGCGTTTCGGCGAAAACGCCTTCTTCAGGAGCCGCTACTCAGATTGCCTAGGAAGTTTCTGTACACATGCCTTATTTACCCTGCCCTAGGAGTCTTTAGCTATCACTACCCAGGGGGTCTTTGTTTCTTCACACAGTATTTGTCATGATAAACATGTAGAAAGGTGTCCTGTCTGTGCGCGAGCCTGCGGGGTGCCATGCAGATCAGGTGATCAGGCAGGGTCTCTGCCACAGGCTGCAGTCCAGGCCCGGGGGCTGCCACCGCGGACATCATGTGATGCCTCCCTACTGATCAGGCCCATGTCAGAGTATGACGACGAATGGTACTCCTTCCGGTGTTTGCCCCAGTAGAGGTGGACAAGTCACTGAAAGCTCGAGCCTGAAGCCTGGCTCGAGGCCATGTTGCAACCTTGAGCCCATAACTAACTATATAGGCTTTCATATGGCTTCTGCCTCCCTCTGTCTACCCAGGAACTGGCGTTACGTAGGGTCCCCGAATTTTGAAAGCAAAAACCGGGACAGGCCAGACATAGAAGTATATATAAACTCCACAACTTCAAACGAAGGATCAGCACTCACGAGAGAGAGAACAACATACTTGTAAACAAGCATTGGAAATGCAATAGGTCTCGCACCATTAGAGTTAGTGCTTTTAGAATTGTTTATGGGTTTTTTTTGTAAATGTTTAGCATTTTTGTTTCCTGTAGCCAATGCTAAAGTATTACAAATAAAAAAAGCCATAAACATTTCTAAAAGCTCTAACTGAAATGGTCTGAGAACTATTGCACTGTGTGAGGGTGAGGGTGAGTGTGAGTGAGGGTGAGGGTGAGTGAGGGTGAGTGAGGGGTTGAGGGTGAGTGAGGGTGAGTGAGGGTGAGTGAGGGTGAGAGGTTGAGGGTGAGGTGTTGAGGGTGAGGTGTTGAGGGTGAGTGAGGGTGAGGGTGAGTGAGGGTGAGTGAGGGTGAGGGTGAGTGAGGGGTTTTGGGTGAGTGAGGGTGAGGGGGAGTAGTTGAGGCTGAGTGAGAGTGAGGGTGAGTGAGGGGTTGAGGGTGAGGGGCTGAGGGTGAGGGGCTGAGGGTGAGTGAGGGTGAGGGTGAGTGAGGGTGAGGGGTTGAGGGTGAGTGAGGATGAGTGAGAGTGAGGGTGAGTGAGGGGTTGAGGGTGAGTGAGGGGTTGAGGGTGAGTGAGGGTGAGGGGTTGAGGGGGAGGGGTCGAGGGGGAGGGGTTGAGGGTGAGTGAGGGTGAGTGAGTGTGAGTGAGTGTGAGTGAGAGTGAGGGGTTGAGGGTGAGTGAGTGAGGGTGAGGGGTTGAGGGTGGGTGAGTGAGGGTGAGGGTTTGAGGGTGAGGGTTTGAGGGTGAGGGTTTGAGGGTGAGGGGTTGAGGGTGAGGGGTTGAGGGTGAGTGAGTGAGGGTGAGGGGTTGAGGGTGAGGGGTTGAGGGTGAGTGAGGTTGAGGGTGGTTGAGTGAGGATGAGTGAGAGTGAGGGTGAGTGAGGGGTTGAGGGTGAGGGGTTGAGGGTGAGGGGTTGAGGGTGAGTGAGGGGTTGAGGGTGAGTGGAGGTGAGTGAGGGTGAGTGAGGGTGAGGGGTTGAGGGTGAGTGAGGGTGAGGGGTTGAGGGTGAGGGGTTGAGGGTGAGGGGTTGAGGGTGAGGGGTTGAGGGTGAGGGGTTGAGGGTGAGGGTGAGTGAGGGTGAGGGGTTGAGGGTGAGTGAGGATGAGTGAGAGTGAGGGTGAGTGAGGGGTTGAGGGTGAGTGAGGGGTTGAGGGTGAGTGATGGTCAGGGTGAGGGTGGGTGAGGGGTTGAGGGTGAGTGAGGGTGAGTGAGGGTGAGGGTGAGGGGGAGGGGTCGAGGGGGAGGGGTTGAGGGTGAGTGAGGGTGAGTGAGTGAGGGTGAGGGGTTGAGGGTGAGTGGGTGAGGGGTTGAGGGTGGGTGAGTGAGGGTGAGGGTTTTCTCACGCGCACTGAAGTGCCGAAGGGTATTATAGGCTCCTTTTTGCCAGTCCAAGACCGAGGGGTGAAAATTGTTCCGGGACTATTAGTGTGAAGGAAGGGAGAGCTGGCAAACGGCGAGTTTCAGGAGCTGTCACAGAGGAGTGCGAGCAGCGTGAATGAGGCAGACAGGCAGGCAGCATTGAGGGCCGGTGACCCAAAACAGGCCCAGGGCAGCGCATGCGCACTGCATGCCATTCACCGGACTACAGAACCGCGCGCCAGTAATGAAAGCACGAGCGTGCCGTCAGTCAGCAGCAGCAGCCTGCATAACACAGCCTCGGCGTAAGGCAGCCTTCACACAGCATACGGTTCACTAAACTGCCGAACTGCATGATAGTTATGCATGCACAGTGCCTGCCAGTCAGCATTCCGCAGAAGAGCCACAGAGTAATGCTGCCTACACACAGCATACTGTTCACTAAACTGCAGAAATGCACTCCGGAGCTCCGTCCGCAGCTTCCCCCCAATCGCAATGATCCTGCGATTCTAAGGTGGCCCCTTACTGCAAAACTGGTTGCGGAAATCCTGGTGCATGAGCTGGACTGCTGCTGGGGCGCATTGGTGCTGTTACAAGGGTGTAAGTGCAGCAAAATCACCCGATTGAGCGCTGGGCGCTGCGCATCTAAAATGACGGCAGCGCACTGAGGGGGAGACTTCCACCGGCTGCGGCAACGGGAGATGTGCACTCTGTTTGTGAGCGGCTGGGAGGCGATTCGGCGTGCAGACTCACAGCGGAAAACTGCGGAGGCGGCAGTCCTGGGGGAGAAGTCTGGAGGGCGAGATCGCCTTAACCTTCCTGTGGTGCACTACGCTCCCAAGATGGCAGTTGTGGGATGCGGGCGGAGGCCTGATGCCGGCGAAGGTGAGAGGCAGACCGAGGCGAGGAGGTGCTGAATGCTGGAGTGGCTGCTGGGGCACGCACCTTGCGCCCTGACCTACAGCATTGAGAGGTGAGGTGGCAGCGCTGTACCGATCCTGCTACGCAGCAACAATGGTGTGGAGGCACCGAGGACGGAGGCTGACTGGTGGCTGTGAGGCGTGAGACTGCTGACCGGCGCTGGGTGCTGGTTGAGGAAATCGCAGGCGGCGCAAGATTAACTGAGACACGCCGTCTGACTCTCTGAGGCTCCTTACTGCAGAGCAATACTTGTGGGAAAATAGAAGTGTTTCCCTTTCATAACGGACTTGCTGGGGCTGTATGGCAGAGGGGGAGAGACCACGAAGGCTATGGCGGAGGGAAGAGAGGGGAGGGGGGAGGAGAAATGCGACACGGCGGGAAGGGGAGGGGGCGGAGCGGGTTAAATTAAACAAACGAGACGGACAGAGGAGAGGGGAGGGGGGAGGAGAAATGCGACACAGCGGGAAGGGGAGGGGGCGGAGCGGGTTAAATTAAACAAACAAGACGGACGGAGGAGAGGGGAGGGGGGAGGAGAAATGCGACACGGCGGGAAGGGGAGGGGGCGGAGCGGGTAAAACAAGACGGACGTGCACGCGCTTTTAAGCTCAATGCGCATGCGCATTGAGCTTAAAAGTCACGGGCACTGCAAGGAATCGCCACGATTCCTTGCAGTGTGGATAAAGAGTGGATAAGCCCCCATAGTCTCGCTTGCTCGATGCGCATGCGCATCGACAGGCGAGACCTAAAAATGGCACACGTGAAAGGGACGCTTTTCAGCAAACGCCTTCTCGAGGGTGAGAAAGCCGTTTCTCGAAGCATCTCAATATCACGTGTGCCATTAAACAAGTGTGTTGTTGTCTCTTCCGTGAGTGCCGATCCTTCTTTGGAAGTTAGGGCGCTTAGATGCAACCGCGAGCGAACCCTCTCGTGCAACTGGGGCCTTCAGCCAACCTCCTCCTGCACAGCCTGATAGAAACAGATACATTACTCAGAGTTTTTCCAGCCTTCAGAGGCGCATTTCAATTCTGCTTTGCAGAATGAACCGACCTTTATCCCCAAAACCGGGACATGTATTTAAAATGAAGAAAAATGTCGAGACACCTGGACAGCCCACTGAAAACCGGGGACTGTCTGGGGAAATCAGGATATCTGGTCATCCAAGCATTACGGCCAATGCTGCAGACTTTGGAATTGAGGTACCAGGTTCGAGTCTCGTCGTTGACAGAAAATTCTGTGATTCTGGCCAAATCATTTAATCTCCTCATGCACATTGGCAATAAATGTGGCTGTGTATACTGTAACTGGTGCCCATGTAACGCGCAACAGTTGTGCCGCGGGTCTATCCGGCGACTATTCTCGTCACTAAAACGTGTTTATAGGACAACACAAAACCGAAGTCTCAGTAGGTTCAAAATGTTTCAGTTCTCATCAGCACACGGCCACTGCTTAGCGCTTCCCGAAGTCGGCTCACAACTGCCCGACTCTGAACGCTTCCCCAGAACGGCAGTCTACTACATGTTCTACACCAACTCAACATAATAATAATAAACATAATAATAGTACATTTATAGAGCGCTTGGTTACCCAAAAAAGTGTGTCCCTGCGCTAAAGCACATCAGCAGGTGTGGGTTAATAGCTGGACTAGAGATTTTACACGGCCACTGCTTAGCGCTTCCCGAAGTCGGCTCACAACTGCCCGACTCTGAACGCTTCCCCAGAACGGCAGTCTACTACATGTTCTACACCAACTCAACATAATAATAATAAACATAATAATAGTACATTTATAGAGCGCTTGGTTACCCAAAAAAGTGTGTCCCTGCGCTAAAGC
Source organism: Lissotriton vulgaris (assembly GCF_964263255.1). Taxonomy (NCBI): domain Eukaryota; kingdom Metazoa; phylum Chordata; class Amphibia; order Caudata; family Salamandridae; genus Lissotriton; species Lissotriton vulgaris. Next base: position 1,837,475,897 of record NC_141694.1, read on the forward strand.
ACATCAGCAGGTGTGGGTTAATAGCTGGACTAGAGATTTTAAAGCCAGGTTTTCAGTCCTCTATGAAAGACTAGTTCAGATTTCTCTGCTCCTAGCTGAAGAGGGAGTGTATTCCAGTTCTTGGCCACTAGATAGCCAAAGAATCGAGCACCCATCCTTGCTTTCCTTATCCTGGCAATCTTGAGTAACTGTACTCCTGTAGATCTTAGCTGTCGACCAGGATAGTAAGGGGTGAGGAAGTTGTTCAGGTAGGTAGGGCCTACCCCTTGTACCTGTAGGCTCTTATGACAGAAACACGTGGCTTTGAAAATAAATCTCTTTTCAATTGACATCCAATGAAGGGCGTCTAGAGCTTGTTTTGATGATGCTCGCCTTTGTAGATCAAGAACAAGGTGTGCCGCTGCGTTTTGAATACGCTGGAATCGTTTCATGCAGACTTTAGATGCACCCAGATAAAGGACATTCCCATAATCAAGATGTGAGGTCACCTTTCTAAAATTCACACTATATAAAACTGCATAAAAATTTGAGGGAAAAAAAGTACCTTAAGGAAAGACAAATATATACGCATTTGCTGGCTGATTTGTATAAAGTGAAACCAGAAAACCTGGATAAATCTCGGTTTCGCTGCTTAAACTGTGATCTTAATTATATATTTTAGAGAAACAATGGTTCAGGGATGGCCTGATGAGGTCCTTAAGAGAATAGAGCATAAAATTAATTCACGCTGGGGAGCTAAATGTGTAGGTAAACTTAAACTCGTTAATTTATTCAATTTTTAGCATATATCCTGGCGTTTCAGGTGCTCATATGAGTCACAAAGTGCATAATGTGACACAAGTGAACATAGTGAAAACGAAACAGAATGTCACACAACAACAAGGTATAAACCACAAGAATATATATACAATAGAGTGGGGGTATTTCCTTGGGTGGGTCGACAACGTTTCGATCTATATTAATTTTAGATCATCTTCAGGACTGGTGAGCTTCCTGAAAGATCTAGTTGGATATGCTAGTGGGGCAATCCATCTGGACAGGGTAGTCGGAGCTTGAATCGGTATATCCAGGATATCGAGCCGATGTGGCCGGATTGAGTTTCTGAGTTTGTATAAAATTACAAAGAGCGCCCAATGGTCATGGTGATGACTTTCGTGCGGTAGCGATAGGGTATTCTGTAAGTCCGAGTCGTTACAGGATTCTATGTGTCTTGTCACTTGATCAAGACGGCATGATTGGGCTATATTCGGGTCCTTCTGGAGTGGGTCTGATTAAAAACGTGGCCCGAAAATGGGGGTCAGAGTACCGGCTTGCTCGCTGTGGATGGAGTTAGTTGGTCCTTTTTAAACCAAGCCGCCTGGAGTCAATTACGGCGGTCTGCGGCTGAAAACAGGGTTACGAGTGCCTCGCTGCTTGCTGCTCTCACGTGATCTTAGGCACATATTTATTTCTTCTTCATTATGTTGTATGAAAGCTCTTTAAAATATGTAAGCTCAGGGGGCGTGGCTAGCGGCCGATGATGGCGGCAGCAACCTAGAGAGGCTCCCGTAGCAAGGCGGGTTCCCGCATCAATTCGCATGCCTATCCGCTCACTGATCAGTCCGAAGAGGGTGTCCTGGGTGCGGTGACCGAACGGCGCCAGCACAGGAAATTTGGGAGCGATCAGACCCCGGCATCGGGACGTAACTTCATCCACGTCCCTCGCGGAAGACAGGCCTGATAACACGAGGCGAGCACCGGTGTCAAGTGAATCCTTGGGCCGGGCGGAAGTCCACCCTCCCCGGCGCAACCACCCGGAAGTAGCCGCTGACGACAACGCTCGACACCACCGGCTGGCAACCCTTCCCGCCGACCACTTCATCCTTCACGCTGTGTATCCGGTGGCGCTACGCAGCGGTGCCCCTTGGCTGCGCTCGACACACGCCGAGGGACCTGTGCGGCACCAGTAGCCATTTTGCTTGACCTCGCCGAGGCCGCAGCAGCTCAGCGGCCGTCGGCGGCACTCTGCCAGCGTCGGCGACCTCTGGCCCAAACCCAGTCTGGGCCCCCTGCATTCTTCTCCCTCAAGCGGACGGCTACGGGCGTCCGGCCCGCTCCACCATAAACTTTGTCTTGCTGGAAGAGATAAATGGCGGGGAAGGGGCAGCGGCAGGCCGCCGCTCAGGCGAAACTAGGGAAATATGCCTACGATAACCAGACATCCACCCAACCTGAACAGCGCAAATCACTGGGGAAGGGCGCGGACACCGACGGTGCTAAGAAAGCCACGCTGGACGATGTAATGCGAGCACTGGAGCAGGTACAGGCTACGGTGGGCTCGACCGCGGCGGAGGTTACCCTTATTAGAGCCGACCTCCAGAAAATGAGCGAAAGGGTGAAGCAGGTGGAGGTGGTGACTAAATCTTTAATAGAAGACGTTTCCGACCTACAAGTAGCAATGGAGAGACTGCAGGCGGACAATAAACTTCTGAAAAGTAAGCTGGATGACCAGGAAGGGCGTTCCAGACGCAACAACGTCCGTATCTTGGGGGTTCCGGAGTCTGAAACAAAGGGTGCCATGGATCTGTATGTTGAGGACCTTATAAAGACTAAACTGGCCCCGAAGGGACTGTCCAACTTTTTTACAGTGGAACGGGCCCACCGGGTCCCTGGGGGGACGCCTACCCCGGGGGCCACCCCGCGCCCCATCCTGGCGAGACTCTTTAACTTTAGAGACCGCGATGCAGTCCTCCAGGCAGCCAGGGTGGCACCGCCTATCCAAATCCAAAATTCACGGATCTCTTTCTTTCCAGACTACACGGCGGAAGTCACCCGCAAGAGGAGGACATTCCTAGAGGTTAAAAAATCACTTCGCGACCAAGACCTGCCGTATTCCATGTTGTTTCCGGCCCGGCTGAGAGTGGTGGCCGATAAGAAGGTCTGGTTCTTTGACTCAGCGGAGAACGCCAGGGAATGGCTGGATGGCTGGCGTACTGTGGACCGCACTTCCAACCGCCGACGCAACGGGATGGGAGAGGAGAGCCGGCCGGGCTCGCGTTCTCCGACCAGAGACAGCGCGAATGGATCACCGTCGCAGGACCATTTAGGAGCCGCTGGGGGGGAATGATACTACCACGAGGGACTAAAGCGTGAACCCTGGACTTAACTCCCACTCTGATTGTTCACCAAGTCGTTCATGGACGCTGGACCGGACGACCAGAGGACCGCAAAGGGACCGCCTGCTTTGGGGGACACTCTCCCCTGACGCGCAAGTACTTTGTTTCTGGCATGGGATAAGCGCTCTGCTAAGTTGGGGTGGCGGGCAGTTCTGAGTCCGTTTGGCAGGGAGGCAGGGAGGGGGGAGTTGGGGGGGGGGGATTTGTTCGTTTTTACGGGAAGTTCATGATGTCGATCACAGACAGTATAATGTGCTATGATGTTCATTGGAATAATGCTGGGGAGATGGTTTCTGTCTCTAAAGTTCGATGGTGGTGGATGTACAACCTAACGTGATGCGTGCGGGGGAGACGCGAATGGGCGGCTCCTCCCTCAAGCTTCTAGCCTGGAATGTGCGCGGCCTAGGTGATAGAGTGAAGCGCGGCCTTGTTTTGTCCGAGGTGAAACGTCATAAACCTGACCTAATACTCCTCCAAGAGACCCATTTAATGGGTAGCGCCACTAAGGCCCTGGACAGACGGGGGTATACAATGCTGACCCACTCAGAATTCTCCACTGGGTCCCGGGGTACGGGGATCCTACTCAAGAAGTCCTCCACTTTTATCACCCTCGGCACTAAAACTGATACGCAGGGCTGTTTTGCGGCAGTGGTTGGTCAATGGGACGGGCGCCCCCTGACTATAGTTTCAGTCTACATCCCGCCGTCATTGCACTCAGTGATGTTGCCTGCCCTGGGCGAATTCTTACTATCCCTCCCTGAGGGAGACACCCTACTAGGAGGGGACTTTAATGCCCCTGCTGACCCACAACTCGACAGGTTCCCAGCGACCGCCCTCCCGGGGGGTCCTTCCAGGTTTCAGCGCTTCCTTGAAGCATTGGGGCTGGTAGACGTATGGCGACATGTCCACCCTACACTACGTCAGTACACGTTCCACTCCACCGTTCACAATAGTCTGTCCCGCATTGACCACTTCTTGGCGTTAGGGGATGGGTTACAGCGCGTAGAGGAGGTGCTCATACACCCTAGGGGCATCTCAGATCACTCCCCGCTGACTCTCACTATTACCTCACGAACACGAACACGCCACCGCGTCTTCCCTATGCACGCCTCTTATCTTAAGGTCCCAAGGGTCAGGAAGGCCCTACAGACTGCCACGACACATTACTTCGTGGAAAACAAGCCTACCGCGGCCTCGGCTGAGGTCCTATGGGAGGCTTATAATACAGCCCTGAGGGGGCAAGCCATCAGCTCTGTAACATCACATAGACGGGAGCAGGCGGCTGACCACACGGCGCTTGAGCTCCGACTGCGCGAAACCACCACTGCCCACGAAACGGACCCCACTGATGATACATTGCATATACTCACACTGGCCCAACGCATGTATACAGACCATGCTCGGCACATCACACAAGGCCATATCACAGACACACAAAATCGAGCATATGATGTTGGGGACAAGGCGGGGAAAATGTTGGCCTGGCTCGACAAGAGAGGGGGTGGCGCCAAGGGGATCCAACAGGTAAAAGACGAAGAGGGAAATACTCAGACTGACCCTGATCGAATAGTGGAGGCACTGGCTGCCCACTTTGAGAAAGTCTACACCCCGGAACGGGACGTTACTGCGATTGCAGCCCAAAGCGCACTATATGACTTGAACATCCCGGCACTACTACCGGAGGCTGCAACTGAGCTTGAGGGGCCATTCACCGCTGACGAACTGCGGATCGCCATCAGGGCCCTCCATACGGGCAAGGCGCTGGGGCCAAACGGCATTCCAATCGAATGGTTTCAAGACCGCACTGACGTTCTAGGCCCATACTTGCTCCGAATGTACGAAGAATGCCGTGCTAAGGGGGTGCTCCCACTGGACCAACGAACGGCCACGATCGTGGCTATTCCTAAGCCCGGTAAGCCCCCGGAGGAATGCTCCTCGTACCGCCCTATATCTTTACTCAACGCGGAAAGCAAAATTCTAGCAAAGCTTTTGGCAAATCGTCTCATGCCCCATCTATCTGACCTTATTCACCCGGACCAGTCGGGGTTCATGCCCCACAGGAACACCTCGCTCAATCTCCGACGGGTGCATGGGGTGTTAGCTAAAGCGGATGACATAGGCGAGTCCGCGGTCATTTTGGCCCTTGATGCAAAAATGGCCTTTGACATGGTGGAGTGGGCCTATCTCTTTGAGGTTCTCCAATACATGGGATTCGGTCCCGTTTTCATCTCCTGGATCAAACTGCTATACACAGCACCGGTAGCACATGTGGTGGCGAACGGCCACATTTCGCACTCCTTCCCACTCAGGCGAGGCACCCGACAAGGATGCCCTCTCTCCCCCCTGCTATTTGCGCTATCACTGGAGCCCTTGGCGATCCGCATCAGGACTACCCCCTTGCTTAAAGGGATTAAATGGGGGGAGGGTTGGGAGGACCGCATATCGCTCTATGCGGATGATATGCTGGTATATCTGACAGATCCCGATCACGGCATACCGGCTCTCTTGCGCATTTGCAATGACCACGGAGAAGTGTCGGGCTACACTATCAATTGGAGTAAATCCGAATTGTATGCCCTGACGGGCAGCCACCCAACGGTTGGTCCACACTGCCCTCTGCGACTGGCCGGTTCCTCATTTAAATATCTCGGTATTCACGTCACGGGTGACCCGGCGGAATACGAAAAACTGAACCTAACGCCACCGCTGGACCGCCTCAGGCGAGATGCAAGCTTCTGGGCAGGATTACCGTTGACGATGCTGGGGAAAGCAGCCCTGTTTAAGATGAAGTCCCTGCCCCGCTTTCTATATATTCTGGACAATACCCCTTTTGCTGTGCCCCCAAGGTACTTCAAGAAGGTGGCGGCAGTGGTCTCTGGTCTGTTGTGGGGTAACCGCCCAGCGCAGATAGCTCACGCCAAGCTATGCAAGAGCTGGTACGAGGGTGGCATCGCACTTCCCAACCTCCACCTCTACTATTGGGCGGCCCAGCTCAGACCGATCAATCAATGGTTGCACGCATCGCAATCGGACCCAGCATTCCAGGCGGACAGGGCCCAGCTGGGAGCCAGCACCCTGCTGGCCCCGCTTTATGATAAACGAAAACTCAGGTCGCTGAAGGGGCCCACTAGGCTCACAGTAGCTACCTGGCATGCAGCCACCGCTGCGCTAGGGTGGAAAGGCACAATCACCAAGCTCACGCCACTCTGGGACACACGTGCCTTGGGCAACCTTCGGACCAGTAAGGGGTTCTCCCGCTGGGACGACATTGGCATTTCGACAGTGGGGGACATGTGGGACCGTGGGGCTGTCATTACTTTTGACCGCCTGAGGGAACTCTATGACCTGGGGCCACATGAAACCTACCGATATGTCCAAATCCGTCACGCATTATTGGCGGCTATTCCGGCGGGGTCAACTCTCCCCGAGTCGTCCCTGCTAGAGGATCGCCTCTTGACTGACTACATGGTGGAAAAGGCCACCTCCTGCACTTACCGGAAACTCCTTAACAATTCCCCAGACCCGCTAGTGCCTCTTAAGGAGAACTGGGAGCAAGACGTGGGCGAGATGGATGAACACGAATGGAACGAGGCACTGGCATCCCCTAAGGAAGCGGGCATATCATCTAGAATGAGACTCATCCAACTCAAAGTTCTGCACAGAACATATTACACCAGAACATTGCTTCACCGCATACAGCGAGCCCCTGACCCCTTCTGCTTGCGGGGTTGCGGGGAGGAGGGCACACTCTTCCACACATTTTGGGACTGCTCAGTTATACAATCCTATTGGCGTCAGGTCATGCGCACTGTGTCACAGGTGTTGGAGGTCTCAGTGCTCCCTGAACCTCGACACTGCCTTCTCAATGTGTGGGAGCCAACTGACTTGTCCCGGCATGGCCGCCTCTGGGTAACGCTAGGAATGATGGTGGCCAAGAGGGATATCGCGCAGCGCTGGGGGGTGGCGGGCCCACCGACGGCCTCACAATGGAGTGTAAATATGGACAGGGCTATGGTCACAGAACGGGCAGTGTATTTGAACAGGGCGTGCCCGGCCAAGTGGAACAAAGTATGGTCCCCATGGAACACGTACCGGGGCGAGATTTGTGACCCACTTCCTGAAGATGACGCAATAGACTCAGACGAAGAAGACTGAAGGGGCTGGGGGGGGCTGAGTGATGCGGGGGGGTGCACCGGGAGGGGGCGGGGAGATGGAGAGGGACGGCTCACACTTTACCTAGCATGAAGGGTAACGGGCTGTTGGCCCTAACTCCGAATTACGCTCACATCTAACTGGCATTAAGTTTATTATATTGATCGTAATGTGACTTCCCGAAGTTTTGAATGTTCTTTCTTTAGGATTAAAACAAAAAATGAAAACCTCACACACCCAGCATGGAACATTCGCAATTTTTCTTCACAATTTGCTTCTAGATTCTACCTTCCCGTCCTCAAAGAAGGCAGGCACATTTGTATAGTAATGATGGTTTTTTTTTCTTACTTGACACTTACTTGGCGGCCGGCCCAGTTGGGTTGTAGGCGACAAGCTGTGTAACAACTGTGAAGGTTCAATAAAGGTTTTCAAAAAAAAAAAAAAATATGTAAGCTCAGAATACTAGTTGTAAAACCAATTTGACTTGATTTAATACACTATTATGTTGCTCTAGAAAAATGTGGGGCACATACAGGGTTTACGTGACAATTGTCTTGCCTTTTAGTGCACTAATGGTCTATGTTTAAAAAGTAATACCTTAAAAAAGTAATTCAGTGCATTGCTCTAATGTGAGATTTTAATGTCAAAGCTTCACGTTACAGAGATACTCTTTTTTAAAACAAAGGTTTGGAGCTGCTTTATCATATTTTGTGTGATGATTGTTGTGTTATTTTCATAGCAAACATTTTCAGGGCTCCACTTGTGCACAGGTTCGAAGATGTGAGCCAGACCATTAGCTCTGCTCTGGCTCGACTCGCTGTGAATTTGTTGGCTTGCCCACCTCTGTGCCCCAGGCTCAGGATGGCAGTATCCGTAGACAATGGTCGAAGTGCATAATCTGCTGTGATCGTGAGAAAATAGGGCGGAGTCAATGAGTATGGGGCGTGGTCAGACTTGCAGCTAAAACACAACATAATATTTAGTAACTATTTTGTTGGGCTTTCAAATAAGGTGACAGCATATAACCTGCATCTTGAATGAAAAATAAATGAGAGTTCAACTATTCTGTTGGAAATTGATTGTTCTGCTAAGAAAGTTAGAGCTACAGGCTCACCGATTTCAATCCGGGTTGGTGCTTGAAATTCTACATATCTCGGACTGTGTCATCAGAAAATCTGATCAGTTATTTCTCTCATATGGTGGCCCCAAGCCAGGATCAGCTGTATCAAAAGGTACTATCTCAAGGTGGATTGCATCCGCTATTCAATTCTGCCATTGCAAGGCAGGCCATCCATTGTCAAGCAAGCCAAAAGCTCATTCTACCAGGGCAGTGTCCTCATCTCCGGCATTGTTTGCTGGTGTGTCTTTGGACAAGATTTGCCGGGCTGCAACCTGGAAGAGTGTACATACTTTCACTCAGCGTTATTGCCTGGATCTGGCGACAGAGGCTGAGTCAGCAATTGGACAAGCAGTACTACGAAACCTTTTTAAATAAGGTAAGCCTGATGACAAGAATAGATTGTTTCTGATATTGTAAAGATTCTTTATTGCATACGACCATTGTTGTGTATGTGTATGACTTACTCTTTCTAACAAAATAGATATGTTTGTATATTTTGCATTGGTTTGATGTGGTATCTCTTGAACTTCTTATGATACCCACCATCCAATTTGCATATAAGTATTATTTACTTCTAGCTACTCTGATTCTAAGCATGTGAATCTATGAAAGATACCCCAATACTGGATAAGAAAACTAGTTACCTACCTGTAACTTCAGTTATCCAGTATTGGTATCTTTTATAGATTCACATGCGACCGACCCTCCTCCCCAGAGAGGCTTACCTTATCATGATGGTATACTACTATCACTGGTGCTATGAAAATCTGAAGGTTTGCCTCTCTGTGGGGAAGGTTCTAGAGGGTGCTGCTGCCTGATTGGCTGGTTTTCAAGTTTGGTTCTTTTTACAAAAAGACTAAGATAGGCTAATGTAGTGACTTTGCTATACACTATAGCCTATGGTATAATGTTATTATGACTATAGTGTATATGTTTTTTTGTACCGCAAGACTCCCACCTCGTCGGCGGAGATGATTCTAAGCATGTAAATCTATGAAAGATACCAATACTGGATAACTGAAGTTACAGGTAAGTAACTAGTTTTCTTCTGATGAGTGATATTCTATGCTGTTTGTTGTGAATTTCAAGACAACAGATGAACAGATAGATAGCATGGGTAGTTAAAAAAAAAAGGTTAAGATATCTTTAAATACAGGCATATGTTAAAATTTATGTGTAGTAAATTGGTAATATTTACCTGTGGGTGTAGTGTTTTGCTATATTTGGCTGCTAAATTTGCTAAAACGCGACAGGCGTCCAAGTATTAGCGCATGTTTATTAGTTAAATAGAGATATGTAGCAATTTTGACTCCACTTATTCTCAAACCACAAAATAAATATGGATAAATACAGAAGGAAATAAAAAAAAAACCCGGAAAGTAATCGGAGCGTGATCCGTCCAAAGTAGCGGTCCAATGAAATGTATTAAGATTGTTTTAATATTCGAGAATATTAGGTCTGACGTGTGTCCTACGATGTGGGTCGGGCAAGAAATCCATTTGAGATTGTGAGGTCTAATAATGCTTTTGTATTCAGTGAGTCTGTTTTTTGCTTTGCGATTTGTATTCCAAATTTAAGTTTTTCCACATGGCCATTTTATTACGTAAATGCAGTTCGAACTATCACAAACATTACACTTGTTTACAAGTATTACACTTGTTTAAGTGGTATCTTCCCACCGGTGATAAAATGACATACAGTGTCGCTTTTTATAATTGTTTTACAGTGCACATAATTCAAACATATAAAAGTGACTCTCTTCAAGGTAGAAGTCCTTTTTGTAGTTGTTTACCGTTTGGTTCAGCTCTCATTATGTCATTCACATTTTTATGCATTGAGCACAACAATGTGGCTTCTGAAGATATGAATTCTTTATTTCCTCATCATTTTCACACAGTATCCATTTTTTTTTAAAACCTTTATTAGTTGCGTTCAACATAGAGTCATGACAGTTACAGCATCTGCAGCTCAATAAGGCTATTTGTATGGTACATTCAGTAGAGCGAATAAAGAAAAAGAATAAAGGAAACATCAACCGAGCAGTGGCTAGTACAATGCAAATACATCCCCCAGTGTCCCACAGTTGGAGGCCAAGCATATAGGGACCTTCCATCCTATCCAGCTGGAGGGGCACAGGGAGAAGGGGGATCACCCCCCTCCGTATACAGGTGGAATACCAGGTAAGCAGGTGCTTTATCGCATACCTCCCCGATCCTGAACCGTCTCTGTCCCTAACAGTCCGCTAACTGCGTCACCTTGTGTCGTGGTGCGTCTCTTGTGCATCAAGGGTGTGCCGCTCCGTCCAGCACCTCAGCATGCGTTATGTGTAAGGGTGATCTAGATGAGATGCAACTGAATGTGGTGTGCCGCATTCTCCCACCCAGGTGTCGCCTACAGCTTCGTGCTAGTGCAATATTCATTGAGTATATATCCCCAACAGTCCATAGTGCCGTAACGGTGGGAGGGTTAGCGAAGTCTATCTCTAAAGTCGTATCTCATGGATCCCAATTATCCCAGTCTCCCCTATAACATTCCATCAACAGGCACGTCAACCCATCCCGAGTTAGGCGGATCCTATTACTACCCGTAATGTGGGATGTAGTAAGGTGAATGTAGTGTAAAGCACTGACACGCTCATGGGCCCGGAACCGGCTCGTCTTCTCCAGAGGAGTTGCTTTGCGTCGCCTGAGATAGCCAGTTCACCTGTAAGGGGGACCAGAAGTCACTGGGAACACAGCGGGCGGGTAGCAGTTCCGCATAAACACCATGTTGTTCCTGACAGTATTGGAGGTCGTCCATCCATCCCTTAAATTTCGGCGCCCTCCCCCTCCCCCACCTACAAGCAATCCACCGCTTAGCGAGGAGTAACGCAATGTCAACAAATTTACGATCTGGCTTGGGCACATTTCTGGTATATCCTAGTAGCATCATTATCGGATCCATAGGGAGAGGGCCAGCAATCATTACCTGGAGGGCAGCATGTACCTGTCCCCAGTAATTTTGTATTGCTCCACATTCCCAGGCAAGATGTAGGAAGCCCGCGCCCTCCGCTCGGCATCTAGCGCATCTATCATCCTCCGAGAGGCGAAACCTCAATTTTCTGACCGGTGTATAATAGTATCTTTGCACAAACTTGTAATGAATGATTTTTAATCGACAACTGGAGGATATTCTAGCCGTGACCGAGCAGCAATACCTCCACTGTTCATCCGTGAGTGCAATAGGTAGTTCCGACTCCCAGTCAGCCCGTGCTTTAGACAGGACGATTGGACGCTGCTCACGAATGGCGGCATAGAGTTTAGACACCAAGTGCTTGCCATCCGATACTAGCATGACATGCAGTGGCAGTACCGTCCCTGGTTCCTCTGGGAAGTTAGGGAGAATATCTCGCATACCCTGCCGGAGTCGAATGTAGTAGAACACCTCCATAGGTGTCGGGGGAGCAGTCTGGAATATCTGATCTTTGGAACGGAACAGTCCATCCTGAAATAGGTCGCCCCACGTATTAAGGTGCACGCGGTTGCACATTGACCGGAATCCGTTTTCCAGTAAAAGTGACAGTTTCGGGTGATAAGCAAGAGGCAGTGCCGGTGAGTAGAGCATGGGGGTATCCAGTAGTTTAGCTACTCTCCACCAGGCATCGATTGTACAGGTTACAGTGGTAGCAGGCGTCTCAACATCCCCAACCAATCCCATCAGCATGCCCTTGAGCGGGAGTGGATGCACGATCCAATCCTCCGCAGCGACCTGTGGCATAAAGGGGGCGGGATTAACCCAGTGATAAGCATGCTGCGCCTGTGCACTGAGATAGTATACTTCCAAATCGGGCACATCGAATCCTCCCCTATCATACGGCTGTGTCAAGACCGCCCAACTAAGGCGCGGTTGTTTACCTCCCCAGAAAAGGCGAAGCAGCTCAGAGCGAAGTCTTTTGAAAAAATAGGTGCCAGGGTAGTAGGGTATGTTTTGAAATAAGTATAAGAAGCGTGGGAGGACGACCATCTTGATCAGGGAGGCTCTGCCTGCCATCGAAAGCGGGAGGGCCAGCCATCGAGACACATTATCAGTCAGTCGTGAAATGGCCACGCCGTAGTTTAACCGGATAGTGTCATCCTTATTGAGCGATATTTCAATGCCCAGATACTTCAAGTCAGAGCTGCACCACTCCAAGGGGTAATCCAGCGGAAATCGGGTGACCGAGGCAGTGAGGGGGAAGAATAGCGACTTTTTCCAATTAATATGCACCCCGGATATGCCGCCAAACGCTACAAATTCCCTCAGAAGCGAGTTAAGGTTGTCTTGTGGATGGCGCACATATAGAGTGACGTCATCTGCATAGAGGGAAATACCAATCTGCCGCTGGTTACAGTTAAAGGCGCTGGCCTTGTGTAACTGTCGAATTCTGCAGGCCAACGGTTCTATTGCCAGGGCGAATAGTAGGGGGCGACAGGGGGCACCCCTGCCTAGTCCCTCTTGTGATCGGCATCTGTGTCGACAGCACCCCATTAACGACGACCCTAGCGACCGGAGCAGTGTATAGCAACGTCACCCAGGCGATAAAGATCCGGGGGAACCCCATCCTGCTCAAGATAGCCAGTAGATAGCCCCATTCCACCGAATCGAACGCCTTGGTGGCGTCCAGAAACACGGCAGCAACCGGCAATTCGGGTGTAATGGTAGGAATTAGGGAGAACAGCGTGCGCAAATTATGAGATGTGGCCCTCCCCGGGACAAAGCCAGATTGATCCGGCAGTACCAGAGTAGTCATAAGTAGGGACAGTCTAGTTGCTAACACTTTCGCAAGAATCTTCGCGTCACAATTCAGCAACGACAGGGGTCTATAAGCATCAGTGTCCGTTGGATCTTTTCCCGGCTTCAACAGTAAGGTGATCGCCACCTCCCTCATGGAACCCGGCAGTATCCCCACCTCTAGCGATTCCTCGAAGACCTCTTTCAGTACCGGCGCCATGATGTCGATGTAACATTTATAGAATTCGGCCGGTAGGCCGTCCAGCCCTGCCGCTTTGCCATTACTGAGGGACATGATCGCTTCCCTAATCTCGTCAAGTTCGAAAGGGCACCCCAAGAACGCCCTGTCGCCGTCGCTTAGCCAGCAAAGCGCTATGTCCTCCAGGAAATTACCAAACTCTACCTCGCCTTCCTGTTGTGTGGAGTATAGGCGTTTGTAGTGTTGTAGGAAGGTGTCTCGAATTCCCTTAGAATCCTGGTAGATCCTTCCATCCCTATCAGAGATTTCCAGTATATGGGTGGCAAAGCGCTGGTGCCTCGTGAGTGCCGCCAGCACCTTCCCTGGTCGGTCCCCTTCGCAATAGCGCCTAGCCGTCCAGTATTTACCCCGGAATTTCACTTCCCTGGCTGCCTCCTCCTCATAGGTCGTCAGTTTGGCTCTAAATTGTACCGCTAGGTCAGGGCTGGGATTTCCGACCATCTCCGCCTCAAGCGCCTTAAGCTCTGCTTCAAGTGTAGTTAATGTACGCACTATGCCTCTCAGTATTCCACAGCTTTTAGAGATCGTGATTCCCCTCACAGTGACTTTGAAGGCTTCCCAAATGGTCTCAACCTTATCGACAGACCCCTTGTTCCTAGGGAAGAAGGCTTCAATCTCTTCTCCGAGTTCATGTTTAAAGACAGGGTCCAGCAAGGCCGAGGGGAAGAGCCGCCATGGTGGTCTTACTCTAGTATGTCCTGGCAGTTCCAGGACAGTCAATACAGGGCAATGGTCCGAGTAGGTACGAGGCAGATGTTGCACCCGAACAATCCCCCCAGCGAGGCCTCGTGAGATAAAGCAGTAGTCGATCCTCGCCCATGAGCGCGCGTGTGCTGTGTAGTGGGTGCCTTCCCTAGCTGCTGGATGTGAATGCCTCCAACTGTCCACTAATCCTGCCTCTGTAAGTATTCCCTGAAGAGCGTCCCTGGCCTTTGTGTTGTACTGTCCACTACCGTCCGATCTATCCACCATAGTATGTAATGATAAGTTGAAGTCCGTCCCCCCCAGATGATGTGCGTGACCTCGGTCTCCAACATGTGGCCCCACAATGACAGGAAAAAACCAGGAGTGTCGACATTAGGTGCATAGCAATTCACAAGCATGATCACATCAGTTCCCAGCCTTCCCCAAAGGATGACATACCTCCCCTCCTTGTCCACCCGCACACCCAACTTTTGGAATGGCAGCCTTTTATTGATCAATATAACAGTCCCCCTAGAGTACGTGGAATAGGAGGAAAACTCTCTCACACATGCCCATCTGCTCGCAAACTTAGGGGCACTACCCGGGCTAAGGTGGGTTTCCTGGAGCATCGCTATCTGCACATGGTGCCGATCTAGATACGCAAGTACATTTCTGCATTTCCGGGGGTCATTGAGTCCACGGACATTCCAGGACATAATGGCGACCGTAGCCAAAGCATCATCACCTATGTGCGTCATCAAATCCCTGAATGAAGCCAACAGCTGACGTTCCAGCCCTCAGTTGAAACATACCAATTGTCAATCTCTCCACTGTCCAGTGCAGTCTCTCCATCCGAACAACCATGCATACATACATGCGCCCTCCAGTACCTGTACACTTGCCAAGAACGCCATACGCAACAACCTCGCCACTTCCAACAACTCGCATCCCAACAAACGAACATCCCCCCTTTCTACATACACAAATACCCAACCCAGGCTTTCCATTCCCTCCCCCCACCCACTGAAGCAACCCAAACTTGCCAGTACCTTGATCCCCCCCCCGCCCCAATCCCCGCACTCAAGAACAATAGAAAAACCATGTGGGGAATTCCCTCTTGGGAACATCAGAGGTACGCACAGAAACACCCCAACACTCCCCTCTCGGCCCGCATGCATCATACGGGGAAGACAGAGAAGGCGGGGTGGTGCCTGGCATGTATCGTCCCTGCAGGTTAGAGCCCTCCCATCAAACCAGTGTCTCTCATCACCGCCCTCCAGTCCGGAGAGGTTACCATATAGTTCAGGTGAACCATCCATGCAGCAGTCGTCGCTCGTTCAGGTTCCTGCTTCGCCGTCTGCCTGCCCAAACCGATAGCAATCCCTGCAGTGGGGCAAAGCATACCAAGCTAAACATCGCTCCACAGCAAATCCGCAATGCAACAAATCCGTAATCCACGCCATCCCCGGTAGGACATGGCAACCCCATCGGTTGCAGGCCACAAATATTTAAGTCCAGCCTCAATAACATCACAAGGAGTCAGCGATCAAGAGCAAACCAAACTTTCATCAGGACTCCTCGTGCTCGACAGGATTCCTGCCTGCCTCGTCTTCCTCCTCGTTCCGCCCGTCTCTCCTAGCAGTGCGGAGCCTCTTAACGTAGTCCTCAGCTTGTTGTGGGTTCGTAAAAAAATGTTGTTTGCCCTGATGGGTCACCCTAAGGCGGGCCGGGTACAGAAGCGCGTAATCCACCTGCATATCCCTTAGTTTCCTCTTCACCTCCAGGAATTTCCTCCGCTGGTCCTGCACCATGGGCGTGAAGTCCGGGTATAAGGAGAACTGTACTCCATCACAAGCCAGGTTTCTGTTCGTGCGAGCCGCGCGTAGTGCCGTGTCACGGTCGCGATAGTTAAGCAGCCGGGCGATGATGGGCCGTGGCTGCGCCCCCGGCTTGGGAACTGGACCCAGGGAGCGGTGCGCCCTCTCGACAATAAATTGACTGGAGAAGGCCTCCTTGCCCACGGCAGTGATGAGAATGCGCTCTACATAGTCCTCCATGCGTCCAGTGTTGGTGGACTCCGGAACACCCGTGACGCGGATGTTGTTGCGTCTGCTTCTCGCCTCCAACTCCTCATTCTTCGCAGCTATCACTCTCAGTATATTGTCCATTCTAGATAGGCGCGCATCGTGGGCAGTTGTCGTGTCCTCTGAAGTAGAAATGCGTCGCTCTGCTTCCGTCAAGCGCTCCTCGTGGACCGACCTCAAGTTTCTGCGCAACACCATCCATCCTGGACGATAGACGGTCAACTTTGTCCACTATCGTGGCGAAGCCCTGCCGCATCTCCTCCATCATCATTCGCAATTCCGGGGCCAGGGGCGCAGTGGGGGGTTCAGTGCCTGACGGTCCTGGGGCACCGCCGGTTCCCGCCGTGCTGCGCGATGGTTTTTTGGCGGCCGCCGGTTCAAAAGAGAGCTTGGGCTGTTTAATATCGTTCTTGCCCATCGCGCCTTGTCAGTGTGCACCCACTGGGTCCTGCGAGTGATAGGAATAATTGCGCACACTACCCACAGAGAGGACTGTTCGCTCCAAAACCCCCCGCGTGGCGGTCTCTTCCGAGGCGGTTATACCTCACCGAGGGACCAAGCCAACAGTGTTCCAGTGGCCCCCCCGTCTCCTCGAGCCCTCTCTCCAACAATTGGGGCCGATCGACAATGTCCGCAGTGGAAGGCGAGAGTGGCGGATCACTGTGGTAGGCTAAGCAGATTAGGGGCCAAGTGGTGCTAGTGGGGGGGTGACGGGGCGCGCCACTTGCACGAGACAAGATTCCGCTGTTCCGCCGGTGAAGATGACCCCCAGCGGCCCCCTGCCGCTCCGTGTGTGGAAGTGCCCAGATGCAGCAGAGTTGGAAGCCAATATTGGAATCACTGCGGTGTTGCGCGAGTCGGGGCCGGAGAGACGTTTACTCCTCTCGTCGGATCAAGCCCGGCGCTGCCAAGCTCGATCAGCTCCCTCAGCGGACCTCCGGGGCAGTGCACAGTCTCCCCTCACGTTGCAGCAGTTCTGGGGGAGGGGGGGGGGGGGGGGGGGAGACTCACCTCCGGTGCTCCTCGGCACGCCTCCGGGCTATCCTGCACACTTCAGTCCGAGCTCCGGCAGGTCACTCCCCTCGCGGTTCGAGTACCGCGGCTCCGGGGCCCAGTCGCCTCGTGGAGAGCCGCGACCTTGCGTGGCTCAGTGTCCGGGTCAGATGAGCAGGCTTCCGTAGAATCCCTCTCCGGTCAAAGTTTCGAGCCGTATAAGTCAGGCTCCTGTCATCGGATTTTCCCCAAACTCGGGCAGACGCTGCAAAACAGGGATGTCCACCAGCGTTCCGCCAGAGCCTCACAGAAGTGCGGCCATTAGCGTGTGCGCCCTCTAGCGCCCCCCCCCAGTATCCATTTTTTCATAATTATTTTCTTAATATTAGGACTCGTCTGAGAATCTGAAAACCACCAATTTTTGTTCAAGAATCTTCTTTTGCTTGGTACCAATCAGTGTTGTCCTATCAACTGCTTGTCTTCGTTGTTTCGCTCATTCCAGTAAGTCCTCTCCATAACCTCTTTCTGATAAATGGTACTTGCCTGAATTGAGAATGAAGAAGATATAATGCAAATCTCTGGAGCATGCTTGAAGTTTCTCCAAATGCACTAAAGATTGGCAGGATTTTAAACATGAGCAGAATAGCTACCATAGAGCTCTTAAAAAGACCCACTGAAGCGCATTGAAGAAAATAGTAATTCATCCAAATAACTCCTTAAAATCGTAAAGGAACTTTCACAACCAGTTTGCTTAACACAAACCATAACCCTACCAGCTTCCAACTATGAGGATATAGGGAACTTCTTTAAAAAGATTCATAGTATTTATGCCACTTTTGACACGCAACCTCATGTAGCTGAGATCCCTTGGGAACAATTCTGCACCCCAATGTCAGGCAGTGCAGAACTGGGGTACTTTACAAACTTCTCGGTAGAACAAGTTGAAAAAACAATGCGGGAAGTCAAATCGGGTTCTCCACTAGAATCCTGTCCTCATTTTATTTTCACGAGGTTGCCCCCATCCCTTTAAGCTCCTCTCTGACACCCATTTTTAATCTCTCTTGCAACTGCAGAATATCCACATCCTGTAAATAAGCTTTAATTCTCCGTCAAGCAAAGAAAACCGGTATTGACTTGTCAATCTTGTCGAACTATTGACCCATCTCTTTGCTCCCCTACAGGCCTACGGTATTAGAAAGACTAACCAATGCCCAGCTTTCCACTTCCCTAGAAAACAGTAACTTGTTAGACCCTTCACAGACAGGATTCAGTATGAATAATAGCACTTAATCCACTCTCCTAGTCGTTTTAGGCAACATCACATTAGAAGTGGATCATGGGAGGGCTGCTCACCTGATCCTTCTGGATGTGTCTGTGACATCTGATATGAAGTCCCATCATCTATTGCTAAATAAACTTTACTAGATTGAGATCCACTCGAAAGCACTAAAATAGTTTGGCTATCAGTGCAACTAGACACCTTCAGGTCACCCCCTCGCACATCCAGATGCGGAGTCCCTCAGAATTTTTCCCTTAGCCCAACTCTTTTTTTATTGTGTATGTCTCATCCATCGCTAAAATTGTCAGAAAATTGTGTTTTAAGTTATGCTTTTAGGCAGATGAGACCCAGCTGGTAATTTCGATTGGGGGGAAACACATCAGGAAACCAGAGTCAATCTGAAAAGCTGTCTTAAACAGGTGTCAAGTTAGATGAGGGCACACTGTTTGAAAGTAAATGCCGAAAAATCAGAGATCCTGCTCTTTGGTGGAGCACAACAGATTTGTGACTTCTCCTGGTGGCCAATCTCTCTAGGCCCAGCCCCTGAGCCTTAGAAAGTGGCAAAAAACTTTGGGATCTTAATAGACCATTCCTTATTCATATAGGAGCGAGTCAATGCCTCTTGTGGCAAATGCTACGACATACTTAAACTCCTTCAAAAACTCATCCAATTGATTCCAGTGGACTTTCACTTATCAATAGTCAAGACATAGGTGACTCGTAGACAGGATTACGGGAATGCGATCTACATGGGCATGGTGGATTACCCCTTTCCCCATTTTTATGTAATCCAGAATGCTGCAGCCCGACTAATATGCAATAAAGGCACCCTCGGATTGTTTGAAAACTCTTCACTGGCTACCCGTGTGCAAAATATCAAAGTTTAAACTGCTCTGTCTTTTGTACAAGGCACTGTACAAAACGGGCCCAGCAGTTTTACGTTCCAGACTAGATTTTTATAAACCAACCTGTAACTTGGGAGCTTAGAATCTGGCTCTAGCCAAGACTACACACATCAAAAAAAGGTAAGGGCAGAGAACTGCTCCTTCTCTTATTTAGCGTCAGCACAGTGGAATTGACTACCTCTTGACATTCGCCTGATGGAAACCCATATTTATTTTAGAAAACTATTAAAGTCCTGGCTTTTCCGGGACTAACTACATAAAGCTGACATACCATATAGCAGTTAATCCCCAAACTCTGACTTGAAAACTTTCATCAATTCTAGCGCCATGATAACCCTACAGGATGAGTATTGCATTGTAGAAATACTGAAAATAAATAAAGCACCGGTAGCAAAACATTGGCATTCTGCAGGACATATTTTGACCAAATAATATCCCAAATTCTTAAAAGGAATATTATTCCAGACCGTGGAAGTGCTGTGGAAACCCCTGGATTCAACCGATAAAACTGAACTTAAATGTATCTGAAATGTAAATGAAAATGTCTTATGGATTTATATCTCATTGTTGTATATAAAAGTCACACAAACGCAATATCCTATAGTCCATACCAACTTGAATGGTGGTCTTGAACGTTATTTCAAATTAAGTGTGGTTGGTAGCAGTGAGCATTTAGACAATTCAAATGTTGTACATGAAATGTGATATAAAGTATACAAATTATGGATTTACATCGTAATGCCATTTATAATATCTGGAGAAAAGCAATATATCCACAATCTAAGCAATATCATAAAATTTATTGTGCACCTTGACTCCAATAAGGGCGGAACTGGACTTGAAAAGTATAAATAAATGGGGTAGCAATGGATCCTTCAACTCCTTATATACAGATGACATTAGAAATACAGTTTGCTCTATGTCCCTTTGATCTTTGGGCACAAGACAAACCGAGGATTGAGAAGATATTTGGTTCCAATCTTTGAAGAAATAATGTTATTGAAATTAAGCTAAAACACTTTATGGTTCAGAAGGTTGGAAGAAAAACGACCACATAATGAAAATTATATGAAGACATAGTTTGTCACTGAATTCTTTTTAACACCCACAAATTTCCTCTCTATGATATTTGTATGGTTTTTACGAAACGTGACAACTCCTGTGAATTTTGGATGTACTAATTAAATGGAAGCTAGCAGAATGTTACTTACACTATTGGGTGAATGTTTTAACTACCACTAATGATCAATGCATTAGGGCGTGATAGATAAATTATTACTTACACCCTGAAATTTAATCAGGTCTCTTAACCATGCCTGACATGAGTTATTTGATAGACAACGGAATGTTAATGACGCCACTGGATGAATGTTTTGATTATCCCAACTGGTTAAATGCATATTGTTCTAAAAAAAATTGATTACCACATGTGGTTTCTTTTGATTTCAGATATTTTGTTAAATGTAAAATGAACAGAAAATAAACGTAAGACAGAAAACACAAAAGCAAAGTATGCAGTACACTCCAGTAATCCACAAAGCATGGCAATCGAGGCAGCATTTTTATAGTACGGCCTTTAAAGTTGAGAGAAAGAAATATAAACCTGTCATTGCAGCATGTAGGACTATGTTTAACATATACGGTGGTTACCAGACAGTGCACATTACCCAGGATAGATGAATGGGTAAACAGAGCAGATTGTAAATGCGACTGCTGGGAGATACGTTTGAGCTTATAGGGCAGAATATACCGCAGACGCCAGTTGGCTAGTCTAAAAAGGAAAGTAGAGAAGAGAGAGGGTAGAAGGTCGCGAGAAAGGCAGATAGAGGATGGCTACTCTGGGCAATGGTGGACTATTTCCATGGTGTGGCACCAGGCATGGTCCTACGTGGAAAAAGAGCGAAGGAGGGGCCTATGGAGGTTTGTTTTCCTGTAGGAATCTATCATGTGCATCTCAAAGTCGCCTGGAGTTTGAGGAGCCATGCGTGTTGGAATAAAGTGTGTCATCCGCACTTCTGATCGAGCATTCGTACGTTCCACCGCTTATCAAAGGCACTAGTGGATGTTGATTTCCAGTCAGAACGAAGTGTTTTTGTACCAAAGATGATGTGTGTGGGTCTAAGAGAATTTCATGAGTATTAGCAGGAAGTTCTAGGGCAGCTGGTTGGAAATCAATTTCTGTTTTCGAC
This sequence comes from Lissotriton vulgaris, assembly GCF_964263255.1. NCBI lineage: Eukaryota > Metazoa > Chordata > Amphibia > Caudata > Salamandridae > Lissotriton > Lissotriton vulgaris. The sequence goes on from NC_141694.1 coordinate 1,837,497,466, forward strand.
GCAGGTCTTGGATTGTTTTCCAGAATGGACGTGTAATTTTACACGTCAAGAACATATGAGTGAGAGCCCCGTTTCTTCCCCATAATGCCAACCATGGGGAATCCTTCAGTCCTGGTTTGGCAATGTCTCTGGGATCAAGTACGTTTTATGGATAGACCAGAATTTAGCTTGTGCTATGTTGGAAGAAATTGTGGAGGGGAAGCAGGATTTTCCCAAAAAAGGTGCTTCCAATTTTTTGTTAAATAGTCTCAACGATTAACCTTTGTATATGTCAAGAAGCTTGTATGGATCAGAGGCAATGTGGCCTCTTTTTTTAAGGGTAATTATTAGGGTCGGGAGCTCTGGTTCGTGGGTAAGTTTCGCTTACTCAATGCACCTTGAGACGTACAAATGTATAGAAGTCAATATTAGGTCAAAGTTTGTTTGTTGGGTAGAAAAGGGGATAGGATTGGCACGAGAACCCAGACTTTTTATGTCGTTTATGAGCCCAGGCATTCCAGAATTCTGCATTCCCACTGAGTTTAATCCGATGATTACACCAAAGGGAGGTGAGTGTTGAGCCCTGGAATCTGTGCGTTAGACATTTATCGAGCAGGAGTAAGGATGCCGTGTCTGCTAAAATTTGCCTTGAGTGGTCCATCGGGAATTTTCAACAAATTGTGGATAGTGAGACCTGTCTCAGTGGGGAGCCAAGGAGGAGGATTCGGGTCATGTGGGTTCAGCCACCAGGAGCCTTGAGCAATCAGGTAAACTCTTTGATAGCATGTGCAGTCTGGAATAGACTGAATATTTATTTCTCTTAAGGATTTTCATGGAGATTCACTTTTTTTTCTTTTTCCAGACAAATTCATATATGGCATTGTCCACAGATTTGAAGAAGGTGATGGATAGGGACCTGGGAGCATGCTAGAGATGAAATTGATCAGTGGAGCTATCGTTAGTATTATGGTACTTGCGTGTCCCCACCATGTGAATTTTTTTTTTAGAGACCACATGGAAAGAATTTCTTTAATTTTGTGGAGAGTTTTTTTTCTCATTAAGGGCGACAGATTGTTTGCGGTCTGAAGAGAACCAGATTCCTAGGTATTTAATAGCGGTCGGTTGCCATTTTAGACCTAGATCACCAATGACTTCAGCTGGGCAGTGTACATTTAGCAAGAATACCTCTGTCTTATCTTTATATAGGGAATATCCCGCCACTTGTGAATATCTATCTATTTCTATCATAATAATTGGAATGGCGTGGGAGGCATCCTCCGTAAATATTAAGACATCATCCGCATAGGCAGCCACTACATGCCTGCCCATGTTAGAGTAAATACCTGTGATCCAGGGTCTTTTCTGAACGCTGATATTAACGGTTCAAATACTAAGAAAAGGTCAGGGGATAATGGACACCCGTGTCAAGTGCCTTGTGATACAGTGAAGAGATGAGATAAGTGGCTGTTTATCCTTACTCTTGCGGTCGGGCCCAAGTAGAGGTCCATAGCCATCCTTATAAAGTCCTCACTAAGGTGGTACTTAAGTAAAGTGGTATTTAGAAAGCGTCAGGAGACCTTGTCAAAGGCCTGATCTGCGTCCAGAGCAAGGGTCTCAGTTGGTGAGTGGACTAATTTGGCTCTTACTAGGACATGGCAGAAGGTCCTGATGATGTCCGCTGCAAGTATGCCCTTGAGGAAGCTCATTTGTGAGTTTGACACTAGTCATTGGATAACCGATTCAAGTCTTCCGGCGTCAATTTTCATTACATTTTGAAGTTAATATCAATGAGGGAGATTGGTCTGTAATTTTTTACATTTAGAACATCTTTCCCATCTTTAGGTAACACTACATGGCGGCTTCAGTGGTGGACCCAGAGATGTGGCCCGTGAAGGCAAATTGGTGGAAGACAGCATGCAGAGGGTCCAACACCTTGTCGGCAAAGGTTTTTATAAAATTTGGCTGTATGGCCATCTGAGCCAGGGGTTTTCCCAATTTTAGGACAGCATATAGCTGCACTGATCTCTTCTTCTGTAATGGGTATGTTGATAGCAAGAGAATCTTGCGGGTACAATGAGGGGAGCTTACAGGAGTCAAGGTATTTATTAATTTAAGAAAGTGGGATGGAGGCATTTGAGTTAGAGTTGACGTAAACATGTCTCCACTCAGGGTTTTCATGGCTGATATAAGTAAGTTGTTTTTTTTTGCATATTTTAGATAACTGGCTAGGGCTTTACAAGGTCTTTTTGTCACAAAGCTGACCTGCTTTGAAGACGTCAGTCCACTTTTGGGCTCTCTTAACGAAGGATTTGATTGTATTCATATTGTACCGAGCGTAATTTAGGGAGGATCGCTGACCCTTTGGAGTGTCTAAGTTGGCAATTAAGGTTCTGAATAGACCGTTGAGTTCTTTTAGACAACGTAAGGTGTTAGAGGGGAGTCCTAGCCTCCTCTGGGCTCCGGCGGGGCTGCGTTGGCTATTTATACACGCTTCTGCGCAAGGAAAGGTGGGAGGTGTAGTCCTCGTTGCTGGCTGGCGTGGCGTGGAGCAAAGACCCAGGTGAAAGCGGCTACACACGCCGCGGGCCGCGTTGGCTATTTATATGCGCGCCTGCGTGTGGAAAGGTGGGAGGTATAGTCCTCATTGCTAGCTGGCATGGAGCAAATCAAATAATCAAATCAGGGATATTTATTGAGCGCCCGTATCACCCAAAGGTCTAATTTTTTTGTTTGAATATCTTTATTGATTTTTATTTATTCACTCGCAATATACAACAGCAGTTGAAGCGAGGTAATACAATATGGCATCTTGCAATCGTTCAAAGTGATCCAGAAAAAAATGGGAAAGAAAACAATGAGTTGCTACGGAGCATCTCCCTTGTGCCATATCACATAAAGCAATAAGAAGAAACAAGAAAAAAAAGAAAAAGAAAAGTTTGCATTCACAAGGACCCTATCATAGCCAGGATGAGTCATTTGTCTCAAAAGAGGTAACTCCATGGTAAATAGAAAGGGTGGTTTGTGAGCCAGGGCTGTGTGATAGGGCCCCTTGCATGGTCTGTGCAAGTAGAGAAGGTGTGTGTGCTATAATTAGTTTTCGAGAGTGTACAGCCTTATAGGTATAAAACTTTCACTTCTCAGGCCTAATGGGCGCGTGTCAGTGGGGTGTAATGGCCTAGCTGTGTCTTCCTCTCCGTCTATTCTGGATAGTGGGCGCGTGATCCAGTGTTGCAGTTAGTGTCATTGGTGAGCGTTGATGTATAAAGGAGTAAGATTCGGATAGGTTGATATTCATAGCATCTTAACAACTAGAAAAAACTGTGACAGAAATAATAAACCACTAGATTATAACCTTGAAAGAAAAAGAAAGAAAGACAAAGTGGGCGCGCGTGTGGCATATTTGTTTGGTAGTATAAACGTGTGTCCTCAGTTCCGGGGGCAGACTAGTGCGAGGGCCGGGAGATCAGAAATTCTGCTGCTATCATGTGTCTCTTAGAGGAGATTTAGGCTAGTGTCTGTGCCCCGAGCGCCTCAGTGCCACGGCCCGGCGGGCCGTAATGTTCAGTGTGTGGATCTGTCACGTGGCTGCATGCCGTGGTTGAGAAGGGCTGTATGTAGATACCAGCTTTGTACCAATCGTGGAAGCTTGTGTAGCTCCTCTATCCCTCCTGCCTGCCTGGTGAGGTCGGAAGCGGTTGTGTCTGATTCCTCTGCTGAGGCATGCTCGGTGGAAGGACTTTAGGGTGTCGTCACAGATTTGCGCAATTGGGTACTTTCGTAATCCCGCAGTTTTCTCTCTATGAAGGATTACACTTTCCGCCCTTGCCCAGATATCAAAGGCGCCAGTATATTGCCTGTGGGGCGTTCGCTGCGTTTCCGATGTTTAGTGATTAGCCTCTTCGCCGTGATTAGCCCAAGGTCCCTAAATCTAGACGGGACTTTATTTAGTTTCGTTCTCTTGTACAGGCCTAGTACGCAAGTCTCCCACGTGTGCCGCAGCTCTTCTCCTACACCCTCCGATAGCACCTGCGTCACAGCATGCCAGTACATCTGTAGTGTGGGGCACGACCACATCATGTGGAGGAAATCCGCACCTACGAGTGAGCATCTCGGGCACGCAGACGTTGTGACCTCGAAGTATCTATTAATCTTGTCGGCCGCGACAGATATGCACAATGGATAATATAGAGTTGGATGAGTTTGAATCGGTAGTTGCGAGGGACGTTGGTGGCACCTGCCAGGATTGCCTCCCATTCCATATCTGTCCATGCCTTCCCCTGTCCACCGCCCATTTGTCCTGTAAAGCTTGGAGGGAGCATTACGTGTGGGTCAGGAGAGCCTGTACTAGCCAGTGCACTACGTGTGAACCGTGGCCCATGACATGCAGATATTGCATTAATATGTGCGTCGGCAGCTCTTCAGAAAGGTCTCCCCAGTCCTGCGATAGCGTATGTAGAATCGCTGCGTGCAGGAGTAACTGTCCGGCCGAAAGGCCAGTGTCTGCTGCTAGTGCCTCGAAAGGGACCAGGGCGCCCTCTGTATAGAGGTCCCCCACTGTGTCCACCCCCGCCTGCGCCCAGCACAACACCGCCATCTCCGTCACCACACCTCTGTCTCTGGGTGTGCCTAGCAGTGGAAGCACCGGGGCATATGGTGTCGTGCCACAGGTGAGTTTTAGGCTCCTCACAAAGCATTTGCGAGCCACCACCAGATGTAGTTGTTTTGGGCAGGTGGTCTTGGTCAGCGGGTGAATTTGTGTGGGGGTCCATATCGTGTCGCCTGTTGCAGTGTCGGTCAGGTTCTTCCCACTTAGCCATCCGGCCACCCATTGCAGCTGCGCTGCTAAATAGTACAGCTCCTGATTAGGGACCGCCAGACCTCCAGCGTCCGAAGGTGCGTGAAGTTTCTGTAGCGCCACGCGTGGTCTCCCAGCATTCCATATTAGTCCTCTAATAGAGGTTTCTAGGTCTCGAGAAATGCGAGTCGGGACGTACACTGGCATGTTAGCATAATAGCATAATAGTATAGTAGTCGAGGCAGGACGATCATCTTCGCCAATGTGACTCGAGCAGGGACATTCAGGGGCAGTGTTTTCCAGAAGGACATCTGTGCCCTTAGGGAGGATATGGCTCGTGTGATGTTGCCATCTAGTATTTCTGGCAGAGATCTATAGACGTGTATTCCAAGATAACGGAACGTGGAGGGGTACCAAGTGAGTCGTTCATTGCTAATACAGATCTCACAATGCTGTGTATCTGCGCTTAAGGAGTACACCCCAGATTTGGCCCAGTTGACCTTCAGTCCCGACATGGTTTCAAATGTGTCGAAGGTGCTAGACCGGGTCGGTGGGAAGTGGGTCAAATCCCTGACGTACAATAGTAGATCGTCCGCATATAAGGACACCGTGTGTAGGCCATCCGCTAAAGGAATCCCCCATTCCACGCCTTGGGCTCTCAGTAGTGCCGCAAGGGGTTCCATCACGAGCGAGAAGAGCAGCGGGGACAAAGGGCATCCTTGTCTGGTGCCCCTCCTGACGCGGATATTATCTGATAGTAATTTACCTGTGCGTACTCGCACCGTAGGCTTCTGGTATAACAAGCCGACCATTTGAATGTAGTCGTTGCCGAGATCGTACTTTCTCAACACTTCCACTAGGTTCGGCCAGTCCACGGAGTCAAATGCTTTTTCTAGGTCAAGTACCAAGCACCCAGATCGGGGCCATTGTTGCGCGGCATAGCTTTGCACCCTAAACAAGCGTCGGATGTTGTGTGAGGTATTCAGGGTGGGCACGAAGCCATTTTGGTCGCTGTGCACAAGGGTGCGGACCAAGGGGGCCAGTCGCTGCGCCAATACGGAAGCAAGTATCTTATAATCAGTGTTCAGAAGGGCCAGCGGACGGGACGAGCCTAGTTGCGAACAGTCTCCACTGGGCTTGGGGAGTGAAATGAGGTTGGCTTCATTCATCGTGGGGGGGAGGGAGGAGTCTGTGATGGCCGCCTCATATACCCTTAAGAGCTCGGGGATCAGTAGATCTGAGTAGGCCTTGAAGAATTTGGCTGGTAGTCCATCCGGGCCAGGGGACTTTCCGTTAGAGAGGGAAAAAATAGCGGTGCGCAGTTCTTCAGGTGTGAGTGAGGTTTCTAGCTCATCGCGTTGCGCATCGTCTAACCTCGGCAGCTCTGTCAAAGGTATGCAGTTATGTCGGTGAGGGAGAGTCGCAGTCTAGAGCAATATAGTTCTGTGTAATGGTGGACAAAAGTTGTATGTATGTCGCGTTGCGTGTATACTACTTCTCCCTGGCTATTGCGTATGGCCGCCACAGGCGCTGTCCATGCGTCCTGCTGAATCAGCCACGCCAGTAATTTCCCGGGCTTGTCTCCAAGATGGTGGGTGCGCGCTGAGTGGGTCGCGTAGTTAAGATGACGTAATCTCTCTAATAGGCGAGCATGCTCTGCGCGTGCCTCCGGTAATGATTCTCTGTCACCCTCCACTGCTGTGCATTCTTTGTCAAGCAAGTCAGCCTCTATGCGCTTCAGTTCCTTGTCTAGCTGTTTCTGCATACCCGCTTGAGTGCCTAGGCAGTGGCCTCGAATTACAACTTTAAATGCATCCCATTTAATTTGAGGGGTGGATGCAGTGTTGTTGTTTTCCTCAAAATATTTGGCCAGACATGTGTGTTGCGAGTTACGGAAGGGCGCGTCAAGTAGTAGGTTGGGCTGAAGTCTCCACGTGGGTATTGGCGGGTGTGGCCGTTCCATGCCAATTCTAGGACATTTGGGTTGTGGTCTGAATGAGTGCGACCCATGTAGTATATGTCCGTGACCTGTCGGAGCATCGCGCCCGAGTAGTATGAGTACACCCTCGTGTTTGGGTTACGGTTCCGCCAGGAGTTGTGCAAGTCCCATTGTAGGGCCCAATTTATCATTGTTTGCATAGTACCGTGTACAGGAGCGCCGCACAGAGATGGGAAAGAGCGATCTAAGGCAATATTTAATATGTAGTTATAGTCTCCCCCCAGCACCCAGGGGACCCCGTGCCAGGGCGCTAACGCTGCCAATAACTGTTCAAAGAAACCCACTTGATCCGTGTTCGGGGCATATCGAGGCCATGACTACTGGTTGACCATCTAGTTTGCCCTGTACTATAACAAACTTACCCTCAGGGTCTGAGTGAGAATGGGAAATCGCAAAAGGGGTCCCGGGGCTTACCCACAGCAGCGTCCCACAAGCATAGGATGAGTACTCGGTAGCATAGAGCTGGCCGCGCCATCTACGGCGCAGGTTTTGTACTTCCGTACCATTCAGGTGCGTTTCTTGTAAGAGGGCTATGTGCACATTGTGTTGCTTAAGATAAGATTGGATTTGGTACCTGCAGGAGGGTGTGTGCATGCCACGTACATTCCACGTACATATTTTAGTCACTGACATTTACAGCCTTAAGTAATTTCCCCAACCCCCAGTCGCCACTTCTCCACAACAAATGACCTCTCCGACCCCCCCGCCGCCCCCGTCCACAATTTCCAGAAACCACGTCAATGAATGCTTGCGAATGCTGCGCCCAATAAAAACACAAACTTAATCCTAACCACACATACAATCTAAGGATACACAACAGGCAGAAAATACCATAAGGTCGGCAACCAAACATATCGCTGTCCAAACTCTCTAATGAGGTAACAAGTTTTCTTAGTCCAGGGGGGTCGCTGCGCGCTTGCTACAGATCTAATATTACAACTGTGGAACAATTTGGTGGAGTTCCAGAAAAAAGAGAGGTGGGCCAACGTTTGGGGGCTCAGCAACGACCACAGCTCCCTGCCGATGCGATGGGGCCCCGGGTCACGCACGCCCATACAGGTTGCCGTTGAGCTCCTATCAGTGCTCCCCCGCCCGAGAGACCAGCCGTCTCAGCATTTGGTACTCACTGCGTCCCGGGTCGGCAGCAAAGATCACAGCCGGTGTCCAGTTTCGAAAAGCATCAGGTCCAGGGGTCTGGCCAGCATTTGCTCTGGTTGCAGTTCAGGGTCACTGCAGGGCAAGTGTGCATAAGGGAAATAGCCAGTCAATGGATCAGGTCTGCAGTTTGTGGGGTCACGTCCGGTTGCTCCACGGACATCTGGGAATCGGGTAGGCCATACGTTTTCGTCATCGTTAGGCAAGTCTCGCGGGCTGGCTTCCAGTGCAGCATCCGTGCTTGGGGAGCCGCTAAGGTCCGCCACCATTCGGAGAGCGTCCTGTTGTTCACTGTGTATGAGTTCCACAGGCGGGCTTATTCATGACTCTACTCGCGCCTTGCGAGCTGGGGATGACCTGTTCCTGCGGCGTCGCCGCGGTCCTCTGAAACGTGGTAACGAGGAGGAGACCGAGGTTGATCCGGATCCCGTGACCACTCCGCTGTCCAGTCATATCTCGACCTCCCCTGGATTGGCAAAGAAGTGCGTTTTGTCTTGTGCGATCACCCGCAGTCTGGCAGGAAAGCGGAGGGAGTATTTAAGATCCAGCTGGCGTAGTCTCTGCTTGACCGCTAGGAAGGAGCGCCTCTGGCGCTGAACCTGTACCGTGTAATCTGGGAAAAACATGATTTTGGCATTGTCTATGCGGACGTCCTTCAGTTGTCTGGTTCCCGCAATATGGAGTCACGATCGCGGTAATTCAATATCCTGAAGAGCATTGGCCGGGGGTTAGATCCGTTAGCAAGGGTCATCACCCAAAGGTCTCGTGGCGCTGATGGACAATTCTTACCTTCCAGCTAGAGAGATCTTGCTGGTTTAATGATCGAACAGCCATGTTTTTAACTCCCTACGGAAGCAGTTGTGATCAGTGACAGTGCAGAGGTGGGGGGCAATTCGTTCCAGAGGGTGGGTGCCAAGAAGGAAAATTATTTTCTGCCATTTTTGGCAGTACGGATTCTAAGAGGGGTGAGGATGTAGTGTAGTTCCTATTTTCCCAATAGGCCCTGCGCATTGGAATAACAAACAGTAGTATGGACGTAGAAGTGCGGATCTTCCAGGTCTCCACTGACTATGCTAAACTTAATTGGGTTTGTTACCAACTAGCTCAGAGGTCACTGGAAACTTTCTTGACTGAATAGGAAGTGATCAGCTTCCCTGGTACAGACAAGAAGGGATTCAGTTTTCCAACAACCGCATAAACATGACAACTTTGCTCCTTAGAATAAGAGTCGATCTCTAGAGTCGTGTGAAACAATAGACAGTTATTTTACTCAGTCAGTTTTGTGCAGACTACTTTCACCAATATGCAGAGAATAGAGAGACGGGCGTTTTCAATAAAAAGGTATTATTTATTAAACAGTCTTTCTTCTCGTGCAAGAGAAATGAATTGCCACAATTGCAAGACTAGTTATTATAAAAAGTGCGTACAGTAAGATGAGTATTGCGAAATAATACTGTAAAAGCATTGATATGGTTTCTTAGCCATACAATGGTTTGAAATGAATAAAATATATATACATTCATATATACATTAGGCTAACGTACTCAACTGGTGCTTCTAACTACGCCTACCCCAGTGTACCTGACCTAAGCCTAATACTTGGGAGGGAGTAAGTAAGTAGCTTTAAGTTAAGTTGGTTTTGCCAAGGTTTGCTTCAAGAATTCTCTCTAAGGGTTTAGTCAACACCATACCTCTGAAATAGAATGTTGGAGGTCTGGTATCTCCTTCCAGGGACTCGATATCCCAGTCACTCGCAAGAGTAGGCTGGAAACGCCGGAGCTGGATTTCTCGGCAGGAGAAAAGACAGCGTCTCTCTCAGCGTGTCGAGGAAGAGGAGGGGCAGCGTCCGCGGGCAGCTTGCATCTGCTGGGCTCTGAAGGGGACAGCTGTTCTGCTCCTATGTTCACCACACCATCGTTTCGCTGATGCCGTTGAGGCAGCGATAGCTTCAGTATCAGCGAAGCAGCGATAGTATCGAGGCAGCGTTTGCTTAAGGCAACATTGGTAATATTTATACCTGAAAGGTGCCTTGTTTGACGTAAGTTTTTGGACATAAGACGTCAATAAAGATGTCACTAGGAAGTGATCGTCTCTCAGTGCTTATTAGAGTTCTATTACTAATCAAAACATAGCAAGCGGGGCTTTCCCAGGTTGCTGAGTTTTTATCTTGTTGAAGAACTCGGAGTGTAATCTAGGAATCTTAGATAGTGGCTTCTGCTGTGTCATTTGCACTAATGAGCTGCAGAGGAAGCTGCAGAGGAAGTGATTCTGAAATGTGGCTCTGTTCGTGTGAGGCCAGAGACGAGTTTCTGAATATTGCATTTGATCGGTTATGCCAATATAGTGGTACAAAGGGATTATAGCTGTATAGGTGCATAAGGTCACAGTATTGATCAGGGTCCTAGATTAGAACGCGACAAGGAGAAATGTATTACTGGACCTTAATGGCCTGCGCGGCTGGTACCAGCTGAGTCTCTTTGCCAAGTAGCTGGGGCACCTACTGTACATCATTTTGTGTGCCAGGCAGAGAGTTTTAAACCTGGTTCTCTTCCTTGCAGGAAGCCAGTGAAGGAGTTTTAAGCTTGGTGCTGAGGGTGATCTAGACAGGAGATTGAGCAAAGACCCAGGTGAAAGCGGCTACACACACCGCGTGGCCACGTTGACTATTTATGCACGCTCCTGCGTGAGGAAAGGTGGGAGGTGTAGTCCTCGTTGCTGGCTGGCGTGGAGCAAAAACCCAGGTGAAAGCAGCTACACACGCCGCGGGGCCTCATTGGCTATTTATGCGCGCTCCTGCGGAAGGAAAGTTGGGAGGTGTAGTCCTTGTTATTGGCTGGCATGTGACAGAGACCCAGGTGAAAGTGGCTACTTTTCAAATGGTTAACCGGTTTATCGGAGTGGTGGGGAGGAGGTGCCGCCACAACCCACTAAAGCAATATGTTTAGCCCTGTTGCTACTCTTTGGCTACGCCAGTGAAGCGAGCACTCCCTTTTCTACCCACTGCCTCCTGCCGATACCAGTCGCTATCATTCGAGTGTGTTCTACCTTGTATCTGCAGTGCCACCTGTAAAGTAGAAGAGGGTTCGGGGAAAAGGCAGCATACTAAAAAAACCACAAAAAAAACAATGACTAAGTTAGCATTATAGAAATGCTACATACTTACATATGTACATTAGATTGCGGGAGGTGAACACTATGCTGCGGGAAGGTCACAGGTGCATAGCGTTACTACAGTGTATAGTCCTGAAGTCTTGAGAGTAATTTTGTTACCTGAGTTTGTCTTTTATTACATTTTGTAACCGTGTTAAAAAGCTCCTTTTGTGACCAAGGGAAAACTGCTCCTGGGCGCATCAGAGGATTCAGCTGCCCAAACAGCCCAACTGGTTTCAATCAGATGTTGGCGAAACTCCTATACAGCCTCTAATGAGGAACGCCCTTGAGCCCTGCAAGGACGTCGAAACCAATCATTGTGTGCGATATGTAATTTATTGTTACTGAAGTCTCCATTCATACATGATATGGTCTCCATGCACAACAAACACATTCAGAAGAATACTGTACATATTTGAAGGAAGCAAATGATCTTCGTTATGGGAGTTAGTGCGGATTTTAGTAGGAAAATCAGTAGCCCGCTATCCTTGAAGTACAGGTTATTATTATTTAATTATTATTTAAAATCTTATATAGCGCGCAGCTACCCTTGGGCATCCCGGCGCTTCCAGACAACATCGGATGGTAAAGGGGACAGCATCGAGGCGTTATGCCGGAAACAGGAAGGTTTTAAGACCACTAACCATTAGTCTCCCAGGTGATTTTCGGAAAACACCCTCTGCTATGAATGTAGATACTCTTAGAGTCCACCAGAGTCAAGTTCTCGGCTGGGGCACTTAGATCCTTTTCTTGATCACTGGCTGCCCTTAGCAGTCAGAGTGAAATTCAAATTATTGATCATGGGACATCGCGCGCTCCATGGATATGGTCCTCTTTATTTGCAGAGGCGTGTTTCCTTCTATGCCCCTGCGCGCTCCTTGCACTCCTCGTCCCTATGCCTTGCCCAAGTCCCACGTTTCAAGCGGCAGAGGATGGGGGGCAGCTCCTTTTCAGTTAAAGCAACGGCTGCATGGAATGCTCTTCCGCTGGCCCTGCGTACCATCCAGGATCCAGTTGCTTAAAATTTTTTTGAAAACGCATCTATTCACTTGAAGCCCACTGCCGCACCCCTCTGGTCTCGCACCTGGACACTCATGAGTAGCCGTGCGCGTAATAAATTCACTTAACATAACATATTGGTCTTGGGAAATCAAAGTCACACTGCAAAAAAATGGTGAGTACCACATAATGAACAAAAATGAAACAAGATGTGAATTTGCCTCCCCATGAGGAACCTTTGCATAACCATGGCATTTTTCACTGTAAGGTGTACCGAAATAACAACAGGATTTGCCAAGCTCACATTCTCCTCCGAGGACTGAGACTGAAACTAGCAGTTAGCAGCAACTACTTGTAAATCACATACCCTTTAGTCCTGGTACAGCCGTCTCCACTTCCCTCACGGATAATACATTACATATGTCTTCATCCATATACAGAGCCTTCTGAGCTCGCAAATGGGTGACTTGTGAGCTCTACAGAAAATTCCTTTGTAGTATGGAAATGGACTCTGTGCAGGTCCCTATGCTATCTCATTTGGAAGTAAACATTTAAAAAGGCTGCAGTCAACCTTAGTATTACACCAGGATTTCACGGACGTTCGGTGTAGCTCGTGATCTAATTTGAAATCGCCTCAGCAAAGAGCAGAACACAGTTGGCTACTTCATGTCTCTGTGAGTCCAGTCCGTGTTTTCCAGATTGCGCCGGACAGCCAACCATTCTGTGCAAGGAGCAGGAACGAGCGAGCGAGCGAGGAGGACGCCGCTCCTCTACCTCAAGCCCCCGTAGCAGCTGACAGCCAACAGCCGGGGCGAGAAGGGGAGAGGTGGGCCGCGGTCGCGCTGCGGCTGGAAAAGAGCCGGGAGTGAGCAGCTGCGGTGCCGTGATCAGCGGGCGGTCCCGCAGGCATTTTTCCCCTCCTTTGGTGCACGGCTGGGAGAGAGTCAGGGAGCGGGTGCCGCGAGTGTGAGCGGTCCCGCAGGCATTCTCCCACATTTTGGCGCACAGCAGGAGCCGCGAGGAGCACTCCGCACTTCACACTTCACACTTCCTCCTTTCGGTGCGTGGTGCCACAGCCGCTGCGAGCCACTGTCCCCACCGTCCCCGCCAGTTCTGCCAGTCCTGCAATTGCAGCTAACGAGCTGCGGGGCAGACAGAGTGGGGAGGAGTGCCACAGCCCGGAGGGGAGGAGGCTAGGCGAGGAGAGCAGCTGCGGATGCCACGAGTGAAGTGTGGCCCCTTGAGCCTTTCTTTCCTCTTTCAGTGTGTGTTTAGAGGAGCACTACATACACCATTGGCTCACGGTGCGCGGCGGACATCACTACCCCCTGCCATACCTACAGTCTCAATCGCTAATGGGGGAGCCTTTGTCTAACGCGGAATCCTAATCGACAAACTTGCTGTCGTGACACATCTGCTGGGGACCTTTCAGGAGCTGCGGAGCGCTTGGCTGCTGGAGCGCTGCTGCCTGGGCACTCGGTCCCCCCCGCCGCCGCATACCATACGCGGCCGCTGAGCCGGGGGACTACAGCCCCTACAACCCACTCCTAGTCCTCCCCACCTACCTGATTGGACGTGCCCGGAGGCGCACAAAAACAGTTGAGCACCTCCCGCAGGACGCGCGCGGGAGAAGCCCGGGTCAAGGGCGGGGCCGTTTTGTGGCCGTTCGGGGGCCAAAGAAGGACGGGACAGGCCTACCCTCTTGGATTTTCCAGAAATATGTAATATTGAAACATCACGGGACTTCTCGTTGCTCAAAGTAAGGAAAGTAAGGACTACGTTTATACTTTGTAATCTGCCCACAATAACTTAAAATAACTTAAAATAGACCTGATTGACAAGTTACCCTAGCGAAATGCCTGCCCTAGTAACTAAGAAGCAGGCGCAATCTACTCATCTGAGCGTGACTGCAATCGACCGCATGCTCCAGAAGACTATTGGGGTGGTAGCAAATGCTATCGAACACACAGAGAAACGTCTTTCAATCACCGCTGGGACTTTTCCTCTTTTGCCACCAATTGAAATATCAATTAACCCGCAGGACTCTTTTCTTGCCCCATCTTTTGTATCCCTTCCAGGTACTCAAAACATTGGGGATACGCAGTCTAGCCACTCCACTGCACAGAAAGTTCTATTGGAATCTCAGCCTAACCCTAGCAATTCCTCACCGCCCCCCGGCTTGCATGAAAAGCGTTCTTCATTGGGGTTGATTAAAGCAGCTAGTACCCCCCCCCCCCCACACCCCCCCCACCCACATGATAGTGGAAAGGCAACACATGAAGGCGATATTAGCATCCCATTACAGCTAAGGGAACAAGAAAAGTCAAATGACTTATAAAAGTATATCACTTACAGAACTGCTGCTGGAAATCTCTTCAGAGGAGATTTCACACTTAGATACATCTACACCTGCTTCACTTACCCTTCAAACTGTTAAACAAATCCAGCCAAAACTTCGTAAAAAGAGGAAACTGAGAGGAGGGACTCAACAAGGTAGAACGTCAAAGTCACAAAAAACAGCACATAATCCCCCTGAGTTGGCAGGAATGCACATTCAGCCCCAAACCCCAGTCAGGGAAACCCCCATAGTAAGCGGATCTCTGCATTCTTTCATCATGAAAGATATAATGGAGAAAATTGAGGTTTTATTAAAGTCACTGATTCTTCCCCTAACACATAGGATAAAAATTATATCAGAAAAGTTGGGAGGATTGGAAGAAGTTTTACAGAAAAATGCTTATCAGACCAGGGAGCTGATAACAAAAACATATAAAAATCATAGTTGTAAACAACCGCTCTCAACTCGTCCATTAGAAAAAACACAGAACAAGGTTGTACAGTCAGTATCAAGGAAAGAAACCCAAACTATTAGTATACCACCAAAAGGACAGGTTCACCCCAAAGAAAAAAGGGTGGAAGGCCATCCCCCTAAAGTGGGAAACAATCAAACTAGGAGCACTGTACAGGAGGAAAACAAGACCCAACCCCAGCCAATCCCCACAAGGGTGCATAGGAGGAACGTAGATCTTCCTCCACAAGCAGCGCCCTATGTAGTAATTTTGACGGGGGTACCGGAACTAAAGGAAGGAGCATGGGAAGACGATCGAGCTTTAAAAAACAAGGTGTTGTACTGGCTGGTAAATAACCGCCCGTTACCACCAAATTTAAATGGGGAAATATTGAGTGTCAGTCGAGTGGGGTGGTTGGGCAATAGACCCAAGGACGTTAGGGGGGATGTGATTATAGTGAACTTTAAGGATCACAGAGTAACCAAACACATAGGGGAATGGTTTGATATAAGAGGTGGGGAAGGTAGTACAACACGCGACCTAACCTATTTCTATCCTCAGCCACTACTGTGGAGACACCCTCGTCCTCCCCCCATACGTGGATATACCACCACTAACCCAGCCTTTAACTTACCTACATACAACTACTACTCCATGTTCGCAGGGATGGAAGGGTTGGATTGACTCAATTGCTGGGCCTTGAGGGATATCCCCAAATTAAATGACTGTCTGAATAGAGATTGCACAGTCACTGAACGCAGGGTAAATCCTCTACCATTAACCAAAATAGGTAGTCAAATGGTGGCTCAAAAGACTAAGGGGTCATACATAGCAGAAAAAACAATTTGTAGCTTAGACAAGAGGGAGTGTGGTTTCCTTCCGAACGAAAAGGTGCAAGAAGAAGTTAGACTATGTGGCGATTCAGATATAGGAAAGCAGGGAACGCCATTTGTAACAACTGATGTCAAGGATGGGAACGCGTTAACGTTCCGTTTTTGGAACATAGCGGGACTTCGACCCAAGATAGAAAATGGAACAGCAGTGGAATTTATGAAGGACTATAGTATAATCTGTCTCCCAAGAAACGTGGATGACCACCGAAATCCATATACCAGGTTATAAAACTTACTTCTCCCCTGCAATTCCGTCAGCGTCAGGTAGGGCAAAGGGTGGTTTAACGACATTAATATCTAATACAATAGGGGGGTAGAAATAACGATAATAGAACTTAAATCAAACTACCATATAATTCGCGTTCAAGCTAATAAAGCTGAGGAAGTGCTTGTGGTGAATTTCTATAACAACTTATTAGAATCGGACCTCCTAAAGCTCTTTAGTGGGCTGAGGCAAAAACTTTCCCCCATGGATGGGACAAGTCTAGAGTCCACGATAATATTGGGGGGGGCGATTTCAATCAACATCCTTGCCCACTCTGTAGTCCGAATACTTGTGGGTTCGTAGATGAAAACGAAGACTCTATTCCTCATTTCTCCCACTTGCGTATTGGGGACCAACTAAATGACATCCTCCTGGAGCTAGACATTAAAGTAGTAAATGCTAAAAACCCTCTAACCCAGAGGCTGGATCCAACATTTTTTGCAAAGGGGATACAAACCACTGTCGACTTTATTTTGATATCAGCTACAGCTGAGAGAAGGGCTATGCACTTTGCCACCCTGGTTAATTTGTTAATTGACCATAGTGCACTAACCTTAAGGTTTCATTTACTTCAGGGTCGTGAATGTGTTAGTATAGTAAGTACCCTAAAACAAAACTTAATATGCCTAGATAAAACCAACGGATTCACCATAAAATGGACTGAGGTTGAACCGTTGGAAATCATAAGGAAAGTTGTTAAAATGGCCTATCCCTCGGTGCTCAAATGTTTGGACCTAGAGTCATCGGATGAGGATGTTCTAAGTAATTTTGGCGTCATCCTCAAAGCAATAAACGAGGCTCTTTTAGTTAAAATAAAAACAGAAGATAAAAAGGTAGGATGGTTTAACCACACATGTACGGCAGCGCTCCAAAAGTTAAAATTAGCGTTAAAATCTCCCAATAGGGCATCTCATGACATAGCAACCCTTAGAAGAGAATATAATTTGGCACTAAAGAATAGAAAGAACGAATTGAAACAGACATTGTGGGATCAACTACACAAAAGTTGTGGCCTTAAAAATAGTGCTGCATTTTGGGCTGTAGTAAAATCACAGTTTTTGAGTAGTGATAAAGGGGGTCCAAGTCTGGACGTCGCAATTGATGAGGTAACCTGGGTGGGACACTTCTCAAAAATCTTTGAGAAAGGCTTGGTGGATACAGTTGCCCAGGAAGCCATAAACCAGCAACTACCGGAGGTCACGTACCAAATAGCATTAGAGGCTGACAACAAGGAGGTACTCTTAGCCCTTATGGCTAGCAAAAATAGCAAAGCACCGGGCCCCGACGGGGTACCTATAGACCTCTTCAAATGAAATATGGATCTATGGGCCCCAGTATTAACCAGACTAGTAAACTCAGCTTGTAGGGCAGGCTTATTGCAGTCCTGGTCACAGTCAATTATGGTACCCGTTTTTAAAAAGGGGAACCGAGAAGTATCCTGCTACCGCCCGATCTCACTGCTGGACTCATTGGGGAAAGTGGTGGGGAGGGTCATTCTATGCCGCCTCCAGCAGTGGGCGGATTATCGTGGGATCCTCTCAGATCTCCAATTTGGGTTCCGGGAGGGTCTGGGTACAGTTGAGCAGGCATTAAACTTGACTCTAATAGCTGGAAAATATGTGCGTGCCAAGGCAGGTAGTATATATATGGCGTACGTAGATTTGTCAGCCGCTTTCGACTGTGTGTCGCACGCTAAACTATGGTCCATCCTACTAGAAATGGGGGTCGATCGACCGCTACTCAACTTCATTCGGGAACTATATACAAAAGCATCAGCAAGGGTGAGATACGGGAAAAAGGGCGAGCTAACTGCGCCGTTCCGGGTAGAGAGGGGAGTACGCCAGGGATGTGTCCTGTCTCTGTTCCTTTTCACACTCTATACAAATGGCTTAGAAGGAGCCATGTTGGAAGGGAGCCAGGACCTCCCTCAAATTAAACAACGGCGGATCCCC
Source organism: Lissotriton vulgaris (assembly GCF_964263255.1). Lineage (NCBI taxonomy): Eukaryota > Metazoa > Chordata > Amphibia > Caudata > Salamandridae > Lissotriton > Lissotriton vulgaris. Next base: position 1,837,515,442 of record NC_141694.1, read on the forward strand.
GCTCTGCTCTATGCGGATGACGCAGTGATACTTGCCCGCACCCCCCTAGAGCTCCAGCAGGCTTTGCATAGATACTCTAAATATATGGGTAATCTGGACCTACACATAAACATAAAAAAGACCTTTGTGATGAATGTGGGCCCGGGTGGAAAAAGGGCAAGGGGCATTTATTTAAACAATGAGAAAGTATTAACAACGCCCCAATACCCATACTTGGGTATCATAATAGATCAAAAATGTAACTGGAAAGCCGCAATAGAGTGAAGAAAGTCTCACCTTGTCAGGGCAAACTCGGCTCTAGTAAAGTTCTCAAAGAAATTGGGAAAGCGACCTCCAGTTGAGCTCACACAGATCTATAGAGCAAAGTGCCAATCAGTAGCCCTGTATGGGGGCAGGAATATGGGGTATTCGGACACAATTTTTTTTACAAATAGCTGAAAATGTCTTCCTGCGATTTCTCCTTGTGTTACCTAGGACTGCATCAATGGAATTGGGGTTACCATACATATCAGACCTAGCCAAGATACAGCCATTACTTCTATGGCATCGTGTCTGGACGACGGTTGCAAATGATCTCACCAAACAGATTATATTAGACTGTATGGGCCTGGAATAATCAGAAAAAATTACGTGGTTATCGTATGTAAAAAGTTTCTTTAATGACCTGGGTCTGGAAAATTTGCGTGGTTATCGTATGTAAAAAGTTTCTTTAATGACCTGGGTCTGGAAAAATTGTATTGGGAACCGTCCACGGCCAGTTCCATATCGAGGAAGAAACTAAAAGACATTGCACTTGCTCACTTAGAAGAACGACGTTTGATGGACGAAGTTCATAAACCATCAGTTCAGCACTGTATAACTGTACAAACTTCCCTTTCAATTGAGCCCTACTTATCCCACAACTTTACAACATACGAAAGATTTCTTTTGATCAGGTTTCGATTGAATATGTTCCATCGCCTAGTCTCTTTCCCTGAAAGTAACAACTGGGCTTCGGAGTTAACACCTTGCCCGTGTGATGAGTCTTCTAAACAATCTACGATTCATACACTTTTCTTTTGTAAATATTATAGTGGGCATAGGAAAATGTGGCTGATTCCTTTATTGAAAGTAATGGGATATAGGCGTTGTCGTCCAGCCTTATTAGCACTACAGTTCTTGACAAATGAATGGTCATCGAAGTACATAGTAAAATTTTTGAAATGTGTCCGTCGCTACCGTTTTAATTTGTAATTCCCATAAAGGTCCTTTGCTATGTCAACTATATAATCCTTTATGTTAAGGCGTTCTCCTAGACAATAAGTTGTAATGGACTAAAATGCTCTTAAATGTTCTTAAATGTACTCTTAACTAAGCAAGGGGTTTGCCCTTTTTTATGCACGTGTTCTTAAGGCTTTTATATCTGGCATTTTTAATTTTGTACTAGGAAATGTATTGATTATTTTACACCCAGAAATGAATTTTGTACTGTAAACTGCTTTTATGGTTTTTTTCTGCCAAAAACCGAATAAAGAAATACTACTACAGTGTGCCTGCATTTCTCCCTACATCTTTCAACAGGCTCCCTGACCCTAAACGCATGATATTCAAATCCTCTGCATCACCCATTGTGTGTTTTACAGATCTTCCTTCTTTCCTCCTCAAGAAACTTCTCTTTTATATAAGGGAGTACAATTCTAAAATAAAAGTGCACATGGCGGCCTTTCACCTTAAGACCTCCTTACCATATCCGGAATTATCTCCCCTGTAGCATTTATTTTATTTAAGTATTAGCATTTAGGGAACTCTGTAAAGCATCCCAGCCACATTTCTACGGAGTCAGTGCCTGTGAGGGGTGGTTTTTACCAAATCCAATGTCAAGGTGCATCATTCAGTCTTGCAGAACTAAGTTATTTCGGTGAAGTCTCAGCTCGAATCAGAGTGCCTTCTGAATCTCTTGATGTAGATACTTTCTTAAAGGGCATTAGGTGAAAGAGCCTTGATTGGGTACCGTAAGCTTGTGGTGATATATTCAGTTGTTGGGGAGTGAGCCAGTGGAGAGCGTTTGTTGCAAAAAGGCAGTAGAAGTTGTTACAATGTTGTTTTGAGCATTGGTTGAAAGTTTCTGTGATTAGCCTATTGTGGTCTAGTCAGTGCTAGAGAAGATGGGTGTTCTGGCTTCTCCCGATCTTGTTGAAGCCCTCATAAAGTCTTGCGTAGTAGAGGAATGCTCCAGATGGAAGCTAACAAATGAGAGCCATTTTCCATGCATCATTATGATTTGGAATCAGTGTGTTGTCAGAAGTAAACATTTCTAGGATAATTAACATCTTGGAAGCCTAGAAATAAATTGCAGGAAAGAACGGTCAGTGCCCATTTAGTATGCCCTTTTACTTCACACACCTTAAATGATCTTTAACTTTCTCTTTGCATACTATTGTTCCCTGGTATCAGACCAAGTCCTTTTCAAATCCAATATTTGCTTTTACCTCCACCGCTTCTTTTGGGATGCAGGATTTTAATTTTATTCATTTTCATTTATGCGAACTCTATTTCAAAGAGTAGTCTTAAACTTTTAAAAGGTGTCATCATTTATTTCCTTTAACAATTCAAAGATCAATTTCCATATTGTTCGTTCCAGTGTATATACTGAAAGTTTTAATCTGATTCACTTTTGTACTTTTTCTTGATCTTTCTTTATTGCATCTTTGCTCCTTCGAAGGCAAGGCCTCCAAACTAAATATAATAACCCAGCCAATGCTCATCAGAGATGTGGGTAGTGATCCGATCTAAGTACCAAAATCAACTGGACATGCTAATCCATTTCTCTTGACTACCTCATAATCACTGGTGCCACTTTTAGTGCACTATCTCTCACCTTTCTACCATACCGGTCAAGCCAAAAAAATTAATCAAGACAATGGAACCTAATTCAATTGTTCTTGATCCTTGCTCCAACAGGGTGACCACTGACTCGATGTCGGGTCTCACACCACAAACCAATTCAACTCGATTTCCAGAGCCACACTACAAACTATTTCAAGGGCTTCTCAATCGTTTTGCTCAAACGTGCAAGCTTTGCCTCACAACAAGCAACAACACAGATGAAAGCGTATCCAGCAAAGTGTAGTGCCAGCAACATAATTGCACATCAACAAAACATCCAGCTAAATGTAAATATTAAACACCTCATAGTTAAAATCCAGTTTATTGGGCATAGCATCCTTTCTTGCACTTCCTCAGCAAATCATCAGGGTTGATCCTTGGTTATTTTCATCAAAGCTTCTCTACTAAAGACACTTTAAAAAAGGAGAGGCAACAGAAAACAAGTATCAACATATTCATTAACAGTTTGGTAATTCTGTTCATTAATCCCAGAAATCACTCCAGATGTTTTGTGTTGGTTGTAAAACAAGTTTTTTATTGCACATCAGGATGCTTGACATAAAACACAGCAGAATAGCCAAAGTGTTTCACTCACACATCAAAGAGCTTCTTCAGGACTATCCACTAGTAGGATCAAACACACGTCACCTATTAATTTTTCATTACACAGATTTTCAAGAAGAATTAATATTGACTTTCTCTTGCAAAGACCTTAATCTCATCAGTATATATATCAGGCACAAAAGTTCAATGAGCTATATATCATATCGAGTCCTTCAGCCGTCCTAGGATGTAGCAATGTGTTGTTGTTGGTTTTTCGTTGCCTCTTCTTTTTTTAAAGGATCAGCTGAGTTGCTGGGGTCTTAGGCAGTTGACCTCTAGAAGAAAGCAATATATTTGTGCATAAGGAAGTGAACTAGTTGGATTGTGTGGTTAGATGTACCATAGTTGTCAAGTTACTTTTTATTGTGGAGAGAGAAGTGTGGCACCGGTTAGAGGAGGCAGACCCGGACGCAGAGGTCAGACCCTGGACCAGGTTTCAATCCCCGATGCGGCAGGGTCTTGAGCTCAAAATGTCCACGGACTCGATAATTCTCGCCTCGGTGCCTACTACAATCATGGGTTCACACTCTGCAACTCTGGGCAATAGCTTGCTTAATCTCCACTACGGCCCCACCGCGATGGGATGCCTGGCTTTCACCTTGGGGATGCCCAGTAGGGGTTATCTTGCAGGGAAAAGCCAGGACGGGTTCCTAAAGCAAGCGCGTTGAGACCTGACGGTGAAAGGCGCTATATAAGAACGTATAATTTACGATTTATTTATTTACAAAGGACACTGCAGCTTTGGCAGTCTTGTAAAAATATGCCTTGTCTTGTGCTACAGTCTTTAATTTTGCTGCATGAAGTATTGCATGTTTTATATTCTTGGCCCTGAGAGCTGCTTCAGGACCAAAAGGTCTGCATGCTGTCTGGGCAGCAATGGTAAAGTCAGGGTAAAAACTCACGTATGGATTTTCGAAAAATAACTCACCAGTCTACTTCGCAGCATGTACTATTGTATCTTGCTTCCTGCAGTTTAAGACCCGAGCAATGATGGGTACCCCTATCTTTTACAATGTTGGATAGATGCCAACCCTCCCGATTCAGGCAGAAGACTACAGATTCCTGCATGCAAAAATCCGATTATTCAACAGGCTTCTGCCGACGGGAACTGGTCTTGTGTCTCTCGAGAGCATGCACTGCCAGTAACTTGGTCCCGCAGGCCAGTGCACAACATTTTTTTTACGCTCCCTCTGCCTGCTGTAGTGCTTTCTTTGTGCTCCTGACAGGTGAAAAAAAAATATTTTTGCTTTACTGATATCAGACCATGCAGCAAAACACTTGCAAGACCCATACATGACAATCGAGCCGATTAAGGCCTCACCCTCGTTAGAAGTCCATAAATAGATTCTCCTGATGATTTCCAAAAATCTCCCGCTTTCCTCTTCTAACATGTTGGCATGTATGATGTTGGGTGAGATGTGGCTCAAATACATAAGTATTGCCCCTTGCTTGGATGTTCCTTTGATGCATAAGACTCTCACCAAATTGATGGAATGGAGTTGCTGTATGGCAGTGCTGATTTGAACTCTTTAAGATCTGTGCACCGTGTACTGTTATGGAATGATTGTGGGACCTGAGGGTTGGGAGTAAATTCTTGTGCGGCTGGGTTTAAATGGGTGACTGTTATTTTCCTGGTTAGCTGGGTGTTCAATGGCAATGCAGGTGATCTCTGATACTACTACTGTTTAGGGGCATGGGACAGCAAAGCATCCACAGGTACCACAGAACAAATTGGTTGTTAGGGGTCCCAAAATCAACCCCAAGGTGTTTATCCCGTAATGAACTAAGGATAGACTATTTGGAAGATAAGGTACGTTTTGCCCCCGTTGGGCTCTGTATTAAGATTTGGCTAACGCCAGAGCTGGGGTTTACTCAAAAAATGTTGGAGGACATCCTTGTTTAAAGTAACACAGGAGCTATTCTTTGGCTAAAATACATTCAAAATAGTGTGTTCGAGGCATTTTAGCTGCAGATCACACACTAGTGCATAGATCGCCATCTGGTGGTGGGCCCGGATGATTACACTTTGTTGTTGTCCTGGAAGAGTCTTTGTATGGTAGATGACTCCTCCTCTGGAGCATAGTGCGCATGGGCATCAACTCCCATATTCAGATTGTTTTTTTCCGCCATTGGGCTCGGATGTGTTTGTCGCTCGGTCCCGTTAACGATCTCCTTTCGACGCCCATTCTGTGATTTCTAACGTCAGTATCGTTTTCGATCCCGATTTCCTTCATACTCGCGTCGAAAAAGACTGCACTTCTAGATTCTGGAAACTGCGCCATTGGGCCTTCTGCTCATGGAAAGAGCACCCTTCAAGAAGTGCCCTCAGTGTGGACACAAATCCCCCCCACACTGATCTACATGAGGTGTGCAATCTGTGCTTGTCCCCAGAACACGAGAGCCGAGATTGCCAGGCCTTCGCTTCGTTCCGGTCCAAGAAGACTATCAGGGACCGTCGAGCTCGAAGAGTCATGGCACAATCCTCTTTATCGGTACCAGACATCATCGCAGAGGAGACTCCAGTCGATCTGGAGTCTGACGTAGAAGGAAAACGTTGTTGTTTGCAAAGCAGAGGATTCAGCTTCCGGAGCCGAAGAGCAAGCAGACGATGATGATCCGCTTCCAGCTGGTCAACAGGTCGTGAGTACAAACGTCAACCTTCTTCACACCCCCTTACCGGGTCACACTTCGGTTCCACCTCCACCTTCGGGCCCAGTTGCAAACCGATCACAAACTTACGCCGCCCCGCCTTCGGGCCCGTCAATGAAGAATCCCAACAAGCCTCTAGACGACTCGGGCTCGAGTCAGCCTGTCGTACCCGACAAACAAAAAGTCCTTAAACCGAAACTAACTCCAGCAATGAAGCAAACTTCGGTACCCAAATCGGTCGAGCCGAAGACAAGCTCCAGCACTGAAACTAATTTCCACACCGAAAACTATTGAACTAAAGCCAACTCCAGTACCGAAACTAGTCTTACCAAAGTCCACTTCGGCACCGAAACCCACTTCCGCACCTAAAGCTGACGACCCGAAACACGCTTCGGAACCAATAACTCTGGATCCAAAAACATCAGATCCGAACAAAAAACATGAGCCGAAGAAGTCTACTGACCACAAGTCTTAGGAACCAAAATCTGCTCCAAAGACTGTAATAAACACTGCTAAATCCTCTAAACAACTCTGCCCCAAGCAAGACAAGTCGGTGCCGAAAAAGGATGCTCCCACCGAAGAGCTTTTCCGTCCAGATCCAAAACAAAAGACTCTTCTTATTCATTCAAAGACTGGACATGTTATTAATGTGCCTGCTAAAAGAAAACAGGACCCTCCCCCACACTAAAGGGTACCTTCTCCACTTCCAGAGGTACCAAGCCTTGACATTTCCCCTGCACATTCACCATTCATCCCACACAGCCCTGCACCAGCAGACGACGATGATGATGATGATTACTCAGGGGGGATAGAAGATGATCAGCCCTTAGATGACCCAGATAATATTCCTGGACCATCAGATGATCCTTGGGAAGATTATAATGCACTAGATACCCCAGATCTGCCACAAGATGACACATACCCTTCTAGGCCAGCTCCTCCAGATGACACTATAGGGTTCACACAACTCATTCATAGAGCAGCAACCTTTCATGGGGTCGATGTACACACTGATCCAGTTGATGACGACTTCCTTATGGACACATTATTACCAACGCATATAACCACAACCATTTTACCAATGCTTAAACAGGTTGTAAATCACTCACCTCAGGTATTTAAAGACCCCGTCGGAGCTAGGGTAATTAATCCCAGGTTGGAGAAAAAGTATAAAGCCGCTCCAACTGACCCAACCTATATCAAAGGCCAGCTGCCATTAGACTCGTTAATAGTCTCAAACACCAGGAAAAGAGCTAATTCTCAGACATCAGGGGATGGTCCACCCCTGATAAAGAGTCCAAACTTTTAGATGCTTCAGGTAAAAGCATGACATCTCAGGCAGCCAATGTCTGGAGAATTTCCAAAACCCAAGCTCTGTTGGAAAGGTATGATGGGGCTCACTAAGATGATCTTGAAACCCTTATGAAAAACCAGGGCTTCAGACTTAATACAAGAGGGGAAGGTCATCACTAATACTTCCATCCGCTGCGCTTTGGATGCTGCTGATAGAGCCTCAAGGGCAATAAATACCGGCATACTTTTACGTAGACATGCCTGGCTGCGCATTTCTGTTTTCAAACCAGAGGTACAAACCAGTATCCTTAATCAACCTTTTGACCAGCAACATCTTTTTGGTCCTACAGTTGATACATCCCTAGAAAAAATGAAGAAGGATACTGACACTGCGAAGTCCATGGGAGCTTTTCAAACGCAGACTACCAGAGCGTCCTTTCGTCGCTCCTCCTACAGGGGCGCCTCCAGAAATTTCCAACAGACACTGCCTCCTCTTCTTATAAAGCACCCACCCAATCCTCGCTCAATAGAGGTTATTATAGAGGAGGATACAGAGGCAACAACACTAAAGGTAGAGGTAGAGTTAATAACAACCGTACTGCCTTGACTCCCAAACAGTGACTTCCCTCTCCTCCCCCCAGACATTTCCACTCCTGTCAGATGTAGATTACAACAGTTCTTACATGTCTGAATCTCCATCACAACAGACAAGTGGGTGACACAAATAGTTCAGTCAGGTTATTGCCTGGACCTCACTTCCACTCCTCCAACAATACCACTCAGACAGCGTCCCATGTCACAAGAGCATATTACACTTCTAAAACATGAAGTTGCCACTCTACTGCAGTAAAATGCAATAGAACCAGTTCCAGTACACCATCAAAACACAGGAGTTTACTCCCTATATTTCCTTATTCCCAAAAAGGACGGCTCCCTCAGACCTATATTAGACCTGAGACCCCTAAATCTTTACATACAGTCCGACCACTTCTATATGGTCACATTACAGCAGGTCCTTCCTCTGTTAAAACAAGGCAACTTCCTTGCTTCCCTAGATTTCAAGGACACCTACTTCCACATTCCCATTCACCAAGCTCACAGGAAGTACCATCGGTTTGGACAGTCAGCATTACCAATTCAAAGTCCTCCCTTTCGGAGTAACTACAGCACCCCGAGTTTTCACAAAGTGTCTTGCGGTAGTAGCAGCACACTTGAGAAGGGAAAACATCCATGTCTTCCCATATCTCAACGACTGGCTAATAAAAGCCAAGTCATACCACCAGTGCATGCAGCACACACACCTGACCATTCACCTGTTACACAAACTATGGTTCACTACAAACCAAACAAAGTCACATCTCCAATCATCCCTATCTCAACAGTATCTGGGTGCCACAATAGATACCTCCAAAGAACTTGCATCCACCAATCCAGCAAGAATACAAAGTATGCAAGCTCTTATACAAAAATTCCAACCGCAACACTCACTATCAGCTTGAGTGTTCATGCAACTAATTGGAATGATGGCGTCTTGCATCTTCATAGTCCCGCATGCAAGACTCCAAATGCGCCCCCTGCAAGAGTGCTTAGCTAGCCAATGGAACCAGGCTCAAGGTCAATTAACAGATCGGGTGGTGGTGGACGGCCGGACCCATCGCTCTCTGCATAGAGCCAGTTCCACAGGTGGTGCTAACCACGGACGCATCCCTCACAGGCTGGGGAGCTCATTTGGCACAGCACACAGTACAGGGCAGGTGGACACTGCAGCAAAAGCTACTCCACATAAACCATCTGGAGTTGCTAGTCATTTCTCTAGCTCTAAAGTCATTTCAACATCACCTATCAGGCAAAGCTGTCTTAGTCGTCACCGACAATATGACAGCCATGTACTACATCCAAAAACAAGGAGGAACACACCCCTTACAGCTCTCCCGGCTGGCGCAGAGCATATGAAGGTGAACCATTCTTCAAAAAATCTTCCTATTAGCAGAACATCTACCAGGAGTTCACAATCAGGTTGCGGATCTGTTGAGTCATCAGAGACAACAGAATCACGAGTGGGAACTTCATCCGCAAGTTCTTCAACCTTTCTTTCAACAGTGGGGACAGCCAGGAATAGATCTGTTCGCCACACACCTCAACTCCAAATGCCCAAGCTTCGCCGCCAGGTATCCACACCCATTGTCCAAAGGCAATGCGATATGGATGAGTTGGTCAGACAGATTTGCGTACGCTTTTCCGCCTCTCCCACTCAGTCGGATAGTGGTGCGCAAGTTTCAGCCACACTCCCTCAAATTAATTCTCATTGCACCAACATGGGCAAGGCAACCGTGGTACACCACGCTACTAGAATTCTGTGGTGCCACATCAGAAACTAAAACTCTCTCCACACCTGCTAACACAGGACCATGGAGAGATCATGCATCCAGACCCCATGCAGCTCAACCTCGCGATTTGGCTCCTGGGGTCTTAGAACTGGAATATCTCAATCTCCCGCCTGATTACATGAATGTTATCAAAGAAGCTAGACGTCCCACCACTAGGGCATGCTATGCAGCCAAGTGGAAAAGGTCTGTTATATATTGCACCAATAACAACATTAACCCACTAGATGTTTCCATCCAAAACACCATATGCTACTTGCTCCATCTACAAAGATGCAGTTTAGCATACTCCTCAATCAGGTTACATCTTGCTGCTGTAGCAGCTTACCTTAAAAACAGACAGCATCGGTCATTATTCAGAGTTCCTGCCATCAAAGCCTTCATGGAAGGCCTCAAAAGAATAATTTCTCCCACGGTACCACCCTCCCCTGTATGGAATCTAAACCTTGTTCTCACTAGGCTTATGAGTCCTCCATTTGAACCCTTGCATAAGTGTGACTTACAATTTCTTTCATGGAAAGTTGCTTTTTTAATAGCTAATACTTCACTCAGAAGAGTAAGTGAGATCCAGGCATTAACAATTCAAGAACCATTCTTGCAACTCCATCACAACAAAGTGGTTCTAAGGACAAATTCCTTCCAAAAGTCATTTCACCATTCCATCTCAGTCTGTTGAGTTGCCAGTATTCTTCTCCCAACCTAAAACAGTTGCTGAAAGAGCTCTCCATACATTAGATGTCAAAAGAGCTCTCCTCTACTGTATTGATAGGACAAAGCCATTTCATAAAACAAAACAGCTTTTTGTGTCCTTTTATCCTCCACATAAAGGTAATCCCATCTCAAAAACTGGGATTGCAAGGTGGATCGTTAAATGCATTTAAATTTGCTACCAGAAAGCAAAACACCCTCTATCCATTCCCCGTAGGGCTCATTCCACCCGTAAACTAGGGACATCTATGGCATTTTTAGGGAACATTCCCTTACATGGTATCTGCAAAGCAGCTACATGGTCTACACCGCACACATTCACAAAGCACTGCTGTGTAGATGTGCAACAAAACAACAAGCAAGTGTGGGCCAGGCTGTACTCAAAACACCATTTCAAACTATTGCAGACTGGTAGTCGCCGCTAAGGGAGAGAACTGTTATGCAATCAATGCACTAGTGTGTGATCTGCAGCCCATATGCATCAAACGAAAAATGCTACTTACCAGTATGCATCTGTTCTTGGCATGTAGGGCTGCAGATTCACACACGCCCACCCGCCTCCCCGGCTACCGTTATCTGTTCCAGTAATATCTTAATTAGGTACACTATACATGGACATCTCTTTCTGTTCTCACACAACTCCATCAGTTCCCCTATTGGCGAAAAACAATCTGAAGATGGAGTCTATGCCCATGCGCACTATGCTCCAGAGGAGGAGTCATCTACCATACAAAGACTCTTCCAGGACAACAAGAAAGTGTAATCATCCGGGCCCACCACCAGATGGCGATCTATGCACTAGTGTGTGAATCTGCAGCCCTACATGCCAAGAACAGATGCATACTGGTAAAAAGCATTTCACCTTCCGATACTGGAATGAGTGGCCACTTTGAACAGCCATGAGAGAAAAATTCATATTCTTGGAGCCAGGTTAAGGAAAGGTATTCTGTAAATAAGTAGGAGGCAGCCGTATGATAGTGCTGGACTCAGTAAAAGTTCAAGTGTATGTGCCACTTTAAATCGTTCAGTGTATGGGGCCTTATTTAACCAGGGCAATGAAGGGGATGTTGTGCAGCGGCCAGAACTGCGGACTCTGGAACTGGGGATCCAGGTTCAAGTCTCTTCGCAACATCCAGAGATTTTGGGCAAATCACTTTATCTCCCCATGCCCATGGATAACACCTGGATACCCTAACGGGTGATAAGCCGTGCTATTTAACTCTACAAACTTATTGACACTGTAGCAATTTTACCTTATGCGGTTGATGTCTAACACAATACATTACTTTAGTGGCCTCCCCCGTCACAGGCACCTGAATTCTTTCATTACCATGTTGACCATGGGATGGGAGGTCACACCAGTTAACTAAACACTTTATTTTGCACTCTGTTCACTGCCACCAGAAAACAGTTTCTCCATCCAATACTCACTGGAAGATCCTTCGTGAATCATCAGAAGGGAATGCTATTTCTGCAGCCTCTTGAGTCACCATTAATATATTGTTCTGTTTAGAATTTTATTACACTAGCGCTGAAATTAAGGGAAAAGTATGCATTGTGACCCGCTTATGGGCAATGATTCCCTGTCACTTGTATATACTAACGAGGAGAATATTTAGTGGTGGCCTGCTTATGATATGATTTCACAGTGAAATTCTTTTTAGCCTGTTCTGCACTTTTATGAAGGAGAGCCTATAAGGGAGAGACAGTAGAGAGAGACTAGATATATTCTTTCTAATTTGCTGTGATGAGATAAGTACACTGTAAGCCATGTATCCTAGCAGTATTTGCACTTTTATACAGGATACATTTGATTATAAAGAGAGGTTAGGCATCCCACTTTTAAAACTTTGTGGTATTTTACTTTTAGGTACTGTACGTGTTTTGTAGTCCCGTCTGTTAATATAAGGGTGGACACGGGCAATTAAGGTAAAGCTGTTACCAAATGTATCTTTGCACTAGTGTATTCTTGCACATGACGGTCTTCTTCACAGAAATATTTTGTTATCTGCTTTGCAACAATTTTTATCATCATATTTTATCTCTTGCTGTGAATTTTAAGGTCTGTTATGGGCTGAATAAAGTATTTTGAAGTTCATACTACTACTCTTTGCTGCATACTTTTCAGTGTGATATGCAAATCAGGCACTTGGGGATATGAATTTGGATACTTGTTAGTTGTGTAGGCTGGGGCTCGGTGGTGACCTTGGTCCCTCTGAGAAGGCTCCTGGGGGCCTCCCCCAAGTGTGGGGCAGATGTGGCATTCGTTTAAAGCGCTTTTGTGATTGTGTATTTCCTCTTTGAGATGTTTGATTTGGTTATGTTTCTGTTGGTTTCTGGTTTGGGATACATTTCGGTATGTCACTGCCAATTAGAGCTGGGCAATCTGGGAGGGGGTGAGGTTTGTTTTCTTTATTATTGGTGTTCTTACTTGCCGCCATATTACTGGCCAGTTCACTGATCAGGCTAATGATGTGCAAAGTATGTGTGCTCTGTGGTTTGGTGTGTGAGGATTCAAGATATTCTGGTTGATGAGGGATGAAACCCCAAAACCAGTTTGAGGTTGCTTCTTTCCAGTCCGGGGAGGACCTGGCTTCGCAGTTCGGGTTGGACTGTTCTCGTGAAGCACAAGGGTCAAGACTGATTTGCATACGGCCAGGTCCAAAATGGGGTGGCATGGTGAGCAAAAGAATGATGGATTTAACCCAGATTTCTTGACTGGGGTAAATGTTTTGATTTGTTCTGCATTCCATTCATCAATTGCATGTCTTTTGCTTTGTGGTACCCTAAGCATCCGGTAGGGGGAAATACTCAACTTTCACTCTAAAATAAGGATGCTGGAGACGCCATCTGGTTGAACCTCATGCTTCAAAGCCATCCATTATGTCAAATGGGTGAAGACTGAATTATTAATTTTTGGTGACAAAAGTCAATACAATCGTTATTAGGGGAGGGTTTCATTTGTTGATTGTCAGACCTGATGTCAAGGTGGTGTTTCTGGGGATATGTGCTTTGGTATGACCGACCACTTCTGTGATAGAGAAGTTTTAAGGATTGATTGTAAAATAACTTATGGGTGACCTACCAGGGTAAACGTCATTTACAACGTGGTGTTTACACTGCACGACCTTTACCATGCTGCCATTACAACGCAAGTCGTTACGTGGAGAAGTGTGGCTCAGGGGTTAGAGGCGGCAGACCCGGAAGCTGAGATCGGCCCTGGACCAGGGTTCAATTCCCCGCCTCGGCGGGTCTTGGGCTCAAATTCCACTGACTCGATAATTCTCGCTCCGGTGCCTTCTCAACTCAAGGGTTCACACTCTGCGACTCTGGGCAATAGCTTGCTTAATCTCCACAACGGCCCCTCGCGGCGGGATGCCTGGCTTTCACCTTGTGGATACCCTGCCGGGGTTATCTCACAGGGGAATACCAGGACGGGTTCCCTAAGCAAGCGCCGGGAAACCCTTTGTGGGTAGCTGTGCGCTATATAAGCTCAAATACATTTACACATTTACTACGACTTGCTCTGGATGCCGCTGTTGGTTAAGGAATATTGTAATTTTATATTCCAACAACTTCCCTACTGTTACGTGGACTGGTGTTGGAATATAAAATTATAATATTCCTCAGTCCGCGCCCTCCAACACAAGTCGTTGTAACGACTTGCGTTGTAATAACCGCGTTGTAAAGTACCGCGATCTAAAAGATCGCGTTGTACTGACATACAACCCCTACCAGAGACCCTGAAGTTATGAAGGAGCCATATACATTCCTTAGAAGGCCACTTGAGAACTGCCAAACAAGCCATAGTGCCTTCCATGCTGGATTACTGCAACATGCTCTTGATTGGCATCAAGGATTTCAGATCGTAAAATTAACCCAGAAAGCTGCAATCAAACTAGCCTCAAGATCCGGAAGTAATCTGCCTCTTTCTTCTTTAAAATCTTTATTCGGTCACTTGGTAGTGATCATAGAAGATCATAATTCATTACACATTTTATACAAGCTACAAATACATACAACACAACTCATAAAAGCAATTATAGATCAAAGTGCCCAGTGGTTCTTTTGTAAACATTATATCCGGAAGTGCAAAATATTGTTGACAGATTAATTATTTGTCAGTCTACCATGGGACTTTCTCTTTCTCATGCATGCTCATAAAAAAGCGGCTCCAGAAAAGCAGACAAATGGATCTAAAAGAGATTTTAAAAAAATACAAAGCCACCCTACACTGATAAAAATTATACCGCCTTAAAATTGGGATAATTTGAGCTTTTCTTTCTGTCTGATAAAATGAACAGTACAACACATGGTGAAGGTCAGTTTGTGCGAGTAATTGTCACAAGGACATGGAATCAAATCTCCATGTTTAAAATGCTTCTCCGGGAACCCTAACATCAGGTGAATGAGGTTCATGCAAAAGCGAAGAAGAATACATTTGTGTTGGCTGGACCCGGTACTAGATAAGTAGGAAAAACAATCCTCTTTTCTTTGGGGATGAAATTAACCCTTTTTGTTGCCAGTTCTTTTCTCTACGGAAAGAAGTTGCCCTCAGCATGATCACATCAATGATTTTCTGGTTAGAAACCATTTTAATCAATCAATCAATCATAGCATTTGTAAAGCGCACTACATACCTGTGAGGGTCTCAAGGCGCTTGGGGGTGGGGGGGGCGTGGGGGGTAGTGCTGCTACTGTTCGAAGAGCCAGGTCTTTAGGAGTCCCCTGAAGGTTAGAAGGTCTTCGGTCTGCCGTAGGCGGATGGGGAGGGTTTCCACGTCTTGGCGGCGAGGTGGGAGAATGATCTGCCGCCGGCGGTCATTCTTCGGATGCGGGGGACAGTGGCGAGGGCGTGGTCTGCGGAGCTGGCGGGCGGGGGTGCAGAGGCTGAGTCGTCTGAGGTACGCTGGTCCGGTGTTGTGGAGTGCCTTGTGTGCGTGGGTGAGGAGCTTGAAGGTTATCCTCTTGTTGATGGGGAGCCAGTGCAGGTCTTTCAGGTGGCGTGTGATGTGGCTGCGGTGGGAGATGTCGAGGATCAGGCGTGCTGAGGCGTTCTGGATGCGTTGGAGTCGTTTCAGGAGTTTGGCCGGGGCTCCTGCGTAGAGTGCGTTGCCGTAGTCCAGTCTGCTGCTGACGAGGGCCTGGGTGACCGTCCTTCTAGTTTCGGTGGGGATCCACTTGAAGATTTTACAGGATGTAGGTACCCTAAATAGATCACCCCGCCCAATTGCGCTCCATTACACTTCAACATAGCTGAGCCAACCAAACTTGTTAAAGTGCTCCAGATTCAGCAGTCAGCAATTATGCATTGGGTCAAATTTACAGTAGACCTGCGCCATATTGAAAACCAGAGGAGAATTGGGGCCAATCTAATTGAGTCAGCTATATAAGGCAGACCCAATTCCCTGTGTAGGATAAAATTGAAGTAGGGATTGGGGAAGCGACACCCTATGTTTAAAAAAGGTGTCTTCAAGCTTTTGAAGTTTCTCAATCTTGGCCATCCCCCAAACTCCCGCCCCATACGCCACCGTTGCTTTTGCAGCGTAAAACTTTTTGATGGGGTCCAGGGGCTTGTACCCAGCTTTTTGAAAAAACCCTTAATAACCTGGAGACTTCTTTCCATACCAAGGGCTCTGGCACTTACCAGGTTTTCCTAGGAATGATTGTTATCAAATAAAACACCCAAGTATGGAAACAAATCTGCTACCTCAATTTTATTTGTTCCCAGATGGAAGCGGGGGTGGGGAGGGGAGTTCGAGCCTCCAGAAGCTCCAGCTATGAAAAAGATTTTGACTGGTTCACCTTTAGGTCTCGTGAGGTCATGAATGGGGCATACGTTGTTATCAGGCCTTGCAGGTCCACCCCAGTCCTAACAATTAGCACAGCATCGTCAGCGTATGCTAATATTGGAAGGGGAGTGCTGTCAAAGATGGGCACGTTCTGGGGGGAGTCAGAGCAGCGCCAACCCTATTAAAGACATAGAAAAAAGAAAAGGGACGGGCACACATCCCTGCGTGACTCATTTCTCGATCTTGAATGGACGAGTGCATTCCCCATTGACGCCATATCTAACACAGACTGTGACGTTGTCATATAGCTGACGGATGAACAGTAGTTTTGGTGGATCAATCCTCATCTCCTCCATCATGGACCACAGCCTGTGATGGGAGACAAGTCAAAGGCCGCTGTCAAGTCCATGAAGGTCATAGAGATCTTCCCGCATTTCCCTTTGGTATATTTATCAATACATAATAAGTTGAGGCATTGGTCAACTGTTCCCTTCCCCTTCTGGAAACCATATTGGACCTGCATCAGGATGTTATGATCTTGGGCCCAGACCTCCAGCCTAGCTAATAAGATACGACCTATGAGCTTGGCTGTGGTGTCCAGTATTGAGATGGGTCTGTAGTTCTTTGGGCTACTTCTATCCCCTTTCTTGTAAATCAGGACAACTATACTGTTCTTCCAGGATGGAGGGGGACCCTCTATCAATATGCTGTTAAATACGCTTGTCAGTAGAGGGGCCCACAGCTCATAATTATCTTGAAAAAAATAAATTGGCACCCGATCTGGACCCATCGTTTTCCCAGGGACGCAGGCCTTCAGCCCTTTTATAACTTCACTGAGAAAAAATTCCAGGGAACCTTGCGAATGGTGGATTGCCTCATCAGGCGGGATGGCCTGGGGGGTATTGTGACCAAATAGGCCTTCAAAATATCCCACCCAGGCCTCCTCACTCACATGCACATCCAAGGATAGATCCTTGGGGTCTTTAAAGTAGGGAGCATATAACTTTCCAGAAGTCTCTAATGCTCTCTGAATTTGCGGCTTGCTGTAATTCGTCCCAAGCGTCCTTCATTTTATTTTAATTTTATTTTAAAGGTTTTATATAGCGCTGGCTAGACCCGGAGGTATCAGAGCGCTTTACATGAGCATCAGATCATAGTTACAGGTTACATCATTACAAAGGTTACACAGTTATTAGAGCATGGCAACATAGTTACTTGTAAGGTCAGGATAAACAATAAGCACAACTACGTAAGGGAAAGAGCAGGCAAGAGGAAAGATTCAGGGGAGGGGGAAAGGAGCTGGGGAAGTGGACAGGTAATGAAGGCGGGAAAGAGGAGGGGAGGGTGAGGGACACCGTAAGGAAAGAGGAGGGGAAGGGTGACTGGGACACAAACCGGTAGACGAGTAAAAGCAATGTCCAAAGTCCAGTAAGCTGTGATCCCAGGGGAAGTGGTATCACTTCCCTATCTCTGTTGCGAGAGGCTCCCTTTACGCAGTGGACTCTCTCAGAGGGGTCTCTGAGACTCCAAGGCCTACATACTGGATCCTTCCCCAAAAAGGGGAGAGGGAGTGCTTTGGCAAGGGGTGCCATACCATACTGTGAGTGGCTCCCCTGGCGCAGTGGACTCTCTCAGCGGGTACACTGAGACTCCAGAGTTTAAATATTGGATCTTTCCTCAACAAGGGGAGAAGGAGTGCTTAGTCAAGGGCACAAAGGACAGGGGGGTAGGCAGACTAGCAGGCAAGGTGAGAGATTCAGGGGAGAGTGGATAGGAGCTAGGGAGGAAGACAAAGAGAGAAAGAGTACTAAATGGGAACAAAGTTAATTAATGAGTTATTATATAGCACTGGGTAGACCAGATGGAATCAGAGCGCTTTACATGAGGGACAATAGTGTTGCAATTTACATTAGATAAAAGTTACATAAGTATCAAGAAAAGCAATTGAAGAACATAGGGGACAAGGTGAATGGAGCAAGGAAGGTGAGGGGATAGGGTAAAGGGGCAGGAGGAAGATAGGACGTAGAGACGAGGGGAAAATTTGCCCAAGGTCCGGCTGGGTAGGTGACGGCAGGGAGGGGGAGTCCATCAATCTTATAATCACTACGTAGCATACGTATCTTTACTGGATCTCTCAGCTGCGATTTTAGGGCATTACGAGCGCTCTTCTAGCATGTGAGCACGGTGAGTTGACCCAGCCTCTTGCCATTTGGCCCCTTGTGCTGGTGTGTCGAGTTAGTGCTTCCTTTACTTTTTCTAGCAAAGTTCTAAACTGGGACACTAGTAGTGCTGGAGCAGACTCTATCGATAAACAAGGTCTAAGATAAGTATAAAACCAATGAGTGATCAGACATGTAGCTGGACAGTTATTGCACTGTGATGTAGTGTTCTTTAAGGAGGTGATCTTCAATGTTTTCCTAAATGGAAGCATTGTTAGGGTGGTGCTGATGGATACGGAGATGTTGTTGCAGATTCTTGGTGCATATATGGGTCCAATCCAAACATCTACGTACTACATTCACACCAGCTCCTAGGCACTGGAAAACATGCAAAGCTTCTGAACAGACTAACACTGCTCAGCCAGAGGCAGCTCGTGTCAACCAAGACCAGTCTTCTGTCCATTCTCAAACCTAAACTGGAGACCTCTTCTGCAACACAATACCAGCAGCCCTTGGCGCCATGACTAACATACTGCCTATCTGAGAATTACGTACGGTCATGATTTCTCCCAAAGCTGCAATCCCCTTGATAAGCAAGCCACTGCAATGCCCAATGTCCAGAACTGTAGTAGTGTCTTGTAAGCAAGTTATTATACCATAGTTAAGTTAAGTATCATTATTTATATATAAGTTTAGAACCTTTACATTTATCTTAATTACTTGGTGTTCTGTCTCTAGCCATTGGTTCTTACCTTGTTTCTGTATGGGTAAAATTGCATGTTCTAAGTCAGTTGTTGAATTGCATTTACTACTACTACTGCTGCTGCAGTGCTCCGAATAAAGAATCCTTGTCCCCTATCCTCCCACTGAGCTATTTGACCTGCATTACAGCAATGAGGCCTGCATACTTTTAAATTAGAGTATTACTTAAGCTTTGATTTTGCTACAGCATTTGCATCTACTGTCAAAGGTCTAATGGCTAAAGCTGTCGACTTTGGAACTGGGGAACTAGGTTTGAATCCCAGCCTCGGCTCATCACCTGTGGGTCTAGGCAAATCACCTAATCTGCTGTGCACCAAACAAATGTGCCACATAATCTGACTCTCATGTAACACATTCTAACGCCCTTGGACCAAGTTCATGCTATATAAAACTGCAAAAAAAGTCCTGCAGAGTGCAGTAGCTTTTTACATTTGTTAGATGTTGGTTGTGGGCTCATGCCTTGTGTGGGCTCACGTGTATTCATTTTTCAGATGGGTCTAATTCTAGCAGGTTATGTTGGAAGGCTGGGGCAGTTGAGGAAGTATGGCCGGTTAAAGGACCTGTACTCTAGGCTCTGTATCTTGATTAATGAAGTACCTTTGGAACTACCATGTGGTTGTGTACTTACTTACCTCTACAGCACATAATACTAAACAAAATCAAAACCTTCCATTTGAAAACCTTGTGCTGTCTGTTGCATTCCACTTAGCTTTCCCCTGGAGTTTACCATCTTGAGGTCAGACGATGTGGTAATGCCAAAAGGACCTCTTCTTGGCAACCTTGAACATTTGACTTCTGACCATGTACTGAGCATCTGGATTCCTGTGCCTGATCTGCACGCCTTTCCGCTTGACTTCATTTCGCCAAAGTTGCCATCTCAAAGTGCTCATGTTTTCCACATGTGTCTGCCGTTGGTGGATTGTTTAAAACACATTTGTCGTGTAGTTCTTAGGACCCTCCAGGACCTGCTCGTTTTGGATTACCTAAACTGAAGGCTTGGTGTGTAGACAGACTCTGGACACCCCCACCGGATGAGTCCGCCGTTACAACTGCTAGCTCTTCATTGCCACTACAACCCCTCTGTACTATACATTGTGGTAGGTAGTTTCTGGCAACCACTGAACATGACGACCCTTATTCCTTGTGTATCGTGGAAACAATACGTTATCTTTCGCTCAGTCACTTGTACTTACTTTTCTCAGAATACATAGAATGACGATTGGAATAGTTTCAATAATTATTTATTGATCAAGCGTCAGTCAAGTTTGAAACATGTTAGCTGCGACAATCAAAAGACAGGAGCAGACAAATGTGATCAATAGTACCAATATCGTAAATAGCAGATACATTTCTACCATAGTGCAAATAAGATTAATAAAAGCATATTACATAAAACATTAGCATTGCGTAGTCCTACGATGCCTAGACTACCTAACCGTGCCTACCTAGAGGTGTAGGTGAAGCATGTATGTGTATGTGTAAGTTTATTTATTTATTTATTTATAAAGTATAGCTCAAACAGGATCCCGAAGGTTATCAGGTTGCTTTACAATTTGAGGAAGAGGAAGGTAATAGTTGCAGTACAGTCATCAAAGGAATACCAACCCAAGCAAATCACATATGCATATCAAACAAAAGGTTATGAACATAAGGGACAACAAAAGGGAAATATAAAAATTGAACCATAGACAACTGGGAGCGGACCAAGTGACTAGAAAAGCAGTATAATCCCAAAGGCAGGATTTAGGGTGTGTAGTTTGCACACAGGAAGGTTGGGACTAAAGATATTGAGACAAAGATATTCGCATGATGATGGCGTAAAGGACTCCTATGGTGATATGTCCTAATGGAACCTAATAGAGCCAAGAATTCCTCTGGGAAGTGCTAACCCCCTCACCTGATGGTTCTGAATGAAGGACCCTGTCTTTGCGTTGAGGATGGCACCCTGCAAGGGGTTTCAGATCTCTGCTCGTCGAAGGATCAGCTGGCAGAGCCTCATCTCAGCTTGGAAGGAATTTCTCCTGTCTCTCTAAGTGGGAGTGAGTGTCTTTTTAGGTCTCGCTCTGCGAGGGGTCTTGTAATCGATAAGATTTCTGAAGGGGACTTGAAGCCCCTCCCATCATTTTGATTGGCTGGCGTCATCATTTATGCTAAACGCTGGACTCCAATTGAAAATGAGGCTTCTTTGTTATCGCCCGCCCTGTCTCCTTTTGGCACCGCCCACCCGGACTGGATCGTTTCCTTGCGGCGTTATATTGTTCCTTCATTTAGTCAGTAACCAGCACTATGTTATGCACACTGTGGGATCTTTTGGATATGGGCACTGGGTGTCTGATAATGAGATAATTAGGGGATCACATACTTCTGGCTGCTGTCGACTTCAAAAGCTTTTCAGAGCAGCCTGCAGTCTCTCCTGCAGCCTTCGTGACTATGAGCAGACATTTTTCTTTAACCCTTTCGATGCTGATGACGAGCTCAGCTCGTCATCACCAACGGGTGTCGTGTGCTGATGACGAGCTGAGCTCGTCATGGAAACAGCAAAATGGCAATTTGCAGCACAGGAGGGGGAAAACGCCTAGCAGCCAAGAGGTTAATGGCTAAGTACAAAAACCAGAAAGGGGAACAGCTGGGGCATTGAAAACACCACAAACCCTCGACGGCCCGCAGCAATGGTTTCAACGGAAATAGTTTAACCCCTTCACTGCGGCGGCTATTCCGCCGCAGTGCTAAGGGGTTGGGGGGCCGTGCGGCGGTCCCGTGCTCGTGACGGAACCGCTCCGTCACGGCACGCGGGTGAGCTGTGCTTGTGACGGAACTGTTCCGTCACGGCCCCGCCCGCGCTTCAGAATGTTACCGCAGGCGCTGAATTCGCACCGCGCAGGCGCGGCGAGAGGGCCATGACGGAACGGTTCCGTCACCAGCACAGCCCACCCGAGGTTTGTGACGGAACGGTTCCGTCACGAGCATGGGAGGGGTTAAATAAAAATGCAGCTCTGTTACACCCATGCACGTCTTTTCTGTTGGGAGGGTACATGTTTTTTAAATGGGGAGTGACACCAGTTCCCCAGATTGCACCCATCAAGCTTAAAGTTAAAACCAGTGAATATTTTGCAGATTTTATAGTGATTGCAAAGGATACTTAGTCGGGCAGAAAATTAATATTTTTGTGAGACAAAGCAGCTCCCTCATACTTTTTGCTGTGTCCCCCCCGGAGAAACAACTGGACAGTTTTTCGTGTATTCTTGTACCTTTTTCGATTGTATTTTGTTGAACTCAGGGTGTGGGGCGTGCAGGGTTTTCTAACTAGGGATTTTCACGTTTAGCCCTAGGCCTGGGGTGTGCACGCGGAGGGTTTGCCCTGAGAGTTATGAGACATGGCAACCACAGGGCTGCTTTTTCCTCACGAAACACGGTGTTGTGAATGTGTGCCACACCTCGCCGTTGAAGCCTCGTCTTGGGAATGGAATGATCAGACGCCAGGGGTGACACTGTCTAGCACGAGTGACTGCACACAGAAAGCGCCAGGCGGCCCAGGATAGACATCATTGAGCCTAAGCAAAAAATGAACTCCAAGAGGAAAGGCAGTGAGACACCACACTCACTCACCAAACATGTGAGCTGAGATTAGATGCCAGTTTTCAGACTGGAAATGGAAAGGCCAGGTGCTGGTCCGACAGTACCCAAACATCCCCGTTAAAAACTGAGGCATTGTCAGATCGGAGAAGGCGCGCGTCCGGCATGAACTCCATTTTTGACATTTTTGTGTGACAGAAATGTATGGTCTACTGGAGCACAGGTAACTCCAGACGACGGGGGATGTCATGGCCAGTTCTATATTTTGAGCAATGGTGTCGATTCATTTTTCCAGGGTTAGCAGTAATGAGCTTTTTAGTGCGTGTTTCAGGTTGTTAAGAATTAGGCACCATGACTCTCCCCTGTTCCTTTTGAACCTAGTTGCACATTTCCTGCCCGCTACTGCTTAGGAAGGAAGTAAATAACATGCAGCCCATGTGAACGGGAGCAGTCACCCGTTCTGTGAGCGCTGTTAACATGTGTGCTCCGGTGCACGCACCAAGCATGTCCCGTCCATAAGCAGTAAAACAATGCACAGCCCTTGTGAACAGGAGCACTTGTGCACAGCTCTATGAGCACCGTACCGCCGCCATGTGTGCTTTGGTGCACATACTGATCCCACCCCGCCCATAAACAGTAGAATTACGTGCAGCCCCTATGAACGGGATGAAAACTAGGAATACTCTGACCTTTTGTTACTGCTCTTCTTCTGTACTGCCTCCTTCCCTTCGGTTTCTTTCAACAACCAAATGATTCTCCCCTCGCCTGTCTCTTCCCCCAACATTCTGTTTAGGGCTCGCCTGCTGTGCGCATGCGCACAGCTTGCAAGCTCTATAGAGGCTTAAACAGCGTTTAACTAAGCACGATTCCGCTGGCGATTCCACAGAGTGCATGTGCTTTTTAGGTCATTGCACAAGCGCAAGCCCTAAAAAGCGCGTGCAAAATGCCACCAGCCGCCTGCCTGCCTGCCTCGCATTATCACATCAAAGGGAGCTCAGCCCCCCTCCCACAAGCTTCGCCCCCCTCCCACAACGCTCATCCCCTAATTATTCACGGCCGGCCGGCCGTACTTTCAGTTTCACGGCCGCCGGCCGTGTCTCCTTTCATGCATCTACTTTGGTTTGTTAGTGTATGCTTTAAATGCATACCTGCCTGAATGCCTTTCTCGTTTTAATACCGGTGTCCCTCAGTTCTCTCAGCACGTTTTGCTGGCAAGCTCTATAGAGGCTTAAACAGCGTTTAACTAAGCACGATTCCGCTGGCGATTCCACAGAGTGCATGTGCTTTTTAGGTCATTGCGCAAGCTATCAATTTTCTTTTTCAACATCTGTTGTGCCTATCTAAAGCAATCTCTCCCGTCACTTTCTTTACGTGTCTAATTATCTCTTCCTCTGGCTGTACTTCATGGTGTGTTCTGATTAGTAGTTGTAAGTATCTGTTTATATGTGTGTGTGTGTGCTTCAGTCTGTCTTTTGGTCTGCCAGTTCTGTCCGTATGTTTTAAGCTCTCTCACTGTGTCTGCTGTTAAGCTGACCTTTGGTCTTTCCTTGTAGGTTTATTATTGCTTCAGTGGATAAGAGTATTTATTCTAAGGACTGTCTGTCTGTGATTGTCAGTCTGTCCGCTGCTGTCAAGGACTGTGCAGCTGTCCTGCGCTCACCCTGACCGGCTACCAGCCAGTCATCTCATTTGAAGGATTGTCTGCTGTGTCTTCCCCTCAGAGATCCCCCATGTCTGCTGCTCGTACAGACCGCACGTCCGCTGCCTTCAGTGGCTGCCTGTCTTTCTTCTGCCGGCGTCAAGGCCATCTGCATCCCTTTGGTCTGCACTCCAAGGCTGCCTGCCCCCCTCGGCTCTCCAGAGAAGTCTTTGTCTGCACTCTGGTCTTCATGTCTGGTGTCTCTCTGCGTGTACTCTTCCACTTTCCTCTGCTCTCCATGACTGTCTCTCTGCCGGCCCTCTGCTCGTTATGCCTGTGTCTCTGTCTGATCTCAGTGCCCGTCTGTCTGAGTGCACTATGCTCACCAGGGCTGCCTCTCTCTGTCTGTCGTCTTCCTCTCCGTGACTGTCTGCTTGAGTGCCCTGTGCTCTCCAGGGCTGTCTCTCTTTCTGACTTCTGCTCTTCATCTCTGACTTTCTCTGCCTGTACTCTCACTCATTGCCCGTCTGTCTGAGTGCCCTCTACTCTCCAGTACTGTCTCTCTATCTTCGCTCTGCTCCTCGTGTCTACCTGTCTTTGTTTGTCCCCTTCCTCGCCTCTCATAAGTCTGTCTGACTGCCTTCTGCTCTCCAGGGCTGTCTCTGTTTGCCCTCTGCTCTTCATGTATGGCTGTCTCTTTGTCTCCTTTCTCTCCACTCAGTGACCACCTGTCCCAGTGCCCTCTACTCTCCAATATCTGTCTGTCCTCTGATGTTCATATCTGGCTGTCTCTTTCCCTGCTCTGTCCTCTCAGTGGCCGTCTGTCTGAGTGTCCTCTGCTTTCAAGGGCATTCTCTCTGTCTGCCATCTGCTCCTCATATCTGGCTGTCTCTCTGCCTGTCCTCTTCCTCAGTGACCGTCTGTCTGAATGCCCTCTCCTCTCCTCCAGGACTGTCTCTGTTTGCCTTCTGCTATTCATGTCTGGCTGTCACTTTGTCTGTTCTCTTTCTCTTCTCTCAGTGACAGTCTATCTGAGTGCCCCCTCCTCTCCAGGACTGTCTCTCTGTTTGCTCTCTGCTTTTCGTGCCTGGCTGTCTCATTGTCTGTCCTCTTTCTCTTCTGTCAGCGGGCGTCTGCCTGCCTGTCTTCTGCTCTCTATCGTCGCCGTCGCTTCTCTGTCTCTCGACAGCTTGACCGGGCCTACTCATTGACACTGTCCCATCATTCACCGTTCCCCTACCACGCAGCTCCACCGATGCACCCACCACACAGCTCCACTGATGCACCCACCACACAGCTCCACTAATGCACCCACCACACAGCTCCACCGACACAGCTCCACCGATGCACCCACCTCCACTGATGCAACCACCACACAGCTCCACCGACACAGCTCCACCGATGCACCCACCACACAGCTCCACCGAGGCACCCACCATACAGCTCCACCGAGGCACCCACCACACAGCTCCACCGAGGCACCCACCACACAGCTCCACCGAGGCACCCACCACACAGCTCCACCGAGGCACCCACCACACAGCTCCACCGAGGCACCCACCACACAGCTCCACCGAGGCACCCACCACACAGCTCCACCGAGGCACCCACCACACAGCTCCACCGAGGCACCCACCACACAGCTCCACCGAGGCACCCACCACACAGCTCCACAGATGCACCCACCACACAGCTCCACAGATGCACCCACCACACAGCTCCACCGATGCACCCACCACACAGCTCCACCGACACAGCTCCACCGATGCAACCACCACACAGCTCCACCGACGCACCCACCACACAGCTCCACCGAGGCACCCACCACACAGCTCCACCGAGGCACCCACCATACAGCTCCACCGAGGCACCCACCACACAGCTCCACCGAGGCACCCACCACACAGCTCCACCGAGGCACCCACCACACAGCTCCACCGAGGCACCCACCACACAGCTCCACCGAGGCACCCACCACACAGCTCCACCGAGGCACCCACCACACAGCTCCACCGAGGCACCCACCACACAGCTCCACCGAGGCACCCACCACACAGCTCCACCGAGGCACCCACCACACAGCTCCACCGAGGCACCCACCACACAGCTCCACAGATGCACCCACCACACAGCTCCACCGATGCACCCACCACACAGCTCCACCGATGCACCCACCACACAGCTCCACCGATGCACCCACCACACAGCTCCACCGATGCACCCACCACACAGCTCCACCGAGGCACCCACCACACAGCTCCACCGAGGCACCCACCACACAGCTCCACCGAGGCACCCACCACACAGCTCCACCGAGGCACCCAGCACACAGCTCCACCGAGGCACCCACCACACAGCTCCACCGAGGCACCCACCACACAGCTCCACCGAGGCACCCACCACACAGCTCCACCGAGGCACCCACCACACAGCTCCACCGAGGCACCCACCACACAGCTCCACCGAGGCACCCACCACACAGCTCCACCGAGGCACCCACCACACAGCTCCACCGATGCACCCACCACACAGCTCCACCGATGCACCCACCACACAGCTCCACCGATGCACCCACCACACAGCTCCACCGATGCACCCACCACACAGCTCCACCGATGCACCCACCACACAGCTCCACCGATGCATCCACCACACAGCTCCACCGATGCAGCCACCACACAGCTCCACCGATGCAGCCACCACACAGCTCCACCAATGCACCGACTAAGCTCCACCGATGCACACACCACTCAGCGGGACCACAGCATCACTCAGCGCAACCACAGCATCACTCAGCGCAACCACAGCATCACTCAGCGCAACCACAGCATCACTCAGCGCAACCACAGCATCACTCAGCGCAACCACAGCATCACTGGTTCAAATATGTCCTTTCAATGTTTCAAGCTGTTTTCAAGCTTTCATGCTTTATTACAAATCACAAAAAGATGTTAATATTTCACTTCTGTTCTTGGATTTTCGTCACAATAAAAAACAAACATAATCTTCACAAAATTATTTACAAAAGTTTAAGCTATTGCCATTACAAATTAAATAAATTATTTAAGTATTATTTTCAAAAATTAAAAGCCATTGTTATTTGTAATATCAATACATCTAAGTCACGTAAATACAAAACATGTTGCATTACAAATGCTATAGGTGTTTGCGAAAGTTATATCTATTGGCATTGTAAATGACAAAGCTAATAATTTAGCTATTTTAAAAAATAACACATAAATACAAAAAAAATTCATTTATAAGACCAATAGCTCAAA
The DNA here is from genome assembly GCF_964263255.1 of Lissotriton vulgaris. NCBI lineage: Eukaryota > Metazoa > Chordata > Amphibia > Caudata > Salamandridae > Lissotriton > Lissotriton vulgaris. The sequence continues at coordinate 1,837,543,146 of NC_141694.1, forward strand.
CTTTCCTAATGCGAGCCCTATTGAATTTCCAATGCTTGTTAATGTAACCTTCTCTCCCCATACCCTTCTGTCTCCTCAATACCCGTCGGTCACTTTCCTTGCCCGTCTGTTTCTTCCAAGCCTTTCTGTCTTTAATCCGGCTTCTGTTTTCCCCCCTGCCCTTCTTTCACTACACTTGTCCTTCTTTATTTATAAGTTTTATATAGCGTGAACATGACCCAAGTGGGTATCAGAGCGCTTTACATACGGTTGAAGATGACATAGGAACACAGCTCAAGGAGACAAATCAAGGTACAAGTAGGTCAATGTGCAACAAAAGCAAAAGTGACATAATGGGGAAAAATAGGGAGAAGGCTAGGGTAGAAAGAAAATTAGTGCAATATACATCAAGAACAAAAGGGACCTTATGGCAGGCGACAGTAGGTCGCTACAAATGACATGTAATAGTTAAGATAGCCAGAAATTCTCGAGGTAAGAGGAGCAACTCTTCTTGGTCAGTGCATTGTTCATTAGTAGCGCGTTCACTACCCTTTTGACTTTTGAAGGCAAATGTGAATGGAATAAGCCTTGTCTCCACTGGAAGGGCATTCTAGATTCTCAGGGCAATGCCTGAGAATGTACGATTGTAGGTTTTAAGCTTATTTAATTTCTTTGGCTTGAGCAGCAAGGTGCCGTTGCTCCTTGTGGACCGGGAACCCCCAGAAAGTTCCTGCTTATTTGTCAGTTAGAGTGGGGTATTAAAGTGAAGAGCTCTGTGGGTCATACAAGCAATCTTTAATTGATTCCTTGCCTCAAAAGGAAGCAAGTCAAGTGATTTCAGGTCCGGCGAGATGTGGTTGGTCTTCTTGGAACCCGTGATGAGTCTCGTAGCTGCATTTAGAGAAGCTGTGATGGGGGCTAAACTGAGTTTCGGCAGACCGCATAAAGTAGCACTGCCATAATGTAGTCTGGAGATGACCAGTGCTTGCACTGCTGATTTGAAATCCTCATGGGGAAGGTAGCGTATGAGTTTTCTTAGGATGCACAGCTGGAAGTTCGCTCCTTTGCTAGATGCTCTGATGTGTTCTTGTATGTTTAGGTTCTTATCAAGCAGGATTCCAAGTGATTTCGTGGAGTCAATGAGATGTGGTGTGCAGTTGAGCATGGTGAGATTAGAAAAATATTTCACAACAGTGGGGGTTTGCCTAGCCGGTGCAATGTGGAGGAATTCCGTCTTGAAGGCGTTTAGTTTGAGATGGTTGGAGGTAAGCCAGTTTAGGGATTTGAGCAGGGTTCCGTTGAGAGCATTGATGTCTTCTGCTTTTCCCCTCCCTTCCTATCTTTACCCGTGTTTCTGCCTGTACCCCTGCCCTTCTGTTTCTCCCCTTGACCTTCTGTTTTTCTTCTTCCCTCCTGTCTTTCTTGTGCTTCTGTCTCTACCTCTGCCACTCTGTTTCTCACCGGCCTTTGTATCTTTACCTGTGCTTCTCTTTCACCCCTACACCCTTGTCTGTTCCCCTCCTATTCTGTTTCTCTCTCTGCCTTAGTCTTTACCCATGCTTCTGTCTCCACCCCTGCCCTTCTGTTGCCCATCCCTTCTTCTTTTATCATGCCGGTCTATCACCTCCCTGACCTCCTGTCCAGGGCACAAGTCCTAACAAGCATTTGCAATGCAATAGGTCTCGCACTTACGCACGTTTAAGCTATTGGCATTTTAAATCACAAATACTTTTATTTATGTTTTAAGAACAAAAATAAATAAAAGGCATTGTCATTTGCAATGTAAATCACTCAATCTCCCGTAAATGCGAGACCTATTGCATTGCAAATGCTTGTTTACTAAAGTGGTCACTCCAGGTTTTTCCACAATCGATGAGTTTTGAAAACATTCGCTAATCCTCTGCTAATCTTTTTCTAAACAAATATGTTCATGAACTGCTGGCTGTTGGCCATGGATGAAAAAAGTGGTGACACTTATACAGAATAAATCTACTGTGCCTGGGGACTTGTTTATGTACGTCAGGTACAGGGATTAAGATATGGTACCAAGAGCCTGGTTGTCGGAGAGACCGAAGTAAGCTACTAGGTAAAAGGTCACCTGTGTAAGACTGTGTGGATGGGACAAAATGTATGTAATTGGTATGTGCATGATGGGGCTAACCTAAAGGACATGACACGCCTTACCTACCAGTGGAGCTGTGATGCCCCACGTGAATAGATATAGTGCACTGGTCTAAGAAGAGGCCCTCGTGGCACCCCACTGTGCGCCTTTGTTTTCAGCTGAATCAGTCTGATGATACCCAGAGCCCAGTGTTTCATCCTGCTTCCGAGTGTGGCCCAGCTGACTGTATAGAGGTGTACTTGGAGTCAGGGCCGGCTCTAGGCTCATGGTGGCCCTGGGCAAGGAGCATAGGTAGGGGGCCCGGAAGAGGGGGTCCGGGCGGGGCAGAGCGCGCATGCCAGTAAAGAGGGGAGGGGGTCAGGGTGTTTAGAAGTGGAACAGAGCCGGAGGCCGCCAAATCCCTGCCAGGGGCCACCACGCAAATATGTGTCCAGGATTAATATATTAAGGATATATATTGGCGTGGTGGCCCCTGGGGTTTGGTGGCCCTGTGCAGGTGCACAGCTTGCACACGCCTAGAGCCGGCCCTGTTGGAGTGCACCGTCCACCCTGCCCTGCCTTGATAGGTTTCCTTCCCACCAAGTCCAAAAACGAGGCGAGATGTTTGTGTCACGGAACTGCACTTCCTGAAAGTTGGGTATTGGGAATCTGGTAATTCTGGTAACCCTCTGCTCGAGCTCTTTGAGTCTCCTTTGGTTTATAAGGAGACATCCTTGTCACGGCAGACCAATGGGCGTGTAGTCAGCACTCAGTGAGTGTGTGCAAACCGCAGCCTCATGCCTGAGCCAGGAGGCGGTGCGTCCGTCAGGCTGTCTTCCTCTGGGCTCCAGATGTGGATGCACTCAGTGAGTGTGCACAAACCACAGCCTCGTGCCTGAGCCAGGAGGCAGTGCGTCCGTCAGGCTGTCCTCCTCTGGGCTCCAGATGTGGATGCACTCAGTGAGTGTGCACAAACCACAGCCTCCTGCCTGAGCCAGGAGGCGGTGCGTCCGTCAGGCTGTTCTCCCCTGGGCTCCAGATGTGTATGCACTCAGTGAGTGTGCGCAAACCACAGCCTCTTGAGCCAGGAGGCGGTGCGTCCGTCAGGCTGTCCTCCCCTGGGCTCCAGATGTGTATGCGCCCTCCTCCTTTTGTCTGCTGGTCTCAACGGGATGGAGATTAAGGGAAAGTCATCAAGCGGCGTATCATTAGCACAGTCCTCTAATCTCACTTGCTGCTTTATTCCCACTCCCATGGATGAATAGGAGGTCAGGCATCGAGAGCCGCCGGAGGATGCTTTGCATCTGTAAACCGCTGGCCCTACAGATGGTCTTGTCATCAGCCTAAAGCTCGCGATGGGAAGGAGGGGGTGCTCGTGGAAGCTCAGCCAGGTATTGAACGCAGGGCGGGGCTGGGTTGCGTTTTACAAGGTTTTTCGTGTTTGACCGTTGGCCTCGATACACATACTCCTATCCTGGCACTAGGTTGTACAAAACCAGGGTTTGAGGGCTTCTCAGCCCGGATTGGATGAAGGGCTGGTTATTTTAGGTTTCTCGCAACTTTCGCAAAACGGGGTAGTGTTTTTAACATGCTTGCTTTTTACAAAACATGTAAGCTAGAAAATGTGGCTTGTAACTGAAAGTGCTGCGCCCCTCATCCTGCACCCGTGAATCCATCCATCCTCCCGTTGATTCATTCGTACATTCACCCATCCACAGTGCTTTGCACCGCACACATAAAGGCACTTGCAGTGCTGAGCCAGACCGGATGGGTCGCCAGTGCTTGTTTTCTTGCGGTTCGCAAGGAGATCTCTTGAGGAGGATGCACAGGCTGAGGTTTGTGACGAAGACATGAACTTTAAGGAGTGGGGGCGGGGCACATACCACATGTTAATAACCGCACTCGATCAGTTGGACCCCGGTGATAATGGGAGTACGAAAGATGCCTGATGTGTCCACGCATACATGGAACCTCCATCAGGATCCCTCTCAGCTCCTATCTGTGGATTTAGCAGCGCGAAGGATAACCAGCTCACTTTCAGATTCTAGAGCAAACAAGATACAACGGAGCTTTCTTTTCTGTGAGCCAACCTTTCAGATTGACGTCTCACCGTAACACTGATGTGCAATGGATGCTGCATAATTCTCTCTTTACACGGCCTGGTGCTTGCCAAGAACTAGCGCCTTGGAATCATTCTTGGGATCCGAAGTGTTAGCCTGATTCAAAATCCCAGCCTTTACTCACCTTTGTGAAATGTTTCTTGTGTGTTCGAATTTTGGGGTCTTTCTCCTTACACCGGACCCATCATTCTGGCCTTGTTACAACCTCTATTAAAGATGCGGTACAGAAATCTCTCCGGTCAGGGTGGCTTCTGATTCACCCTGGTTAGTGTAAAAACACTGACATTTGTCGAAAGTCTTTTCTGTATGGTGGGGTATTTGTAAGAAGCACTTTAGCAAATGGCGCTCAGGGCATTGATCGGTTAATGAGAAACAAATATTTTTTTTTATCAGTTTCCTGAATGTAAAGTCAGTAACGGTTCTCCTCGCATAGCCAGGGGCAGAATACTCTAGGAATCAGCTGCAGCACAGAGAGTTGCTGTTTATGAATTGTGAACTGTTATGAGGGCATACTGGGTGGAGTAGAGGGGGCCTGCCGGGCGTATACCATGAACAGTCCTTGGCCATATAGTCAGGAATTTTTGGGGATCTTGCTGAGTAGGTGACTATAATGGCTTTAAAATACAGTGGCGGCTGGTGACATTTGAAAGTGGTGAAGCTTAAACGTTGGCCTTGACTTTTATATAGCGAGCAATGTGAGCCCCTCTCACCAGAAAGAAATGATAAAAAGATTGAAAAATGATGCATTTTAACGCAAATTAATGTAGCAATAAAGCACGGCTTATTAAGCATTAGGAGCGTATGGTCTTGAAATATCAAACATATTGTAAACTGCCCCATATCTTCCTGAATTAATATGATCAGCAGTTACAGTAATGTGTAAATTGTACAGCATGACAACCTTAGCCCTTCAAAGGTATGCTTGCCCTGTCTGCATGGAGAATTAAGTTTGGAAAAATGTGCTCTAACCAGACTTCGAGAATCACCCACAGAGGCTGGCTGCAACCAGTCATATAGAACTTTGTGCAGGCAGGTCTTTAAGTCGGATGAAAAAAGTGGGGGCTCTCTATAAAGGAACATGTCAAATACATGTCTGTGATTCCCATAGTGTGCCACCTGACCGGTATTTTGATTTCTCTCTGCGATGTATTGGTTTCCAGATAAATGACAAAACAACTGATATACACCTAAAGCCTGTCGGTATGATTGGTTTTATCAAAGGGTGTTAACTGTTTAAGATAAATGAGTAACAACAATTTGTTATAAATATTTAATATTAGCAATTTTTCACTTCTAAAACTGTGAGTCTGAGAATTAAATAACATTGAGGCCAGTGGAAGGAAGGAGTTTTGGCCTTCAGTTATGTGTGATTTGCATTATAAATGCATCCTCTTTTACTCTCCATATCTTGTCCATCTGCAAATGTTCAACCACCCCTTGTTCCTCTTCAGCATCCTCTTTTCACTCTTCCCTGAATGTACTTCCTTGCATCTGTCACTTCACCACCCCAAACATGCATTGCACTCCCTTAAATATAAGCACTTTAATTTCTCTTACTTTTGCCTTGCAAATATTTTAACATCTGTGTACCCCCTTCACACACATTTCCACAGAATTTCAGTTGCAAATGGAATACACAAACATTGTTCTGTGTACTCTGCAGAGAGGCCAACCCACTGACACGCACTTTGGCTTCAGCCTTAGCACTGGGGTGCTCAATCAAACCCCCCTCATAAACACCTGGCATGGCTCAATGTATGCACAGAAAAAAATATAGACAAACAATAACAAAATAAAAGAGCTAACTCTTGAAGAATGTAAGATTAAGTAAAGCGTGTGACATCAGAGAGGAACTAAATAGTTGAAATGCATTCCTTAACATTTTTAACATTAATTGTTTACAAGTCAATCCATGTTTTTTGCATCCGTGTTAATTTAGGGGCATGAAGACACAGCCAGTTTTAAAGTCATATATCCGAGAACTGTCCACTGTAAGCACATATTTCTCGCCTTGCTTGACTCAGATATTTAGATCAACTTTGCAAGGGAACAAGAACCCTGCTCGTTATTTGGATCCATTTTGCGGGGGAACAAATACAGCAGCTCCTCTTCTGATGGAGCCTGCAATCTGTAGTGAGGGCCTGGGGTGTCACAGTGGGGCAGGTTAGCATGATGACGGGTCTCAGCACATTATACTTAACACAACATTAACATTCTATCACTTACCATTACCGAGAACAAGGCACAGGATCAGACTTGCTTGCATACACCTATGCCTTTGAATGACAGATGTCTGAAGTCATGCAGGGATGAAGTCTCTGATGCCCGAAACCGTGACGCCGATTGCCTCACTATCCTGCAGAGTGCATACAACCATAGACCACAATGGCAATGAAGAGCTTTAAAATAGAAAGCACTGCGTCCTGCATTACAGTTCAGAAAGTTTACTGCATGGCGTCTGTCTCCTGCTTCAGAGCCAGGCGGGGCAGGCAGAGCCCGAAACAGACAACCCAGACTTCAATACATCGATTTATTTAGAGATAAATACGTAGATCTATTTAATATGTTTTTATGTAACTGTGTAGGAATTTCAGAGGGGCACAGCACCTGAGCCCTAATGGAGAAATTGTCCCTGTAAAAATATATAGCAAATCAGGAGCTTGTTTAATTATGGGGGTGATATGTTCATATTTAGTCAGGGCAGTAATCAGTCTAGCAACCCAATCTGTGTCCGTTCTGGAGATGGTCTCCATTTGGGTGAGGTCTCGGTCACACTTGGCTTCTGTGGAGTCATTCTTGGGGCTTGTAATTCCAGCTTATTTGTTGCTTTAGTGTTTAGATACCATGCTCACTGCAAAGTAGAACAAGTTTGTTTTGTTGTATTGTGATTAGGTGATCAAACGAGTAAGCCAGTTTTTCTTGATCCCAGAAAATTGACCTTTGTTTATTTCTCAGAGAAAGCCTGAGATATGGTACCCAATGGCTACTAGGAAGTATCCATTGCCTACCATAACTCAGACTTTCGAAGATAAATAGATATGCAGTTTCATGAAATGGTCTGGTCTATATTTGGGAAAAAAGATGTACGATTGGTTTGGGCTAATTCAAGATATTTTTTCACCTTTCACAAGCATCTTTTTTGTGGACATAGTGAGTTTGACTTGTGTTTCCCAAGTGGCTAGGTACTTTCTGTCCTAGATGTATAAATGGTTTCAGAAATCAGTGTGCGAGATGCAGCTAGCAGAAAACTTTAGGCTGCCTGCAAAATCACCACTGTCAGTAAAGTGTGCCAATGCCAGTTAGGACCCATATTGTGTTTCTACAATTCTCTTTGGGTTTATCGTACGTTTAGCATGGTGAGATATGAACTGGCCCAGCAGTTCCTTACAGAAACTGATCTCTTACTGTGCCTGTGATGTATTTTCATGTATGAGAGCACCTTTCTTCAATCCTCCATTCACTATGTGGGATGCTTACATCACCTAACCATCTAGGACCACTTTTATGTAATATGCTTCTTTGTGAAGTTCTTCATCACAGTTTTGAATCACCCAGGAGACCACAGATCCATTCAGCTATCTGCAGATTTGTCCCCTCAGCCTTTTCTAAAGACCGATTGAAGATCTGAGCCATCTACGAATGCAAAGAAGAGCTCATTAGATCTTAAGGAGCAACTGCACGTGAAAGTAGAAGCGCATAACCAGTATTTACTTCTCCAGCTCTTTGTGAAGATACATGTCAATTAAAATAAGTGATTAACCTATTGCTAACTTTCTGAGCTTGAAAAGAAGCCTCCACTCCCATTCTCAACAGTACCAAGTGACCAGAGAAGTGGCTACACTTAATATACACAAATCCTGCTAACAATTGGTGTTTAGGACTGCTGGACCAAAACATACACTTAGGATCCCATCAAACACAGCCTACTAGACTGCAGGCTTAAATATACTCTAAAGGGTTTTGTACCAAGGCAACCACTACGGAACCCATCACACACAGCCTACAAGACTGCAGGCTTACATAAAATCGACAGGGGTTTGTTCCAAGACGACCATTGCGGACCCCATCAGACACAGCCTACAAGACTTTGGGCCTAAATAAACTCTACTGGATTTTGTACCAAAGCAACCACTGCAAAACCAATCAAACACAACCTACAAGACTGCAGGCTTACATATAACACTATAGGAGTATGGCAGCCACTGCTGAACCCATCAGACACAGCCTACAAGAGCACAGGCTTACATAAACTCTACTGGGTCTTGTACCAAGGCAACTGCTATAGACACCACCAGACACAGCCTACAAGAGTGCAGGCTTACATAAACTCTACTGGGTTTTGTACCAAGGCAACTGCTACGGAAACCACCAGACACAGCCTACAAGAGTGCAGGCTTACATAAAATCGACAGGGGTTTGTTCCAAGACGACCATTGCGGACCCCATCAAACACAGCCTACTAGACTGCAGGCTTAAATATACTCTAAAGGGTTTTGTACCAAGGCAACCACTACGGAACCCATCACACACAGCCTACAAGACTGCAGGCTTACATAAAATCGACAGGGGTTTGTTCCAAGACGACCATTGCGGACCCCATCAGACACAGCCTACAAGACTTTGGGCCTAAATAAACTCTACTGGATTTTGTACCAAAGCAACCACTGCAAAACCAATCAAACACAACCTACAAGACTGCAGGCTTACATATAACACTATAGGAGTATGGCAGCCACTGCTGAACCCATCAGACACAGCCTACAAGAGTACAGGCTTACATAAACTCTACTGGGTTTTGTACCAAGGCAACTGCTACGGAAACCACCAGACACAGCCTACAAGAGCGCAGGCTTACATAAACTCAGCTGGGTTTTGTACCAAGGCAACTGCTACGGAAACCACCAGACACAGCCTACAAGAGCGCAGGCTTACATAAACTCAGCAGGGTTTTGTACCAAGGCAACTGCTACGGAAAACACCAGACACAGCCTACAAGAGCGCAGGCTTACATAAACTCAGCAGGGTTTTGTACCAAGGCAACTGCTACGGAAACCACCAGACACAGCCTACAAGAGTGCAGGCTTACATAAACTCTACTGGGTTTTGTACCAAGGCAACTGCTACGGAAACCACCAGACACAGCCTACAAGAGCGCAGGCTTACATAAACTCAGCTGGGTTTTGTACCAAGGCAACTGCTACGGAAACCACCAGACACAGCCTACAAGAGCGCAGGCTTACATAAACTCAGCAGGGTTTTGTACCAAGGCAACTGCTACGGAAAACACCAGACACAGCCTACAAGAGCGCAGGCGTACATAAACTCAGCAGGGTTTTGTACCAAGGCAACTGCTACGGAAAACACCAGACACAGCCTACAAGAGCGCAGGCTTACATAAACTCAGCAGGGTTTTGTACCAAGGCAACTGCTACGGAAACCACCAGACACAGCCTACAAGAGCGCAGGCTTACATAAACTCAGCTGGGTTTTGTACCAAGGCAACTGCTACGGAAACCACCAGACACAGCCTACAAGAGCGCAGGCTTACATAAACTCAGCTGGGTTTTGTACCAAGGCAACTGCTACGGAAACCACCAGACACAGCCTACAAGAGCGCAGGCTTACATAAACTCAGCAGGGTTTTGTACCAAGGCAACTGCTACGGAAAACACCAGACACAGCCTACAAGAGCGCAGGCTTACATAAACTCAGCAGGGTTTTGTACCAAGGCAACTGCTACGGAAAACACCAGACACAGCCTACAAACTGAGGGATTAAATAAACTCTACCAGGTTTTGTACCGAGGCCATGCCAGGCTGTCCTTTGCAAGCTGTTGACGTTTTCTTCTTCCCCGGCCGCAGCCCCGTGGTCACCAGTGATAACTCGTGCTATAGATGTGGATGGTGACAGCGCTAAGGGATGGGCCCTCTGCTTCTCATGCGCTGCGTTAGTTCCCTTGTCATGGCACTTGCTACATGAAAGGGGTCTGTGGAGTGTGACGTAATGCAAAGCTGGGATATACCTCTCCTCGTCACCTGGGCCGGACTTAAAAACAGGACAGCATTCTCATCTTTCGATGGCTTGTGTTCATTTTCAGCATTTGTATCAAGCGGGCAGCCTGCAAATAGTATTATGAAGTGTCCCCAACAAATCGTGGCACCAAGGACAAGAGAAGCGTGCGGGGGAGATACAGTGGAGCGAGACTTGAAGGAGAGTGCCTTGAATGAAGTATTAGATGGGCCACCCGAAAGACGTACAAAGCAGTGCATGCACACTGTCAGGGCAGGCAGGTCACACGCACATGGAGGGGGACGCCGTGCTGGCGTTATGTACTAACGGCCACTTGTGCGCAATGCAGGCAGCAGGCGAAAAGGAACTTAAACAAGCGTCAACGACCTCCCTGCAAGTCCAAAACAGAAAAAACAGGACTTCAGGTCGACTGTAGATTGAAAATCCTAATTAAGATTAAGTGAACGTGCGTTTCACAGCAATTCTATGTGAGAGGTCAGAACGTGCGACTGCCGAGGATGAGAAGTTCAGTTACACAATACATTCTCACTCCCCGTTACATGCCTCCCTCTTCGTGTACCTCTTAGATGTGAAGAGGTGGTGATTTCATTTCTGTACCAACAGCGTCACCTAGCGCCCACAGTTCATTTTTGCTGCTGAATTCCAGAACCATAGACCTAACATGCTCAAATGACAGGAATTCGTATATAATGCTTGCCATCAATCAGCGTCTCGACCCTTTTGCGTTTGAACCACCCTAAGATTTGGGTTTGAAAACGTCTAGTCAAAGTTGTGGGTCTTTACTGTACAACATACAGTTTCTTGTAAAAAATGAACCTTTTTACACATAAACAGAACATACATAAACTTCATAAATCAATCAGGGTTTTGTATAGTGTGGCTACTCATCTGTGAGGGTCTCGAGGCGCTGAGGTTGGGAGTGCTGCTGATCCGACAGGGTGTGCAGGTTCATTAGAAGATCCAGGTCTTGAGGTCTTTTTTTAATTGGGTCGAAGACACAGATTTCCTGGGTGAAGGGACAGGTTGTTCCAGGTCTTGGCGGTGAGGTAGGAGGAGGATCTTCCTCTGGTTCTAGTCTTGTGGATCCTAGGGCGCAGCAGAATTGTCTTGACGGGTACCTGGAATGAGAGGCAGTGGTTCTGATATGCTGGCCCTGCGTCGTGGAGGGCTTTGTTGTATGCATGTGTGAGGAGCTCAACGGTGAGTCTCTTGTTGACTGGGAGCCAGTGGAGTTGTCAGAGGTGTTATGTGATGTAGAGGACCGGTCTGGCTACAAGATTTGAACGTTCTGAAATTTCCTGAGCTGTTTATTGGTGATGCCTGCATAGAGTTATTTACCGTAGTCTGCTGGTGATTAGTGCATTGGTGACTATCTTTCTGGATTCTGTGGGGATCCATCTGAATGTCTTTCGAAGCAGGCAGAGCTGGTGGAAGCAGGATGAGGATTTGTCAGTTCATTGTAGGCAAGGAGTCAAGTATGATGCCGGGTGTTGCATGCGTTGTCTGTAGGAGTGAGAGGGGTTCCCAGTGCGGCGGGCCACCAGGAGTCATCCTCCCAGCACGATTGCCTTTTATTCAGCTGTGTTCAAAATAATGCGCAACACAATGCAAACACTGTATGACAGAACTCTTTGAAAACGTTTTTTAAAAAAAATATCCTGCCCCACATTTTTCCTGGTATGTTATGTGATTTCGAGTCGAAGTGCACTTGGTTCCTGCTAACCAGGCCGCCAGTGCCTGACATCGTCCCCAAAACCTGTACAATTGTTTCCCTCCATATTGGCAATACTTTTAGAATTCTGTGTAAGTAACTAGTAAATAGTACCCCTGGTACTCGGGGCCTGAGATACTAAAGAGAGTCCCCAAGGGCTGCGGCATGAATTGTGCCACCCTAAGGGATCTTGCACCAAACACATGCAAGGCTGCAAATACAGACTGTGTGTTTTGGTGCAGATAAAAGTGAAAACATAACATGACACATATCCCTTGTGTGCCATGTCCCCGAAAACTGCATATAATATTTGGAAGTCACATTTACAGGAGGTCTGACAGCCCTAAGACAGGGTGCCTAATATTACATGTAAGGGCATACCTGCATGAGTAGATATGCCTCTGTGCTGGTCAGTTCCATTACTGTGAGTGCAAGTGGCCAGGGAAGCCATCTTGAGACATGTGCTGGTCACAGTTAAAAACAAGTTTCCCAGTTACATAATGGCTTCACTTAAGACATGGATGTTTGGTATCAAACATCTTGTATTAATAAACGTACACTGATTCCAGTGTTGGATTTAATAATACATGCACCCAGAGGGCACCTTACAGGTGCCCCATGAAAACTTACCAGCCCATAGTGTGTTGGCTAACTAGTTTCTGCCAGCCTGCCACCAGAGAAGAGTCTTCGCTCTTAGGAGGTTAGAAACAAAGTCTGCATGGAAAAGGGTGATAAAACCCCTCTCCCAAAGGATGACATACTAATTAGCATTCCAAAGCAGGGGAGCTTCAAAGAAGGTACTGCCTTCGAAATGCAAGTATGGTTCCTCTCACAGTAGAGGAAGGATACCCCCTTTGTCCAGAGTCCTTTGGCACCTGGACAGGTGGGAAAATTAGCTAGTCAGGGAGGCATGTCACCCCCACGCCAGTACCACCCCTAATGTGGCCTAATTTGAGGTGGACATGACTTTTCAGAAGTGGCCATTTTTGTATTGGCACACTTCGGAACTCTGGGACATATGCCCACTTCCCGCAGGAAGTGGTCATATAGGGGGCATAGTGACCCCAAGGGTAGGTACTACCCTACACTCCCCTCATGCTTCTAAATTCAGTATTTAGGGGAGCCCCTGGCACAAAGAAAACAGATCCTACCTACATGAAGGGTGTGAAGAGTCATACCTACATGAAGGGTGTGAAGAGTCATACCCTTCAAGAATTGAAGACCCAGCTACTGACCTGTCACCAACCCTGCTGGGCTGCCTGATGATTTCGACACTAGCGCCAAATGTCCACTTGTCCTGCAGCTGCTGTGTCCTCAGAACCCAGGATACCTGCCAGCACTTCACCAGGAACCAAGACCTCCTGAGAAGTAGTGGACCTGCATCCTACAGACAACCAAAGACTCCTGTGAGGACTTTGTGACCGCAGAAACCTGACTCATGAAGACACCACTGCACCTGTCACTCCAAGCTATAGTTGAAGTGGGCCAACTGTGTCATCGTTGTCCCCCAGCCCTCCAGAGACAGAGTCCACTGTGGTTTCGCCCACAGTGAGCTCTCTGACATTGCTTGTAGAGTCTGCACGCAGGTCCCCTGTACCACCACTGCTCCTGGTAAGAAAAACCCGATGCCTTAAAGACACCTCTGCACCATCGCCAATGGGCTGTGGAAAAGAGGACCAATGGTGTCCCTATGTCCGATCATTGTGAGGTGCGAGTCCCTTGTTGGTTCAGCCAGACTGGCATCCCAGTCCGAGCCTGTAGCCTCTTTACATGAGGACTGATCCCCATAGAGTAACAATGTGCACCCAATGCTGTTTTGCAACCCTGCACCCGGCAGCCCTTGTGCAGCTGGTGATGTTCTGGTGCTGCCTTGTACTTTGCCTGCCATTCATATTATCTCCTGGAGATTGGTCCTTAAGTTGCTGTACTGTCCATAAATGCCACATTGCATTTTCTTCCCATAGTATAATATTCCAGCTTCTAAAGATTGCACTGTCGACTTTTTTGAATTGAAAATAATTCATATTTAAAAACATATTTACATGAACGATTTGCTTCTGGTGCCTAAACATATATAAAGATACGTGTTATTTTTATACATTGGTGTGGGTCTCCCTATTGAGGTGTGTGCCTAATTAATTGACCAGTGTGGTCCTTTTCAGATGTCTTTCACTCCTCTGTGATGAGCATAAGGCTGTTCGACTACATTACCTCCTAGAAGAGCATCTTGGAATTGCCATAGCAAGCCCCCTGTTCACTCATAAGGGAACCCCTGGACTCTTGACAACATAAATACATTTTTGGTAAAACATATACGAGACAGCTTCCTACAAACATACTGCCTGAGATTAGCCCAAGATACCCTAAACGTCGAGTCCAAACCACGCGTATTCATACAGCGCGTCATACAGCACTTGTGCAGTTTTAATAACTGTAAACAACAGCTGTTGCTATTCCCCAATCAATGGTCCACATTTTACATGCGTCTAGCAAAGGATGAGAGATTGACCGGATCTTGCTAGGATTCAGACTGGTGTCCGCAGGTAAGAGCATATGTTAGAATAGAGCATTCACTCGCTGTGTCAATGGGGGCCAGGATGGGATTGAAGGATGATTATAATTCATAATGCATTTTAAGTCAAATTCCCACTTTAAAAACAGTACACAGATACAAAGCAATAATTGCTTGCAGCTTTCAAAGAGTTTGCAGTGAGGCTAAAGGGATGTAGGGAACAGACCGACATATTTTGAGTTCACTGGATTTTATTTCAGTTGGATCATCAAGGCCCAGAGCTCTCAGTGACACACAAGACATGGCATGTGGACAAGCCGTGGTGCCTGAGATGACGGCCTTTGCATGTGCCTTTTATTAGGCCATGTTGAAGGAAGGACGCCAAGGTATCCAATGTTGTTTAAAATAGCACATCTATGACTCTGCAGATCTGCTGCCTGCAGTTTCCTTTCACATTGTGTGTTAGAAAACTTAAAGAATATAGGGCCAGATGTATCATTTGCGATTATCAAATAGCACATGTTTGGGATTCCCTATTTGGTAATCTCAAGCACCCATGTACAGATGTGTGTTTTACACATTTTATGATTCCCAGTGGGTCACAAATAGATCTACCTCATGAATATTATTGAGGTAGGTCTCAGTTTGTGAATTGCTGAATGACAGGGATAGTGGCCTGCTGGGATCATCAGACAACCATTTATGCAATTGCTTTTAAATAAAGCTATCTTTTTTAAAATTATAAATTTCCTTAAAGGAAAATGGGATACGTTTAAAGAAAAAAAAAAATCAACGTTTTCTTTTCATTTTTTAAGAGTAGTTCGTGTTCCCTAGGACCTCTACCAGCTCTTAAAAAAATATTTTTGCAATCATTCACAGAGAGGAAGGAGTTCGTTGGGGACCTCTACCCATTTGCAAATGGGTTACCATCTACTTGAAGTAGGCGGGAAAATGCAAATGTTTTGTTTTCACACATATCACTCTGATTTTTTATTAGGAAGGGATGCCCTAAACATGCCCCTTCCTAATTCCAAATCGCAAATCCAATTTGCGATGCGGTAATAGGGTAACAAATCTAAATGTAGATTTGTACATTCCCAAAAACCTTTTTTGCTTTTGCAAACAGGCTAGATTTTGCAAATCGGGCCATTTGTGATCCTAATAAAAGCTTTGTACATATAGCCATTTGTTTTTACTTAATGTGTGCTGATTATGTGGTGATTAAGGATGCCCCTGTAATGCTTTTATGATAACATTGTAAAACGGGTCAACCACTGTTAAATTAATCTAAAGATATGAAATTACCATGTCACTTTATTCGTGAAAGTCTGATGAGTTCAAAAATCACGCCCTTCCCTATGCGGTGTAGCAAGCTTCACCAGGGTCTTCATTTAGCGCTGGGAGAGAAATATTAAACTATCACTGTCCTACTGTCAGTCTGGTCCCTAAGTGTCCAGAATTTCCTTGTGCCCAAGTCAGTTGATCATGGGCCATATCCATGCTGCCTATTGTATCAAGACAGGATCCCAATCAATTAATATAAAAAAAAACTGTTGGGGTTTAGGACCTTCATTGTAAACTTCATTTTAAACCATACAATCTGACCTTATACTCCCATCATCCCGCAATGTTTACAGTCCTACAACTTTAATTCAGCTCACAGAGTAACACCAGGCAAAGAGGGGAAGGTCTAAATAATTCCCATTGGGAAATGTTTTTCAATCTTCTTGTATATTATTGCTTTGAAACCTAAACAAGAATTGTTTTGTTGAAAATATAATTGGTGAAAGTTGATGCTACAGATCCTGCAAGGACTGGAAGAACTTATTTTGGAAACATGGGTTCAGATTAAGTGCTTTAAAAAAAGGTAAAAAATACATGTCTTCAAATCATAAGCAAGTTCAGTAGGTTGAAATGTGTTACTTGTTTTGTTGCAGGGTTTAGACAAGGGTCTGTGTGTGTGTGTGTGTGTGTGTGTGTGTGTGTGTGTGTGTGTGTGTGTGTGTGTGTATATATATATATATATATATATATATATATATATATATATATATATATATGTGTGTGTGTGTGGGTGTGTGTGTGTGTATATATATATATACGTGTCTGTGTACATATATATATGCATGTGTGTGTGTATATATACATATATATATATATATATGCATGTGTGTGTGTATATATATATGCATGTGTGTGTGTGTATATATATGCATGTGTGTGTGTGTGTATATATATGCATGTGTGTGTGTGTATATATATATGCATGTGTGTGTGTGTGTATATATATATATATATATATATATGTGTGTGTGTGTACATGTATATGCGTGTGTGTGTGTGTGTTTATATGCGTGTGTGTATATATATATATATATGCGTGTGTGTACACATGTATATGCGTGTGTGTATATATACATATATATGCATGTGTGTGTATATATGCATGTGTGTGTGTGTATATATGCATGTGTGTGTGTGTATATATATGCATGTGTGTGTATATATATGCATGTGTGTTTGTATATATATATATATATATATATGCGTGTGTGTGTATATGTATATGCATGTGTGTGTGTGTATATGTATATGCGTGTGTGTGTGTATATGTATGTGTGTGTATATGTATGTATATATATATATTTCTCCAGTATTAGGGGTGTATTTCATAGATTCACATGAGTTCCCAGAGTTCTCAGCTTCTATTTCACAAGAAGTATGCATCACTGTAAGCCTGAAAGCATGTTGTTACTGGGTGCTACCTTGTGTCTGGACAGAGCTATAACTCTCTGAGGAGCTCCAATGAGAGCAAAACACTTGTAAGGGGTTGCTTTTATCCATTTCGGGTTGGCCTGGTTGGAATTTTACTAATTCAAAGCTGTAATACTGTACCTGGAGTGGTAAACAGCTTTTGTCATTTTGCAGCTTGGCATGGACTATGCTTAAAAACTTTGCTGTCGAAATTGCAAAATACTTTTTCCCTTTCTATCTCTGCATGGATGGCACTGGGCTACTCCTTTGCTTAAAGACGTAGATAGAAAAGCAGGCATTTGAAGTGAGCAAATTTAGTGCGTCGCTGGTGTTGAGGGTGCTCTATACTGGAGCTGCTTTCCGCCTATAACTTGAGAACTTGTGTGTGTGTGTGTGCGTGTATATATTGCAACCATATATCATTTATTACGCCACAAAGATCAGAAAACTGACAGACTTGTTTTGGACCCCTGGCCTTTTTCACAGACCTTGACAGAGGCCCGGGGGCCAAAACGTGCGTGTCAGTTTTGGAATCTTAGTGATGTAATACATAATATGTTTGCAAATTTTCCCTGGAGTGCACAACATTTTTTGGTGAAAACGCATTTATGTATAGAGATATATATAGAGAGTGAAATATAGACAGGAAAAAAAGAAACTGAGTTATAGTTTGGCTCAAAAACAATAACATTTGCTAGTTGTGGTATTCAATGCACACAACACATACCATAACTGATGTTATATTCTGGGTATTTGTAGAGCACACAACTGACCTAGAAGGGTGTTCCTGCTGCTGAAAAGCAGGAGCAGCGTGGGCTGAGACCGTGCATAAGATTACATGATGAACCATGTCTTCAGTTTCTTGCAAATTTCAGGAACAGAGGATTTGGCTCTGATGTGATGTGATGTGAAATTTAATACAAAAGTAGGAGGAAAACTACTGTGAGGTTGCTTTTCAGTTTTTAAAAAAGGTTCTAATTTCTAATTGTTTTCCGAAAGCAGACAATCCAATACAATTGTTAAGAGCAATGAGCAGTTGGATACACAGCTAAGAGACAACAAGCCAACACTCTGCTCGAACACGCAGAGTATTCTCCCAGGAGACATGGATGTTCTTACATAAACTAATTTGCACCTTTGGTTTTTACTGGACTTCGGCATTACAGTGCCCAACGCTTTGGATATTGAATTTGTGGATGAATCTACATGCACCGTTTTTACGAGCCCTGAAGAAGTGGAAGTCCCAAAGACCTATCGACGAAACACGTGTTGGCTTGTTGTCTCTCAGCTGTGTATCCAACTGCTCTTCGCTCTGAACAATTGTATTGGATTATCTGCTTTTTGAACACAAGTGGAAATGAGAATTACTACAAACCAAATGTGAAGTCTTGGACTACTATTTGGGCCTGAACTGAAGGACGTGTATTGAGATATACTACCAAAAAGATACTGTTGTATATATGATTATTTGAGTGGTCGGATTTGTATATCTAATATTTTTGCTCTTGGGAGGGAATATAGGATTGAGGATGATAACCAATCCATTCTTGAAGCACCACTTAAACTCTTCCTTTGCTATATACTTTCCCCTAAATAAGAGTGCAGTGTGCCCATGTTTTTGCTTTATGCCTGGTTACCGTATCTCTTTACATAATCTAAATTATCACACTGATGTTACGACGGACCCTGGGGGGCCTATCTTGCTAACACATCTGGAAATGCTAAACCCACAGTTAATAAAAACTAAACCTACCCACCAAGCAGGACATACGTTGGACCTCATTTTCTCTACTAGTAAGCTCCCACGTATTGACACCCCACTGACATGGACACATCCCTTTTTGATAAACTTCCTAATTCCACTTACCACGATGCCCAGTACATCTAAGGCTGAGCACCAGTCCACTACCAGACCCTGGAAGCAGATCACTGGCTACTCCTTTCAAGAAGCCTTTTCCACTTTCAAACTAAATAATCTGTCAGAAATCAATGCAACTCTTGCACAGTAAAAAGATTCCCTTGCGCAGCACCATTGTGGCACCCCTACATACCGCTCACTAGGAAATATCCCAGACCCAGCGCACCTTGGTACTAGGCGGAACTAAAATTTTGATCAGACCCACTGCATAATGCTTGAGCACAACTGGAGGCTGTCTAAAAGCAACTCTGACAAACAAATATTTGAAGAAGCACATCGCTCTTACCATGCCAAAATAAAGACTGTTAGTAAACAATATGTTGTTCTTGAAATCGACCTGGCCGGTAACTCCTCCAAGAAACTTCTTAAAGTTGTAAAAACATTTGCTCAACTGCTGGCCTGTTCTCCTCCCCTTAAACCCCCCCGCCCCCCCGACTCCCCACCCCTAACTCCAGCATCCCGAGTCTTCTGTAATATCCTGGCAACCCATTTCCAAACGAAAATTGACCCCATCTACAATAGCTTTCAATCTACACTCATCTCCCCCACTGCTAGACAACATTACTTGAGCTTTGAGACACTCGATTGTTTCGAGCCAATCTCACTAGCCCAAATGATCGACTCACTAGCAAAAGCAAAATCTGGTTCACCAGCTGATCCCTGCCCTCAAAAAATAATTTCACTTCTCTCCTTCCATCTTGCCCCTGTCATTACTGAACTATGCAACCAATCTTTGGCTCTAGCCAAGGTTCCAAGGCAATGGAAAGCAACCCATGTAACCCCCATTTTGAAGAAGCTAACCGCCAACCCTAAGGACTTAAACAACTTCCGCCCCATATCTCTCCTCCCCCTGCTCGGAACATTATTAGAGGCCCATTTTAACAATCATCTTATGGCATACCTCGAACAGAACAATCTGTTGGACATCTCTCAGTGAGGTTTTAGACCATCCCACAGCACAGAGACTGCTCTACTTGCAGTAGTGGATACCATTAGACTGTCACTTGACGACGGGCAACCAGCGATGCTTGTGCTGCTTGATATATTGGTATAGAAAACAGTTTGTCCTAGACTTATTTACCACGCAATCAAGTAAAAAAATATTTACAATTTGAGATTCAATTTAGGCAAGCATACAATCAGAAAAATGTATCAAATACAAACAAATTCCTTAAACTTGCACCAGGCATAAAAAACAACATTGGCACCTATTAACTCTTTAAGACATGTCCGTTTTTATTCACAGACACATATTAAATCAGTAAATATATTACCATGCTCAGTAATAGTTAGGAGGTTGCTCCAAAGGAAGGGGTGTGAAAGAGTAGTGCTCATGCGTGCAATAGATAAGGTGAAAAAAGGGGACTATGGCAGAGTAAAGTTAATTCAAAATACAGAATAATTACAATCATTCCGTACAAAAACTGGTCATAAATAACATCAAAACCAGTTAGTCATGGCATGTCAACTATAAATCATTTTTATAGTCTTTATTGATAATTTCCAAGAGAAAATGGAGAGGTATCATCTGTAGGTTGGACCGCATAGTGGTGGCATGTGGTACAGGCCCACTTATGGATGAGTGTTGACGTTTCAACCCGACTTAATAGCATAGAGGGTAACTACATCCTTAGCTCACGGGTCTCCCTCATGACAGGGGAGGTAGGAGATAACCCTTCCGAAGGTGCCTGTAGATTAGTAGTTCTGATCACAGCTCCTAGGGGTGGGAAGTCCGCACCGCTGTTACGGTGTAATGAAAATTATTCCAAGGTAAGGGTAAAAAAAGACCCTGTGATCGTCTGCCAAAGTAAATTAATGGCGGGAGAAAATCTCCATCACTGGTAAGCCAATTGCCCCAAAGTAACCTTACAGAAAGGTTAAGCAGCCCGGGAGAGTAGATACCTCGCTCATTGGCACCATCTCACACACAATCTCATTACAACGTCAGCAGCAGACTGGTATCAGGGGTACAACCCTTAACTGGTCGAACCACTTCCTTAAAGACCGAGTCCAAACTGTCTCCATGGGACTTTACCACTCTAGGAAATTTTCTCTAAATCAAGGAGTCCCCAGGGTTCTTCCCTGAGTCCAGCACTCTTCAATGAATACGTAGCCCCCTTGGCCCGACTGATCAAAATCTTTGGATTTGAAACTCTCTCATAGGCTGACAACACCCAATTGGTTGTCTCATTCAGGCAGGCCATTGAGAACATCAAACAAAGATTCTCTACCTGCATGAGGGAGGTTGCTTCCTGGACGTCCTCTAACTCAATGGGAGCAAAAAAAAACAACATTCTCTTGTTCAGCAAGTCCCAAAGTCTCAGGACTGAGGACTGGTGGTCGGCAGAATTGGGCCCCACCCCTTTGTCCAGTAGAATCGCTGGAAACCTAGGCATACTCATTGACAATCAACTTTCAATGCAAGACCTTATATCCTCCACATGTGGCACCTGCTATGGCAACATGCACCTTCTGAGAAAGATCCTTAAATGGCTCCCATTGAACTCCTGCAAAACACTCGCTCAGGCGCTGGTCATTAGCCGCCTAGACTATGTTAATGCCTTGTTCCTTGCCTTCAACGAATCTCTTCTGTCCCAACTGCAAGTCTTCCAAAATACTGTGGGACCTATGATTAACAGCCTGCCAGCAAGGACTCCATCTGCCCCCACACTCAGAGCCTTACGTTGGCTCCCGATTTGCAAGAGAGCCCAATTTTAACTGCTGTGTATAACTTACAAATCTCTATCAAGCTCTGACCCAAAATGCCTGCAAAATCGGCTTGCTTCTTATATCCCTAGCAGGAACTTGCGATCTAGCAACCGATCCTTTTTACACCTCCTCCAGATTAATATGGATAAATAGGGAGGCCATGCCTTTTCCTACCTGAGCCCGTTTCATTCGAACAAACTACAACTGACCATACCCTCATGCCCTAGCTTTGCGGAATTCAAAAACATCTTAAGACCTGGTTGTTCTAAACTACTACCTCTATTTCAGCTATCTGCCTTCTAAGTTCCGAGATAACCCTACCGGGCTGAGTTGTGCACTATATCAAGCAACAATTAACATAACATCTAAAGTTAATCATTTTCTCTTTGCTTTGAAGAATAAAAGTCGTGAAATAACTATCACTATAAATCTTTATAGAGATTAATTATTGTATGCATCCTATGACGGTAGTGATGTTTGTTTTCTTTTGTTAACAAGAGCTGTGCAGTCAAATGAAATGATTGATTGTAATAAAAATCAAGTAGGTAAACCAGAGATTCTTACGTGCATTTGCCAACTGCCTCCCGCCATGTATTTCCTGCCTGTTTATCATGCGACCTTGCAGAGCAGGTCTCTAAAATCAGTCCTGTTTATATCCCAGGGGCGGTGGGTGACATTTGAAAGCGGTGGGGCGCAAAGTGATTTGCATAATGCACCGTAGCGAGCAAGCGTAGCGAGCGAGCCCGAACCCCAAAAGGGGGGTTTGGGGAGATAACCCCCCCCCCCCAAGAAAATTTTGAAAAAAAGGAAGAAAAATCATGCATTTTCAAGCAAATTTGAGAAAGCAGGAAGGTTAATAAAGCAATTGTGAAAGTGCAGTTATTACATTAATAGATGGCATAACATAGGTAGCTGCTTATTCAGTATAACCACAGAGCTTCATACATTCCGTCCTATTACGCTCAGGTGCTGAATTCAGACTATAAGACTTTTATGAAAATCTCAGCTCTAAGAGTAGAAGAATTTGTTGTGGGTGATGACACAAGGAAAGATCAAATCATTGCAATTGGTGGCACTGACAGAGTGAAATTATTCTAAGATGGACTCAGCAACCATGGATAAGGCAGCATGATGGAAGGATGGCAGCCATATCAAGATCCTGCCCTACAACATTGGTACTGACTGTTACCCCATTACCAATAAACAGTTTTTGATGTGGAGTAAATAGATTCCTTGTGTTTTCACAGCTTTACATCAGAATATTTAGCAACTAGAATGGGATGTCAATGACCCATGACTGATGCCAAGCAAGCAACAATGGTACATGCAGAGGAGTAAAATGTATTGAACCGTTCTCAGACCATCCCCAAGGATCGCTTATAGACTAGCATCTGCCCCACCTATTAGTCATGAAAATGCACATGAGCTACCCAATTATAAAACTTTGCCCACAACCACAACAGGAGGTGCCACTGATGTGAGTAGTAAAAGCTAAATTTAAGGTGAGCATTACATAACAGAGACACATTTTAGACTCAGATACTGCTGGAAGGGGATCCAGTTGTCTTTTGGCTGGGAAGTCACTGGGGAAGCAATGAGGGAATAAACCTCGGGGCACATGAACAACATTTAAAAGTAAGACAGGCCTGGGCTGGTCACGTGTCCCCAGATGCAAAAAGCAGAATTAAAGAATCCATATTATAACAGCGTTTTGAAGCCACGTGCAAAAAGGCGGACTAGAACATACAACCTTTCAAATGCCCCTGCGGGAATGTATATCATAATGGCAATCATATAGGCATATCATGCACAGATCAATGGTTGTCTATACCACAGGCATGTCATGCACTGGTGATTATTTCAATACGACATTCCATAAATTAAATTAAATTCATATGTGGTCAAAAAAGTTACACAGGCCCGATTGCCCACGTGAACAGGTGAAATTAAAGAGAGTTGTGAGACTCTAAATTAGAATGAATTGCATACAAAAGAGATCATGGCTCCAATTCCAGCATGTATACATACCAGAAATCTATCTAGAGCAGTGAACGTTGTGTTGATTAACTTGCTTTGAATGCACTGTTAAGAACTAACCTTGAAATGAGATCCCACAAAAACAAAAAACAAGCTCCTCACCCGTGTGTATTATGTGGGTCAGCTACGGTTGTGCGGATGTGTCGGATCAGTAAATCTGTGCATACCTTAATTTAACCTTATACCCCTGTGTATCAGTGCGTATAATTCGTGCTGATATCCTTATTCCGTACTAAAAATCCTACCTGTATTTGTCAACAAGAAAAAAGAAGATCTGTGGGTCGGGCAGGTAAAATTGGTAAGGAAAAGCGATGAGAAAACAAAAAGAAACGTTCGTTCAGTACTCTGAACAACTTGCATGCTCTTTTTGTCCCAAGTAGGACTGTCTAAAACGGTCCTTGCATTTTAGCAAATATCGTACATACTGGGTGAACCAGCGACCTCGGCGTGCATGTTGATTAACATAACACTCAGAAATTATAAGAGTGAATGAAAGAGGACTCACAGTAAAGTCTGTGTGCTATTCAAAAAATCGAGGCACTTTATACACGAAATGAAACTTTCTGTGAGGTAGTCTGCTGGTCTGTGCAGGAAATGTATATTTAGTGCTCATTAGAACCCAAACATTTGAAAAGAGGTCATGCACGTGTTATCTGCTGAACAGATGTATGCCTCCCTATGAAAACATACTAGCCCGTCACCATGCAAGGTATGTGGTTCTTTTTATTTTAAATTGGGCAATTAATATTGAAACCATCACCTGCAGGAACAGCAAAAGAAGTGCTGGTGCTGGGCACCTGAAAGCACCTGCTCAAATTGAGCACTGGTGATAAAGGTATTCACACAACAGGCACATTCAGTCCTTGGCCTCTCTGCGAGCATCTTGAAAATGGTAGTGTGCCAATTGTAAGCTCGCATTTAAAAGGGGTCACACTACTGTCAAATATGTACTCAAAGAAAGGAAACGAGGATGCAGTGCTCACGGGTGAGTGGAGGGGCATGTTCTGTGCGCATGGGACATGGAAAGGTGGAGGAGATGAAAGGAAGTATGCACAAAAAGGAGAGAATGGAAACTGTTGGAGAGGAGAACGACTGCTTGAGAGGCATGCAGGTGCAAGATTCCAGGAATACATGGGGAGGAACATGGGAGCATGTTTCAAAGAGAGAAAGAGTGCAGAGGAAAATGGTGTGAAAAAGAAAGCGAGAGAGAGTGAGACACACTGAAGACCTTACCACATACACAGAGCTTAGTTATTTAATTCAAAGTGCTTCACTCCTTTCAGTGAACCCCACAGCTTTCACACCAATAAAAGTCACTTTCATTTTCAGTTGGTTGTTGCTTAGCGTGAATTAATTTGACAAGAAATGTGGTCATTTTTTTTGTTTTCTAATAAAGGTGCCAGGAAGCCCCTCTGTGCTCCATGTAACGATACATAAATGTAATAAAACAATTGTGTTTAAAAATATTGATAATAAACCTTATCACAAAATTCGAATAAATACCCTGTTGTCGGTCCGTTTAAATCATTTAATCCATCCTAATCAAAGGCCCATTGAGAAAAAAACTTGCCTTTGAAACAATTAAGTGAATCAGAGCTATTGC
The DNA here is from genome assembly GCF_964263255.1 of Lissotriton vulgaris. Classification (NCBI taxonomy): domain Eukaryota; kingdom Metazoa; phylum Chordata; class Amphibia; order Caudata; family Salamandridae; genus Lissotriton; species Lissotriton vulgaris. The sequence goes on from NC_141694.1 coordinate 1,837,568,620, forward strand.
GGACCCACAATCTGCCGAACTAAACAACTGAATTTCCAGCATCTTTTAGAGAGGGACAGACAGAGGGACGAATATAGGGTGGCAACAAATATTACCCGGGGCTTCACTGGTACCCAGTAAACAAAGGGGTCAAAGGTTTACATACTTTAGTACAACACACGCACTGCAGTAAAAAACGAAAGGATGTTTAAACATTTATGGAGTACAATTAAAAAGACCTTTGAATATAGCTGCAGTGACACCTTGCACTTTCAAAACGTGCAGTTCACAATTGATATTGTAACAAGTCACCGCAGCATATGCTGTTCCCCTGCACTGAGGCGTGAATGAGCTTCTGGAGTTCAGTGCCCCTCTGCCTGACAAAAGCCTGCCCCTTACTCCATCCAGCTCAGAGCCGAAGATGAAATAAAACCCACACACCACATGCATGCACACACACACACACACAACACCTGCCCTCTCGTCACCAATTACATGAGCTTTAGACTCAAAATGTACTGTGGCTACCTTCCTTTGGTTGGAGGAAGCCAAAAGGGTGCACACTCTCCTACTGCCCCAGGCAGAATGGTCTCACTGCTCCTCCTGCCACATGCTGGCGGCAACAGGGGGATGCCAATGATCAAGAAGAGTCAATGCTGCTAATGTGTCCATGATGCCTCCCTGCTCTGGCTCTTACCAGGTTTTGACATCCTGCAGATGCTAGGCGATGGGCAGCGAGGAGTCCATTACCTTTAGTATCAAGCATAGCCAATGGGGCATCTAATCATGGCATCGCTCCAGCATCCTCACGACAGTGGCATGTAACAAATGTGACTCTCTTTGGGGAATTAGTACATATTATTATATAGTATGAGAGACCTACAGAAAATAATTGTCTTCAGCTAACGATTAAAACCAGAGGACAAACCTGACAGCAAAGTCCCTACAAAGAACTCAAGAAGCGTTTTCTCTGCAATCATATGGATTGGTACTGGCTTCCATCCAGTGGGAAACATCTGGATATGAACGGTTTCACAATTTTTGTGTTTTATAGGCGACAAAGGCAGAAGCTTTGTTTGAAGAGAGAAACAGCAACAAATTGCAAATGTTTGTGAATGCCCAAAAAGTAAAACATTTGTTGATGAGGACCAAATTCTTACTGGTGGCTAATCGATTGACATGTTCTCCAGGAGCAGCCAAGCTCTCAACCAGAACCATACATTTACGACAGAATAAAGTTTATAATACTTGAAAGGTTTCTGCTGTCAAAATAGTATTTAGAGTCTAATATCTGCTGCTAAATAAAGAAATCATTCTGTAAATCATATATTTCTATTGTCTCACTGACACATTAATGTTTGTTTAGCAGAGCTGTTAAACTTGAAGGTAGTATATCAACCTGAATGTATAAATAGGATTAAAAATACCGTTCGCTATACCTTTACCAATATTGTGTACCTATGCAATGCCAAGTAATGCTTTTCACAGCAATATTGAAAACATGGACACCAACATCAAAACAAATGTAGCTTAATTTCTATTGGCCATAATTTCATTGTCTTGTATGAGAATATATAATCATTTCACAAAATAATAAAAATTGCCAGATGGAAATTGCGTTTGTCCACTGTTAACTAAAGTTTAATTTATCAAAACGATATCTATACCATTGATAAATTGTAGAATTCATCATCTCTTCTGGCATCTGATAGATTTGGGTTAGGCCAATCGCAGGCTGTCCACGCCCCTAATATATGACCATAGTTAATGAATAAAGTGCTGCTGCAATGGTCGTGTGAGCTGTAGGATTTTGATTTAAGTAAACAAGGTTCATTTTGAGAAGGCATGTTTAATTCATCTATCACTCTTCTCTAGATCTAAGCTCAAAAACGTTATCGCCTGGCGTTCCAGCTGGACTGTCGAACCTCCTAAACATATACGGGATAATGTACACCCAACTGTGCATAATGATACTGCAAGTCACTGAGGAGTTACATGACCACATAGATGCACATGGCTGAAGTTAGGGTACCTTTGTAGATAGATGCAGGGGTACACAGAGGTGACTTGCTCCATTCCTATCATGTAGGCCTAGCTGGGGGCACGTTCTTCAATATAATTAGTGGGGACAAGCACATTTATATTACATCAAAGCATATATTTCTGGAAAGTACGTCATGATGTGATTCAAGTGCATGCCTGCTATAGTCAACTGGCCAAATGTGGGACCAAGCATGCTGCAATTTCTCTACCACCTTGTAATAAGTTATAACAAGTGACTACTAGTGACGTTATTTGTTTGGTAGAGATGTCAGAACGTTCCTGTAATAAGAAAACAATTTATGTCACGTAATCAGCCTACAACACATTCTCTCTGATTGTAAAGAAACCCAAAGGTGTCCTGAGTTTTGTTTCAATGAGTCTGATTCACACAAAAAATATACATCTACCTCATGGGTGCTTAGGAAGAGGAGTGGTGCCGCGGCTAGGGCGACTGACTCCGGAATTTGGGGATCACGGTTCGATCCCCCGCACCGGTGGCAGATTAGCCCAGCGCCATGTGACTCTGGGCAATAGCTTGCTTAATCTTCCCGACGGCCCCCAGCGCCTAGATTCCCTTACGGGTGATTGTTTGAGCTTTACAAATGTGGATTATTAGGTTAAGTGGAGGGGTACACTTTCTGGGGGAATTCACAAGTATTCCAGAAGTACTGCTTGAAACTTGGGACAGTCACAGTTTTCCAGCGTTCCTTCATGGAAGTACATGGAGTACGTTAACCCTAGTGTAAATGCTTTGCCAAAGTTTGTATGCACTTGATAACTTTAAATACACACCTCCAAGGGAAAAATAACTACCCTCACACTTCCACCAATTTGGGGGTTATTCCATCCCTGGCCAGGGATTACTCCTGGTCTTTATAAAAAGTAAATATTTGACCAAATTGGGATCTGCATTGGTCCTTGGAATCATTTGAAATGTACAACTTTGTCGGTGTTTGTCTAGTTTCCATGACACCACCATCCAGGAATGCCCATTCCTCGGCGCTGGGAAAAGATAACTCCACGTAATAATATCCCCATCTCATGTAATATGGGCTTGAAGATAAACGTGCAGCTATACATCATGCCAGTTGGCACCTGCTTTAAATGTGGCTGCACACATTGGTCTTATGAATCGCCAGGCAACTTTGATCGGGTAAAAAACACGAGGGTATTATTTTCGGTTTAAAATGCCACTTTAAATCAGTAAGTCGGGGTGCAGCTAATTAAAACAGCAGGGGTCAAGACCAAACTATAGCTGTAATTTAAATCCTAGCAGGTCGTCACCATGTGCTACTGGTCAACTGGGCTTCCCACTAGAACTTTCAAATAAAAGCTAAACCCACTTAAAGAAACAAACATTTTGTTTTGAAAGCAGTGGCTCCTGCACAAATATGATATTTAAGAAAGTAAAGGATATTTGATTTGGACCAAACTTATTTTCTCAAAGTCATGTAAACGTGCATACGCCCTTGGAGTGATTAGTAATGCTTTACAATTTAATTCTCCAAAATTCGCACCCAGCATGTGGCCCACAAAAACAAATGCTGCCTTTCAGCCATTTAGTAAAACGTTTAGCACAGCTGTAATTCCGATTGGTAAACAAACAGGCTCACTTCTTAGATCCTTGCTCTCGCCGTTTTGTTTGTGGAAAATGTAAGTATTTGCGAAGTATGAGGAGGCTTCTCATTACCAGGACCGCAGCGCGCGCTGTCAAGTCTGTGCAGGGCCCGGGGTGAGTTGGGAAATGCGAACAGATTGCTGGGGGTGTTCTGCGCTGTAAGCCCTTCTCAAATAAGTGCTTATTGGTGGAGGCCGAGAGCGCTGCCAGGAATGTCACGGCGGCATGTGTTGTCAGACTTACCCTGTGCCTTAACTTATTGTTTTCAGAGTGGGAGATGTCCCTGGGCCCAGATTGCAGACACATGTGCCAGTAGACTGTCGACGGAAAGGTGCTGATTATTTCTCGGCTGCGCGTTTTCTGAGCGGAATGTTGCACGGGGTTCTCGTCCTGTTAGCTCCTCAGCTTGCCGCTGCCACGAAAACCAGCCAATTGCAAATACCCCCACGCGCGGCATCCAATGATGGAAGCTGCGGGGCTGACAAGCCAATCCTGGGGCTGCATGCAGCACCAGCATTGGCTAGGGGGGCTTATTTGCTGCTCGCCCTGTCGCCCTTTGTGAACCCGGGCTGTGGCAGGCGAATAGCACCCCTGGGTCCCGCTGGGGACCTTACAGTGCGCATGCTTGAGGAAGTACCCAACTTTCCCAAGCATGCGCACTGTAAATTCCCCATCGGGATTGCGCAACTATCGGGATTGCGCAACTGCCGCAGGCCACCTGGCGGCTGATTGTTGCAATGAATGTATTGCATGTATTTATTTTATTTAGAGAAGGATTGCGGCCGGCGGCAGCGATGCGGGTCCATGTGGTGGCTGGTGGGGCTACGCCCCAATGGACGCACCGCTGCTGTTATATCCTCTTTCTTCCCCATACCTTGATAACTGTGGAATAGTTCTCCGACCTGTCCTAATCATTTGTCTCTGTTTTCTCACCAGCTGGGGGATGGCCGTCAATGTGTATTCCACATCTGTGACCATCGAGAACCTGAGCCGCCATGACATGCTAGCTTGGGTGAACGATTCTCTGCAGTTAAACTACACCAAGATTGAACAGCTATGCTCAGGTAAGGCTACAGAGATCAGCCATGAGAAGGTTTCCTTTGTGAGGTGCTTGTCGTTGAGAAATGCCAATAAGATAACGAGTTGGCGTTCCAGAACATCTGCACCAAATTGAATATTTCAGTAGCTGATTAAGATTAAGGTTGAATCATGTTTCGATAGCAGGAGTTTACTGATGCATAACCTGGACATGTTAACAATACGTTCTCTTTACACTCTTAATTCAGACTTTGGCATTGATAAGAAAACGAGTTGGGCTTAAAGGAGAAAGTGTTGGGCACAGGTTGCCAAGGCCTTGACTACATTATTGGGTACATTCTTCGTAGTACACCCTCTTAGGAGAGTGTCTGGAATAGACAGACAGTGGTGATTTCAAAATATTGTGTTGCCAACCCTATTTATAAATTGGTCCAAGCACTCTCCTCATCTGGCCCCTTCTAAATTGAGTTTGGTGCACTTGAACTTCTAAATAAATAGTGGTGATTGTAAACGAGCATCTTTGACACGAGATGTGACATCCTGTTGCACTGTAGTATAGGGGTTTCTGTCTATACACAATAACACGAGTCAAACAAAGGGGGGAGGGAGAGGTCAGGTTGCAGAGGGCTCGGCCTGCTTACTTCATTGAAAAATCAAGAAGATCCCCACTGTATTGGAAATTACTATCCTCACAGTGACCTTTATAGTTTTTAAGGAAAACCGTATGTTTTCTTAACCCCTTCGCTGCTAGGCCTTTTCCCCTCCTGTGCTAAGCCTTTTTTTGGCTATTTGGGGTAGGGCGCGCTTAGGCCCCTGTAACTTTTTGACCACATAAGGTATCCACGCCAATTTTGCGTCCTTTTCTTCCAACATCATGGGGATTCTAAAGGTATCTAGGGTTTGTGGATTCCCTTGGAGGGATCCTAGAAATTAGCCAAAATACAGTAAAAAGTTTGTTTTTTTCAGAAAAATGAGCTACAAATGAAAGCCTCTGGGGTTTTCCCTGCAAATGTTATCAAAAAAGGGTTTGTGGGCCTGAAATCACCATTTCCCCAGCTTTTAGGGAATGACGGTCTTTTGTCGGAGAACCAACATTTTTTGCACAGTTTTGGCATTTTTCTGGGACATAGCCTATGTTTGCTATTTTTAGTACTTTCAACCTCCTTCCAGTTAATGGTAAAAATTAGTATGAAAGCAATAATGGATCCTGTAAAGCTATACATTTTAGAAATGTAGACAAAATTCTGAATTCAGGAAGGGGTCACTTGTGTTGATCCATCAAGGTTTCTTTATAGAAACTAACAGTTAAATATTGGAAAAGTTGAAAGTTCGTAGAAAAAAACTGCCTTTTTTGTCAACGGTTTCACCTGTAACTTCTTGCAATTATGACAGCTCTTTAAAAGCAATATACCGTTACATTTGCTGGACCTTTCTGGTTGTGGGGATAAATAGGACTTGTAGGTTCACCAAGAACCAGACGAACCCAGAGTCAAAAACTGAGTAGCAATTTTGCAATGGCTTTGTATTATGTACCAGGGTATATAGCAATTATTGTGTAAAAATGTATACATGGAAAAATCCGTATGAAAGACACCTATGTATTTCTGAAATGGGAACAAATTATAGAGTTCAGAAACAGTACATATTCGCACATTTTTAAAATTGGGAATACTCATACTAGCATGAGAATTATTGGTCATTTTTCAAAATGACTTCTTTTTTACACAATGTCTTTTATTTGGAAGGCAGAAATGCATCACAAATCAATAGGTAATAACAGTTGTTTAACAAATCTTAATTACCCTAAGTCTCCCGATAAAAATGGTACCTCACTTGTGTGGGTAGGCATAGTGTCCACGTCTGGAAAGGGCTCAAAACCCAACGTGAACACACCACATTTTCACAATGAAAATGTACCCTTCTTTTACTAAATGTGTAGCTGTTGTTTTTGAACCCTAGCTCTGCCGGCACCTAGGGAAAGCTAGTAAACCTATACATTTTTTTAAACTAGACACCCAGGGGAATCCAGGATGGGGTGACTTGACTGCCTCCCACCAGATTTTGTTACACAGAATCCCTTGCAAACCTAAAAAATTGTCGAAAAGCCACATTTTCCCCACATTTCTGTGATGGAAAGTTCTGGAATCTGCGTGGATCCACAAATTTCTACCCACCCTGCATTCCCCAAAGTCTTACGAGAAAAGCGGTACCTCACTTGTGTGGGTCGGCCTAGTGCCCGCGACAGGAAACGGTGCAATACGCAATGTGGTCACACCTCAATTTCGCAGTGAAAAATGACCCTTTTTTTGCAAAGTGCCTAGCTGTCTAGTTTTCAGAAATGTGTGCGTTTGGTAGGTTTCCCTAGATGGCTTGTCGCGGGTACTTGGGCCTCCCACACAAGTAAGGCACCATTTGCGTGAGCATGGTGATGCCAAACTTTCCCGCACAAAAATGTGTGAAAAAAGTGGGTTTTTTCAGCAAAAATCGAGGTTTGCAAGGGATTCTGGGTAAGAAAACGCTGGGGGATCTACGCATGCCATACCTCCCTGGAAGCCCCCGGGTGTCTTGTTTTCAGAAATATGTGGGTTTGGTAGGTTTCCCTAGATGGCCGCCGAGCAACGGGGCCAAAAACCCAGGTGACCCCCCTTGCAAAACCAGGTGGTTTGGAGATAGGCAAATTTGATGTCGCCTCACTACGTTTTGGGCCCTTGCCTGTCGCGGGTACTTGGGCATCCCAAGTGAGGCACCATTTTTATCAGGAGACCTGGGGGAAGGCTGGGTGATAATAAATTTTGTGAGCCCGGTGATGCCACACTTTCCCACACAAAAATGTGTGAGAAAAGTGGTTTTTTTTTTCAAGTAAAATTGAGGTTTGCAAGGGATTCTGGGTAAGGAAACGCTGGGGGATCCAGCAAAGCCATACCTCCCTGAAAGCCCCCGGGTGTCTAGTTTTCAGAAATATGTGGGTTTGGTAGGTTTGCCTAGATGGGCGCCGAGCACGGAGCTCAGAAACCCAGGTGACCCCCCTTGCAAAACCAGATCGTTTTCACAAAATTTGTTGTTTAGTTCTGCATTTTGAGCATTTTGGCACAATATTGCAAGAAAAATGTGACAGACATTTTGAGGTTTGCAGGACATTGTGGATAAAATAACTTTTTGGAATTCACCAGAGAGACATCCCCATGTACTCCCATGGGTTTACAACAATATCTACAGTTGGTAGGTTATTCTTAGATGGAATGTACACCTTTGCAGAGAGACTAAAAAGACAAAGATTCCTCCACAGCCATCTATTCCTCAAACACACGCATACATACTGGTTGGATTTGGCACGAGGGCGAGTGATGGTTCAGTATATAAAATTTTATTAACAAGAAATTTCACAAAAATGAAATGCACTGTCAATTAAATGGACAAAAATAAGAATCAGTGACTCGCAGCTCGTGAGCTGTAAAGCAACTGCAAGGCACCAACCGCTTTACAGGCCATTCACACACCTTTCGTACGTGATACACACAAGACCATTCACACCACCATGCACGAAACCAACACATCACAACATTCACTAAAGGCGACAAGGTGTACACCCTGCTTCAGAAAGACAAAAAAGACCGATATTACTGCACAGCTATCTAATCCTCAAACACACACACGTACTGTTTGGATTTGGCATGAGGGTGAGTGATGGTTCAGTATATAAAATTGTATTAGCAAGTGATTTCACAAAAATTAAATGCACTGTTAATAATTGAAAGGACAAGAAACTGAACCATTGACTCACAGCTCGTGAGCTGTAAAGCCACGACAAGGCACCAACCTCTTTACAGGTCATTCATACACCTTTCATACGTGTGACACATACAAAACATTTGCACCGCCAGCCGCGGTACCCATCACATTACAACACTCCCACCAGCAGACAGCGCCATTCAATGGCCCATCACTTTCACACGCCCACATTCCTGACAGAGCAACTACACAAACTGATGAATTGCATGGAATGGCGCTCAGCTAGCAGTGTGTGTAGTGACCAGCAGCAAGTCACTATTCACAAACCGCCAGCTGAGCGCCAGTCCATGCACACCGCCAACCAAGCGCCAGTCCATCCACACCGCCAGCCAAGCCCCAGTACAAACACACTGCCAGCCAAGAGTCAGAACAAACACACCGCCAGCCAAGCGCCAGTACAAACACACCGCAAGCCAAACGCCAGTCCACGCACACCGCCAGCCAAGCGTCAGTCCACACACACCACCAGCCAAGCGCCAATCCAAATACACCGCCAACCAAGCGCCAGACCACGCACACCGCCAGACAAGCGCCACTCCACGCATACCGCCATAACATTTAGGAATTTTTTTTATATAAATAAGAAAACACAAACAAATTGCAAATAGATAAAAATCTACTAACACAAAAACTGAAACTAAATACACTACAAAAATGCCAACCTTGAAACTGAACAAAAAATATCAAACAATAGAGGCCAGGCAGTTCACTTTACCACTCATGGATGCTCCCAAAAATTATTTTGAGTGTGGTACATTCTAAAACAAGCAGGCACACACAGCCCAGGGTTAGAAGGACACTCGGGGCAGTATATACGAACCTCTTTCCGCATACCTCTTTACCAACAGACTCTACATCTCCTACTGGTAAAGTCTTTTGAGGGTGTGGGTGGAATGTGATCAGGAAAGTAGCGATCTTTCAATATAGCAACATCCTCCACCACTCCAACTCTAGGAACACTTGCCTGTTCCACTAAAACAAGGCTGCCTATTACAGACTCCTGAAACTTAGCAAAAGTCATCTTTGACTCGGGACAAGAATCTTGGAACACAACAAAAGCATTAAAGGTTGCCAAGTGGAAAAGATGGATAGCCACCTTCTTGTACCAAATGTAAGCCTTACGAAGAGCACCGTAAGGTTCCAACCTCTGATCTACTCTGTCAACACCACCCAGGTGCCTATTATAGTCTAAAATGCACACAGGTTTGCACACTTCAGCAACCTGACCCCAAACAGTCACAGGTGCAGTGCTTTCATCATGGATGGTAGTCAGCATGTAGACATCTCTCCTATCTGAAAACTTTACAGCTAGAAGCTCCTCGCAATGCAACGCACTGCACTGTCCCCGCACAAGCTTTTGACAAACAAGTTCTTTTGGGAAACCTTTACGGTTAGAGCGGATTATGCCACAAACAACAGTGTCCACTTTGGCCAATTCCCTGAACAACCGCACACCAGTGTAGACGTTATCTACATATAAATGGTGGCCTTTGTTAAAAAATCCTCTACCAAGTTCCCACACAATTTTCTCAGTGACTCCAAAAGTGGACGGACAACCAGGGGGGTTAATCCTGGATTCCTTACCGGTGTACACCCTGAAATTAGAGACATATCCAGTCACTGTCACACTGCATATACAGCTTAATTCCACAGCGTGCCCTCTTACTAGGAATGTATTGCCTAAAAACCAAGCGGCCCTTGATCAACACCAAAGACACTTCCACTGCAATTTCTTTCCCTGGAGCATAGATCTCAGAAAATCGATCAACAAAGTGATCAATGACAGGCCGAATCTTAAAAAGACGGTCACAATCAGGGTGATCTTGTGGCAAAGCTAAACCATTATCGACAATATGCATCGTCCGAAGCAGAAGCAAATACCTATCATGACTCATGACTGCCAGAAATATAGCAGTTGCCATCCAGGGACTAGTAGACCAAAATGAAGCCTTTGATGGCTTCCTTAGCAAGTCCATCAAAAAAGTTAAACCCAAGGACTTCTTCATCTCTTCCAGATTTGTGGGAGTCCACCGGGTAGCTCTAGAGTAGGGCTTAAGCCTGGCACTGTTGTCCCTCAAAAACTGTTTGGCATACAAATTAGTCTGCTCAACAATCTCTGCCAAAAACACATCATCCATAAACAACTGAAAAAAATATATCGGCAAAAAGTTTTCAGTATTCACTCTACACCCTGGAACACCAGTAAAGTCTGGCAATGCCGGCTGCACCATGCCTGGGGCAATCCAGAGGTCATCTCTTTCAACAGGAAGCCTTGCAGCCCCATGCTGCATCCCAGCTGCCTCTTGTCTCACTATACCAACGGGAAGTCTTGCAGCCCCAGGCTGCTGCCCAGATGCCTCTTGCCGTACTATCAGCACATCAATGTCCTCCTCTAACACAGGCACTTCATCCGCACCAAGAGTAGCTTCATCTGCACTGAGTGTATCTTAATCATTGGATGATGCCATGTGGAGAGGAAACTCACTGCCTGAATCTTCCCCTCCCACCTCTGCCTCAGAATAAGAGTCAGTCTCTGGACCATGGTCAGAGGAAGAATCAAAAAGCATTGCAACATCCTGCTGAGCAGTAATCCTGCGGCTAGCCATTATCCTTAGTAAGAAAGGAGACTGCACAAACAAGTCAACAACCAACACTGCAAAGCAAGTAAAAAAAATGTGTGCCTTTATCACAAAGATCTAAATACTCAAAAACTATACGATTCACTTACAAGGGACAGCTACACTCACCAGCACCTACTCTGCAAAGACACAGCAAAAAATCAACGATATCCCACTAGAAAGAAGAAAAAAACAATTAATCTACAGAAAACAAAATACACATCAAGCACAAATGCAAAACATTTTAGAAGCCAAACACACTGGTATTATTACACACTTTGCAAAAAACACATTACATTGTAATTGTACAAAAAATGTCTCTTACCAAACACATGCAACTACACAAACAGCAGAACCACCAGTAACGAAACCGCAACCTGCAACAGTCTAAAGAGCAAAAGCCTTGAACTAGAACAAAAAGGAGGAAATAAAACATTACAATCTACAAGAAATAAAAACAATACACATTATACACAGGCTATGTCACTACACAAATGGGGTCAGAAAGGCCAAATACACAGGCTGAATACACATAAACAAATATATGTCCCCTGGAGGCAACCAATTAATTTATTTTTAAATCCCTGGCTCTAGAGGGCATTTCTGCCCCCCCCCCCCCCCCCCCCCCCGAGGCCAGAAACACCAAAAATATATATGAACTGTCCCCAGGAGGGGGGTGGGGGGGGGGGGGGCAGAAAAGTCCTACAAATTAATTAGGCCCATAAGGAAGTGAGGGGTCGCTTCCATTTAAAATGTAAAACACTCCCTGGTGTCTAGTGTGATTTTGTGCCCCCCCCCCCCCCCCCCCCGGGGCAGAAAGGCCAATTAAACAAATTGATCTGACCCCGGGGGTGGGGTAGAAAATACTTTTTTTTTTTAAATATGGTCCCTGGAAGCTTCCAATTAAAAAAAAAAATAACAATACCCTGGCTCTAGTGGGCTTGTCCGACCCCCCTGGGGCCAGAAACGCCCAAAAATCAAGCTATTTGCCCCAAGGGGGGCAGAATAAAATTTTGAAAAATATTTGGCCCCCTGGAAGCGTCCCTTGCCCAGGGGGTCGCTTCCATTTTAAAAAAAAAAAAATTCCCTGGTGTCTAGTGGGCTTTTCTGCCCCCGCCCCCTGTAAAAAACCTGATCTGCCCCTAGAGGGGGCAGAATATACTTTAAAAATATTTTGTGCCCCTAGAAGCGACCCTTGCCCAAGGGGTCGCTTCCGATTTTTTTAAAAAACAAATTGCCTGGCTGTAGTGGGCTTTTCTGCCCCCTGGGTCCAGAATCGGCCAACAAACGGCCGATCAGTCCAGGGGGGGGGAGATTAGGGGGGCAGAAAAGTATGATTTTAAAATTGCCCCTTAGGTAGCGACCCTTGCCCAAGGGGTTGCTTCCTTTGATCGAAAAAACGAATCCCTGGTGTCTAGTGGGGCACTCCTAGTGCACGATTGTGACGCTGTGCACGATCGTGCACCAGGAAGATGTTCCATGGTGGCATGCTTCATCATTGGGTTCTTCCCGCCTTCTGCGGGAGGGGGCATGCTGCGACCGACGAAGACCTGGGAGCACTTTGTAAACTATAAGGTAAAGGATGGTATAAGAGTTACAGGGTCTAAATAGATGGCATCTAGAATAGGTAGATGGGCATCAAATTAGCAACAAAGTAATACTGTAATTTCAAGTGAACAAGGTAGGTCCCGAAATCATCAATGCACTGCTTTCATAGTTATCAACCCAGTTATTTTTTCCTACTGGTTGGAATCAAGATTTCAGAACTTTTGCTTGACATCTTTTAAAGGCCTTTGCTTTTGAAAGCGTTAATTTGATGGGTGTATTTAAATGGTTTTTTCCTATATTTCTCAGTACAATTCCACACCTATAACACAGAAATGTCCAAAACCACAATCGCATGGTTTGCTTTTTATCATTCAAACCATAGGCGATTACATGTCCTTTCGGAGACTTCAGAAACTGACAGCAGGAGGCAGTTTGATATAACCTCAGGTAGTAGAAGCACTCCAATCTACCTCAGAAATATCAAGAATCCATCCCATTAAAAGATCAACAAAAGATATCCCTTCTTTGCAGGAAATGGCCAGGCGGGTCCTTCAGAAAATGAACTGTTAACACCATTTTGGCAGTCCCCTCGCAGCATCAGAGGGCTCCATTGGAATCCCAGACTATTACAGCTGAGTCCCAGAGCACAGAAAACCCAACTAATGTCGGTGATCTCCCTCAGGACAGGAGATTCCCTTGCCCCACAGATCACATTTTGCCTTTAAATGCATCCGCTAATTGAGGTGACCATTCCAGTACATCTTTGTTGCCTTAAAGTTTAGGAACTGTTCTCTGAATTCATAATCCTTCCCAACACCTATGTTATTTTGTCTTTCTTCTTAAGTATACATTTGTGAAAGAAAGTGGTTATTGTGTGAATGACTTATCAGATATTCATTGATTTATATTACATGATTAAAAAATATGTGCTGCATAAGATGCCGAATCTAATCTTTTTAGGAACTTCATTGCTTTGTTGGTTCTATAACTAATATGGGTTGTTTAATTCTAGTTAGAGGATTGTCTACAGCAAAGTCTACACATCCGCCATTTGAACAGCACATAGTTAGCTTCATAGTTTAGCCTGTAGGAAAGTGGGTTTCTGTTGCAGTAACGCCCTCACCCCCATTTTTTGCTAGATGTCTGATGCACTTTGACTTGATCTGTTATGGGTCCCTGCCAATCAGGTTCCCAGGGCATGTATTCTTTCCCAAAATGGTACCTTTGTACTCATAATTGTCATCTCTCTGGCCACATGTAAGTCCCTTGTAGAAGTTGCCTTGAGTACCAAGGGCATTGTGATCAGGGAAGGCCTCTAAGGGCTGCAGCTCATATCGTGCCACCCTTAGAGGTCCTGTACCTTAATAAACACACCCTGCCATTACAGTTTGTGTGTTTTGGTGCAGTGAAAAGTGAAGAGTCGACATGGCATACATACCTGTATGCCATGCCTGCAACCTATGCCTGTGCCTATGGTATAGGTAAGTCACCCCTCTGACTGGGTGCACTATACCACTGGTGAGGTTACAGTTGCACGAGCACTGTACGTCTAAAGTTCTAAGTCCATTCTTAAACATTGTAAGTGCAGTAAAGCCATAAAGTGTATGTGCAGTACCATAATGGCTTTCCTGAATTCTGGGACGTTTGGTAGCAAACATCTCAGCATAATAAACCCACACTGTTGCCAGTGTGGAGTTTATTATAAAAATGCATTCCGGGGACATCTTAGAGATGATCCCTGAAAAACAACAAGTCTCTGATGGGTTCCCTGACTCGTAAACCCAGCCTGATAACAAGAGACAAGTTTATGGACCCCTGGTGTGGGAGCTTTCGCTCCCTGGGCCCAGAAACATAGCTTTTCCTAGGCAGAAGTGTTTACACCTCCCACAGGTCAGGAAGAACCATTTGTGGCAGGGGAGCTTCAAAGGCGTTGCCGCCTTTACAACGCGATCCCCAGCCTCTTCTGCTATCTGGAGCTGGCCCCCTTCCTGTCTCATCCCCTTACGGCGAGAACACAGGTGGGGGAAATTAGAACAGCCCAGAAGGTGTGCCCCCCTCTGCCACCCCACCCCTCAGGTGGGGGAGACAATGTGAAGCCCACCCTTCAGTGCCCGCCATCCTGCAGATGGTACACACTCTCCAATAACGGTTAGGGATTGTGCCCACTCCCTCATGTGGGTTGAGCACACTAAGGTTGTAGTCACCCTAGGGTCAGTAGCACATTGGCTACTAGCTCAAAACCCTTAAAATGCCCCCTAATAAATGAAGTAGTTAGGGGGCAGCCCTAAACCCAGAAGGCAGATTCCTGCAACTTACAAAGGAGGACAGAAGTTGTACAGCAGAGGAGACTACTGAGAAGAACTGACTTGGCTCCAGCCCTACCTCTGCAGTTTCCGGAGATCCTGGACCAAAATTCAAATAGTCCTGCTGCAAGCGACCTCCAGAACACCTCGGAGGACTGTCTGCCTTCTACAAAGACAGGATCTCCTGCGAACAGCAGCTCTGTTTGGCCCGAGTCAAAGTGGTCCACCCGTCCCAGCGCTCCAGAGTTCGAGTCCACTGTGAGTTTACCCCTCCAGGACTCTGTCGCCTGCAGCCTCTGCACAGAGCTCCCCTTACCCCCACGACGAGAGGCACATAAGGTGAAATCAGACTTCAAAAGTCACCCCTGCATCTGGGCTCCCTGCACCCTGGAGAAGAGCACCCAAGGGGCGCCTACGTCCCCGAGCTCTCCAACGTATCTGCCCAGCTGTTGGTTACTCCTGGAAGACTTCCTGGACGAGCCTGCTGCCAAAATCCAACAAGCATTTGCAATGCAATAGGTCTCGCAGCATTAAAGTTTGAGTTATTGGCATTGTATATGACAATGTGTTGCATGAAATTTTTAGCAAAGTCTGTATTGGTGTATTGCAAGATGATAGCGGTGGAGTGGGGGATGGATGGATGGATGGAGTGGAGGGGATGGATGGATGGAGTGGGGGGATGGATGGATGGAGTGGGGGTGATGGATGGATGGAGTGGGGGTGATGGAGTGGGGGGAATGAATTCATGTGTGCATTAAAGTGGGAGTCAGTAGGAACTGACGGATGGCTATACTTGTAAATTAGTCCTTCATGCAGTTCAATGCAAGCATTCAATCGGAGGCAGAAAGATATACACAAACAGCCAATGGCATTAGACAATAGATTAATACTATTATTGGTCAGCCAAGGGGTGACTGACAAAAGTCTCAAACAATTGGCTAAAAGGGTTGGTCGAAGAAAGACAATGGTTGAAAGAGGCGGACCCTAATTCCATCATGTATATTGCCATCAAGTGAACCTATTAACAGCTGCACTGTCAGACCTAAAAACCATCCACCTGACTTGGAAAGGCGGTTCTGTTGTTGTTTTCCCAGGCTCGCAGCGGGAGGGAAAGGAGTCTGCTAGTAGTTGGTCATTCCAACACAATAAGACAGGGCAGAGTCACGAATGATTCGGTGAAAGGTGAGTCAATATGTTAACTCGGCACAGTAATTGAGCAGTTACATACTGAATGCCTTGATCAGTCTATGGGAATGCTAGGCCATGTAATGTCCATTCTCGCAAAGAGGAGTGTACAAACAAAATGCTTGATGGCAAGCGCTGGCAAGATCTTCGGTGATTGTAGGAAGATCTTATTAGGATGTCTTGTTAACTCTTAAAGGTTCAGCATATATTCTGAAAAAAAAATATTTGTAGATTTTTAAAATCATGATCACCAGAACTATACTCCCTTTCCTGTTCCCCGTTAAAAAGAATGGTAATTCTATTTCTGAAGTTACAGAGAAAGTAGGTTTATGCAGGATCAACAGTGATGCTTGCACTTTGTGACAGTTTTTAGTTTCCACAGTCAGGAGAAGACAACAAAGGATGCAGAGTTTCTGAAGACTAAAATAACCCATCACGGGTAAATGAGCTTGAGAGCAACTACGGCTTGGGGCATTAACTGAGATGAGGTGAATTAAATGTATACAAGAAGATCACTGGAAGGGCAGTGATGCGTGACTATGGTTTCATGTTCACACAGTGTGACTGGTTCCAGAAAAAGAATAATTGTGTCCCTGCTGCCTGATAGGACACGTGACTGGAAGAAGCAATGGACGGCTCAGATGCCTGAAGCAGCAGCAGAAGGATCAGTGCATACGGCAGACCGGTACTGAAACCCAAGCAGCGGGATCTGCATTTTATCCATTCCAGGGACACAAATAGTTGGCCAACCGCAAAGGAGTAGCAAAATAAACGACCCCTTGTTTGACAATGACCTTGACAATTAGAAGATAGGGCATCATCACACGAAGGAACAGTCATGTTTTACAATCGAGTAAACAGTAACGTTTCACGCTATATAAAACTTTATAAATAAATAAATACACAGGACTAGGAACACAGATACTGGTTTACTTTCGGAGCCAAACATGCGCAAAGAGGTTTATAAGCATACACAGCTATGGCTGGAAAACAAATAAAATTAATTAAAAACCTTTGAACAGTCCTTTCTTTACTGCAAAAGACAACCTCGTCTTCGCAAGGCTCTTGAAGATGAAGTTTAAAGAACAGCTGAAACGTGCGTAGAACGTTCTGCAGAGATTGTAGAAAATGAATGTCAAACAGTCCTTTAAAAGCCTCCTTCAAGGATCTGTTAAAGGTGCAGGATCAAAATCTTACACATTTCCTTAATTACTGTTTCCTTGTACAATCTTTTCAAGCTGCGCACAGGGAGCTATGCATAAGATATGCAATCTCGTTATCAGGAGCATGACCACGTAACCCTCAAAACTAACAATAGTTGAGTGGGAACCTTTCAAATGAAATGTACTCTGAGTCACTGAGTACGAAGACTTTGGTATCATAACCAACACAATAACGCTCCGGTCACAGCGCTCGGGGAACACCTCTGCTCGCTTCAGTCATCAGCTGTCAATCTCAACATTCTAGAACGGCCAGCTGATGACAAGAAGAGAGGCAAAGGGGGACGGTGCCCGAGTGAACAAAAGTACAATGAATACAACACATCTTCCCCTTCTGAAATAAACAAGTCGAGGATGCTGCAAACATAAAATATCCAGGAAAATGCAAACATAAAATATCCAGGAAAATGCAATGTCTAATAAGGGATTCTGATATTCGCACTGAAAAATGCAAGATGGAGACTGCTGGCATTATTTCTACTCCTGCCGACAAAGTCATTGTGTTGACTAAAAGATATTAAAAAATCACCGCCGCAGCCCTGCTTGAACAGGAACCCAGGCAACCTGTGTTGGGATGGGGGCGGGGCTGCAAAAAGACAGGAAGCAGACGGGAGCCTACCCCGCGCTCCTGTGCCCGTCAGCCGGAAGATTTGCGTGTTAGCTAGCGGGGCTCCCGTGCTCGTGGAGAGCCCCGCCTGTTGCTGAGAATGACCCGCTGCCTGCCGCGGGAGAGAGGGACAGAAGAAAAGAAGCCAGTGAGTGGGGTGTGATGGGGGGGATGTGTGCACGCGCGTGTGTGTGTCTGTGTGTGCGCGAGTGTGTCTGTGTGTGTCTGTGTGTGTATGTATGCGTGCGTGTGTAAAAAGAGCCCGATGGCTGGTGGGGGGAGGGAAAGTGAAACTAAGCAGCAGGCTTGCAGTGGAGACAGGAGATGGGTGTGCGCGCGTGTGTTTCAGTCTGCGCGCGGCCTGCGCCGGTCCGATTCCAGAGCCTGCGTGTGTCCATCTCCTGTCTCCTGGGAAGCACAGCCGCTGGCAATAGGTCTCTGGCGAGACCGCGCTTTCGCGCGGTAATCGCCTCGAGACCTAAAAACCAGCATCCTCCATAGGATTACATTGGACTCTCGACCTCTCCTAAGCACCATACACCTGGCGGCCCCTGCGCTGCTGGCGGTGTGGACTTGGTGCTGACCAGGGACCCCCTTTGTGCTGACCTTAACCATAGGAGCTTGGCTTTCAAGGCCAAGTGGCCTGCCCGTGAGCAGCCCCCAACCGAAGGGCCTCTTAGCCCTGTTGACTAACATTGGGCCCCTGCACTCTGCACCCAGCAGCCCCAGGGACGCTGGTGGTGCAACTTGAGTGCCCATCTAGACCTTGGGGAACATTGGTACCAACTCCCAAAACCCCCACTTGTAAGATGTTTACTTACATGTGAAACAGCTAACACGTGTTGAACTCATGTTTGTATGGAAAAGAGATAACTAATTGCAAAGTCTAAAAAGTCTTACTTACTGTGTATTGTAAGATCCTTCGGTGTGGTATTTAGGCCTCAGTATTCAATGTAATCTGAAAGTAATGAAAAAGTATCCAGAACGTAATTACTATGTAAGTCAAACTGCTTTTTAAAGTGATACCAACATATAACAATTGCAAATCCATCCTCATTTGCGTTTCTCTGTAAAGGTTTGCAGTTGAAGGTATATTTTACCTACTTGTACCAAGTCCTGCTTGGTTCTAGAAATACAATTCAAGAATACCTTTTTTTTATACTTCCCCAATTGGTCGGGATTCTGTCGTTGAATGTGTGCCATCAGTCTTGTTTGAGTGAATACATTAAATGCTTAACACGCTCTCTGGTTTAGCCTGACTGCTTCCCCACACTACCACAAAGAGAGCTGTTAGAACTTAACTTATTTAGCCTCTGCTATTCTTCTGGGGACTCACTGGACTCCTTGCACAGTGTACTTTACTTTGGTATAGTATATGCAGAGCCAGCTTCCTTCAGATAGGCAGACCGAATTATTTAATCAAGAGCTACAAAGATATCTGCATTATGATCTTACTCGTCAAATTAGTTGGGTCTGGCTTTGGTTATGATAACTCTTTTCACATCAATAGGAGTAAACATGATTCTTTATTTTGCCTTGATATCATGCCAGAATACAATCTAGTCTACTGCCCACTCCTTTAGAGAATCCTACAGTTACACGGGGACTCAGATCTCTTCAAGCAGAATGGAAAAAAGATGAAACACCATGCAGGAAACATTTACTGTGTAAGAAATTTCAGAAGGGAACCCCAAAAAGAGACTTTCTTACCTGTGTCACACATTGTAGGCACTTACCCTATGCATGGTCCTTCACACACCTCAAAATTGGGAGCTGAGTCAGAAGCCGCTGAGTCCATCTTTTAGGAGCTCAGTGAAAGGGCAAGGACTCCATCTTCAAGGACTGGCACCAACTGAATCTCAACACCAAAACGTCAGTCTGATGATTGAGTAGAAGGGAAGGTTCCCGTTTGCCTGTGGTTCCAGTGATAGTGTACACAGGATTCACATTTGGGCACACTAAAGTATACCAAAAAGTGATGGATGGAATGCTTGAATTAATCTCGGCCAGTAATTACTTGGGCTGTGTCCCAATCCACTGTTATTTTGCACACCAGGTCACCTGAGTTTGGACTTAGCTATATGCAAATCTATCTTGACCCTGCTCCAATCGGAGCATTCTAGCCCAAACTGCCAAGTCATGTCCTGCCTGAACTGGAACACAAGCAACCCAGTACCGGTTTCGCCAGAGTTATGGTCTCATCAGCCAGGTACACTTTGGTATCAGCAACAGTGTGCACGGCACCCACGTCTTAGCATACTCGTCCCACTTAGAGTGGCACACTAAAGTATACATAAAAGTGGTGGCTGGAATGTTTGAATTAATCTCAGCCACTGGTAATTACTCAGGGATGCACCCCAATCCATTGTTATTTTGCACGCCAGGCAACCTCAATTTGTACCTAGCTATATGCAAATCTGTCTTGACCCTGCTCCAATCAGAGCAGTCCAGCCTGACCTGCCAAGCAAAGTCCTTCCTGAACCTGAACACAAGCAACTCGGTACCGGTTTTCCCTGAGATAAAGGCTCATCGCCCAGATGCTGCTTGGTTCCAGCTAAACAGTGTGCACGGGACCCACGTCTGTGCATACCCATCCCACTTAGGGCGACAGACTAAAGTATACAAAAAAGTGATGGATGGAATGCCTTAATTAATCTCAGCCACTGCAAATTACTCGGGCCGCATTCCATCCATTGTTATTTTGCACATCAGGTCACCGCAGTTTGGACCCACTCTGGCAGATGGAACAGCTTTATTGTATGGTGGGTGAACTATAACGTGGATCCCTTGCAGGCCAAGTTGTCTCCGGTCCTGCAATACACACTTTCTTTTCCTTTAAGTGGTTGTAGAATAGGCATTTTCAAGGGGTATTTTAGCTGCTTTGTCTGCATTCCTCCTGTCTGTTGGAAAGGGTTTGACAAATATGTATCCTCCTACTCCTTTTGCTTCAGTAGGACCAAAAATGAACCTGGACCTTTCTTGTGGGGGCTTTGTATGAGCAGGAAACGTCCTTTTGAACAAAAACTGTATTACGAAAATCCTTTAGAACAAAAGCGGCATCACAACAGCGTCCCTAGTACGCCTGTCTTTATGCCAAATTGTTCACTATCGCGTCAGAAGACTAAGACTAAGGGAAGGGGAAGGTGTGGTGTTAGGCTAAGGGAAGGGGCAGTTTTTAGAGCAAAGGGTGTAGGTAGGGGTTTAGGGCTAAGGGAAGGGGTGGTTTTAGGCTAAGGGAAGGGTCGGGTTTTCGAGCTAACGGTGTGGGGAGGGGTTAGGGCTAAGAAAAGGGGCGCTTTTAGGCTAAGGAAGGGGCGGTTTTAGAGCTAAGGGTATGGGGAGAGGTTTAGGGCTAAGGAAAGTGGCGGTTTTAGGCTTGGGGGAAGGGCAGGTTTTTAAGGCTAAGGGAGTGGGGCGGTTTTACGGCTAAAGGTGTGGGGGAGGTTAGGGCTTAGAGTATGAGGGGGGTTTAGGAGTGTGAAGCCCACTGACCACTCTGCACCATCCCTGAGGCGACTTGCGCTTTCCCTTACTCGGGCCGCAGCTCTGGCATGGGCAGTGGACTGTCACCCCCCCTACCAGACATGCCTGCAATGTCTGCTTTAAGGTGAGAGGAAGAACAGAGCATAAACTAAATACCGATCATCAAAGCAGCTTGTAAAATTCCCATTGGAAAGATGGACAAAAAACAAGTAAGTGTACTGTATAATTTCTAAAAGAGGAAATTGGCATGATTAAGGCATGCATTGTTACAATATGTAAGTTAGCACTCTTCGTGCCAGCGTACTGATGTACTTCATTCTACAAACTGGCATGATAATGATAGCTTTGAACTAACGAATTGGTTATGAATGCCGTCGGCCTAATGGCTTTCGTACTAACAGCATACAACCTGTTTGAGCCCCATACACATTTGTCCAATGAGAATGTGACTCTCAAAACTGTGTTTTTGGTGGTGATCACCTCCACCAAATGGCTGAGTGTGTGACAGGGTCTCAGGTCTCGTCCTTCTAGTACCTCTTTCTGTCTCAACAAATTTATGTTGAGAATTATGGCTGTCTCCAGCCAAAAGTGATCAATCACTCTTCCATCCTTTTGTGGAAAGTGAGCCCATAATTCTATCGATGCCCAGGCTGCTGGCGCAAACCGCCTCTTAGTTCCCATGTTGAATAATTACCAAATAAAGAGACGGGCGCTGGAAGCAGGAATCAAGAACAGAGTTTTAATTTCTCATGAGGAGAGCCAGTCATTTCGGACACGAAACACAGTGTCTTTCGGGAGGTGCTCTAACAAGTGAGCTGAGACTCTTGCTTTTATACCTTACAAAACATTCGATGGTACAATCAGGGCAGTATGACGCAAAAGAAAGACATCCCTATAATCCTCGTGGTGATCCTACTCCACATACGTTCACAATGGGGACCCTTGACCTGCTGATAAGAGGGGAGGGCAATCACGCAACTGGGTGTTTCGTAGGATGTGTACGCCTGATCATAACCCAGGGGGTGGGGTGGCTAGGACCAATAGTGGATCCTTTGAAGAGGGGTGACTTCATACAATGAGGGCAGTAAATGGTATCTCCTGGCTTAGGTGATGGCCTCGGACATGTGTGGTCAGCCGGACTCGGGGGGGAAGGGGTCATCAAAGGAGTGGTATTCATGCCACGTGGACAATCGAGCGCGGAGGGAAGGCTTGTCAACAGGGGGGCATTCATGGAAGGGAAGGAGGTGCTGGTCAGGCGCGGCTGTGACTCTCAAGGACAGGGCCTTGCGGAAGAAGAGGGTTTATGACTTGCTCATGTGAGGAGAAGGAGGGGGCCAGGGTGCGCGCAGGGTCAGAGCCGCACAGAGGGAGAGAGAGAGATCGATCCTATGACCTGTACATGAGAGAACAGGGGCAGTCAGATACAGCTGGGGGGCTAGGTCAGCTGAGGCGAAGGATGCTTCTTCGAGAGGGAAATGGGGAATGCCTGGGTCAAGCAGGAGGGTTGCCTTTCACATCAGGATCGCGCAAAGGGAAAGGGTTTCATGGTCTATACATGAGAGAGGGGGTGCAAGATACGCGCAGGAGGGAAGCCGGGGATTCCAATGGGTAAAAAGGCCATGGTGCCCAGAACGGTTGTACATATGCATAGGGGTACGGGCTCTTACTGGCAGGGTGATACGGTCAATAATTTACAGTATTCATGGTGCCCACAGGGAGAGGAGTGGGAGAAGAAGGGGAATGAATGCTGTCTATGTACATCAATTTCTTTAACTTTCACAGTCGCCCCTTTTTACATAACAGCAGTCATTTTTGCAACTGACGGGTTTACAGGTCTGCAGGTATCGTTGATGAATTAGCATTTTGTTAATACTATTATGTGGCGTACAATCATAGACAGTTAAGGCGATGGGAAGAATGCAGTACATAGGGAATTACATTTTCGTTGTGTTCCTGACAATTAAACGCACTACATAGCATAAATCTTTCTGACTTAAAAATGTGACCAATGAACAGTTTTGAGTTGAGAGCGGAATTCAGTTCAATACACAAGATCTCTTCGTCACAGTGTCTTTTTATCAGCGAGCCATCACTGGTAGGCTCTAATCCGGGTACTTTCGTTGGCGCTGTTGAGCACCGGCGGTGGAGCTATAGGTCCAGCTCCGTTCTATCCTTACGCGTTGCAGGGTGCGGTCAGTCCTCTGCTGTTAGACCACAGTCCTGTTCCCTAAACAATCCGTTTGGCGGCGCCTTATGCTCGGCACCTATAGTTCTATGGCAACACCCTATTCCCATATAATTGCAGTTCTTTCCTTTGGCAAAAAGTCACGTGGGAAAGAGGGTGAATGTTGTTCAAATAGTCGATAGGAGAGAGAGAGAGAGCGCGGAGTTGGGTCAGAGTTCCTGGGACACACAAAAGGGACCAAGGGAGCAAAGGATAACAAGCAGGCAGGCCCATCAATCGGGCCCAAAGAAGGCGGACGGAGACTCCAGGCACACGTGGGTTAGCAGTCGGAGGGCTTCAAGGCGGCCCGTCATTTTTCATTTTCCACGTTGAAATTGCGGTCTCGTCCCGTGTCTTGTTGCTCTGTAGCTCCACCTCTGGTCGATGTCATACGTGTCCCAAGATCTGCAGTCAGGCTGTACGTCACATCTGACCCATCTCCTTCGGTGATCGTGAATCTTTGAATAGGTACAAGACAACGTTTTAGAAAAATGGCAGAAGAAGATATCTACGCATATGAATTCCTCCCTCAATTCTACGCATTTGAGAGTTTATGCTCATCGGTCACAGTCAGAGGTCTATTACCAAGCAGTGCATGTGTCAGCATTCCTACTTAGTTTATGGCAGGTTTATTCATCGTCCCATTTAGAATTCAAGTGAGGATGAAATGATATTTCCATCAACTGTGCATTACATCATATTCAACATTTGCGGAGCATTTCCCTTCAGGACTGGCTAACCTTTTCACACAGGGCGGGGGCGCTACCGTCGAGAGTCGGGCAAAACAAGGTTTTCTCGAGGGTCAACAGCTACTCATGATCATCAGGTTTATATCCGGGACAGCAGCTGGGGTCTATCAAAAATGGGGCGGGGATGCTTCGGGCGCTTGCGCTTGGGTGCGAAGGGGTGGGGCAATCTGGGCATTAGGTGTCAATCTAAACGTTGGCGTTCGTCTCTGAAGAACAGACATAAGGTGCCATTGACATACAGTTCCCCTATGAATAGCCAGATTTGGGGGACCTTAGCCGTCTTACCTGTCCTTTCCTTTTCAGCCAATTCAAGTTCATCTATTTTTGTAGAAAGGAGAGGTAGTAATATGGCAAGTTACAGTCATTTTTATTTTGGTCAATTTCGCTGAACACTTCCGCGTTCAATAAGTATCAAATCAGACTGGTGCCGGTGAGGCACAATTTTACCAAAAAGAGGGAGAGAAAATAGGGAGACTCTCATAGAGAGTGAGAGTCGTCCGCAGTCTAAACGAGCCATTCGGTACACGTATGACATGTAAAGAGAGAGAGAGAGATAGAGAGAGAGATAAGGGGGCGGAGAGAGAGAGAGAGATAAGGGGGTGGAGAGAGAGAGAGAGAGAGAGAGACGTGTACGAAAATAGGTCATTTAGTGCGCTCACAACACAGAACAGCAAAGGTCAGGTAACATGCAAATACAGACAGAGGGAAGACATAAATCCGTACATTACACACATAAACTCAGACAGGGAAGACAGCACATGCATTACACATATATAAGACATTCACGACAGGACAGGAAACAACAGATGGCCAACAAAATTCATATTATATCCTACATATATCTACTATCTTATTTATCTATGTGCTTAGCTCTTTCTACCCTTCCCTCCTTTTCCTTCTCGCCAGTTATGTCGGCCAGCGTTCCCAATTGTCAATACTTACACCTCAGTCGTTGGTCGGCCAGAAATTAGCCTGGTCGCGCTATTTTACCCGTGGTTGGATTTTAAACCATTTTTCAGTTTCTTCCTTTGGTGGGAACTTCTCCGGGCTGAGGCAACGGCAGGTATTGATCGGGAAAACAGTCGGACAGCTTGGCTATATCTGTAAGAGTGTGAGAAAGGGGGCAGTGCATTTTGAACATCGGCAACATTTCTAACTTCCTAGGCGGGTGGTGCCGTGGCAACCCTTACCCGTACAATTTTTCTTTGTCCTTTCCCTACCTAGTCAAAACGTCCAGTTATATTATTTAACGCGTCGTTTCTAGTCAAAAAAATTTTTTTTCGTCATTCAGTACTTGTCCAGTCTCTATGTCAGTCCATCCTCCCGTTGCTATGTTCTAAGGAGGAACAGTCATGTTTAAGTCTACGTCCTTTTTTTTAAAAAAAAAATTCTATTTGTCATAAGGACCATGCTCATATTCCCTTCTTCCCCTTCTCAATGGCGGTTCGATCATCGTCCTTCCATACATCAGCCAAGGTTCCGACGTGACCTGCAGAAGGGAGGAGAAAGAAGGGGTGGGGGGCAATATTCAAACCTCATCAGCATGCAGTAATCCGGAAATGTTTTTACCTACCACATACTCGACCTATCTCCACGTAGTGCATTTCTCTACCATCACGGCGTTTAAGCCCAGACAGACCAGAAATGTCAGACAGATAATCATCGACGATCTGCGTATCTACATGAGTTACTTGGTCGCAACCCCTTTTGATCGGGTACAAGGGTGGCGATCAGGTGGCATTTCCGTGGTGTCGTCTTTAGGGCTTCTAAAGCACTTTTCCGGCTGCCTGTGACACATAGTGTGGCTGCTAAATATCGGGTCCTTTTTAACCTTTAACCTTCATCATACTTTCTCGTTGCTCACAGTAGTAATACGTTCAAAACTCATTAATGCAACCGCTACAACTATGCTTTCGTTTTCAAAATACTTTTAATAAAAAGTGTTGACGTATAAATACAGGCCTACAACCCAGTGGACTGGCCACGGAGCAGATTGGAACTGTACATAGGAAGAACAAAGCTGGTGGCAGTTCGTTGCAAAAAGTGCGGCAGTGCAATAAAATCGTATTAAACTCCCCTACAGAGCAAACATGATGCATGTCAGTAATTCATCTTTAATAAATTCATAAATTCATTAGCCAATGTTCATTCATTACCTAAATTACACCAGTTCATTTTCCAACTCATAATCAGTACCCACCCTAAGTCAATTCATTGTCCAAGCACATACTCAATATCCTTCATATCTACTTTCATTATCCAAAATGTCATATATATATATCTCGGAGCAAAAAGCTCGCGCAATCAGGGTGCAACAAAGTACATTAAAAACGTCTCATTTTGTGTCGGCGCCATTTTGGGTGGGGTCAGGCAAGTTCCAGCACAGTCAGAGTGTCTCTAGTCTCGCATGGTTGGCCCAGAACTTTCCGTTGGCAGTTCAAAAAGTCTCGTGCTATGTGGTTAACAGTCTAACAAATGGACCATGAGTCAAAAGAGTGGGAAGGGCGGCAACAATTTTCCTACCGGGTCATCCTGGTGTTCTTCCGGAACTGAACAAGCCTGTGCCGTGGCGGCATTTTAGCCATTTCCGATCCGAGGCTGGTGCCGGCAGGAGTAGCACCGATGTCGTGGTTCCCAGCGAAGGGGGCGGGGGCACCCATGCAGGGGGTCGGGGGCCCCCCGGCTCTTATAGAATCTTCAAGGTCGAGGAGAGACGATATGGAGCGAGTGCCCGTCCTGGGCAGAAGATCGCTTTTTGATGTTGACCCTCTTTAAGCAAAGAGTGTTGGGGTGTCGCTGGAAGCCTCCACCTGGAGGGAGGTGGGGGAGGGTCGTTCGCGCCACCTCCCCCTTCCAGCGACCCCGCGCCGTTCCTCGGCTCCGTTGCCTCGATATTGGCCGTGCCAGCCATTGAAGATGGGGGGGGTGGTCGGCGGCTGAGGCAAGACAGCCCCCCCCCCTCCCTTTTTTGACATGTGGCGGGACTACCTCCAACTCTCCAGGGAGCTTGAAATGTGGCGGGACTACCTGTACCTATGCAGGCGATGGCATGCGGCGAATTTGGCATGTGGCGGGACTACTTGATTTGCCGCCGTTCTCGCCTTGGCTTCGGCCTTCGACGAAAGCCGGATCGGGTGAGAGAGAGGGGTGGTCGGTGGCCGAGGCAAGACAGCCCCCTCTCTCCCCGCGGCCTGCAGGGCGGCAGAAGAGAAAAGATGGAGAGGTCCTTGTCATCCTTTGGACCGCCTGCCCAACATCATCTCCTCCTGACCGTGGCCAGGCGAGTCCCTCGTGCCTCGAGGCCTCGCCTTCCGGATAGGCGTAACCGCGGACCTGTTGCACTTCGGGAGCTTCCGGAATGGGGGTAGGTACCTATTGAATTGTTTCTATTTCATGTGACCGTTATTTGGGCGTGGCGGGCAATGAGGCAGACATGTTGGGAGCAGGAACAGGCAGTGAAGCCTAGCTACCTCGTGGCTATTTTTGCTGTCAAAACCTTTTCGCCATTTTACATTTCTTATTACGAACTATTTCTAATGTTTCTTATTTTTGGTGAAGTCAAAAGCTCATCAGGGGGTTACTGACTTAGCCTGATTTCCTTTTATTTTTCTTTCTCTTCCTTAGCGTGTTTCGAGCTAAAGCTTTCTGTTAGTAGGGAACGGTGATCACTTCATATTTTTATGTGTCCTTTTCACTAGGGGGTACTTCTGGACGGACCAGGCGAGTTCCCTCCAATAAATGGTCCGGGGTGGAACGAGATTATCGATCAAAAGGGGAACATATATTCCTTCATTAGGGTATCATCCTGGACGGACCGAGCGATGTACTTCCACTTACTAGGGTAGCCTCCTGGACGGACCGGTCGGTCTATTTCTACTAAATGGCCCATGAGTAGAGAGCATATGTCCTCCATAAGGGTAGTCTCCTGGGCGGACCATGCGAGCTACCCCACAATAACCAACCAGTGGGGAGTGGGTAGGACTGACGAATTCACAAAGGGGCATAACCTACCCTTTTCTACTTGCAAAGACTAGACAGAATATTTCTATTTCACGTTGTTTGCAAATAGAAAATACCTCAAACGAAACAATTCCTGGGACAACAATGTCCAGGCAACCAACCAATCAATGGGGAGAAAAACAGGCATGACGGATTACAACGGGGACAAATGTCTGCATTACCTGCCCTTCGCTATCCATAAAGGGAACAGAATATTCCTATTCGTCTCTGTTTGTGGACAGGGAAGATCTCAAAGAGCAACAATCGATTATTAATCGACTTCAAACAATTCAGTGGGGAGAAAAGTAGGCATGACGGATTACAACGGGGACAAAAGTCTGCATTACCTACCCTTCTCTATCTGCAAAGAGGGACGACGTTCCTATTCGCCGCTGTTTGCAAACAGAGAATGTCTCGTTCTCAAAAGAGAACCAATATGTCAAGTAGCCCTCAAAGCTAAATGAACCAATACCAACCAATACAATATCAGTATACAAATACCGATTTCAATACAATCAATCAATCAATCAGGTGGATAGAACCACCCTACCAATCAGGCGTAAAAACACCCTACTTAATCTTACCCGGACCGGACCATACGGACAGTTCTTCGTCTTCCTCCTCCAGCGCCTGATTGTTCTCTTACTCCATGTAGCATTCCTGTGGGATTCCAGTCAGGACAATAGGTCGCTCAAGAGAGGTCCTTTTAGAATTGGTGAAGTTCTGTCGATCGGCAGCCGGGCTAGGGCCCTCTCAAGGCAGGTATACTCCGATCATTTTAGACGTTCACTTCTTCGTCTGGATCTCTCTTACCGAACCCTATGTCACTGATGGACCCCGCGTTGGGACGCCAATTGTGGAAAGTGAGCCCATAATTCTATCGATGCCCAGGCTGCTGGCGCAAACCGCCTCTTAGTTCCCATGTTGAATAATTACCAAATAAAGAGACGGGCGCTGGAAGCAGGAATCAAGAACCGAGTTTTAATTTCTCATGAGGAGAGCCAGTCATTTCGGACACGAAACACAGTGTCTTTCGGGAGGTGCTCTAACAAGTGAGCTGAGACTCTTGCTTTTATACCTTACAAAACATTCGATGGTACAATCAGGGCAGTATGACGCAAAAGAAAGACATCCCTATAATCCTCGTGGTGATCCTACTCCACATACGTTCACAATGGGGACCCTTGACCTGCTGATAAGAGGGGAGGGCAATCACGCAACTGGGTGTTTCGTAGGATGTGTACGCCTGATCATAACCCAGGGGGTGGGGTGGCTAGGACCAATAGTGGATCCTTTGAAGAGGGGTGACTTCATACAATGAGGGCAGTAAATGGTATCTCCTGGCTTAGGTGATGGCCTCGGACATGTGTGGTCAGCCGGACTCGGGGGGGAAGGGGTCATCAAAGGAGTGGTATTCATGCCACGTGGACAATCGAGCGCGGAGGGAAGGCTTGTCAACAGGGGGGCATTCATGGAAGGGAAGGAGGTGCTGGTCAGGCGTGGCCGTGACTCTCAAGGACAGGGCCTTGCGGAAGAAGAGGGTTTATGACTTGCTCATGTGAGGAGAAGGAGGGGGCCAGGGTGCGCGCAGGGTCAGAGCCGCACAGAGGGAGAGAGAGAGATCCTATGACCTGTACATGAGAGAACAGGGGCAGTCAGATACAGCTGGGGGCTAGGTCAGCTGAGGCGAAGGATGCTTCTTCGAGAGGGAAATGGGGAATGCCTGGGTCAAGCAGGAGGGTTGCCTTTCACATCAGGATCGCGCAAAGGGAAAGGGTTTCATGGTCTATACATGAGAGAGGGGGTGCAAGATACGCGCAGGAGGGAAGCCGGGGATTCCAATGGGTAAAAAGGCCATGGTGCCCAGAACGGTTGTACATATGCATAGGGGTACGGGCTCTTACTGGCAGGGTGATACGGTCAATAATTTACAGTATTCATGGTGCCCACAGGGAGAGGAGTGGGAGAAGAAGGGGAATGAATGCTGTCTATGTACATCAATTTCTTTAACTTTCACACTTTTAATCCCTGCTCAGTACCTCATATGAGGAGAAGCTGTTGCATCCGTTAGATTCTAGATGGGCAGTCAACTTCTATCTGGACCGCATCAAGGATATAAGTCTGGATAACCAGCTCTTTGTCAGATACTGCTAAGAAGGGTAAAGCAGTGCAGAAAAGGACTCTCAAGATGGATCAGCCTTTCATATCAAAATCTACTATGCCCAAGAAAGACCCTCCAGAATGTATAAGGGCCACCAGAGCCAATTCTACTACTTCCGCCCTTGTCAGAGGCATCCCCATCACAGAGATCTGCTATGGCAGTGTCTTTGGCATCCTTGCATAAAGTTGCCAAGCATATCTGCCTGGATTCTAAGTTGGGTAAATTTGCCAATTCTGTTCTGCAGGAGTTCTTCATCTAACCATCCATCAATCCTCCTCCAGGGGTGCTGTATTGCTCTGAAATATGTTTTACAGCTAAGGACTTCGCAGGTAGGAGTACCCATCAGAAGAAAAAGTTACTTACCTGCGGATACAATCTTTGTGGTGGATACTCGTATCTACCTACAGATTCCTCACTGACCCACCCACTTCCCAATTTGATTTATGTGTATAGGAAAAGGTAATAAGATTCTAATTTATCTTTTGCTACAGCACTACCCTGTTGATGTCAGTGAACTTCTCTTGTGAAGGTAGAGGCCTACTTATATCAGTAAGTCTCAAGCTTTCCCATATTGCTAGCTTGAAAGTAATGTAAATGCAAGTATCATGCATGTGCCCACATGTATAAGCAAGGAGAGCCAAGCAGGACTGCAGATGTATACCTTGCCCTGCGCTCCCCTTCTACCATACGTTTACAGCATGTGTTATGTTATATCCATTTAATAAAGTACAACGAATCACACCCGAAGGTTTATCTCGGCGCTCGACTTCCACATAAGCTGGTCTATTCATTAAAGCAGCCAGGTCTTTTTTTAACAATCTTTTGTTGTTTCTCGTGATGGATGCATTTAAGATAAGAGAAGTAAATGGTGTTAACAAGACTGCAGTTATCTTGGATCTCCAAGAGCTGCAGTTTGACCTCCATCACTGCTGTTTCCGTGGCTGTCCAGGCCTGAAGCCTGACTGATAGTAAGTAAACAAGAGTGTGCCTTCTGGAAACTCTTGAAGTTGAGATGGGGTTATGGATTCCATTAGCTTGCCAATAATGGTGAATACGGGAATCCATAACCACACTTTTCACCAATGAAAGAAACGCAGCTTTTTTAAAGGGTCAGCGTGTATTCCCTCTTCAAAGAAGCATTACCTATCAAAGATATATCCTCAATTAACATTGTAGTATTTTCATTTACCTGAAAAACTGGTAAATGCTAAAAGCTCAATTGCATGCCGGGATGCCAGTCTCTTGTCTCAAGGGGACATTGTCCTATCTACTCTGACGCAGTGCGTAATATCGGTATGTGGTGGGTTTGGAGATCTTCTTAACTTTGCAGATCGCAGTGGGGTTTAAGGCCTGTTAAACATCGTAAGATTTTGAGGTAAATAATTGGCTTTTTGAAAACTGCATAGAAATGAATGCTGTAAAACATACTCATTCATTCCGGCCTTAATTTTTGCAACTCTGTGCTTACTTCGGAAATCAGCTAATAGACTACAGTTAATACAAATTCAGCTGACTGACTTATCTTTGGCATAAAGAATTGTAATTCTGTTTACGGTAGCATGAAGATGCTGCTGCCTGCCCTTCAAGGAATTATTTTTTAAAGTGACAGTATGGATTCTTTATATTTTCTGTCTGAATCAATCTTTATTTTTATCAGGACATTCAAGAAGTATAATCAGAGCAACAGCTTGGTTCCGCCTAACATGTACTGCCATCTTCCAAGAGATCTCAATCGCACAAGAGATTCTTCTCTTAATAAGTGTCCACATTGGGAACTACTTACCTCTGGGGATGCTCAACATTTTAAATACTTTCGCTTTCTGAAAGCAGCTTAAAAATATTTCTTTAAGATATTTGGTCCTCATTTTCATTGCTGCTCTGTGTAGGATGCTCTACAGCGCCTCGAGACCCTCTGATTTGGGTGTAGCTCACACTCTACAAATGTCTATATACAGTAAAATAGAAAATATGTTATTTGGTAACTAGAAAGTTTAATAGCGTACACCGCACTACTTTATGCATACAGTTCCTTTTTGGATCTTAGAACTGAGATGAGCGAATTTTCAACAAAATAAGTCACCTAGGTACTCCGATAGATCCTGTAATTGCTTACAAGGATGACAGCAAGCTCTTTATAAAAGTTGGTTGTGTGTAGATTTGTGCTTTACTCGTGCATGCCTCATGAAAGGCACTTTCAGCAGAAAAATGCCTTTGTTTGTGTACAGCATTGAGCTCTGCATTTGTGTTCAATTAAGATGGTTTTCCTCAGTATGTTATTGGAGGAGTTTAGCGATATAGCCATACAAGCGTATTGACAACATTTTTATGTGTTCCCTCTCTCCCCCCCCCCCCCCTTTCCTCTAATACGTGTTTCATCTAGACAGCGGAGTTGCATAATCTGGGCTACAGTATTATGGTCTAATGAAGGATATCATCCAGGGTCCACAATGTTGAATAAGTTGATATACTGGGTTAGACTGTCTACATGGTTACATTTTTTTACTGAGTCTACAGGTGTGGGAAGTGGGTGGGTAAGTAAGCGAGTTTATGTTAAATACTAGGTTTCATAATATGTAACAAGTGGATACAGTAATCTTCGAAAATGGCACCTCTGCTTGAGGTATGTTGTTACAGCATTGACCACAAAGAGACCATGTCGCATGGGAATCAAGAAGTAGGGAGAAGCAGTGATTGATATTATGTGTTATATACATGCGATTGTATGGTTCAAAACCTAAATTACGGATTGCCGATATGCTGATAATATTGATTGCTACGTAATATGTAACGTTATACTGAGCTTGTAATGACTAATATCTTCTGCGTTAAACTGTGATGACATTCTCTAATAAAAATGTTTTTTTTTTTAAAAAGATGGTTTTCCTCCATCTGAAATGAGTCCTTGTGCAAATCAAGTCATATCTTACACGGACTACAGTTTCCCAGTTAAGCTGTGTTCTCATTTAGGCTATTGAATGAAGAATTGTGATTGCCCAGTGCAGGGCTGAAAAAATGTACTCGCCCGCTCGCAAATGCGAGTGAATTTTGTGAAGGTCGAGTCAGTTTCAAGGCCTACTTGACTGGCCTGGCGAGTGCTATCTCGCAGTGTGCAGTAGCATGTGAAGGCTCTAGGTGGCAGCACGATAAGAGTGCGGTGCGCGGTGAAAGGCTTTAGGGGGCATCATTCACGCACCACCTAACTTAGTGGTGTTGGTGTCGCGGTGCGCTGCCTATTGTTTGGGTGCCAGGGCCATCAATCTTGTAGCATGCGGAAGCGCTACCAATTACAGCCCTGGCCTGCCCCCGTGCTGTGCTGCTTTAAGTGCAGCAGTGACGTAGCACGCCACCACGCGCTCTCTTCGGTGCAGTCGGGACTCAGGACAGAGTGCAGGGCTATTTGGCAGAGGTGAGTCAGTTTCGACAACTTGCGGTTAAATTTATTTTCGTCAAACGAGGCTGTGCTGACTAATCCGTCATGTGTCACCCTTTCCCCAGCCTAGCTCCGGCTCCCTCCCAGTCCTGTAATTACCACTCCCCAAGGCCTACGAGAATTGTCTACTCCTCCACGCTGCCTGTGAATAATTGGAGGTTGGTCGCTATATGGGCATCCTGCCCATTAATAATACCACAACTTCCCCTCCCACTGACTTGTAATTCGGGGTAATAAAGATGGTCACTTTAAGGGCCATTTTGTGGGGGCGGGAAAGCTGCAGTTGTTGTGACAGGGGCTTTGCTGAAGGTGAACGGTGCGCCACAGCCCTTGTGCCATATACACGTCGTAGAATTAAAAAAAGAGGCATAATATGTACACATTATTTGGTTTTATAGATTCTCTTTCGAAAACGTGGACACCTTAGCTTGAGTCAGTGAGAACCGGCGTGAATAGAAAATAATAAGCTGACATGTTTGTGCAACCCTTACAAAATGCTTTGTTCGCTGTTTCTCTAGGTATTCATTTAGCACCAAGTGAGGCTGCACTTGGCGCCGCCTTAGGGACTGGTGCGCGTGCCGGGCAGTTGGTAGCATGTTCATGTGCACATGTGTGAGCCGTCATTACAAGGAACGGCTCATGCCACTGGTGGTAGGATAGATATAGGAGGATACATTTAGGGGTAGAGGTTTAGTACTCCGGTATAGAGGTAAACTGTAAAGCTGTATTGGCAGTTTAAGAGGTACAAGTGTGTCAGAAAGGAGGGGAGTAGGTATTCGAGAACCTGTATAGCGGAATTGGTAAAGACACTTTAGTGAAAAATAGGAAGGAGCTTCAATTAATGGAGAGGGAATAGAGGAGGCTGAACAAAGACGGATGGGTGTAGACAGGGCAATTCCACCCGAAATGTGAAACAAGCATTTTTGTGATCCTTGAGACAATTATAAAGACTGCAGGGCATGTTGGATTTGACATTCTTGGAATTATTAATGTGAAAATTCGAGAAAGCAATGTTCGTGTGGAAAACATATGTATTTGTCTCCAGCTTCACTTGCAACTGCTGCAGTTCCAGAATACCTCCCTTGTTCATAAGGAGCGAGCTGTCATGTGATATGTTTATCAAACATTTGCTTTGTTCTTCGGTGTGACATGTTGCAGCCCTATTTGTGAGGTCGATTGGAAAATGTTTCACTTTTGTAAAAGTATTTAGGCTGCAATACAGATAGCTTCAGACATAAAGGAGCTTGTGGTACAATTTCCACTAGATGGCAGCACGGTCGTTGTGGAAAGACCGGGCCACTCGTGAAACAAGTGAAATTTAAAACATTGACATTTACACGATGTAAACTACTCTTTCAAACGTGTTGCCACTTTCTGAACTGAATGGGTAGCAACTCCCTTTATTTCACGGTTTTTCCTTGGTTCGTTTCGTGGTCTTAATTATTAGATGTTATGTACCAACCTCTCTGCAAATGTTTTGAAAAAAGTCCACTATGCGATCAATGTGTGGGTCGAGTGCATTGCTGTTAGGTCGAGTAGAAAAGTCTACTCACTCGACCTGCAGGACAAGTAAGATTTTTTAGATTTGTCGAGCCCTGCAGTGTAGTTAGGATACACAATCTAGTCATGACTGAGCAATCACTGATAATCAAATGATCCTGGCATCAGTTGGGTGTGTGTGGCAGAACTAATAAGGCTTACAGTCCATTCTACAGTGATAGAAATTGCCAAAGTTAAGGCAGTAAAGCGTGTTAAGGAAGTTGCATAGAAATTCAGTAAAACGTCGAACTAGAAAAGTCCTGAAGTAACTAATTGCACATTGTAAAGACAGAATGTATAATGCGGGCTGGTTATTTGGTTAAAAAAGTGTTATTTTTCCTAGGTAGGGATTTTGCAGTCCGCTGAAACCTTGAACTACACTTAGTATTATTAAAACACAGAATGATTGCTTCTTTTATCAAAAGATAACTGTTGATAATAGATGCTATCTACTGTATGACATTATAACAGCTTGTCTTTGTTTTTCATGCCCTTCTCTACATAACAATATGCAGACACTAGGTAAAATGCCAACACTTGAGAATAAAATGTGCACAAGCAATGTCACCTCTCTTAAGTTACCTAGATGAGTTGGTAACACCCACAACAGCAGCATTTCCTTACAGAAGTTAGTTAAAGAAGTAATAAGCTCTGTAAAACCACATTGACGTGAAGTGAACCCTGGTACACAAGGATGCCAAAGTATCAAAGTGCTGGAAAATAGTACGTTCAGAAGGGACTGTAACAAAGAACAAGAGTCTAAGAACCATCTCATCAACAACACTGAAATGGAACCTGAGGAGTAAACTCAATGTTGGGGACAAAGAATAATTAAACCACAGCAGAGGACTATAAGAACATTTTCAATAGAGGTATAATCCCTCAAGATAGAGCACAATCTTGTTTTGACTGGCCCAAAGATCTTAAACTACCCAGTTACTTAAGTTTTCAGTCTGTCATAGTTTTTATCTAACTGCCCTCCTCCTTCTGCTTGCCATTTAATGTCCTATTTCTTTGCTTCCATTTATTATCTGTCTTCTTCTTTTTTAATGAATGCACATTAATATATTTTTAAACCTATGCTGTGAGTTGCACAATGCCTGGTATGCAACCAAGATGGCTTTCAAATGTGCATTATTCAATTTAATTTATTTGAATACAGTTTAATTCAGACGTTCAAGTTGATGATGTAGTAGCTTAGGAAGAATGAGGATGTAAAATCTAATTTGATGTAGTAGCCCGGTTGCTGGATTAGAGCATGTACGATAATTGGTCTACAGGCAGTGGAGTACGAAAAGGAACTGGAGTTAGTCTTAAACAAGAGTAGGATGACCGATAAAATGAGCTTTGTGCTCTTTACAACATTGTAAACAGATGGTAACAAAACTTCCCACTTCTGCTATATGACCTACGTTTCATGCCCTATTGACGTGTCAACGTTGTATCCTGTAGCTACCCCCCACGCACACATTGTGGAAACAGATTTCAGTGTAAGATGTTGACTGACGCAATCCAGGTTATTTTTAACTCCACAAGCCGCTTTGTGTTAATTTTTCTGCTCTTAAACCATTGAATTATTTATATCCTGATAACCCTTATAATGCTAGGGGTCAAAACGTTGTTAATGATTTCAACAAATGAGACCAAATAGTTGTAACTTTGTTAAGGTTATTGATCTACTTTGACTCAATCACTTGTGCCTACTACTGAAATCAGTTGAATCTTCCATTGTTTTTTGTTCTTTTATACACACTATTACTCCGGTTATTTTTCAGTCACAGTGTAATAAGTCGAGCACTGAACACATTTTTTATATCGCAAATAAATGGGGTGCCTGAAATGAAGATCAGGGAGGTCGTTCGTTATCGCTAGACTCGGCGAGAGTCAGATTAAAATGAGAAGGCCATCCTTAGTGGAAGAGGATGTCTCACACACATAATAGTGTCATGCTTTGTCACCTACATCCTCTGCTCACCCCCTCCCCTCCCCCCACGGTAAGATGGTACTACCAGGGTGGACTCAACCTCTGCGAAGACTTGGCAATAGGAGGGAGTTCTTACATAAAACTTACTGGTCAAGGCAGGATCCAGACAATCTAAAAATACATCAGAGTTTCTCGGTTATCAACTTTATTCGTAAGGACTCTGGGTATGTCTAAAAACACTCAGCTTGGTGGGTAGATAGAGCCCAATGGCTCAAACCCATCTGCTGATCACCAACCTGTTTCTACCTTCAATAATTAGCCTATCTTGTCTGAGTCATTTGTCATGGCTGAAGGATCCCTACAAAAATAGCCAAGCAGCTTAATTTATACGAAATGTTAATGCATGTGCTTCACCAAACCACATAAACACCCAAGTGAGTCCTACCTCGGTTTCTTTCCAAAAGATTATCTTAGAAGACCTACCAGGAGGCGATATTAGAAAAAATAAAAATGTATATAAATGGGACGCAGTATAATTCCTCATACAGAATCAGCAAATATATCTTCTAAAGACTTATACGTGGGTCTAGTTCCTCTGTTTCTATCACTGAATGATAATAGATTGATACCTGTTCTTGATTGAAATGTATTTTGTGATCATTGTAATTGTGCCACACAGAACATTTCATGTACATGGTGTTACAGGTGGTATTTGGGCGGCACCTGCTGAATTTAATTAATGAGGTTTTTCAATGCATTAACTGCCTTTCCGTTGAGTACATATTTTCTAAATTTACCCCTGGGTAATCCTACATCGAAAATAATATCCAAGCTTGTACGACTGACAGTTGGCATCCTCTGCCAGTGCTTACCCTTTGTACTTTCATTAATTGCCCTTAGGAATACAGGTGTGTCTTTCATACTCGCCTATCGCGCCCTCTTTAAAAACAGCCACATTCCTAGAAAGAATGCACACTTTGGCTGATTAAAGTGTCAATGCAGGCACAATGATGGGTCGTAATGCAGTAAAATAACTCCACTCTTAAGATTCCTAATTTTCACAGCACTTTTCTGGAGCTCAGTTCGTTGCTCTATAAATGACGCTGTCGAGAATGCCATGGGAGGACCTATAAAATGAGAAACTGGTCCAAGATCCCCTCCTTGAATACAAAAGTCCTGCGAAGTATGGTGACTAATGTGGAGGGTTACACCAATGAGTAGCTAGTCTTAATCACTTTAATTCTGAGAGCTGCATCAGACAATGTATCAAGAAGGAAAAGTAGAAATGGACTGATTGAGTCGAAGTAGTTGGACTGAGGTCATTCAGCATGATACAATCAGACCAGCGAGACAGAGAGGAACTAAGAAGTTTGGCAGAATCCACGATCACTTGAAATGTGCAGACCTTAACGTAGTCCAGTGGATAATGGGGATTGTGCTCTCTGTAGAACAGAGAGGTGTAGACTAGTGATTCTAGCAGTTAGAGCATACTGTGGATATTCTGCAGATTTGGGCAATTGAAGACAAGTTTACCAAGTAGCGTAGTACTTAAAACATTGTCAACACATCGATCTATGCACGATGAGCGTGACCTGAAGACGTTAAACTGGAGAATAACTGCTCTGTGACCTGCAGCCATAAGAGTTCCAGAGGAATAACAGACTATGTAACTTGCTGAAAATAACTAAACTTTGCATACTGTTCTGGTGAAAAGAATGAAAACACTTTAAAGTTCGTTTTGGAGACAATGTTAAGCTTATAAATCTTCACTAAGGAGTATGACCAGCATGTGCAGTTGTCCTAAGTGTATACTCCTTCCACTAGATAAAATAAAATGCAAGGAAGAAACAGTGATCAACTTTGCTGTAATGTGGTGTAGAAAGTGGCTAAAAAGACATAATTAATGATTGTAATTAGACAAATGCTCATATGTTACAATTTAAGTCTTCACAATGGTAGATGCAAGTCCCACCGTCTCTGAATATTTAAATAGACAGAGTTACTGATTACCTCACTTGCCCATCTACTCACTAGGTCCTTCCTCACATTTTCTACTCTTTGCTTTACTCTGGGCAGAGACCTTTAGCTCTTTAAAGAGTGAGGAATGTGATGATCATTTATTCATGGAAATATTTTCACTGTTAGCAGTGGGCTTACTGCAAATATTAGCATCAGTATTTTATTATAACTATTGTTCAGATTCCAGGGCATGAGGGTTGTGTGTATGTGTGTGTTTAATTTCAGTGTGACTGACATTCCCTATATTTTTCCTAAGGTGCTGCATATTGCCAGTTCATGGACATGCTCTTTCCAGGGTCCATACTCCTGAAGAAGGTCAAGTTCCAGGCAAAATTGGAGCATGAGTATATCCACAACTTTAAAGTACTGCAAGCTGCTTTCAAGAAGATGGGTGTCGATAAAGTATGTTCTGCTTATGATCACTTTATTCTCAAAAGAAACAAGGAACCGTAGCATGTTTTCACTAAATACCAGCTGTACTTTAACAGATAAAATGTGAAGTGCACCTCGATCTGTACCGTCTCCCGCCTCCAAAGCTGACGTCTAACTGTGAAACTGATTCACGGTTAGACGCCAGCTTGGGAGGCGGTAGACTGTATGGATCGAGGTGCCACTCTGCTCTACATTCTGGAATAATGATGTTCCCCTAAACATATGGGGTCCTGTTGAATAAATGGTTAATATCCATACCAGGAATGTACATTGTTCCAATATATGATGAACTATGGCTTTCCCTTGGTTGCAATACCCCGAAAGACAAAATTATGCTCTGAAGAAGTCCATATTTAGTGGACAAAATGCGTTGGCTGTTCTGTATCATTTTCTATCAAACAAGAAAAAGAAAGATTATCTTGGACAAGAATGGACTATTTGACTGTGGAATTTTAACCAGGCGGTGCACTTCATTTACTGTTGAACTTCTTTGATCCTTTGAGGTCGCATCTTGGAAACCGCAGGTGCAGTGGATGTGCACGCAATACTGCGTTTTACAATAGATACTTGGACTTTTGTTGGGGGTGATATGGAGGGAAGTGTGACTCCCTTACTGGCTCGCTGTTTCATTGTTTTGTACAACTGCACGTTGTTTGTCTACATTTACCTGAACTGTGGATCTACCTGTTGGCATTCGCCTCATAAACTTAAGCTGAAACAGTGGTACACCTAAATGGGAGCAGACCATGACGCCTCTTCATCCACAGTGTGGTGTAGCAGAATCAAGTGTTACACGGAGATGGCATGCTCCTATTTTTTAAGCTTACATTGGTACTGATTGATGATAATGCTGGTAGTCTGTGGGTGTGGGCTGTAGGACGTATCACAATTGAAGTAATTCCATTGATTCAGTATTTTCCAGATTTTTTATCTACAAAAGTCCCAGGTGCCAATAAGTATAGACTCATCACCTACCTCTCCAACAAACACGAATGACAATGTGCCAATATCCAGTTTGGCCTATCCTTTTCTCTTGCGCTTCTTTTTGAGTAAGTAGCAGTGAGATGTAATAAAGGTGAGCTATAGTTACTGCATGCCAAGGTATATGTCTAGTGGGGATTGAATGCTCCCAGGAAGATGTTGTTAGAGTTGGTGTTAGTTTTTCTTTTTTTTACAAAGATCTACATATGTTGTTCAATGAACTGGCGGTTGTTACCTAGAGGGTGTTGGACGATGTGGAATTGTGTGTGGTTCTAGGCAAAAGATTTCTTTTCTATTGACAGTCAAATGTGGAGAACTCTTTCAATGTCAGTCACTTGCATGAGATCAAGCATCTGGAGATAACTGCTACACCCCCTGCAACTTTACCTCCCTGACCCAGACAATTAATAGCTCAATAGCCTGGGGGAATGAAGAGGTCCCATGGTAGTTGTGAGGAACTATTTAGCCACCTGTCACGTAAATAGGGAGAAGGAGAGAGATGCATAGCGCTGACCTTGAGTGGCATGGATGACTGGAATGGGCAATCTCACCTCATAGCCAGAGACACCAGTCCCATCTTCTCCCGACTTTCAAGTCCGTTTTGTGCTGGTCACAAGTAAGAAGGGATGCAGAATGCCTCTCTGTGCTCCCAAGGTTATTGAGGTAGAGTAGAGTGTCCTGTGGACCTAGCAGATCTGGGATATTCCCCCGAGGCTGTATTCCGACTGCAGCTCACACAGAGCTCTCTTTTAAGGGGCCAACTTGCCTAGTATCTTGTACTGAAGCCATAATCAGCTTTGCACTAAAACGTAGATGAATCTGCCTTCTGAACCACCATTTGTTTACTTGCCAACTCAGTTTAGCCATGCAAGAATGTTGTCATCCGTAAGTACGAGGTCCAGATCATGAAATACATCACAGATAACAGGCATACAGGTGTATTCAGCCACTCAAAATCCGCCATGGCAGGGACCAAGGGATTGTGGTTTAACTTCATCACGTCTTTCCAGTTCAGAAAAGGGGCATTCTTTCCAGCAGAGCCACATTCAAATATAGTAGGGAATTTTCTTACCCAAAACAGTCAGGTGGTCTGGGCACACACCACATCAGAGCCTTAACATCCAAGAGCTGCTGCAGTGAGACAAGAGACCCATGGTACAGGCAGGATGCACTGGTTAACACTAGGTGTATCTTCAGACTACCTTGGAGTTGTTGACTGGAAAACAGGTGCACCCTTTTGTGGTATTTACTAAAATCTTGCATACCTAGATCAAGGTTGTATGGTGACTGCATTTCCGTATGTGCTCATAAAGTCTTAAACAAAAGATCATAATTCTCCAGTATATTGTGTATCAGAATGTGCCCTAGAACTGGCCCCACAGAAAGCATTGAGCACATGCCATTGCTGAGATATCAATTGAAGCGTTATGGAAATTGATCCTCATAGGACACTCATGATACAATGTCTCGTAAATATTCAGCAGTGCTGCTACCATAAGTTCACGTCTGTGAATCTGCAGAGAATATTTGGGCTTTGAAACCGCTCAAAGTTCCACAAACTCTCTATCAGGTGCGAGCAAAGTGCAGAGCTGCTCAGGTGTCATTGTAGATGCTAAGATCGTTCGGCACATTGTCTTATGTGCAGATATGGAAGACATAATGTTTTGTCAGCTAAAAAGGCTCATAATTATACACCTGATATTATATGAACTTGGCATGGCAGCCTATTGTGCATACTACCACGGGTATTTCCAAAAATGATTATTTAAATTAATTTGAGCATCATGTGTCAGAAAGATTTAAGAAATACAACTTTATAGTAAGAACCCATTGTATCAACTCATACCTTCCTGATTAGGCAGGAAAAATATCAATGAGGGTGTGCTGTGTGCACAAATCTGGGTGAAGAGTCAAGAGGGCCGCGATGTAGGAGCTCTTGGCTACAACTCCTGGGGTTTGGGATTACCTATTGGTACATATCTCTTGCTTACCCATGCCATCCAAGTCAACAACAATCATCGAAGAACACAGACATACACAACAACCACTTACCTGATGCTCTGGTTGTTATCTTGGCTCCAAGGCACTGACCAACTCATGTGTTGGAAGTACTTCAGCTCGGCACCTGGCAGGAACAAGACACGAGCTGGGTAGTGAATGGATCCCGGACTGCATGATCTGGTGAACCGGTGACTGCCTCCCTCCTTCTGCCACAGCTCCGCATCTTGAGTCAGCCTTCACCAGAGGCTAGCAAGGTCGAGATCCCCTCGTCCAGGGTTAGCTGCTGCACGTAAATGTACCTGCCGGCCTGTCTGCGACACTTCTGCCAGATTAAAGCAGGAAAACAGAAGAATTCCTGAGAGGCAGGTCACCATCGCCTCTTTCCCTCCGTAATGGCGATTTTCCGTTCATTTGATTAAGTGCCCTAAGCACTTGTGCCTTCGACTACTCCTGCCCACCCTGCCCGAATGGACTCAGCATGACGCTCACATGAGAGCGGTTGAGCGCCAGTGATTCCTGGGTGTGCTCACCTCTCATCTCGATCATATCCTCCGGAGTCAAGCAGCTTTGGGCCATAGCCTCCTAGTTAAAAAGCCTCCTCCCAACTTCCTGAAATCGAACACCAGCCCCCATCAGCTTGCCAGGGTTGTGTCTATTGGCTACAGTGTAGAGTGAGCCTAGCAAGGGGGTAATCCAGAGGAACCTGCACACCATCCTCCCGTGCACTCTGATACCTACTTTACCACTATGATCAGGGACATCTCTCTGAACCCTACGATATCCTTACACTGTTAGATCTTGCACCAGAACAAGTCCGGTGTCCTACTCTTTTTCCTGGACAGTGTGTTCACTTGAAACCACTGCGCCTATGTGACTAACCCACCTCTACCAGTCCTCAAAACCCTCAAGGCCCAAACCTCTATTTTGTGACTCCGACTTGGCCCACTCACAGAAGATGCTGCCCACTCTCTTAGAAGTGCAACTAAAACAGAACTTGCACCCTCCAACACACAACCCAGCAAAAGTGGTGGCCTACCTTTGACTGTAACTATTAGGATATAACGGAAGAAGGAGGGAAGAGAAAGGATAAAGGAAGAGGTGGAAGGGAAGGGAAAGGAAAGCGACGAAAGGGGGGAAATAAGGAAGAGAACAATGAGAAAATATTAATATAAAAAGGGGAAGGAAGGGAAGACAAGGAGTGAAAGCCTATCTCTCCCTCTTTTATTATCTCTTTCTTCCTTGTGGGCACATATTTTCTCCTCAAAGGGAACATCTCTCTTCACATAATGGACCCAAAGCTAGATCCCTCAGGTCTCCATGCCTTCACCATTAATTACCCTCCTAATGTATCAAAAATGCATCTAAAAGACTCAAACACCAGCTACTCAAAACCTGCCCTGAAACACTTCTCTCAGATCCATATTTCTTACCAATAAGGGAAAACTAATCAATGACCTCATCTTCTACTCCAGAAAACGGCCACAATGTAGGAATGTCTTTTATTCCATGCTTCGTATCACTGACACCAGAAAAACCTCTTATGGCCTCAAACTATATTTATCGCCCTCGCCCTTCTGCAATGGGAATGCTACCATATCCCTATAAACAATGGTATTATCCTAATGCAAGCTTGGAATGCCAATTTAGTTACAATGGATAAGATCTTCCCTATCCTCAAGAAAGCGGTGAACAATAAAAGTTCACATCCCCCCTCAAGTAAGCCTGGTTACCATGATGGCACTCACACACAACATCAAACGTCCTGGGTGACCCAACATCACCGAGCCCTCCCCATATCTCAAGCGATCTCTACAGAATTAGCAACGCCAGAGTCCTCATCCCCCGCAGGGCCTATGAATCAAATGGTTAGTTGCCTTGCACTTGCACATACTCCCCCAGCCTCTATGCGGACATACTTTGAGTTTCCACCTTTGAACCTTCTCCCGGTCATCTGCTCAACCAGATCTCCCACGCGGCTTCTCCCCCCCTACCGGAACTCACACCACAACCCTTAACCAACTGTCACCACTTTGACTAGGCCGCACGCCTTGATGAGGT
Organism: Lissotriton vulgaris; assembly: GCF_964263255.1. Taxonomy (NCBI): domain Eukaryota; kingdom Metazoa; phylum Chordata; class Amphibia; order Caudata; family Salamandridae; genus Lissotriton; species Lissotriton vulgaris. The sequence goes on from NC_141694.1 coordinate 1,837,613,568, forward strand.
CTCTATCTGCATGCGCCACCTCATGGACAAACTCCAGAAATTGACAGCCATCACTGTCGAGCTTCTGCCCATGCATCTAGTATCCTGGGGAACCGGCCCAGTTCCCATACAGGCTTATATCCTACCCAAGGCCTGCACACCTTTCCTCTTAACTGAAAAACTATAGCCTTCCCCAATGCCTCCTCTCGTCTCAGGAGACTGAAGGCTGATTTATCTGACGGCGACATCCGCAACCTACTCCTCTCTTATACCAACCCAATAGAGACTAACAAAACCTACCGGGGTCAAATCTAAGCGAACCCCTGCAGAGAACCCTCACACAATCAACAAATGTATAAATAGCAATAACCTCAAGTGCATTAACATCCCTCAGACTGCCACCAGCCATTATACTGGCCAGCTAAAATGCTTACTTCTCAACTGCAGGTCACCTAGTAACAAACATGCACCCAATATCTACGATCTCATCTTAACAAATGAGCCTGATATTGTTATCCTCACAGAAACCTGGCAAACCGCTCCTCTACTCAAATCCCTGACCTACCAGTCCCTTCCAGCACTATGAAACTGGGCAGTGGAATAGTTTGCATATACCGAAACACACACTGTGTATCAATCAGAAACCTTCACCTCACCCACCAGTGAATATCTCTGCATCAACATCTCAAGCAATAACAGCCTCATTTGCAAACTACACACAAATTCTACCACTCCTTGGAGACAATTTGACCTTCATTGAACAAATCATGGAAATAATCACATCCAACAATGAACCCAAAGCGACCCAAATGTTCCTTGGAGGCTTCAACCTCCTCTGGAATAATCCGAATGACCATGCAGTGAACTATCAAAAAACCTTCCTATCTGACCACGATCTGACCCAATTCTGCGTAAGCCCAACCCTCAACAAGGGGGAAACCCTGGACCTTACATCTAAAATGAACAACATCACACTGAAATCCATTATCCCCTGCCACTGGTCTGACCAGTACAGCATCATCTTCTTAAACAACTTGGAGGTGACCCCGAAGAGAGACCACCCCAAGAAACAAAACAATGGAAAAGGAATCTCTGAAACATCAATCCCAAAGTTTTATCAACCCGATGTAACACTGCCTTGACTCACCAAGCAGGCATGATGGATATACATGACATCACAGAGTTTTATAATTCCTCTATTTCTAGAATCCTTGATTCTATTTCCCTCCCTTCAACAAAAAAAACATTTAAACTAAAATCTCCAAACCTTGGTTCAATGACAATCTAAACTCTGACCGACACTATCTAAGATCAGCCGAAAGAACCTGGAGATCCGTACCCTCCACAGAACACCTGAAACACCTTAGAACAGTAAGGGACTCGTACAACAGAAAAATCAGAGATGCAAAAGCCAACTTCTTTAAAACTCAGTTTAACCGAGCCAGAAATTATTCCCAAAAACCTTTTGAAATCTTCAAGTAACAATGCACCAAACCTGTCATAACATGGTGACATCACTCCCCCAGCCTGTGAGGAATTGACCTAATTCTTCTTGGAGAAATCAAAACCCATTGAAAACGACCTACAATCAAAGTGGGAACTTCTTCCAACTATAGGGCTCGCTTCCCAGCTCGCCTCTGGGCCCAGACCAGTTTGGGCCCCCTGGAGATGTCCCCAAAAACAAATGCCTCCTGGAACACTTTCGCTCCCTCCCAATGAAAGTGACATCTATAACATTCTTCTAGCAGTCAAACCCATCCAATCACTTCTGCGACCCACTACCACATCCAGTCTTCAAAGAAATAAAAGCTACTATTCTCCCTTCATGGTTTAAGATTGTAAACGCCTCAGTATTGCAAGGCACTATCCCATAGTGCCTAAAAGTAGAGCAGCTAAACCCTATACTAAAAAAAATAATGAACGCAGACTGCTCAGATCGTACCAATTTCCAACATCCCCACTCTGGCGAAACTTCTAGAAACATGTGCAAATTCAACTCTGCAACCACATTGAGCACTTCCAACTCCGGGATCAACATCAATTTGGTTTTCATCAATGACACCACACAAAATCTGCACTCACTCAAATCATGGATGACATACTAAAAATGCTCGACCAATGCCAAGCCGGCGACCAAGATGGCCACACAGCACTGAAGCTCCTTGGCCCACTGCCCGAATCCTCATGACAACATAGTGTTGCTGTCTTTCCCCTCGTAAATGTTGCTATCCTGCCACCTGCAACGACGAAGTATGCTGTGAAGGCTATCTGATCCCGGCTCCACGCCATTGAGCTGCTGCGGGACCCTACTGGAGCAGGAGGTAGCCCAGCCTGCCTTGAGGCCCACCGACGACAGGGGTAGAGGGTGAGCCTGAGGCCGGGGCTACTGTGACCCGTTGGGCCTCCCTTCCTCCCCGCCCATCGCCGCTCCAGCCTGGGGTCTGCAGGCATAATTCGGAACCATCCAGAGGGGCTCACAGCGCCCACCCGAGGTGAGTGGCTGGTGCCGTCGCAGACGTGCACCGGCTACGGTGGCGGTTGGCCTGGTCTACGGCCACTTCCCCGCCCCAACGCTTCATTCAGACATTGGACCCGCCCTGTTCCCGCGCCAGAGGCGTTTCTTCTCCAGTATTTGGGGTGTCTTTCATAGATTCACATGCCTGAATCATTCCCTGTCGTCGGAGTGGGAGTCCCACGGTATATAAAAAAGCAATAATATGCCTGTAATAACCAAAAAACCTTGGTAATAACCAACCAGGAAGTAAAGTAGCCCTCCGCTACAGGAGCAAAAGCTCTCACACTCATGACTATCCTAGTCATTATGTATAGACCAAACTGCAGCCAATCAGGCAACAGCACCCACCAGAATGTTCTCCTCAGAGGCTCAGGCTCTGATTTTCTACCGCACGTCGTGTGAAGGGAGTCTCCCTGAGCTCTGCTCAGTTTCTTCTTACTTTGGTTGGTTTTTTAACCTTCAAAAGATGTCTACTTCTAAATCCCTTTTTAGGGCTTGTGATTCCTGTGGAAAGCTAAGGCTGTTCAAGGAGGATCCTCACAAAAAATGCATATACTGTCTGTATCCGGATCATGAGGCGAAGAAATGTAAGATCTGCAGAACCTTCCCTCAAAAGACCCTCAGGGACAGAGAGGGTCGTCTTCTCCTGTGGCTTCAGAGGATAAAGGACCAGGATAACCCTGTTTCAGAGGTAGGGAGCATTGCCTCGGGGTCTTCTGTCTCCTCAAGGAAGAGAAAGACTGAGGTTGAGGTGGCTTCTCATAGGGCGAAAGTGTTGAAGGTTTGCCTACTACTTCCAAGAAGTTGTCTCCACCTGTGAAATCTGCGCCCTCGGGGAAAACAGGAAAATCTACAGTTTCCAAAGCACCTACTCAAAAAATGTCATCTCAGTTTACACCTCTGGCCATGGCAGAGTCAAAGACCGCCTCATCGTCGCCATCTCTTCATGTGGCCACTTCTTCCACTTCTGCAGTGACTTTCTCCTCACCAAAATCAGCTATGGCGATGTCCTCAGCCTCCTCACCGTCGACGTTGGTTCAGGTACAAATTAGACCCATCCTGTCGACGAAGATAGTTCCAACGTTCGTCGACGCTCCACCGTCAACTGGAATCCTGAAGGTACCGTCGACTAGCTCTTTGTCGTCGATTCAGGCGTTGACGAATATCTTGCCGTCGACGAAGAGGGCCTTACCGTCGACGACATCCTCGGCGACGAAGTTACCGTCGATGACGCCCCCGACGAGGAAGTTACCGTCGACGACACCCTCGTCGACGAAGTTACCGTTGACGAAGAAAATGATCACGTCGACGACCTCGTCGACGAAGCAGACAATTCCGTCGACACCGTCGACGAAGAAGAAAACAACCTTGTCGACGAGTTCATCGTCGAAGCCGCTACCGTCGACGGGCGCTCCGTCGACGACGGATCTGACAACGCAGAGGGAATCAGGCTTGTCATCAGCACCGGTGGCTCCATCAACGCCTCCACTGTCAACCTGTACGGCAATGCAAGTGTGATCAGCTAAAACATCCACAATACCTTTGCCATCACCGGCTACCACTGCTTTGCTCCTACAGAAGTGTGGTTCATCCTCCACAACTTTGTCTCCATTAAAACTGCCAGATAAATTATTGGATTCTGAGGAAGAAGAATCCTATGAGGACGACACTTTCCGTGCGGCCAGGAGCCCTTTGGACTTGCTCATAAAGATTCAAGATTTGGATCAGGAGGAGGAGGAAAATTTCCAGGAGCACTCTAGTCGGGAGACTGTGTCTGCACCTAGCATGCAAATGCCTATGGATTTATTCCAGAATCTCCAATATATGTTGAGCGATTATTATCGCAGGTTTCCACCTTCAGAATCGGGTGATTCTCATGTCTCTACGCCTAGGCCAAGAACATCTACGGCAACTTTAGGACCTCAAGAATCAGTTTCTCAAATGACAACTGAAGAAGCATGGCCCGCAGTACCTTCTTCACCAGTACCATCTCATCAGGCAGGGGGTGAGAATTTGTCGGAAGACTAATGAGAAGACGGTGAATTGGACGACAAGTCAGTATCGTCGGAGTGGGACGACTATCAGGCACAAACCCCTTCCCCAGTGGCCCCGCCTACGGTGGATTCTCCGCCGGTGGACATTGCCAGCTTTCATAAGATTAGGGATAGAGCTACGAAAAGGTTCCTCATCACAATGGAAGCTAAACAAGACGAATGCTTCCTATATGATTTTAAGGATTTGCCGCAAAGACAGAGTTGGTCTATTCCAATCATTGAATTATATGGAAGGAAGGTCTGAAAATAATGCCTACACCAAATTCTCTACCCGCAGTACTACCTCGGGTAGATAAGAAGTATGGAGCCCCTAGTTCATCACCGGCATGCCTTATTGGTCAGGCTAAGACGGATTCCGTAGTTACGCAGGTAGCTCAAAGAAGGGCCAAGAATCCATCTGCACAAGTCTCTGCTCCCCCTGATAAAGACGGTAGACGTCTTGACTCAATAGGGAAGAAGGTGTCCACTATTGCAACAACCACGATCCGAGCCGCAAATTCACTTGCAATACTTGGAAGGTATGACAGGCAGATGTGGTCTGACATATCGCCTTTCATCGAGAAGCTTGCAGAACCAGATAGATCTGAAGCAAAAAAGATCCTACTAGAGGGAGAGAGCGTTTCATCTGCAATAATTGATGCGGCAGTGGACGTGGCAGCCAAAGGTTTCAGGCAGCTGGCGGGAGCAGCTGTTCTCCGGAGGCATGGCTGGTTAAAAGCTACATCTTTTCGTCTAGAGGTCCAGACAAAGATCATGGACATGGCCTATGATGGAGAGTTCCTTTTTGGTCAACATGTTGACTAGGCATTACAAGCCATAAAGAAAGACACAGAGACGGCACGGTCGCTGGGCTCTCTCCAATTTCGAAAGTCTTCCTTTCGTGGCTGTAACAACCGGGTTCTAGACCAGATGGGATCAGCTCCTGAGAGCCCCTCCAACCCAGCCGGAATGTAACCACCTCCCTCCTCAGGACCATCTATCCAGGCACCTGGGTACCTACCTGAGGATGGGGAACTCGCAATATACAAGCTCATATCATCAGAAACACCGCTAAATCTATAGGGATACTAAGAATACTCACTGATTACTAAGGACATCCATGCCCTACACCACACTCATACCTCATAGTCTCGCGACCACATGGGTCCAGACTAATCTACCCTGGGGCAGTTCTGATTATCTACCATTACACACTGATTACCCTCAGTGCTCACTCAAGCCGCAATCTTGCGGGTATACACACTGCTCACCCTCAGTGCTCACTCGACACGCAATCCGGCGTGTGTACACACTAGGCTGCAGCCCTAGTGCTCTCTCTTTATCCGGTCCACAATCCGGCGGACCTAAACACCGTATCCCCCCGGTGCTCACTCACACAAGCCACAATCCTGTGGGTATACACACTGACCACAATCAGTGTGGTCTCACTAACGCCACTTACCAATGACGACCACTTTCCTATGAATACCTTCAGCTCTCTGTCTCTATGTTGGGAAGTCTCTCTCACTATCCACTAAAGGTTTGCTACTACAATAATATTATGGGATGGCCGAATTACTTCGTATATCAATTATCTTTCAGTTCAAGGTCTCCTCTCTCTCCCTAATTATTCAGTTATCACTTACCTGATCAGGGGTAGCATCTGTTCAAACAGTAATACCTGACTAGGAGACAAGGTTACCTTCACTGTGTAGGGACAAGAGATATACACACTGTATGCAAGAGTTATTCCCCGATTTAAGCGCTCCTACTCCCTTTTGATCCATCAGTTGCTACACAGCATCTGGTTAGAAGAAAGGTTAGCTCTATCTTAAGAATAACACATGCACACTAGTTCACTAAGAACTGGGGTATCTTTATTACAATAATCATAAAATACACATACACAAATCTGCGGGGTCTCTATAACTAACAGGAACTTTTAACACACCGCTGAAAGAAAAGGATTAGACATACAGTATGAGGACAAGGTTATCTGCGGGGTGTCTTGATTAACAGGAACTTTAACACACCACTGAAAGAAAAGGATTAGACATACAATAGCCTAGGGAATAAAGACAAAATTAAGGTGTAAGTGTAAAGTGGACTAGTTTAGACTACCTCACCTATTAGAAGGAAGATTTCTCTCTGTCTCTGGTGGTATCAGGGCTCTCTCTCTGTCTCTCCCTCCGTCACCACAGCTACACGCCTCTGGCTCAATTGCTCCAGCTGACAGCCTCAACTCCTCCATCTGCTTTAATGCATTCTGTACTGCTCTCTTCAGCTTCAGCAATCATCTGCCTTCTTTCTCCATTCCAGAAAACCAATAGAACTGCACTGCACTCTGCAGCTCCAGCAGACATCCTACTCTCCACTCTTCAAGAACCAAACTGACCACTCCTCCTCTCCTGCACTTCGCTAATATGGATTCCTCTCCTCTAGTGGAAAGCTCCAGCCAGCAGCCTCCTCCCACCAGGTCCATGCACCGGGCTCCTCGCTCTAGACGCTCCCACAGTGATCAGCTGCTTGTTTCGTCTAGAGACCTGAGCCCAGGGACACTTCTTGATTAGATTCAGTTCTGGCTGGTTCTCTCCGGTTCGCTTAGGGCGAACAACAGCTCAAAACCAAAATATTACCTTTCCCCTTGAAGCATCTCAGCTCTGCAGGGATAGAAAGCAAAATGGAGTCTCTCTAGTTCTGGGCCTTGTAGGCCTGAGAAGGATGAAATAACCCTTAGCTCTGTCAGAGTACCTACATAAACCATACCAACGTGTAATATAAAGTCAGGACCACAGGATCCAACCTCTACTATAGGCAAAATAATGAAAGACAAAGCCAATAGGCAATAGATGGATTAGAATAAGGGATCTATCATCATATAAAGCAGCTATCCTCTTCTAGGTCTGGAAGAAAGGGCTTAAAAGGGCCAACACATCTAAGAATACGGATCCTAGATGTGAGCAAGCTTAAAGTCTTTATCACTCCGAAATAGAGCCAAAAAGCCTGTCAAGACATTCCACCCTTAGACTTTATCTTGCGAACATCTATAAACAACAACATCCAAATAAACAAACATCAACATAATCTATCAACAAAACCAAAAACCAAAAGGCTCTCTAAAATAAATGACAACTTAAGGAAATTCCACCTAAAACTTAATGTAGGGAATACAAATCTAACAACCAACTGAAAACAAATCAAAGCACCCTTGACCTGAATGCTGAAACATAACTAAGATTGATCTGATAACAACAGAAACTAACCAAAGCACCCTCGAACTAAATGTGCCTCAACTACTAGTGATAACTGATGAAATCTATTGATGTAGGGACTTGTTTGTAGAATGAAAACAGCAAGGGGCCTAAATGGGGCCTACCTACTTCGGTCAACTTAAGAACTAAACGTGCTTCAACTTCTAATGATAAAACAACAAAGGGCCTAAATGAGGCCTACCTACTTTGGTCAACGTAAGCTAATGATAACTCATGAAATCTATTGGTGTAGGGCCATGTGTGTGGAATAAAAATAACAATTTGCCTAAATGAGGCCTACCTACTTTGGTCAACTTAAGAAAGAATTTGGTGAAATCTGACAAATAAACATGACAAACGGTCCTCAAGGTCTGGGCAAACATCACTAATAGATGTAGGACATAACCATACTAAAAGACACACCTCCCAGGACAACTTAAAGTCTAGGGTAACCAACCTTGGATCAATCAAAGTGAAAGTGTAATAACAGGAAAATAAGGATAACCCCATTCCTACAAAATAGCTGGTGTAGCACTATGCATATCAAGAAATAAGTCAAAGAAAATTATCTAAGTGTGGTGCATATCTAAAAGATAAATTTGAACCATGCCAAAGGCAATAGGTAAAGAACACAATATCACAAAACAGTTAGCACCTAGTTTCTCACTGTATCACACTGTGGAACACATGTGTGCACCATCATATTTTTTTTTATCTCTCCATATTCCTTTTGTGGGAAACATTATCATAACCAAATAAAAATGAGTTCTTTTAGCATAATTTTGGGGTTCAAGGCAGTCAATTGTGGATTCATCAGTGTAGGTCACCACCCTTCATCTTCATCTGTATCCGGTGCCAAGGAAGCACTTCCTCCGATCTGGTCATTAGTCACCAGCTTCCGTCGTTCATCCGCCACCAATCCGGTCTGGTCTGGTTCCATCTTCCAAAAACAACAAACTAACATAAAAAATGAAAACAAAAAAGTAAAATAACAAAGGGAGTGGGAGGGGGGTGGGCCGACGCACACACCAAACACCACAACCCAACAACCTGAAACGAAAAAACAAGTATCATTAATATAGCAAAAATAAATTTTCCATTTAAAAAACACCCCAAGTGCTTTTTATTGTCGAAAGAAACCTCCTAATTTAATTTAAAAAAAAAATTCTTCTGAATTCAAGGAATGATTTAAATCATATTCTTTTAAATTTGTTTGGGCAAAATCCAATTTTGTCATACACAGCCAGAAGGGCTGGGGCCTAGCAACTCCCGAATCCTCTGAGAGACAGCCCCTCCCTTCAGAAAGATGTTCGCGTTCAGAGTTTTGAATCCGCTCCAAAAAATAAGCAGGAGCCGAGCTACAGTGCGATGTAATTTTGAATCACTGCCAAGTGCTGATCTCATTGCAGGAGTAAGGCTGCTGCCAACCATTCTGTCCAAGCATCTCTAATCTCTAGTCAGGGAAGCTCACTTAGGCCTACTGTATTTATCTAACTCCAAGGGCCAAGCGTCTGCCAATTATTCTGCATGTGCAAGGATCCCTTATCTGAAGTCCATGAAGCTGTCTGCGCCGACAGCAAGGAAGAGCGACTTGACCCCCCCCCCCCCCTTACATGAACATTTCTCAGCGGAAAGAAATTGGAGAATGGCCAATAATAACAAGACAGGCACTGCTCGGCGCTTCAAGAGGGAAAGGCCCTCCCTTTACAAAACCGCTTTCTCTGGGAGCCAGGCTAACTCAAGGTCGAAAAACACATTCTTTGGAACTCAAAACACATCTGTTCCCAGGCCAGAGAGCTAACCATTATTCTCTGACTAACCGAAGTAAATGTAAAACGTGATGAAAAGCATCCTAAAATCAGTAATTAATAAGAACATATTTTTTGCAACTAAGTCACATGCAAGCATTTTAAAATAAACCTATCATAAAGACAGCTATTGGCTGAAAGGGAAAAATATTAGAACAACATTGCATTTAATTTTCCATTTTGAAAAAAACATGAGAAGTAAAACAAGGGGTAACATGTCATAATTTAGTGTGCAAGCATTTGTACATTATCTATGAAAAAGGGCCAGATTCAACATTATTAATTTTCAAATAGCAGTTTTTTCAAACTGAGTGGGTTAACTTTCACACGCTATTCTTAGGGGCAGCTTGCATTGGAAAAAAATAATAATCATGTATAACTTCTAGAACATACATTTTATTTTTAAAAGCACACGGTTGCATTTCACTAATTAAAAGCACATTCTATGATGGGTCTGTTTTTATATTTTCGTTTTTCACAACCGCTAACGCATTAATTAAAGCATCCTCCGTGCAAACCCTTATCTCAATCCGACTGGTTGATTTATAACTTACCGACCTCTAAGAGTCAGACACATTAAATCATGTGTTCCAAGGCAAACCCACACAAATTCGTGGACGCATTTCAAAAAGAATGTTAAATGAACACAGCTTTTCTTTGTATGCAAGATGTTACCATTCCGTCAGCAAGCTGACAAAGCACATAGGCAGAACCCAGCAACCAATGAAAGTGAAATCAAACCATCATTCATCTAAACAAACACTGACTTTTAGTGTCAGCTCACATAACCATGCATGTTAAACAGCATGTTAAAATAAATACTGCCGTCACAATTCAAGATATTAACCCTTTGGCAGCTCAAACACAATCATTCCCCAATGTCTGCAGTACATGGGAAATTCAAGAACTTATCACTCCACGTTTTCAAATAACACGTGCGCACATCTACAAAACAATTTCCCCAAGCATTTGAAAGAGATCCAGCTCTTTCCTGCCTAACGCAACAATAACATGCTCTGTACAAGCCATATCCACATGGCGCTATTCACAAGCCATATGTACAAGAAAGTCAACAAGTTCAAAAAATGACATGCTCTTCACAAGGCATATATACAAGGCGCAATTCACAAGGAACACAGCAAGTCAAAATGAGAACATGCACCTCACAAGCCATAATTACATGGCGCTATTCACAAGCCATATTAACAAGAAAGTCAACAAGTTCAAAAAATGACATGCTCTTCACAAGGAATATATTCAAAGCGCAATTCACAAGGAACACAGCAAGTCAAAATGAGAACATGCTCCTCACAAGCCATAATTACATGGCGCTATTTACAAGGAACTCCACAAGTCATATTACATTGAACACATTTCACATTACACAGCGTAAGCAGATGCAGCAAGCAATTTAATGGGCAATTTAAAAGCATTTTTCACACACATTTATACAATTGGACCATCACAAAGATGTAACCGGCTCCCTCATGTAATGTCACCCTTCAAGCCTGACAGTTCAAACACCAAGATGAAAAGCATTTCTTCCACCCTGCATAAGTCAAATGCCATGATGTACTGCAATCTCCTCACACTGCAACTGTTCAAGCCCATAGGTCACACAGGCTTCGGAAACTGCCCGACTACGCCAGATATAACTGGCGATCAGGGCACTCCTCCACAACATATGGGAAACTCTCCAAACACATGGCCAGGGCACACAGGCTTCGTAAACAGCCGACTACGCCAGATGTAACGACCGGGTTCTAGACCAGATGGGATCAGCTCCTGAGAGCCCCTCCAACCCAGCCGGAACGTAACCACCTCCCTCCTCAGGACCATCTATCCAGGCACCTGGGTACCTACCTGAGGATGGGGAACTCGCAATATACAAGCTCATATCATCAGAAACACCACTAAATCTATAGGGATACTAAGAATACTCACTGATTACTAAGGACATCCATGCCCTACACCACACTCATACCTCATAGTCTCGCGACCACATGGGTCCAGACTAATCTACCCTGGGGCAGTTCTGATTATCTACCATTACACACTGATTACCCTCAGTGCTCACTCAAGCCGCAATCTTGCGGGTATACACACTGCTCACCCTCAGTGCTCACTCGACACGCAATCCGGCGTGTGTACACACTAGGCTGCAGCCCTAGTGCTCTCTCTTTATCCGGTCCACAATCCGGCGGACCTAAACACCGTATCCCCCCGGTGCTCACTCACACAAGCCACAATCCTGTGGGTATACACACTGACCACAATCAGTGCTCTCACTAACGCCACTTACCAATGACGACCACTTTCCTATGAATACCTTCAGCTCTCTGTCTCTATGTTGGGAAGTCTCTCTCACTATCCACTAAAGGTTTGCTACTACAATAATATTATGGGATGGCCAAATTACTTAGTATATCAATTATCTTTCAGTTCAAGGGCTCCTCTCTCTCCCTAATTATTCAGTTACCACTTACCTGATCAGGGGTAGCATCTGTTCAAACAGTAATACCTGACTAGGAGACAAGGTTACCTTCACTGTGTAGGGACAAGAGATATACACACTGTATGCAAGAGTTATTCCCCGATTTAAGCGCTCCTACTCCCTTTTGATCCATCAGTTGCTACACAGCATCTGGTTAGAAGAAAGGTTAGCTCTATCTTAAGAATAACACATGCACACTAGTTCACTAAGAACTGGGGTATCTTTATTACAATAATCATAAAATACACATACACAAATCTGCGGGGTCTCTATAACTAACAGGAACTTTTAACACACCGCTGAAAGAAAAGGATTAGACATACAGTATGAGGACAAGGTTATCTGCGGGGTCTCTTGATTAACAGGAACTTTAACACACCGCTGAAAGAAAAGGATTAGACATACAATAGCCTAGGGAATAAAGACAAAATTAAGGTGTAAGTGTAAAGTGGACTAGTTTAGACTACCTCACCTATTAGAAGAAAGATTTCTCTCTGTCTCTGGTGGGATCAGGGCTCTCTCTCTGTCTCTCCCTCCGTCACCACAGCTACACGCCTCTGGCTCAATTGCTCCAGCTGACAGCCTCAACTCCTCCATCTGCTTTAATGCATTCTGTACTGCTCTCTTCAGCTTCAGCAATCATCTGCCTTCTTTCTCCATTCCAGAAAACCAATAGAACTGCACTGCACTCTGCAGCTCCAGCAGACATCCTACTCTCCACTCTTCAAGAACCAAACTGACCACCCCTCCTCTCCTGCACTTCGCTAATATGGATTCCTCTCCTCTAGTGGAAAGCTCCAGCCAGCAGCCTCCTCCCACCAGGTCCATGCACCGGGCTCCTCGCTCTAGACGCTCCCACAGTGATCAGCTGCTTGTTTCGTCTAGAGACCTGAGCCCAGGGACACTTCTTGATTAGATTCAGCTCTGGCCGGTTCTCTCCGGTTCGCTTAGGGCGAACAACAGCTCAAAACCAAAATATTACCTTTCCCCTTGAAGCATCTCCGCTCTGCAGGGATAGAAAGCAAAATGGAGTCTCTCTAGTTCTGGGCCTTGTAGGCCTGAGAAGGATGAAATAACCCTTAGCTCTGTCAGAGTACCTACATAAACCATACCAATGTGTAATATAAAGTCAGGACCACAGGATCCAACCTCTACTATAGGCAAAATAATGAAAGACAAAGCCAATAGGCAATAGATGGATTATAATAAGGGATCTATCATCATATAAAGAAGCTATCCTCTTCTAGGTCTGGAAGAAAGGGCTTAAAAGGGCCAACTCATCTAAGAATACGGATCCTAGATGTGAGCAAGCTTAAAGTCTTTATCACTCCGAAATAGAGCCAAAAAGCCTGTCAAGACAGTGGCGCAAGAGGAAGAGGCAATTTCTCGAACAGAGGAGGTTATTCACAGCAACGCTCCTACAACACCCAGGGAAATCAAAGATACCAGCCATACCGTCAACAAACATATGGCCAAAGGAGAAATAATTACTCTCAATCTAGAGGAAAAACCTCTTATCGAGAACGAGACAACAACAAGAGCAAGTGAGAGACACATTCTGCCACCACTTTGTCCCAGCCTGAAGCAAATTGGAGGACGAATATCCCGATATTACTCAAATTGGTCCAAGATTACCACGGACAGATGGGTCCTGGACGTGGTTTCCAGAGGTCACATTCTCGAATTCGTCAAAGCCCCTCCAAATTCTCCCCCAAAAGGACCACCTCCATCTCATCTCAAAGAGCTGTTTTCCTAAATACACTCAATGATTCGGAAAGGAGCAATAGAAAAGGTACCTCAACATCAGAAGGGAACAGGATTGTATTCAAGATTTTTCCTGATCCGCAAGAAGTCGGGGGAATGGCGCCCCATCCTCGACCTGCTTGCCCTCAACAAGTACCTAAAGAAATTATCTTTCAGAATGTTGACGCTTCAAGAAATCCTCCAGTTTCTCTCAGTAGGGGATCACATGGCAACACTCGACCTTCAGGACGCAAACTTCCATGTGCCCATTTTTCCCAGACACCGTAAGTTCTTACGGTTCAGAGTGGCTGGCAGGGACTTCCAGTTCAAAGTACTCCCCTTTGGACTACGTTCGGCCCCCAGAGTTTTTACAAAAATGTTAGCCCCGGTAGCTGCACACCTGAGATTAGAGGGAGTTCAAATGTATCCATATTTGGACGACTGCCTTATCAAGGCCAGTTCCATCGACTTGGTAAAAACTCACGGTCAGAGATGTCTATCACTATTCCAGAGCTTGGATTTTTCGGTGAATTTCAAAAAGTCTCACCTGACTCCATCACAGAGGAAGTCATTCTTCGGAGCCACGCTGGACACAAGACTCGCCCAAGTGTTCATATCAAAAGAAAGGCCGGTGAAGATTCGCAGGATGGCCTCAACACTACTAACAAGAAAGTGCTTTTCTGTTCGCAAGTTCAAGTCTTTCCTCGGGATGATCTCGTCCTGTATTCCTCTCACCCCCAACTGTCGCTTGCGAATGAGACCCTTACAAGAGGAACTCAGTCGTCAGTGGGTGCAAATAACAGGCTCATTCGAGGATGTCATCATCATAACTCCTCGGATGAGAAACTCCATCCAGTGGTGGGGGCAAGATGGCAACCTGCAGGTGGGATGTACATTCCAGACAGAAGGACCCAGATTCATCGTGACCACGGATGCTTCTCTGGAGGGCTGGGGCGCCCATCTCCAAGGGATGACAGTCAGTGGCAAATGGAACATGCCACAGAAAAAATGACACACAAATCTGCTGGAATTAAGAGCCATTTTTCTCGCCATGAAATCCTTTCAGGCGATCTTGGAGGGCTCTACGGTGTTGATACGAACGGACAACACAACCAGCATGCATTACCTGAACAAACAGAGAGGCACAAGATCGACCCTGTTGTCCCATCAGGCGCAGGAGATTTGGAATTGGGCCCTGGACCACAACATCAATCTGTCGGCGGTCCATGTCCCAGGGGTTGCCAGTGTCCTAGCGGACTCACTCAGCAGGTCCGCCTGAAGCAATCACGAATGGGAGCTACATCAACCATCCCTGGATCAGATATTCCGTGAGTAGGGTCATCCCGACCTGGATTTGTTTGCAACAGATCAGAACCGGAAATGCCAACGCTTTACAAGTTGGATTCCCCACAAAGACTTGTGCGGGGATGCCCTTTCGATGAACTGGAGTTTAATATTTGCGTACGCTTTTCCGCCAATTCTGTTAATTCCCAAGATCATCAGGAAGATGAGGAGTCAACCATGTCGTCTAATCCTGATTGCTCCAAAGTGGCCCCGGCAATATTTGTTCACTGAGCTTCTCCTCCTCTCGGAGTGCAGGCCAATACAACTGCCTCGAATACCGAATCTCCTGACAGTTCAGAGGGGCAAAGTGTACCATCCGGACCCAGTTTCTCTGAAATTATCAGCTTGGCTCCTCAACACAATGAATTGACCCACTTAGACATTCCTCACGATTGTCAAGAGGTGCTAGATAACGCCAGAGCACCATCAACAATTAAGACCTACAAACCCAAGTGGAAGCGTTTCTGTGCCTGGTGCCAGACTGTTGATCTGCATCCTATTCATGCTAGACCAGAGCAAATATTACCTTTCTTCCTGCAACTGGCTAGATCAGGTTTGGCGCATTCAACCCTGAAGGTATTTCTGGCAGCCATTTCCCGATTCCGTCAGGACGGATCGAACTCTCTGTTTTCTTCAAGAATAATCCAGCAATTTTCCAAGGGTCTATTTCGTATGTTTCCTCCGATTCGACGACCACCTCCTGCTTGGCATTTGAATGTGGTGCTAGCCCAGCTCATGCGTCACCCCTTTGAGCCGATACATAAGGTTGACCTTAAGTTTATTACTTGGAAAGTCTTCTTGTTATTTGCTTTAACATCTACCAGAAGGGTCAGTGACATTCAAGCATTCACGTCTAAACCGCTCTTTTTACAATTTACCTCTGATTCGGTGGTACTGCGTACCAATCCAAGGTACATGCCCAAAGTCCCTTCGGATTTTCATTTAAATGAGCCGGTAATCCTCAAGACATTTTTTCCAAATCCACAAACTCCGGCTTAGCGAGCTTTACACTCTTTGGACATCAGGAGATGCCTCAGGTTTTATCTTTCAAGAACATCAGCTTTGCGCAAGACAGATCCGTTGTTTGTGGCCAATAGCAGACTGCACCAAGGCAGTGCAGTGTCCAAACAGACTATCGCCAGATGGGTCTCGTCAGCAATTGGACTCTGTCATCAACAGGCAGGAAGACCCTTACAGGCCTTACCAAGAGCGCATTCTACAAGGGCAGTTTCCTCTTCCACTGCTCTGTTCGCTGGGGTGCCTCTTCTGCAAATCTGCAGAGCTGCGACGTGGTCCAGCAGGCACACGTTTACGAGGCACTACTGTCTGGACTCAGCAAGTGAAGCAGATGCTCTGGTGGGAAGAGCAGTTCTTCGCAATCTTTTCCAATAAGGTGAGCCTCTGTTCCTCCCGCCTCCTCTATGCTCTTTATAGACGCTTTACCATGTCTTTTGCATTTTATCAATCTGCATGTATACTATGATACTATTAGCGTCTATGAGCATTATGTTATGAGTACTGCTATCTATTCTGATTCAGGCATGTAAATCTATGAAAGACACCGCAAAAACTGGAGGAGAACAATAGTTACTTACCTGTAATCTGTGGTTCTCCAGTATTGGTGTCTTTCATAGATTCACATGCAACCCGCCCACCTCCCCTCAGAGGCTCCCTCAGGCAATTATGTTGGTTTCACTCCTGTGTGAGAACATCAGAGCCTGAGCCTCTGGGGAGAACATTCTGGTGGGTGCTGTCGCCTGATTGGCTGCAGTTTGGTCTATACATAATGACTAGGATAGTCATGAGTGTGGGAGCTTTTGCTCCTGTAGCTGAGGGCTACTTTACTTCCTGGTTGGTTATTACCAAGGTTTTTTGGTTATTACAGGCATATTATTGCTTTTTTATATACCGTGGGACTCCCACTCGGACGACGGGGAATGATTCAGGCATGTGAATCTATGAAAGACACCAATACTGGAGAACCACAGATTACAGGTAAGTAACTATTGTTCATCCTTACCCTGAGGTTTGCCATATGGCCCAACATCACTGCCATGACAGCGCGGGGCTGCTGGCCCTAATCTACAGGCCTGAGAAAAACTTGGCCTACCCGCCCTTATCTGCATTATCTAGATCGCTGCCTTAGATGTCCCGGCCCATGTAGACCGGGCTGGGACGCTGCATCCTTCACCTTGTGACACAGGCAGTACCTGGCAGCACAGCAGTGGTGACGGGGGGGCCACCCGAATCTACTTCTGGGCCCCGGCTGTGTGGGATTCCCTTGCTGCACTACTTGCTTCCACATCACTGCACTACAATGGGCAGCCCAACCCAGTCAAGCGCAATTATTGGGCGGCATCCTCCCTGTTTTGTGGCCTTCTTTGGGGGAACTAATATCTGCCAAGCACGCCCTAGAGGCCCCACGTCGACGAGGGCCCCGGAATAGTTCGCTATTTGACGCGTGGCGTCCCCGCCGGGCTCCTGCTTTTTAATCTCCACTCCACTGCTGGGTATTGCCAATTCTTCGCTCTCTGGCGTAGGAGCCCACAACCCACGCATTACCAACTCACAATTCTAAGGGCTGCATAGACAGGTCCCACGCCTTACCTGCATTTGCTGACGACCCCCCACAGACACAATGGGGCACGACTATCCCAAGCTAGGCAAGTTGCGTTTAATAAGCATGGTGCACTGGACTGCCAGGGACAGACCCTAGACTCAGATGGTGAGGCAGCCATAATATCAGAACTAAGATCCAGATTTCGCGCCATTGATGCAAGATTCAACACTCTTGTTACACGGTTTAACAAAATGGGAGAGCGCCTGGGCAGGCACGGCACCCGGTTGGATGCGGCCGAGGAGCGCATATCTACACAAGAAGACCAGACAAGACATATGACACGCCGCCTGGAAAAAACGGAATGACTGCTTAAAGCGGTGGCTGCCAAAAATGAAGATATAAAAGCCAGAGCCAGGAGAAATAACTTACAGATTTTGGGATTGGCAGAATCAATCAACCTCGAACGCCCAGAGCTCTTTGTAGAGACATTACTTACCGATTTGTTTGGGCCCCAACACTTCTCCTAAGTACTCCTTGTAGAAATGGTACACAGATCCTTGGGCCGACGCCCTCGCGCCCCCCCACTTCCAAGGCCTATAATTGTGTGTCTCTTTAAACTATAGAGACAGCGACACTGCCCTCCGCTTGGCCGGTCCAGGAAGTGCGACGAACGTTTACTGACGTTAAGGCGCAACTTTGCAAACTTCGCCTGAAATACACCATGCTATACCCAGCGAGATTGCGAGTGAATGTAGGCGACAAACCCCGCTTTTTGACACTCCGGCATACGCATTAGCCTTCTGCAAGACACAAAGGGATAACAATCGTAAGAGCCCTCCCTACTCATCTGGATTCTCATCCCCTGATCGACTACTGGCGGACAGTGCAGAACTCTTTCGAATAACGACACTCTACTTTTTCTGATATCATTGGACTACTCCACCATGGCCATGCACATAACTGCCTTTACTGCTGAAATACAGTTGCATGCTTACTGATTATTCCATGGCTTTGCAAACTAAAGGGACTTCCACCCTTCATAATCACAATCAGCAGATTTATAATGACCGCCTGGACCCTCACTCAGTCCGGTTGCTCCCCCACGCCACAGCTGAACCACACACCGGTATCGTCTGCATTCTGCATTCCTTTCCAGTAACGCTGCATTGTCCTTTATTTACTTAACAGCTAGCGCTGCACTGTCGCCTCATAGCGCCGAATTGTACTCGCCGATTAGCGCTGCACTGTCGCTTTAATTATTTATTTGTGCCGCACTGTCGCTCTATTTAGTTAATTGCAGCGCGTCGTCTCTGAGGCTGCTTTTCAAACTTCCCTGCTGATTTTGTGCGTTTTCACGCTGTGCATTTGCTGCCCCTGGCCTTTGACCCTCCATTTTGTGTTTAGGTTTATTTCCCCTGGTCCGCCCCTCCTCCCGCCACCACCTCCTCCCAGCTGCTGCCCCTCCCACCCACGAGTCATACCCTTCCTCGCTCCCGAGCTCCCTGTGACCGCCTGGACCCTCACTCAGTCCGGTTGCTCCCCCATGCCACAGCTGAACCACACACCGGTATCGTCTGCATTCTGCATTCCTTTCCAGTAACGCTGCATTGTCCTTTATTTACTTAACAGCTAGCGCTGCACTGTCGCCTCATAGCGCCAAATTGTACTCGCCGATTAGCGCTGCACTGTCGCTTTAATTATTTATTTGTGCCGCACTGTCGCTCTATTTAGTTAATTGCAGCGCGTCGTCTCTGAGGCTGCTTTTCAAACTTTCCTGCTGATTTTGTGCGTTTTCACGCTGTGCATTTGCTGCCCTTGGCCTTTGACCCTCCATTTTGTGTTTAGGTTTATTTCCCCTGGTCCGCCCCTCCTCCCGCCACCGCCTCCTCCCAGCTGCTGCCCCTCCCACCCACGAGTCATACCCTTCCTCGCTCCCGAGCTCCCTGTGACCGCCTGGACCCTCACTCAGTCCGGTTGCTCCCCCACGCCACAGCTGAACCACACACCGGTATCGTCTGCATTCTGCATTCCTTTCCAGTAACGCTGCATTGTCCTTTATTTACTTAACAGCTAGCGCTGCACTGTCGCCTCATAGCGCCGAATTGTACTCGCCGATTAGCGCTGCACTGTCGCTTTAATTATTTATTTGTGCCGCACTGTCGCTCTATTTAGTTAATTGCAGCGCGTCGTCTCTGAGGCTGCTTTTCAAACTTCCCTGCTGATTTTGTGCGTTTTCACGCTGTGCATTTGCTGCCCCTGGCCTTTGACCCTCCATTTTGTGTTTAGGTTTATTTCCCCTGGTCCGCCCCTCCTCCCGCCACCGCCTCCTCCCAGCTGCTGCCCCTCCCACCCACGAGTCATACCCTTCCTCGCTCCCGAGCTCCCTGTGACCGCCTGGACCCTCACTCAGTCCGGTTGCTCCCCCACGCCACAGCTGAACCACACACCGGTATCGTCTGCATTCTGCATTCCTTTCCAGTAACGCTGCATTGTCCTTTATTTACTTAACAGCTAGCGCTGCACTGTCGCCTCATAGCGCCGAATTGTACTCGCCGATTAGCGCTGCACTGTCGCTTTAATTATTTATTTGTGCCGCACTGTCGCTCTATTTAGTTAATTGCAGCGCGTCGTCTCTGAGGCTGCTTTTCAAACTTCCCTGCTGATTTTGTGCGTTTTCACGCTGTGCATTTGCTGCCCCTGGCCTTTGACCCTCCATTTTGTGTTTAGGTTTATTTCCCCTGGTCCGCCCCTCCTCCCGCCACCGCCTCCTCCCAGCTGCTGCCCCTCCCACCCACGAGTCATACCCTTCCTCGCTCCCGAGCTCCCTGTGACCGCCTGGACCCTCACTCAGTCCGGTTGCTCCCCCATGCCACAGCTGAACCACACACCGGTATCGTCTGCATTCTGCATTCCTTTCCAGTAACGCTGCATTGTCCTTTATTTACTTAACAGCTAGCGCTGCACTGTCGCCTCATAGCGCCGAATTGTACTCGCCGATTAGCGCTGCACTGTCGCTTTAATTATTTATTTGTGCCGCACTGTCGCTCTATTTAGTTAATTGCAGCGCGTCGTCTCTGAGGCTGCTTTTCAAACTTTCCTGCTGATTTTGTGCGTTTTCACGCTGTGCATTTGCTGCCCCTGGCCTTTGACCCTCCATTTTGTGTTTAGGTTTATTTCCCCTGGTCCGCCCCTCCTCCCGCCACCGCCTCCTCCCAGCTGCTGCCCCTCCCACGCTCCGCCCCCTCCACCATCCATTTATGGCCAATGCCTCCACGCGCAGCGTCCACGCGCTTCGGACACGCCGAAGGTGCGCCAAAGGTAAGCCCGTCTACGCCCGTCCGCGCCTGGACCGCGCCCAGCGCCAGACCCCCTGCTTCTCGCGCTACCCAGCCCTCCCGCTTAACCTACGATGCCGCCACCCTCCTAGCCCTTAACCCCGGTCGCGCCCCCAACTGCGTTCAAGCCGCTCCTGGACGCACCCATGGACCTTTCTCCTGCTACTCCTGCAAATTCAGCGGCACCGACAACATCTCCGCTAAGACCACACCACAGACTCACGACCCCAACCACCTACAATGCATCCTTCTCAACACCCGATCAGTCCACAGGCACGCCATCGACCTATGGAACCTACTAGACACCACCTCTCCGGACATCGCCTTCCTTACGGAAACATGGATGAATGCTTCCTCAGCACCAGACATCACCATTGCCATCCCTGATGAATATAAAATCACACGCAAGGACCGCACCAGCCACACAGGAGGAGGAATCGCTATAGTCCATAAGAAATCTATCCGCATCTCAACCAGCTCTGACGCCAACCTCGCCAATTCCGAACACCTTCACTTCCAGGTCCACATCGACCCCAAGACCACACTCAGAGGCACCCTCCTTTACAGGCCACCAGGACCCCGCGCAAAATTCAGTGAGGACATCACGGACTTCATCACTCCGCACGCGCTCCCCTCCAAAGAATACATCCTTCTGGGAGACCTCAACTTTCACTTCGATAAGATCAACGACCGCAACACCGCCACCCTCGTGGACAACCTCACCAACCTCGGACTTAAACAACTGGTCACTTCCCCCACCCACATCGCAGGTCACACACTCGACCCCATCTTCACCTCCAGCAACTATGTCTCCTTCAGCCACACTACGGACCTCATCTGGACTGACCACAGATGCGTTCACTTCACCTACAACAAACCAAAACCCAGCATCCACCTCCAACCTACCTTGAAAAGGAACTGGAACAAAATCACCACGGACCAAATCTCCGCATCGCTCCTTCAACACACCCCAGCCCCCTCCTCCAACGCTAACGAAGCCGCCGCTAATCTCACCCTATGGTTATCCAACACCGCTGACACCTTAGCACCTCTGAAAAAACATCAAAACAAACCTGGCAGCAAGAAGGCCTCATGGTTCAACGATGATCTCAAGAAGTCCAAGAAACTCTGCCGCTCCCTTGAAAAGGCCTGGAAAAAAGACCCAACCACCAGCACCAAGGACACCTTCAAAAACGCCACCCGCACTCACCACCAACTAATCCGAAAAGCCAAGAAAGCAGCATTCAAAGATCGACTCGACAACAACGCTCACAACAGCAAGGAACTTTTCAACATCGTCAAGGAATTTTCCAATCCCTCGGCCAACTCCAACGACATCACCCCCTCTCAAACCCTCTGCGACTCCCTAGCCTCTTTTTTCCACAACAAGATTGCAGACATCCACAACAGCTTTGACAACCAACCCGAAAACCAACCCACCCTACCGTCTGCTGTCCATCCTCCCCCCGTGAACACCCTTAACGACTGGAAGCCAATCTCCACGGAGGACACCATCCGCCTGATGAACTCCATCCACTCAGGATCCCCCACAGACCCATGCCCTCACCACATCTTCAACAAAGCAGACTCCGTCATAGCACCGCACCTCCGAGACGTCATCAACTGCTCCTTCAACTCCGCTACCTTCCCTGAAGACTGGAAACACGCTGAACTCACCGCCCTTCTGAAAAAACCAACAGCGGACCCCACCGAACTCAAAAATTACCGCCCCATCTCGCTTCTTCCATTCCCGGCCAAAGTCATCGAGAAAGCCGTCAACAACCAGCTCGCCGCCTTCCTCGAAGCCAACAAATCCCTCGACCCCTCACAATCTGGCTTCCGAGCAAAACATAGTACCGAGACCGCCCTCATCGCAGCAACAGATGACATTCGAACTCTACTGGACAATGGAGACACAGTCGCCCTCATCCTCCTCGACCTCTCTGCAGCATTCGATACAGTCTGCCACAGCACCCTTCTACAACGCCTCAATAACATCGGAATCCAAGGAAAAGCACTGGAATGGATCACCTCGTTCCTCACCGGTAGAACCCAGAGAGTCCGCCTCCCACCATTCAAATCAGAGGCCACTGAAGTCATCTGCGGCGTACCTCAAGGATCCTCACTCAGTCCCACCCTCTTCAACGTATACATGAGCCCCCTCGCGGCCATCGCACGCCAACACAACCTCAACATCATCTCTTATGCGGACGACACTCAACTGATCCTTTCACTCACCAATGACCCCGGCGCCGCCAAAGCTAACCTGCACGAAGGAATGAAAGAAGTCGCTGAATGGATGAAACAAAGCCGTCTGAAACTGAACTCAGACAAAACAGAAGTCCTCATCCTAGGCACATCCCCCTCTGCTTGGGACGACTCCTGGTGGCCGGAAGCCCTCGGAAAAGCACCCATCCCGACAGACCACGCACGGAACCTTGGCGTCATTCTGGACTCTTCACTCTCAATGAACAAACAAGTCAACGCCGTATCCTCTTCCTGCTTCAACATTCTTCGCATGCTCAGAAAAACATTTCGCTGGATCCCTTCCGAAACTAGGAAAACAGTCACCCACGCCCTGGTCACGAGCCGACTGGACTACGGAAACACCCTCTACGCAGGTACCACCACCAAACTCCAGAAGAAACTCCAACGAATCCAAAACGCCTCAGCCAGGCTCATACTAGACATCCCACGCAACGAACACATCTCTGGCCACCTTAAAGACCTCCACTGGCTACCCGTCAATAAGAGGATCACTTTATGACTGCTCACCCACGCACACAAATCACTTTACGACATCGGAACAGACTGCCTCAACTCTCGACTGTCCTTCTACACCCCCTCCCGCCAACTACGCTCTTCCGACCAAGCCCTCGCCACTATACCTCGCATCAACAAGACCACCATGGGAGGCAGATCCTTTTCTTACCTGGCTGCTAAAACATGGAACTCACTCCCCGCTTACCTCCGCCTCACCCAGAACCACCTAGCGTTCAGAAAGCAGCTTAAAACGTGGATATTTGATAAATAATCCTCCTCCTCCTCCTAAGCGCCTTGAAACCCTCTGGGTATGTAGTGCGCTATACAAATTTTATGACTTGACTTGACTTGACTATTTCAGTGATGAATCTTGCAGATCTGGTGTTGGGCCCCCGAAGTGTTGCCCACACCCTCAGATAATTCCGACTGTTTTTGATGTTGTTGTTCGGATTTCACCTGGTTGTTGTTTCCTGATGTGGGTGGGGGGTTAATTGGGACTTGCTCGTTTTTTGTCTTCTCTCAGACTTCTTTTTCTCCTCTCTTCTCCCTCGTGTGCACCTTCTTCCCTCTTCCATACAGTACACTCCACATGTATACTCTGTACACTCTCACTCTGGCACCTTAATGACGGTAACTCCGAGTCCTAACACACAGGTTGAAGCACGGCTACTGACTTGGAATGTTTGCCGCCTCAACAACCCCCGGAAATGTAAGCTAGTACTATCCTACCTACACAAACACAACATTAAGATAGCTTTTCTGCAGGAAAACCTCCTGCCTCTGCAATCCTCTCCCCCTTTTGCCTCCTCCAGGGGATCTCACCGATTCTTCGATACAGCACATACTCCTGTGGTGTATGTATATTGATACACAACAGCCTCCCCTTCATGCACCACACCAGCATCGCAGATGAACATGGGCGATATATATTAGTGACGGGGACCATGTTGGGCAAATAACCCCTGTTTCTTAACATTTATGCTCCTAACCCGGACTACCCCACTTTTTTCTCTGAAATACACACACTGCTTGAACGACATGACCCAGACACCTTAATCGTTGGTGGCAATCAGAATCCATGGCTGGATCTCAGCCTCGACACTTCCGGAACTTGGCAGGGGTCTAAACCCCAGGCCTCGCGGGCCTTCCATGATCTTTTGGCCTCAATGACACACTCCATCCATCATCCCCTTTGGTATCACTCTGCGATACATGGCACACACAGCACCCCGGTGATCCAGGTTACGCATTCCACTCAGCACTGCACACTGTGTGGACACATATTGATTATTGGTTTGCAGACGCCCCTACTTGTAAATGGATACACAATATAGAAAAACTGCCCCTATCGGATCACGCACCTGTACTACTTCACCTAGTAATTCCCTATCCTTCTGGCTGGGAAATTGGACATTCCCAGCCACAGCACTACTAGATGAACTGTTCAAATCGGAGCTGCATGCTGCGATCCTTGAATATTTTGCCCTTAACACAGACTCAGTCGTACAATACGCAGTATTATGGGCTGCATTCAAGGCATATATTCGCAGCATAAAATATTTTCGATTCACGAGGATTGAGGCAACCGGGACTGCACTTATCTAAATGTAGGGATAGTCTGAATTGATCTTTGGTGCACAGAGCCAGAAGTTCAATACCCCTAAACCTCCTGAGTTAAGAAGCCTAACTGTGACCACCTGGACCAGCTTCAGTACGGTCGCTCCACCACGCTCCTCCTGTGCTTCAGCTGCAAAACTCCCTGGTATCGTTTTCAGCGCGCTGATCACTGAACTGCTGCTACCTTAGTATTTTAGCGCCTCACTCGCATAGCGCCTCTGTTAATTTCCTGCCTCTCTCAGCGCTACCTCGCTCAGGCTATTGGGTTCACTATTGGCTTGTCTGCGCATGTGATATCCAGACTACTGCTCACTTGATAGTCTGTAATTGTGTTTATTTCATCAGCGCTTGTGTTCAGATTGTGCTTATTGTTAACTCGCTGTATTTTTTGTATGTGATACCCCTGCCTGCCTTTCCCTCGGACCCTCCATTTTGTTGTTGTTGATCTCCCCTGACCCGCCCCTCAGCCACACTACCGCCTCCCTGCTGCCCCTCCCACGCTCCGCCCCCTCCACTGTCCATTAATGTCAGATGGTCCCACGCGCAGCGTCCACGCGCTACGGCCGCGCCGAAGGTGCGCCAAAAGTAAGCCCGTCTACGCCCGTCCGCGCCTGGACCGCGCCCAGCGCCATACCCCCTGGCCCTCGCATTACCCAACCCTCCCGCATCACTTACGACGCCTCCACCCTCCTAGCCCTTAACCCCGGCCGCTCCCCCAACTGCGTCCAAGCCGCTCCTGGACTCACCCATGGACCCTTCTCTTGCAACTCCTGCAAGTTCGACGGCACCAAATCCCGCTCATCATCCACCAACACCACTCAGAGACCTGACACCAACCACCTAAAATGCATCCTGCTCAACACCCGCTCGGTCCACAGACACGCCATCGACCTCTGGAATCTACTTGACACCATCTCACCAGACGTCGCCTTCCTAACAGAAACATGGATGAACGCCTCCTCAGCCCCAGACATCACCATTGCCATCCCGGACGACTACAAGATCATCCGTAAGGACCGCACCGACCAAACAGGAGGAGGCATCGCTATCGTCCATAAGAACTCCATCCGCATCTCTACCTGCTCTGACGCCAACCTCGTCAACGCCGAACACCTCCACTTCCAGATCCACATTGACCCCGAAACCACACTCAGAGGCACCCTCCTCTACCGACCTCCAGGACCCCGCGCACAATTCAGTGACGACATCACTGACTTTATCACCCCACACGCCCTCCTCTCCGAGGACTACATCCTATTGGGAGACCTCAATTTCCACCTGGAAAAGAGCAACGACAGCAGCACTACCACCCTTCTGGACAATTTTGCCAACCTCGGACTCAAACAACTGGTCACTACCCCCACCCACATTGCTGGCCACACACTAGACCCTATCTTCACTTCCAGCAAACCTGTCTCCTTCAGTCACACCACAGCTCTTCACTGGACGGACCACAGCTGCGTTCACTTCACATACAATAAGTCCACAATCTACAACCATCCTCAACCCACCATGCGAAGAAACTGGAACAAAATCACCATCAACCAAATCTCCTCCTCGCTTCTTCAAAACCCTCCTGTCCACTCCTCAAACCCCGACCAAGCAGCCACTAACCTCACCCAATGGATATCCAACAGCGCCGACATCCTAGCCCCACTGAAAAAACGTCAAAGCAAACAAGGCAGCAAAAACGCCTCCTGGTTCAACGATGATCTTAAGAAATCGAAGAAACTCTGTCGCTCCCTCGAGAAGGCCTGGAAAAAAGACCCAAACTCCAGCACCAGGGACGCCTTCAAAAACGCTATCCGCATACACCACCAACTAATCCGATCTGCCAAGAAAGCTGCATTCAAAGACCGACTAAACAACAACGCCCACAACAGCAAGGAACTATTCAACATCGTCAAAGAATTCACCAACCCATCAGCCAACTCCAACGACATCACCCCTTCCCAAGCCCTTTATGACTCCCTAGCTGCCTTCTTCCACAACAAAATCGCGGACATCCACAACAGCTTCGACAACCGACCCGGAGACCAACCCACCCAACCTTCTGCAGGACCTTCACCCCCCCTGAACATCCTCAACGACTGGAACCCAATCTCCACTGAGGACACCATCCGTCTGATGAACTCCATCCACTCAGGATCCCCAACTGACCCATGCCCTCATCACATCTTCAACAAAGCAGACTCCACCATAGCACCACACCTCCGAGATGTCATCAACTGTTCCCTCAACTCCGCCACCTTCCCAGAAAGCTGGAAACACGCAGAACTCAGCGCCCTTCTGAAAAAACCCACAGCTGACCCCACCGAACTCAAAAACTACCGCCCCATCTCGCTTCTTCCATTCCCGGCCAAAGTCATAGAGAAAGCTGTCAACAACCAACTCGCCGCCTTCCTCGAAAGCAACAAATCCCTTGACTCCTCACAGTCCGGCTTCCGAGCCAAACACAGCACTGAGACCGCACTCATCGCTGCAACTGACGACATTCGAACTCTACTGGACAACGGAGACACAGTCGCCCTCATACTCCTCGATCGCTCCGCTGCCTTCGACACAGTCTGCCACAGCACCCTTCTACATCGCCTCAGTAACGTCGGAATCCAAGGAAAAGCACTGGAATGGATCACCTCGTTCCTCACCGGAAGAACCCAGAGAGTCCGCCTCCCACCATTCAAGTCAGAGGCCACTGAAGTCATTTGTGGCGTGCCACAAGGATCTTCTCTCAGCCCCACCCTCTTCAACGTTTACATGAGCCCCCTTGCAACCATCGCTCGCCAACACAACCTCAACATCATCTCATACGCTGACGATACTCAATTGATCCTCTCACTCACCAAAGACCCTAACACCGCCAAAACCAACTTACACGAAGGAATGAAAGAAGTAGCCGAGTGGATGAAGCACAGCCGTCTGAAACTGAACTCCGACAAAACAGAAGTCTTCATCTTAGGCACCTCCCCCTCCGCCTGGGACAACTCTTGGTGGCCAGAGGCCCTTGGAAAAGCACCCATCCCGACAGACCACGCACGGAACCTGGGCGTCATCCTGGACTCCACACTCTCGATGACCAGACAAGTCAACGCCGTTTCATCATCTTGTTTCAACATTCTTCGCATGCTCAAAAAAACATTCCGCTGGATCCCCACCGAAACTAGAAAAACGGTCACCCACGCACTGGTCACTAGCCGCCTGGACTACGGAAACACCCTCTACGCCGGTACCACCGCAAAACTCCAGAAAAAACTCCAACGCATCCAGAACGCTTCAGCCAGGCTCATACTAGACATCCCGCGTAAAGAACACATCTCTGATCACCTGAAAAACCTCCACTGGCTCCCCGTAAATAGGAGGATTACTTTCCGCCTCCTAACCCACGCACACAAAGCACTTTACGAACTTGGACCTGAATGCCTCAACACACGACTACCCTTCTACACCCCCTCCCGTCAGCTACGATCCTCCAACCAAGCTCTTGCCACTGTACCTCGCATCAACAGAACCACCATGGGAGGCAGATCCTTCTCCTACCTGGCAGCTAAAACTTGGAACTCTCTTCCTACTCACCTTCGCCTCACTCAGAACCACCTAGCATTCAGAAAGCAACTTAAAACTTGGATATTCGACAAGTAATTCCCCACCCCCCCTCAAGCGCCTTGAGACCCTATGGGTATGTAGCGCGCTATATAAATCTCTTGACTTGACTTGACTTGAATCCACTCATTTGGTCCAGCACCCATCATTGTGTCATAAACATAATTTCATTTTCAATTGAGTTCAGCAAAACACCAATTCAAATGATCTAACATGAATCCATTGTTATCATTATACATAACACCAATCAAACATGTCTGTTTTATGATCCTTTATTCATGATTCTTCATCTTCATAATTGATTAAAAACATAGCCTGTTGTAGCATTCGAATTGGTGTTTTGCTGAACTAAATTGAAAATGAAATTATATTAATGACACAATTATGGGTGCTGGACCAAATTAGTGTATTCATATATTTGCAGCATATGCATGTCTAAACAAGTCGGAGTACTTAAGGCGATACGCAGTAGTCTTGCCCGAATCGAAACTGAAGTGGCCAAAATAGATAGTTCTACCGCCACTCCAGACAGTTCCCTTAAAACGGAATCTCTCCTTTTAGAATTTAATGACTACGCGGACAGAGAGGCCACATTGCTGGGCAAATACCATGGCCCAGATAAGGGGAGGAAGAGTGCCACGGTACGACCTTTGTGCCGCCTGGTGCTCCCTCCCCCGCTGGACACATAACATCCCTACGACGTGCCGACAACACTGTTGTTACAGACAATGCAGACCTATTAAAGGAACTAGTAACGTATTACAGGTCCCTATACACTACTAAACTCCCTGCAAACTTCACTCTGCATCCTGCCAACTTGGAAGAGGTGGTGATAGTTTGGCTAACCACTGGCCAGGCGCAATTCCTCAGCGAACCGTTCACAGCTGAGGAGTTCGGCCAAGCAATTGACTCACTTGACTGCTCAAAGGCACCGGGCTTGGGCGGCTTATCCAGAACCTTCTACAAGACGTTCAAGCAGACAATGTAGCCCCACCTGCTTGAGGTCTATGCGGAATCCCTCACTAACAGCGCACTCCCTCCTTCAATGCGGAAGGCAGCAGTCTCTCTTTTGCTGCAACCTGTTAAGGATCCCACTGCCTGCCCCTCATACCGACCACTATCCTAGATCAACTTCGACAACAAGATATTGGCTATGATGCTTGCGAATGGGCTGTTTCTACTGTTAGACCAGATTCTCTCCCCAGTACAATCCGGTTTTATTCTGCATAGGTCGACTGCACTTAATCTTAGAATAGTCTTCCCAGTGTTAAATAGTATCTCACCACCCATCCCTGCAGAAGTAGTGCTCTTAGACTCTGAGAAGCCTTTGATCTTTGGAGTGGCCGTTCTCTTCGCAAACTAGATATGCCCAACAACTTTATTACACTGACCTCACTCCTGTACTCATCTCCCACAGTTAGGCTTTGGGTAAATGAATCTCTATCAAGCCCTCTCCGATCTCACCCGTCAGGGTTGCCTACTGTCGTAGTTGCTCTTCATTTTGGCCATGGACCCCCTAGTTCTCCAGTATTTGGGGTGTCTTTCATAGATTCACATGCCTGAATCATTCCCTGTCGTCGGAGTGGGAGTCCCACGGTATATAAAAAAGCAATAATATGCCTGTAATAACCAAAAAACCTTGGTAATAACCAACCAGGAAGTAAAGTAGCCCTCAGCTACAGGAGCAAAAGCTCCCACACTCATGACTATCCTAGTCATTATGTATAGACCAAACTGCAGCCAATCAGGCAACAGCACCCACCAGAATGTTCTCCCCAGAGGCTCAGGCTCTCAGATTTTCTACCGCATGTCGTGTGAAGGGAGTCTCCCTGAGCTCTGCTCAGTTTCTTCTTACTTTGGTTGGTTTTTTAACCTTCAAAGGATGTCTACTTCTAAATCTCTTTTTAGGGCTTGTGATTCCTGTGGAAAGCTAAGGCTGTTCAAGGAGGATCCTCACAAAAAATGCATATACTGTCTGTATCCGTATCATGAGGCGAAGGAATGTAAGATCTGCAGAACCTTCCCTCAAAATACCCTCAGGGACAGAGAGGGTCATCTTCTCCTGTGGCATCAGAGGATAAAGGACAAGGATAACCCTGTTTCAGAGGTAGGGAGCATTGCCTTGGGGTCTTCTGTCTCCTCAAGGAAGAGAAAGACGAAGGTTGAGGTGGCTTCTCCTAGGGCGAAAGTGTTGAAGAAGGCCCAATCCTTTCAGGTTTACCTACTACTTCCAAGAAGGTGTCTCCACCTGTGGAATCTGCACCCTCAGGGAAAACTGGAAAATCTACAGTTTCCAAAGCACCTACTCAAAACATTTCACCTCAGTTTACACCTCTGGCCATGGCAGAGTCAAAGACAGCCTCATCGTCTCCATCTCTTCATGTGGCCACTTCTTCCACTTCTACAGTGACTTTCTCCTCACCCAAATCAGCTATGGTGATGTCTTCAGCCTCCTCACCGTCGACGTTGGTTCAGGTACAAATTAGACCCATCCCGTCGACGAAGATAGTTCTATTGATCGTCGACGCTCCAACGTCAACGGGAATACCGTCGACGAAGATAGTTCCATCGATCGTCGACGCTCGAACGTCAACGGGAATCCTGAAGGTACCGTCGACGAGCTCTTTGTCGTTGACGAATATCTTGCGGTTGATGAAGAGGGCCTTACCGTCGACGACCTCGGCGACGAAGTTACTGTCGACGACGTCCCGGACGACGAAGTTACCGTCAACGACACCCTGGTCGACGAAGTAACTGTCGATGACACCCTCGTCGACTAAGTTACCGTCGACGAAGAAAATGATCCCTTTGACGACCTCGTCGACGAAGCAGACAATTCCGTCTACGTCGACGGTAAGAAGAAAACAACCTCGTCGACGAGTTCATCGTCGATGAAGCCGCTACCGTCGACGGGCGCTCCGTCGACGACCGATCTGACAACGCAGAGGGAATCAGGCTTGTCATCAGCACCGGTGGCTCCATCAACGCCTCCACTGTCAACCTGTACGGCAATGCAAGTGTGGTCAGCTAATACATCCACAATACCTTTGCCATCACCGGCTACCACTGCTTCGCTCCTACAGAAGCGTGGTTCATCCTCCACAACTTTGTCTCCATTAAAACTGCCAGATAAATTATTGAATTCTGAGGAAGAAGAATCCTATGAGGACGACACTTTCCGTGCTGCCAGGAGCCCTTCGGTCTTGCTCATAAAGATTCAAGATTTGTATCAGGAGGAGGAGGAAAATTTCCAGGAGCACTCTAGTCGGGAGACTGTGTCTGCACCTAGCATGCAAATGCCTATGGATTTATTCCAGAATCTCCAATATATGTTAAGCGATTATTATCGCAAGTTTTCACCTTCAGAATCGGGTGATTCTCATGTCTCTACGCCTAGGCCAAGAACATCTACGGCAACTTTAGGACCTCAAGAATCAGTTTCTCAAATGACAACTGAAGAAGCACGACCCGCAGTACGTTCTTCACCAGTACCATCTCATCAGGCAGGGGGTGAGAATTCGTCGGAAGACGAACGAGAAGAAGGTGAATTGGACGACAAGTCAGTATCGTCGGAGTGGGACGACTATCAGGCACAAACCCCTTCCTCAGCGGCCCCGCCTATGGCGGATTCTCCGCCGGTGGACATTGCCAGCTTTCATAAGATTATGGATAGAGCTACAAAAAGGTTCCTCATCACAATGGAAGCTAAACAAGACGAATGCTTCCGATATGATTTTAAGGATTTGCCGCAAAGACAGAGTTGGTCTATTCCAATCATTGACTTTATATGGAAGGAAGGTCTGAAAATAATGGCTACACCAAATTCTCTACCCGCAGTACTACCTCGGGTAGATAAGAAGTATAGAGCACCTACTTCATCACCGGCATGCCTTATTGGTCAGGCTAAGACGAAATCCGTAGTTAAGCAGGCAGCTCAAAGAAGGGCCAAGAATCCATCTGCACAGGTCTCTGCTCCCCCTCTTAAAGACGGTAGACGTCTTGACTCAATAGGGAAGAAGGTGTCAACTATTGCGGCAACCACGGTCCGAACCGCAAATTCACTTGCAATACTTGGAAGGTATGACAGGCAGATGTGGTCTGACATATCGCCTTTCATTGAGAAGCTTGCAGAACCAAATAGATCTGAAGCAAAAAAGATCCTACTAGAGGGAGAGAGCGTTTCATCTGAAATAATTGATGCTGCAGTGGACGTGGCAGCCACAGGTTTCAGGCAGCTGGCGGGAGCAGCTGTTCTCCGGAGGCAAGGCTGGTTAAAAGCTGCATCTTTTCGTCTAGAGGTCCAGACAAAGATCATGGACATGGCCTATGATGGAGAGTTCCTTTTTGGTCAACATGTTGACTAGGCATTACAAGCCATAAAGAAAGACACAGAGACGGCGCGGTCGCTGGGCTCTCTCCAATTTCGAAAGTCTTCTTTTCGTGGCGCAAGAGGAAGGAGACAATTTCTCGAACAGAGGAGGTTATTCACAGCAACGCTCCTACAATAACACCCAGGGAAATCAAAGATACCAGCCATACCGTCAACAAACATATGGCCAAAGGAGAAATAATTACTCTCAATCTAGAGGAAAAACCTCTTATCAAGGAAGAGACAACAACAAGAGCAAGTGAGAGACACAACCTGCCACCACTTTGTCCCAGCCTGAAGCAAATTGGAGGAAGAATATCCCGATATTACTCAAATTGGTCCAAGATTACCACGGACAGATGGGTCCTGGCCGTGGTTTCCAGAGGTCACATTCTCGAATTCGTCAAAGCCCCTCCAAATTTTCCCCCAAAAGGACCACCTCCAGCTCATCTCAAAGAGCTGTTTTCCAAAATACACTCAATGATTTGGAAAGGAGCAATAGGAAAGGTACCGCAACATCAGAAGGGAACAGGATTTTATTCAAGATTTTTCCTGATCCGCAAGAAGTCGGGGGAATAGCGCCCCATCCTCGACCTGCATGCCCACAACAAGTACCTAAAGAAATTATCTTTCAGAATGTTGACGCTTCAAGAAATCCTCCAGTTTCTCTCAGTAGGGGATCACATGGCAACACTCGACCTTCAGGACGCATACTTCCATGTGCCCATTTTTCCCAGACACCGGAGGTTCTTACGGTTCAGAGTGGCTGTGTGGGTTCTAATTTGAAATCAAAATATCCTGGCTAGCCATTTTATCTGTTTCGCAACTGTTGAGGTCCAGGCTGGTCAGTGTGTCGGACCCAAAACCTTTTTTGTTCACATATCAAAAGAAAGGCAGGTGATGATTCGCAGGATGGCCTCAACACTACTAACAAGAAAGTGCGTTTCTGTTCGCAAGTTCAAGTCTTTCCTCTGGATGATCTCGTCCTGTATTCCTCTCACCCCCAACTGTCGCCTGCGAATGAGACCCTTACAGGAGGAACTCAGTCGTCAGTGGGTGCAAATAACAGGCTCATTCGAGGATGTCATCATCATGACTCCTCGGATGAGAAACTCCATCCAGTGGTGGGGGCAAGATGGCAACCTGCAGGTTGGATGTACATTCCAGACAGAAGGACCCAGATTCATCGTGACCACGGATGCTTCTCTGGAGGGCTGGGGCAAACATCTCCAAGGGATGACAGTCAGTGGAAATGGAACATGCAACAGAAAATATGGCACATAAATCTGCTGGAATTAAGAGCCATTTTTCTCGCCATGAAATCCTTTCAGGCGATCTTGGAGGGCTTTACGGTGTTGATACGAACGGACAACACAACCATCATGCATTACCTGAACAAGCAGGGAGGCACAAGATCGGCCCGGTTGTCCCATCAGGCGCAGGAGATTTGGAATTGGGCCCTGGACCACAACATCAATCTGTCTGCGGTCCATGTCCCAGGGGTTGCCAGTGTCCTAGCGGACTCACTCAGCAGGTCCGCCAGAAGATATCACGAATGGGAGCTACATCAACCATCCCTGGATCCAGATATTCTGAGAGTGGGGTCATCCCGACCTGGATTTGTTTGCAACAGATCAGAACCGGACATGCCAACGCTTTGCAAGCTGAATTCCCCACAAAGACTCGTGTGGGGATGCCCTTTCGATGAATTGGTGTCGAATATTTGCATACGCTTTTCCGCCAATTCTGTTAATTCCCAAGATCATCAGGAAGATGAGGAGTCAACCATGTCTAATCCTGATTGCTCCAAGGTGGCTCCAGCAATATTGGTTCACCGAGCTTCTCCTCCTCTCGGAGTGCAGGCCAATACAACTGCCTCGAATACTGAATCTCCTGACAGTTCAGAGGGGCAAAGTGTACCATCCTGAACCAGTTTCTCTGAAATTATCAGCTTGACTCCTCAACACAATGAATTCGCCCACTTAGAAATTCCTCACGATTGTCAAGAGGTGCTAGCTAACGCCAGAACACCATCAACGATTAAGACCTACAAACTCAAGTGGAAGCGTTTCTGTGCCTAGTGCCAGACTGTTGATCTGCATCCCATTCATGCTAGACCAGAGCAAATATTACCTTTCTTCCTGCAACTGGCTAGATCGGGTTTGGCGCATTCAATCCTGAAGATATTTCTAGCAGCCATTTCCCGATTCCGTCAGGACAGATCGAACTCTCTGTTTTATTCAAGAATAATCCAGCAATTTTTAAAGGGTCTATTTCGTATGTTTCCTCCGATTCGACAACCACCTCCTGCTTGGCATTTGAATGTGGTGCTAGGCCAGCTCATGCGTCACCCCTTTGAGCCGCTACATAAGGTTGACCTTAAGTTTATTACTTGGAACGTCTCCTTGTTCTTGGCTTTAACATCTACCAGAAGGGTCAGTGACATTCAAGCATTCACGTCTAAACCGCCCTTTTTACAATTTACCTCTGATTCGGTGGTACTGCGTACCAATCCAAGGTACATGCCCAAAGTCCCTTCAGACTTTCATTTAAATGAGCCGGTAATCCTCAAGACATTTTTTCCAAATCCACAAACACCGACTGAGCGAGCTTTACACTCTTTGGACATCAGGAGATGCCTCAGGTTTTATCTTTCAAGAACATCAGCTTTGCGCAAGACAGATCAGTTGTTTGTGGCCTATGGCAGACTGCGCCAAGGCAGTGCAGTGTCCAAACAGACTATCGCCAGAAGGGTCTCGTCAGCAATTGGACTCTGTCATCAACAGGCAGGAAGACCCTTACAGGCCTTACCAAGAGCGCATTCTACAAGGGCAGTTTCCTCTTCCACTAAGGTGAGCCTCGGTTCTCCCGCCTCCTCTATGCTCTTTTTAGATGGTTTACCATGTCTTTTGCATTTTATCATTATGCATGTATACTATGATACTATTAGCGTCTATGAGCATTATGTTATGAGTACTGCTATCTATTCTGATTCAGGCATGTGAATCTATGAAAGACACCCCAAATACTGGAGAAGAACAATAGTTACTTACCTGTAATCTGTGGTTCTCCAGTATTGGTGTCTTTCATAGATTCACATGCAACCCGCCCACCTCCCCTCAGAGGCTCCCTCAGGCAATTATGTTGGTTTCACTCCTGTGCGAGAAAATCTGAGAGCATGAGCCTCTGGGGAGAACATTCTGGTGGGTGCTGTCGCCTGATTGGCTGCAGTTTGGTCTATACATAATGACTAGGATAGTCATGAGTGTGGGAGCTTTTGCTCCTGTTGCTGAGGGCTAGTTTACTTCCTGGTTGGTTATTACCAAGGTTTTTTGGTTATTACAGGCATATTATTGCTTTTTTTATATACCGTGGGACTCCCACTCGGACGATGGGGAATGATTCAGGCATGTGAATCTATGAAAGACACCAATACTGGAGAACCACAGATTACAGGTAAGTAACTATTGTACTTCGTCATTTACAGGAGAAACACATGTACTGAGGACTTCAGTTCCGCCCTGGTCAACTGCTACTGTCCATTTATACAAATGAGATTCTGCTATTTATCAAAACCCCAGCTGAAAACTAGCACCCCCTTATCAATGAGATTGGCCTCTTTGGGGATATGTCGGGCCTACGTATAAACTGGGATAAGTCCGAACTTTTCTCCCTGACAGACTTTGCTATCCCAGCCAGCTGTGCCCTTCCCCTTCGATGGGCATCAGATGCCACTAAGTATCTAGGAATCACGCTCCATAGAAACAAACAGATAATGCGGCTGTACTATGGGTCTGCAGTGGACATGCTGGCCACTCGGGTGGAGCACTGGATCCGTCTACCGCTGTCCATAGCTAACTGCATAGCCCTCATCAAAATGAACGTCCTTTCTCGTTTTTTATATCGTTTCGTTAATATACCAATCCCCTTGACAAATCATTATTTTCACAGTGAAGCGGTCAACTGCTCCGCCTGATATGGGTTGGTCGAAGGCCACGAATAGCATGGGATACACTTACACTCCCCTACGAGCGCAGTGGATTTGCGGTCTCTGATCTTAACTTATATTATTTGTTCGCGAAGGCCCAGTTTGCGTACAATTGGTCTTATGAACCTACAAAAACTATATCTTCGTACATTTCGGGTATCTTTTCCCGGATGGGTACATTATAAGACTTGCAGACCTTGCTGCGTGCACAGAAATGTCTCATATGAACAGATTCATTATGACTAGACTACTGGGCACCCTACGCACGGCAATGAGTATCCTAAGGAAACTTAAACCCTTCATACCACTGGACGACTTTAAGTTGGCGGTCCAAGCTCTTGTGTTGCCTAGATTGGACTACGGAAGTTCCACTTTATGCAGTCTTCCTTAATACAATCTGGCCCCACTAAGGGCCTCCCTTAATGCTTCCTTATCTCCAGCCCTAAAAACTCTGAATTGGCTCCTATACGAAGCAAGAATACAGCTAAAGATTGCTTGCATGACTCATAAAGCCCTACATTTCAAGACCCCCATATATCTGGCACAAAATCTAGAGTTATCTGGGTATATAGATCTTTACTAAGTGCAAGCTCACTGCTACTGAAACCACAGATTCTCCACAAGAAGAGAACAAGCTACAGAACCGTCTCGGGCATGGAACTCTCTGCCACTGGATGTCTGCCGAATCTCATCTACCCCTTCGTTCAAAAAAGAACTTGAAATTCTTCTAATGAACAGGTTTTTGCCCTAAGATAATCACCTTATGTTCTTTGGAGAGCACATGGTCTTATTGTTTATTTACCTGCCTATTATTCTGATACGCTGTATGACTACTACATTGATGTGCAACCATAGATATCAGTTTTACCATACTACTCTCATGTATGTGATGAGTGTCTGTCTTTACAACTGTGTCCTACTTACCCTATAATGTAAAGCACTCTGATACCCTCTGGGGTCATGTTAGAGCTATACAAAACTTTATTAAAAAAATAAATAAATTGTATGAATAAAAGACTGGATGGAGATGGAAGACGGAAGGGAACCATTTCCTGTGCAGTGCGGGAAAGTAATTAAAGCCTGTCTCTTCGACTTAGCAGTATATAATCCTTAATGTTCACTTCCAGCAAGTGCCAAGAGATCCTCTAGGGATATGCTGCACTTTAAAGTGGTAATAGAGTAAAGTAGCTGCTTTAAAAAAATTTTTTAACTTCTTGCATATAGCTTCAAAGAACAGTTCGTATTTTCACAGATGTATTTTCTGCAGAAATCATCATAGACAATTTGCGAATCCTCCATCGATAGTCTAGCTACAGCACAGGGACTTTTGAAGAGCACAGTACTGCGGACACAGATCTGTGTAGGAGCAAAAAGATTAAAGGCCATCAAGTCCAGAAGCAACAAAGTTTTGACAATGAATAACTAGGTGCTAGGGCTTAAATAGAGAGAACAGAGGTACAGGCCAGGGACATGTTACATGGACAGTTTGCACTGTTGATCCCCAGATGTTCTATTTTCAGTGGCTCCTCGAGATATGGGGGAAGAGACTGACCAGACACGTAGCTTCAGGTGAGTGCAGTTCTGCATAAAACAACTGAGAGTAGATTTTCCTAACATGCTTGGAAATGTCAGAATCAGTAGAAAAGTTATGAATAAGGCTTTGCCTGTGTCTTACTGAGTCTGCGGTTGTAAACAATGGATTATACTAGACAGTAGCCGAAGTATGAGTTCATGACTGGTCGCTTGCCTTATGAAGGTTACTTGAATTGAAACCTGTATAGTAGTCACAGTCATCAAGCTCAGACAAACTGCTCCTTCAAGATTTTTACAGCCTCTTCCTATGCCTCTTTACCTTTCATATGCCTCTAGTTAGTTGACACGCCATTTCAGTGTGTTCTCTGTAGAACTTCTACCCTTAAATTGCCATTTCGCTATTTAGGCAGAAATATACTCTCTCTCACAAGGGAGATACTTCTTTTCTTTTAAACATTCTCAAAGTGTTAATGAATCAGTCGAGATAAATAGTTTTTCCTTTCGGCCGTCTAGAGGCAGAAGAAGCACTGTTCTTGTTCCTTGAACCGCCAGGACAGGAGGCCCAAACTCCTTCTTGTCCACAATCTTTTCCCTGACCAGGTCCCCAACCTTTGGGACCGAGACAGGTCTTGACGGGACCAGTTTCACTTCCACAGTGGCGGTGCATTTTAGTTGAACTTTGATTTGGAATGCCCGGATATCATTGAGTGCCTGTAAAACAGCCAAACGATCATTCAATTCAAATGATTTTATATCCGCCACTGTGCTGGCACAATCGAGGTCAGGTACCACATTCTTGCCCCAAACAGGATCTCATAGGGGGTATGTCCTCTCAAGGATTTTCTTGGCATATTATTCAGTTCCCTCAGGACCTATAGGTAATTGACACAACTACCACCCGCATCTAATACCCTTGCTGTTAAGGATTGCTTTAGGTCCCAGTTTTTCCTGTCCACCACCGAATTTCTCTCGGGATGGTAGGGGAAGGAGTACCGCAAGGCCACGCCCATACATTCCATGGCTTCATTGTAAGCCTGTGTGCTAAATGCAGGGCCACGGTCGGAATGTAATGTGCCAATTGCGTATGTCCCGATAAAGACTCGCAAATCCTTTATAACAGTTCGAGCTTCAGCCAAGCGCGGAGGCCAAACCCATCGAAATCTAGAGCATGAATCTACTGCCACCAAGATGTACTTGTAGGCCCTGTTTGAATTTATGGGGCTGCAGTGATCCAAATGGACACATACAATAGGTCTGTCTGAAATGAGTAATGGTGTTTGTGGTGGCCGTGCTACGGTAGAACCTTCCATCTGCTGATAGATGTCTCACTTTAAGACAAATGAATTTGTTTGTTTAGACAAACTTGCCACCAGAATCGCCGCTTCTGTAACGAAACTGTAGTTGTGACTCCTGCGTGTGCAGAGCTCAGACCCTCGTGTGCAGCTAGTATTAAACCTAATCTGCAATCAGTGTGTGTTATAACTCTATCCCCCACTCCTGGAATTTGAGCATACAGTGTGTTTTTGGCATCTAATTTATAGGCATATTTGAGTGGAAAGCCCTTTGGAACGGCAGAGCCGTTCTTCGGGGCGTTGACTGCTATCAGTATGTCTCCAGCTATCCTCGTGCTAGAACGAGTGATTGCAGGAATGGCAGCAGTACACACTGTCGCCTTGGCAGCTTCATCACCTTGTGAATTCCCTTCAAAGTGTATGCCCGTACACTGGTGACTCAAGGTGTGAATAACTTGAGCTCGTGGCAAGCATGCTTTCAGCTTTGCCACTTGTTCCCATAACAATTTGAGCTTAATGTGCAACCCTTGGAATCTCTCACTCCATTCTGGCCCCAATATTGAGGATATTCATGGTCAGACTGCACACAGTAAAACGAATCGCATACTATGAATGTGGGGAATTCCTGATCCTTATACTGTCGTGCTAATATCATGGCTTTCAGCCCTGCCAACTGCACTGTACAATCTCCTAGAGATTGCATGATCATATTGCTGGGATGGAACCTACCGTCCTGCATACGGCCTTTTACTATAGCAAATGCACTATATTGTT
Organism: Lissotriton vulgaris; assembly: GCF_964263255.1. NCBI lineage: Eukaryota > Metazoa > Chordata > Amphibia > Caudata > Salamandridae > Lissotriton > Lissotriton vulgaris. Next base: position 1,837,654,566 of record NC_141694.1, read on the forward strand.
GTTTACTTCCTATGGCAGCCTGAGCAGATAAATGATGTATTTATATTTTTCTAGAGGCAAGATTTCATTCGGGAGAGGGTATGCTTGTTTGTACTGCAGGAACGCTTGTGTTTTTAGTGTAAAATTGTATTTATAATCTACATCTGTTGCAGTGCGAGAATTAGCCCATTGTATCCCTCATGGATGCAGTGCTTTTGCATTTGAAATGCTTGCTCTGGTAACAGCTTCTAAAGTTGGTACCGAGGTTACGACAAATATGCTTTTTCTCTGTGCTAGTTATCTTTCTCTCACCACAACAGTCTGTACTGCGGTCAATATTTTTTCAGTTGCCTCAAATAGCATTTCAGCATTTGTGTATGAATGAGATTTGTATGCAATTGAAACTGTCTCACCTTCATTGAACGTAAGGTAAGTATATCCTGATAATCAAGGCACAACCCGTAGTTGGTAGTATTTACACATGTGTGCAAATGTTTAGATGCTATCTTGTCAACCTGAACTGAACCGAAAGTATCTGTGTGCTGCTGTATCCACTGATGTGGTATGAAATCAGGTCTGATTAATTTGTAGAAAGGTTTTACTCTTTCTGCGTAATCTAGAATGTATGTTTTTCCAAAATTTTGAAATCCTAGGATGGATTGCAAACCTTTGAGAGTCTTGGGAGGTTGGAGCAGTGCGCACTTTTCTAAAAAGTTGGCTGCCTGGCTCTTGTCTTCACTTGATCGTTAGATGTCATCTACATAGGACATTGTCTCCTCATCACATGTTTGTAATTTTTCTGACACTCTAGCCAAGAATAGCCCCGGGCTGTTCTTGTACCCTTGAGGCAACAACAAAAATTTAGCTGAATGCCGAGCACAGAAAATACTGTCAAATATCTGCTTTCTGTAGCTATATTTTGGCAGAAGACTCCAATCGAGATATCTAATGTCGTTTTGTATTGCTTCTGCACAGTTTTAATCATTGGTGCAGCACTATGTGCATTTTGAACTGCAAATGTTTGTGTGCATTTGTTCAAATGTCGGTAGTTTAAAACTAGACGATGTGTGTTGTCAGGATTCATTACTGGAAATATGGATTATTCATCGGGGAGGTGCAAGTCTCAATCACACCTTGATATTCAAGTTTGTCTAAGATTTCTTTCACCTGTCTTATTGCATCGTTTTTTATAGGGTACTGTTTCTGGGGATTTGGAGTAGTTTTGGGGGGGTTTCCACGTCCCACCCTACATGGTTGCGGTATAATGCCGGAGCTAGCCCTAGCGCCCACTCCTGAGCATATGAGTGTTTTACAGATACTGGAACGAGGTCGGAGAAAGCAGGAAAAGTGACGCTTTCCCCTTTTGGGCATTCCATCACAAACTCAGGCGGCCAAGTATGTCATATCCATATGTTAAGTTCTCCCAAAAGAGACCTTTCTCGAGATGTCCCCCTCTAGTTGAAGCGTAATTTCATACAATCTATGTGGGACACTAACACTAGTATCAGGTTTTTCCATCAAAAAGTGTTCATTCAATACGGCTGTCACCAGAAAATCCTTCCGGTTCTTGCGAGCTATTGTCACCTCGCCGTCTAACTTCGTCAGAGCTTGTTCATATGCAGAGTCCTCAGTAACCCGGGCATGTCTACTTTTTAAGCCAGCCAGTTTCTTCTTTTTGATTTGAGGTTTTGCTTTAGGTTGATCTTCCTGTTTGATAATATCTGAATTGCGATGTGTTTTTCTTTTTGCCTTTGGTCTAAGGTTCCCTGACTTCTGAACCCGTTTTATAAATGTCATGGTTTCGTTACGAATTTGATAGTAGCAAACCGTTACTAATGAGTTCGGCAAGTACGAGTGATTTCGTCATGTTGAACCGACGAATTCACTATGTATTTGGAGATTTCGTTCCAAACCATGGGTTCCATTTTGTGTATGGCAGCCATTTTGTGGTTGCCCTCACATAGGCCGATGACTGCGGCCGAACGAGTCCTTAGTACACGTATACGTTAGCTCAAGTTCGTGCTGACTTTTGGATGAACCGAGTGAACTGACCTCGTTGCCTGAAGCTGACCTTGCTAAGCCAGTTCCTTGCCCAATAGCTGATCAAGATTGAGGATAAGAGCACAGGACATTGTAAAGTTTAGTATGCACACACACATCTCTTATCCTGCTCTTTATCTGTTTCTGTTTCTTCCTTTATGACCTCTTTTTGACATGGGTTGGGTCCTTTTCTTATGGGTTTGTCCGGCTTGTGTAAGAAGGAATGTTGGGCTTTCCTGTATAACTAATGGTGGGTCGGACAACTGAAAAGTGGGTTTGCCGTCATGCGATACCTTTTGTAATAATACCTATGATTGGACAAATTGTAAATAGTGGGTGTTTGTCCGGAATGTGATTTTTGGCATAAAAGAGGATGACTCGCCTTACAAATTTGAGCAGTCTCCCACGAATATACGCTGTGTCGTACTTCGTGGACTTCTGTTTCTGGTTGCAGCCAATATATTCCATCTTTGACGCCACCGAGAAGTATCCCGTGTCCCTGTATTCTAAGACAGGTGAACCCGAACACTTTGGGCGTGCCCCTGGCGCCGCTGGGCTCTAAATCCCGGTTCTTCAGTTGGCGCCCAACGTAGTGCGACTTCAGCGGTACCGGTCCAAGCCTGAAAGATCGTGAGGAGCTTCGTGAGGAAATTCCGGAAGAGGGCCCCCACTCCATCGACCCCGGTATGTCGAACGTGGACTGAAGGTTTTTGCTGCAAGGCTTCCCGCTTTCCAGACGGCTACGAAGGACTGCTGCCCTGACAGTCGCCCTGTCTTGGACCCCCCCTTTGTGATGATTTGTACGGCGAGACGATAGACGGGTCTTCTGGTGGCGTGACTGATACCTTAGTTAAGTATAAGTGGGTCGCTCCCAGTCCTTTGTTTTGGGTTTCTTTGGGTCTTTGATTTGGTTCTTGCAATTACCAAAGCCGAGGGACTCGTACATTTACGAGACTATCGTTTTTGATAATCCCTTGAAGTTTGAAGCTAGATTAGTGAGCGAAGATGCCTGGTCTTAGCAAAATTAGGAAGATATTTTGTTGTGGTTGTAACAGGGATTCCCGATTGGAGGACTCGTGTCCAATACCTCCGGTTGGAACTCCGACTTATGAGCTCTATTCTAAACATGGCGTGGGCCCCATTACGTTTAATGAAGTATGGGTCTGCTACACTAGGAAAGATGGTGTCTTACGATGGCCCCAACATGGTAGTTTCGATACCGAGATTTTAAATAATTTGGAAGCTGTATTATTTAGAAAGAAAGCCCGGCTGGCAATGTTTGACTCTTTCCGCCTTTGGCGTAAGGAAGCCAAACAACGAGAAATTAAACAAGCTAAAAGAGATAAGAGAGAAAAGGGTGTATCGATAATGCTAGCTGCTAGGCAGTTAAAAGAAAATGAAGAATATCAAGCGATTGAGGAGTTGCATAGGCAACATAATATGGCCAACGATCAATGTTATCCAGCTTTGCCATCTCTTCTACAAAGTGCAACGAAGGACCCTGAAAAGGATCCTTTGATGTCACATTTGTTGTGATTACCACCCCCTTATGTGCAGAGTGCTACAGCACCTCCGCAACCTCCAGCTGTTCAACCTCTTGTTGTTGCTCAGCCGCCAGCTCCTCCTCAGCTGGTTCCTCCTCCTACGGCGCAGCCTCCTCTGGGGCCGCCAACTTTGCTATCAGTTCTGCCTCAAACTTCTTTGCCTTACTCTCCTGTACCTTCGACTTCTCTTGCTACTACTCCTACGTTTCTATCACCTCAAAATACTTTGTCTCCTGTCCTTATGACAGCGTCTCCTTCTGCTCGACAAAGAATGACTGATACTGTTGCTGGTCTTTTGTCTCCTTTCTTTGGGTCATTGAGTATGACCCCTGTTTCTGCACTTAAACAATTAAGTAGCCAGCTTCCTGGTCCCGAAGAACGGGCAGTGTTAGATCTTTTGGCTCGTCGATGGGTTTCGAATGTCTTGAGATATGATCTAGAGTCAGTTATGGATGTCTTCCAGCAGTGGGAATCACCGAAGCCAAGGTCCGTTTTTTATGTTATGTGTACTTTCCTCCGTGAGGAATTGGAAGATAATGAGTCGGGTCAGATCCCATTGGAGTTACTTAATGTACAGTCCGAGTTTGCGAAAGGGACGATAGTGGGTCCCAGTGTTGAGAAAGCAGTTGCGACGATACTTGCGTTTAGGAGCGAGTTTCCTTCTCAGCCACTGTTTGAGTCTGATCCTTCTGTTAGGAGAAAAGTGAGACAGTATCCAATGAGAGAAGTTCCTCAAGTATGGCGCGATGCTGTAGCTGCTGGTGTGAATAATAATCCCCCAGCTGTACCAGCACATTTCCAAAGAGTGTGGGTACATGTTCCATGGAAGAGAGTTGAGGTTTTGGCTCTTAAACAGTCTTTACCTGATCCCCGTAAGAATCCGGCTGGATATTACAAGGACTTGTCCCAGACAGTTGACGCAGAATTACAAAGGAAGAGTTCTCCCGTATAGTTTTAGGTCCAGAGGAGGGAGGAAAATAACCAAAGCTAAAGGAGTACCTCTGATCAGACCTATATTACTTTTTCAGTGATATTCTTCACAATAGATTTGAGAAAGGATGCTATATGCAAGAAGAAGACATGTAATTTATTCAAACATTATTTTTATTATTTGTAATTTTACCTTTCGGTTTTTATATTTTTTTATCATAGATACAAAATAATTTGTTTGCATACAAAGATTTAAGTAGCACGTTTTATAAATACAGCTATACAAAACATGATTCAACTTAAGCGAAAGAACCCCAAGCACATCATCTTGTCCTATTATCATTCATTCCATCATGCATACCACTACACTTACTACCCAGTCTAAAAGAGCAAATTAGACATAATACACAGAAAACACACTAAACTGACACAAAGTTGTTCTTGGAAGACCCCTATGAGTTGTTATGGGAGAGAAGTCCTAAAAGCTAATCACATTTTGGTCTAAACATTATTTACAAAAGGTTGCTTCTGTCTCTGTACATATGACGAGTTGATTATACATATGAGGGTCTTCGATGCGTACGGCCTACGTAAGTTTCGGTGACTGCTGATATTTAAATCACCTTCTTCAGGGCCAAAAACCAACTAGACAAAAAAAAAAAACAACTACATACACCAATGACTAAAATCAGGGGGTTCTTGAATTTCTGAAAGTGAAAAACATTTCATTGTACAATTTAATAACATTTCTTTTAATGCATCCTCATGTTAAATCATGACACACATGCATGGCAATTGCCACATTTGTGATTACCTTTAGGGAGTGGTTTTCCATCCATGGTAAGCTGGCGAGTGCTCTCTTTGTTTTTCCACCTACTGTGAACTAATTTATCTCTCAGATTTTGATTACGCCGGAAGGCTATTGTGGGCCTACTTAGTTCTTCAGCGTGTTCATTGATTTTTAAGATTTTCCAATTTTTGTTTATCACTTTTCTGATCTTGTTGTTTAGGGTTCAATGATTTAGAACACAGACTAGCTTTCGGGTAGGGGCTCTTTCTGTAGGGTGTAATACAGCGTCTCTGTTATAATATTTGGCTCTTTTCATTGATTCGCGAACCAGTCTTTTGGGGTAACCCCGTAGCAGCAAACGGTCTGTGAGTTTGGCAGCATGTATCATAAAATCCTTCATATTGGTGCAGTTCCTTTTTATTCTTAGGAACTCCCCGAAGGGGATGGAGTCTTTTTGACATGCTGGATGGTAGCTGCCATGTTCAAGAATAGTGTTTTTCGCCGTAGGTTTTCTATATAAGCTAACTGAGTTCTCCTTCCGTATGTTGGATCCAAATATCCAAGAATTCTACTTTGTCAGACGAGAAATTACATGTAAACTTTAAATTCTGATCTGCCAAGTTTAACCATTCTATGAATTCTTTTAGCATGTCTTCTGACCCTGTCCAGATGAAGAAAACATCATCTATGAATCTATGCCATCTAGTAATATTTTCAAAGAAAGGGGCAAGTTCATTGAAAATATTCTTTAGTTCGAATTCCCCCATGTAGATGTTTGCAATGCTGGGGGCATAAGATGCCCCCATACTAACTCCTTTGATCTATTGAAATAGTTCTTGTTTGAACTCAAAGAAGTTATTCTGGCGAACTATTTTTAAACATTCCAATATAAAGACATCAGGTCTTTGCCCCGGTGTCCTTGCCAAGAGCGCTGCCACCGCTACTATGGCTTGGGGTATGTTTGTATATAAAGATTCTATGTCACACGTTACAAGAAGCTGTGTGACATTGTTGAAAGGTGTGTGTTCTAAAGCTACAATAATATGTCCTGTGTCTTTAATGTAGGATTCATAGGTGGTAGTTAGCGGGCATAGAAAGGTGTCAAGATATTTAGAAAGGGGTTCCGTACTGGAGTTGATGGATGCCACTATCAGTCTCAGTGGGGGATCAGTAGTGTTTTTGTGTGTCTTGGGGACACCATATAAGGCTGGAACTACTGGGTTGGTTTTTATAAGGAAATCCATCTCTTTCTGACAGATGTATCCTTCTCTGAAAGCTCTATTTACTGTTTCCTCTATTTCTTCTCTTAAGGTGCTAAGAGCTCTACTGTTGATCTTTTTGTAATGCTCTTCGATGTTTAACATTTGATGGATCTTGTTAGAGTAGTGGACAGTGCCCATAACTACTATCCCTCCTGCTTTATCGCAGGGTTTGATTGTTATATCTGTATTTTCTTGTAGCGACTTGAGTGCTTGCCATTCTCTTACCTCCAAATTTGTTAGGGGTTTCGGTATGTATTTGAGAATTCTGTCTAGTTCTCTTAAGACACTTTTCTCAAAGATGCTTACTTCTGGACCCACCATATCCAGTGTGGGTGTGAAGGTAGATGGTGGTTTGCACCCCGAGAGATTTTCTTCTTTCTCTCTATTTTCAATGTTATCGAAATACTTCCTCAGCCTAATTTTTCTACAAAAAAGAGAAAATATCTTGTGTTATTTTGAATTTGTTGGCTGTAGAGCTAGGGACAAAGGAAAGCCCTTTGCTAAGGACCTTGATTTCTTCAGATGACAGAGTATGTTTGGACAAATTAAAAATGGGTATGGTGGTATTGGTTCCCAATCTTATTGCTTCCAATATTGTTGTCTCCTGGTTTATACATGAGGTTGAGGATGTGGAGGGTTCGGCTGTGGGTATTGGTTCGGGTTCTTCAAAAGACAAAGTATGTGTGGACAAATTGAAAATGGGTATGGTGGTATTGGTTCCCAATCTTATTGCTTCCAATATTGTTGTCTCCTGGTTTGTACATACATTTGAGGATGTGTAGGGTTCGGCTGTGGGTATTGGTTCGGGTTCGCACCCAGGAATCGGGGTCTCCCCCTGCCTCTGCCTCTCGACAAAAAAGGCTGCCTAGGACCCCTATTGAATCTTCCTGAAAATTGTCCTCTTTGGTTGCTGTTTTGATAGCCATAGTCGAATTCATCTTCCCCTATGTGTCCATCCTGATCAGAATCAGAGGAGTTTGTTTCTGAGAAGTTCTGGATCCTTACTCTTTTGTTATACCTCTGATTGTATTGGGTCTGATCATATGACCTGGCACCTCCTGAAGTTTCATCATTCTGTTGTGTTTGATAAAAATCTGGTCTTAGGTAAGGATAGATTTTCTCTTGTGTGAACCAGCGTACGTCTTTTTTCAATTTGTCCATTTTCTTTTTTATGAGGTAGGTGTCAAATTCCTCAATTTCTTCATTTATTTCTTGGAGCGTTTTCTTAGCTTCCTCTACTGCGGGACTGGCTTTCAATTTTTCTGCCAGCTCCAAAATTTCTTTGTGACGTGCGGTTACCATCTCACGCACTGTGACAGTTGACGCATGCATCATGAATTTAGCTGACATAGACATGTTGTTGGGTAATGTGGTTCCTCAACCTTTGTGGGCGAAGATTCGTCATGAGGATCATGCGCCAGAGTTAGGTGATACATGGGTGAATATTGTTGCTGCGGATGGTAGACAGGTTGGTGGAGCTAAGCCTGAGCCTTTAGTTGCAGATTTACCTGGCAGGATTATCAATCTTATGAAGACGATGATGACGGCTTTACGAGTGAATTGGGACAAGTTAGCCGCATGCAAGAAGAAGAAAGATGAAAGTGTGTCTGATTTCTTCACTAGGTTTGAGGAGACATTCATAGATCATAGTGGTCAGGATATGAGTACGGAAGGCAGTCAGAGGTTGTTTGTGGACAAGTTTGTCTTTAATTTACTACCTGAGCTTTGTAACAAGTTGAAAGATTCTGAGAGCTCATGGACTGTTTCTTCGTCGGCCCAGATATTGGCGACTGCACAGTACTACGAGAATAGGGATAAGGATGAGAAAGATAGAGTAGAGAAAAAGACTAAAGATTTAAAGACAAAGGTTCTGTTGCAGCAGGCGTATCCGCCTCGCCCGATTCAGCAAGAGTCACAGCAACGTTTGCAGTTTCAGCAACAGCCACAGTTTCAGAGAATATCACAGAAGTCTGAGTATTTTCCTCTGAGGCCACCGTTCGGTCCGAATCAGTGTGCGTATTGTAGGGAAGAAGGTAATTTCAAGAGTGATTGTCCTGTTTTACGACAACATGCAAGTGGTATGTCGGGTCGGAGAGGTCGTGGTGGTTTCCAGCAAGTATCGAGGGGTAGAGGGCGTGGTGCGTTTCCTCAGAACGAGCGTTCCTTTCCCCCACAGAATTCTATGAATTGTTTTGATCAGCAGAATGTTCCGACTGGCAGATCTGCTCAATATTATGCTGATGATAATTATGTTGAGAGTGAGAGTACTGGTTATAATGATTGCTAGGACAGCCAAGGAGAAAGGGAGGGAGTAGTGTCAGTTCCAGTAGACCAGAGTGGACCTTATGTTGCAGTAGTTACATCGGGTGTGGTAGAGCCTTTTCTTTTGGATACTGGTGCAGCGAAGAGTTCTATCATGCACTCTAAACTCCCTGGCGCACCTTTGTCTGGCTTAACGAATGTTTCGGTAGGATTCTCTGGCGCCCCAGTTCGTAATCCAGTTTCTAGTCCCTTGTCTCTTTCTATCGGGCCTTGTGAATTGGAAGCACCCCTTATTGTAACGACAGGTTATGGTGAGAATTTGTTGGGTTTGGATTTGTTGAAGAGATTGCATGCGACATTGCATTGTTCTCCTTCGGGAGTGCAGCTTACATTGGGTAAGAAAGTGATCTCTCCGATGTATTTGTCTAAAGATCGGCTTCCACTGGAATTGCGTTCTCTCCCTGATACTCTTTGGGCTACTGGTCCTAATGACGGTGGTCTTTTGGTGATTCCACCTTATGTTGTGACGCTGAAAGCGAATGTTAAATTGCCACGTATTCCCCAATATAGGATTTCTAGCGATGGTGAAAGAGCGGTTTTAGCGATCATCTATGATCTGATTGAGAAAGGTGTGATTGAAGAACCGAGAGGTAATGTGTGTAACAGTCCTGTTTTGCCTGTCCTGAAGCGTACTGACTCTTCTCAGCCGCCTGTGTATAGGTTTGTGATCTACCTTCGAGAGGTTAATAAGATTGTTGTGCCACAGTTTCCTGTTGTTACGGACATTACTGCTTTGCTGACGATGATCCCTGCTTCAGCTGCCTGGTTTTCGGTTATAGATCTGAAGAATGCTTTCTTCAGTATCCCAATTGCCGAGGAGCGTAGAGATATTTTTGGCTTCTCTTTAGGAGGCCGAAGCTTCCGGTTTAAGCGCGCTCCTCAAGGTTATTGTGAAAGTCCCTCCATCTATAGTCAGGCTTTGAAAACACAGCTTGATACGATTGTCTTGCCTGCTGGTGCTGCTCTTATTCAGTATGTGGACGACCTGTTAGTTGCTGCTGATGATGAGGAAATTTGTAAAGCTACTCTTTCTTTGTTGCGACATTTGTCTGACCTTCATCATAAAGTGTCACCTTCGAAGTTGCAGTATTGTCGACAAGAAGTGACCTACTTAGGTCATCTCTTGTCGAAGGAGGGAAGAAGGTTGACCCCAGAACGAATTCAAGCGATTGCGCAAATGACTGTGCCAATCACACAGAGAGAAGTGCGTGCTTTCTTGGGTATCACCTCGTACTGTAGACAGTGGATTCCGAATTTTTCGTTACTTGCGAAACTTCTGTTGGCACTTACTCCTAAGGATACTCCGAATCCTCTTCCTTGGTCTGACGAATGTCAGAAAAGTTTTTCTGAATTACGTGATGCATTGTGTTCTGCTCCGGTGTTGGGTACTCCCGACTACAGTAAGCCTTTTACACTCTATGTTCATGAGAGAGAGGGTTGTGCATTGTCAGTTTTGACGCAACAGTTTGGTGACAAGCAGCGTCCATGTGCGTATTTCTCGTCGACTTTGGATCCGGTAGCTAAAGCGTTGCCAAGTTGCTTGAGAGCTGCAGCGGCTGTTTCAATTCAACAGTCTGCTGGTTTGGTGATAATACGTTGGTTGTGATGGTTCCACATGCAGTGGATACTTTATTGAACAGAACGAAGACTCAGTATTTGACTAGTGCGCGGTTGTCAGGTTATGAGTTGACGCTTTTGGTGAGTCATGTGCACGTAAAGCGATGCAACGCGTTGAATCCAGCTATGTTGTTGCCGATTTCTGTAGAGACAGATGTTCAAGAGCAGCATGATTGCTTTTTCAGGCCAGAGGAAGAAACGAAGGGTAGAATTGATCTGAAAGATACTCCTCTTTTGAATTCTGATGGTACCTTATAGGTAGATGGTTCATGCTTTAAGCTTCCGAATGGCGATACGACTGCAGCGTATGCGGTTATGACTTTGCATACGATTGTTGAAGCTTCACGTATTCCACAGAATTCAGTTCAAGCAGCAGAGTTGATTGCACTGACGAGAGCGTGTGTGTTGTCGAAAGGAAAGAGAGTGACTGTGTATACCGATAGTCAATATGCGTTTGGTGTTGCCCATAGCTTTGGGCGTTTGTGGAAGGAACGTGGATTCCTTACTTCCCATGGTACGAAGATTCAGCATGGACAGTTGGTGAATGAACTTCTTGAGTCGCTTACGTTGCCAACGCCAGTTGCGATTGTGAAATGCAGTGCACATAAGAAGGTTACAGATGACGTTGGTCGTGGTAATGCGTTTGCGGATGAAGTAGCGAGAGAAACGGCGAAAGATGTGACGAGTCGAATGAATGTTGCAGGTCCAGCGAGATGGGTTCCGGATAGAGGAATGTGTGAAGACACAATAGAGAGTGTGAAATTGATTCAGGTTGAAGCTACTGAGAAAGAATTGAGTGTGTGGAGAGAAAGTACGGGAATGTTGTATTCGACTGGTTGTTGGATTGAGTTGTCAGAACACCAGCGATGGTTGTTGCCTGATACGTATGTGCTTGCAGTGGTTACGATGGCACATGGAATGGCTCACATCAGTGCGAAAGGGATTTGTAAGTTGTTGGCTCCAGTGTTGGAGAATGGTGGAATTCCTAAGTGTGCGGAGAATCTGGTCAAGAATTGCATGTTTTGTCTGATGCATAATCCTGGCAAGGGAACCCCAACTCCAGCTGGTCACTTCGTGCCTACGACTTATCCGTTCGAGGTGTTGCAATTGGATTTTATCCACATGGAGAGATGTAACAATCTGAAATACGTCCTTGTGGTTGTCTGTGCCTTTTCAAGATGGGTAGAGGCTTACCCGCTAAAAGATAACACTGCCTTATCCACAGCTAAAGTCTTGCTCAAAGAATTCTTCCCTAGGTTTGGTTTGCCATGGATGGTGTGGAGTGATAACTGAAGTGAGTTTGTGGGCCAGATCATGAAGAGAGTGTGGGAGGGTTTGGGCATAAGGCAGGAATTCCATGCTGCGAATCACCCCCAATCAGCTGGTTTAGTCGAGTGCTATAATGGCACTCTGAAGCTTAAGTTAGCCAAGATTCAGGCAAGTTCTGGTCTCCAATGGCCCGATGCGTTGCCGTTGGCACTTTTGTCAACTAGAACTACAGTGCATTCCCGAATAGGCCTTAGTCCATACGAAATTGTGTTTGGCCGCCCGGTAAATGTGTGGGGAGTGCCGAGAGCAACAAAGTTTAGCGACATCGAATATCCTGTGTTGGTTGATTACTTGTATGACCTGACGGCTAAATTGCGTGTCTTACATCAGCAGGTTCATGATAACCTCCCACAAGCATCTGAAGATCCAGGTCACACCATCAATCCTGGAGATTGGATACTAGTGCGCAATTTCCAGCGGACCAAGAACGTTCAGCCCCGTTGGATCGGCCCATACCAAGTACTGTTATCGAAACGAACAGCAGTAAGAGTCCACGGCAAGAAAAATTGGATCCACGGCGTACATTGTAAGAGGGTACCTTTACCTCTGCCGTACGACCAGTGGATCCGTGAGGGTATTGGTGATTCAGATCAGAAAGAGTGCCGAAATGTATGCCGTTTAGCGACGCACATTTGGTATGGACAAGGTCTGAGCGAGAGGATGACGATATCTTGTAAGCAGCAGTGCCTCTGCCTTTGAGATCGGACACTACTGAGCCTGAATTGTTGTTTTGAGATCAGACGGTGCCTGGTAAAGGCCGCTCAAATTTGCGACCAAGAAACAATGGACTAATAAAAAATAATTCGGTTTTTGAAAACTGCACTCTCTCATCCAAGAAGCTGTTTTGTTCTATTTTTCTTTTTCGAACCGCCATCCGGGTTCAGCTGTAGGGTTGCGGTATCAAGACTTGGAGTGGCAAACCGTGTAGACGCAAGGTCGACGGTTCTGGTTTGTTCTAGGGCGTTCCCTGGACTTACAGACGCACACCTGAGCGAAGAAAACCAACAACTGCGAACTGCACGGTTAGAGGATGGAGTTTTTTGAGATTGAGAGAGCTGTTGCAGAAATGAACTTAAAGACAAAATTGTGTAAATTGATTCGTAGCAATAGTTTTTAGGCCTCGGCCTATTTCCATTCCGCAGGAATGGAATAGGACGAGCCTATAGCAGTGAAACCAAGAGTTTCACCATGAGCCCAAAAAAGAGGTTTTTCACGTGTGCATGTGCTCTCGTGCACGAGCTTGCCCGAGCCTTCTGCCTGCCTCCTGCCTTGAAGGCAATCTGCTTCTCCGCCCCCTGCTGTTCCCTCCCACTCGCTCGCACATCAAAGGCTGCTCACTCAAACACCATATGCCTGCTCCCCACCCCAGCCCCCCACCAGACTTCATTGGAATGTGCTACTTGCATTCTCCCCTCCCTTTCAGCCCTTTTAGCCTCTTTCCCAGCTCCCAGCCGGACCCTCCTTTGGTCTATCTCGTTATCTTCTCCACTCTCGCCTCATTTTTTTTCTTTATTTTCTCTCCCAGCCTTGTTCTTTCAGCACTCCTTAGAAGCATTCGACTTTCCATGCTTTCTTCTCTTCTAAAAGGCTTTTTAACTCGTGTTTTCTACATCCATAGCAATGCAGACAATACGGAGCGGCCCAGATCCATTTCCGCTGGACCACCAAAAAGTAAAAGATCTTTTTTCTTAATGATAAAAACTTTGGTCATGCTGCCTAAATTATTGTCAGCTGCAAAGCGATGAAATATTTTCTGTTAAACATTATTTAACAGCAGAATTCACAGCTTTTTAAAGTCAGTCCAGATAACTTCGTCTTTTCTTACACCATCAAGTGGCCAAAACATTCTCATTTTGTTCACATCTCTTAATAGCAGTGAAACGTTGCCTTTTTTCATTTCAAATGCATTAAACCTGTAATTGTGCTCTCTGATTTAATTTCAGTTGGGCAGAAAGCATATTTTCTGTTAAAAGGATTAAATGTGTCTTACCTCAATGCAGTTTATTGCTTCCTGGAAGACACGTTCCTTCCTTATCTGGGATTATTATAATCCTTGTTTTATTTTCTCTGAGTCGGTTTTTAAAATAGTTTAGCTCTGTTTTCTTGTTTTCCTCTTCTTACCAGCTACACTACAAACTTGCCCTTCAAGTAGAAAACCACTTTTTCACATGTCTGTACATTGCTCCATAAGGCTACATGAGTCATGCTTTCACTTCGCCCAAAAATGACATGTTTTCGGACCTAACAATAAAACAGCAGACGTAGCTGAACGGTGGCCTAGCCCTGACCATGCTCGTTAACATCCACTGCTTCTAAAAAGGCTCACCTTTGAAGCTGAACAAACATCCGAAATTACGAATGGCACTGGTTACAGCAATTTTTGTAGCAATGCTTGTCTCTTTCCCAGGCAACATTGTGTCTGGAGCTCAAAATGTAGCCATAAAAATACAAAGTGTTTTTCACACGGCAATCACCACACAAGAATGTGAAATCCTGACCAGTCACACTCAAAGTACCGCAATTGGGAAACACCAAACACATCGGTGTCAAAACATTGGATGAACGTTTACATCGCATTCCTTTAGTGCGCATGCAACGAGGACGCGAGGCCATTAACATCGCATGTCATTGCAACGCATGCGATGTTAACGTGCGTTCTCATTGCATGCGTTCTCATCACAACGGTTACTATAATCGAAATACAAACATTACGGATTTTAATGACACGTGGGATTCAAACATTTCGGATGGGTTATACTGATATGTGGCAAACATTTAAAATGGATTTAACTGATATGCGGGATTAAAAATGCACAGTAACAACAATTTCGCATTTTATTTAGCATTTTACTGATATATGGGATTAAAAATGCAAATTAAGAACTTGCATTGTGACATGACATATAACTCTCCCGACTTTGGTGCTGTCAAGCAGGGTTCAAGTGTCTTATCAACGAAACTTTTTTATGAGAAAAATTATACTGATATGTGGGATTAAAAATGCAAATTAACAAACATGTAAACAGTTGTGGGATTCAAACATTTAGGATGGATTTAACTGATATGTGGGATTACAAATGCAAATTAACAACAATTTCGCATTTTACTGATATATGGGAATCAAAATGCATATTAAGAACTTGCATTGTGGCATGACGTATAACACTCCCGACTTTGGTGCTGTCAAGCAGGGTTCGAGTTTTCTATCAAGGAAACTTTTTTTATGGATTTACAGGAAAAATAGATGGATGTATGCATGGGTGAGTGCTGGTGGATGGATGGGTGTATGTATGGATGCAGGGATGGATGGATGGATGGGTGATGGCGGATGGATGAATGGGTGTATGGATGCAGGGATGGATGGGTGTATGGATGCAGGGATGTATGGATGGGTGATGGCGGATGGATGGATGGATGGGTGTATGGATGCTGGGATGGATGGATGGGTGTTTGGGTGTATGTATGGATGCAGGGATGGATGGATGGGTGATGGCGGATGGATGGATGGATGGGTGTATGGATGCTGGGATGGATGGATGGATGGATGGGTGTATGGATGCAGGGAGGGATGGATGAATGGGTGTATGGATGCAGGGATGTATGTATGGATGGATGGGGTGTATGGGTGGATGGATTATGAAAATTACCCTTGAACCATGCAAAAATTAAAACACATACACAAGAACACGTTTGAACCTTTTTATTTTCTTTACATACCAAATACTTCAAAAATAAGCAGGTCTTTAATAGCACCAAAAAAAAAGAAGAAAAAAATTATCCACATACAAAAGAACACGTGTGAACCTTTTAATTTTCTTTACATTGCATTAACACGTGTGAACCTTTTCGTTTTATTTACATTTCATTAATACCAAATACTTCAATAATTATTATGTCTTTAATAGCAAACAAAAATAAAAACAAAATACAATAACAGAATCCATCAACAATAGAAGTCCTGGAACATAACACAGCACTCGCAGATGTAGTAACGGTGCCACACGCAAAATCGCAGAAGGGCACGTTAAAGGGCACGCTACAACGAGGGAAACGAAATACAAGGGCAACAGAGGGCACAACAGGACAAAAAACGCCGAAAACAGAGGGCAGAAGGGCACGCTACAACGAGGGCAACAGAGGGCACAACAAAACAAAAAACGAGGAACACAGAGGGCAGAAGGGCACGCTACAACGAGGGCAACAGAGGGCAGAAGGCCACAAAATCACTGTACTGCTCCTCATGAGGCCCTCTCTAGGCTCTCAGCCGGATCGCATCAAATGGCCCTACAGTCACTTCGGAGAGACAGGACCACCAGCACACCTGGTGACTCCGGCATCAGCGCCGCTGCTGCGCCTCCCCAGTTGGGTTCACCAAGCCCGCTCAGACCAGCGCATCACACCAATGCAGTCTCTATTGCTGCGGCTTCCGGGTCTTCTCACTTATGTGGGTCCCCGGTAGTCACTGCTTCACCAGGAGACCGCTACCTTGGGCGCCAGTAAATGCCCCGATATTGCAGCAGGCCTTCTCTTGCCCAGCGTGCCGCTCTTCTCAGCCTCCACTCTAAATCCAGACAATGGCCAACGTGGCAAACCTGTTGCAGGCCGCTTCTCGCTCCAGGTACAGCCCCAGGACTTAATTTTTTGGGCATATTAGTCTCTTCCACTCCCCCTGTGCATGGCCCCCAACATTCACGAGCCATTATTTTCGGGTGTGCCCCGTGGGTGTTTGTGTGACTGTTGTTGGTGCGTGGAGAAAACAGAGGGCAGAAGGACACACAAAAACGCTGAAGGGCACGCACTGGTGAACGCTGTGCCCCGTGGGTTCCCAAAAAACAAGCACTGGCGTTGCCAATAGGTCTCGCAGTAGGAAAGTTGGAGCTATTACAATTGCAAATAACAATGCCTTTTATTTTTGTTTTCATTTTAAAAACATAAAGGGCTTTGTCATTTACAAAACCAATAGCTCCAATTTTCCTACTGCGAGACCTATTGGCAACGCCAGTGCTTGTTTAATAACGTGTCTTCTAGTGTTTTTTAGCATGACGTTGTCTCTGGTGGGTTGGATTGTTTTTGCTACCCAATTGACATCTGCACCCACCTCCCAACCTATGTCTTTTCCTACTACTACTTCTCTGCATTCTTTCCATACTTTACCTGAACATGAACTGATTAGAAGGTCAGAGTTTATTAATAATTACTTTGTACAGCTTCTGCATCAACACCAGTTGGTAGTGAACACCACTAATTGTTGGGTGTGTGGTCTTATGCCACATACTACGGATAGAGGTATTCCCTATTTGGTTCTGCCATTCAGTTACAATGGGTCTGTATGGGCATATCAGACGATGTTTATTTATGCCAACGAAGTCTATCCCCTGCGTTCCATGAAAGATAACTCGAGTAATAGTGCCTTAGTGAAGGGAATAACGGATATGATCAGAGATATCGATACATATGAGACTATATCTAAGGATGAGGCATTAGCTTATATCGGATGGAAAGTGACTGGATATAGTGTTAGTCTGAGTGAAAAGCAGAGACGAAAAGGGTCACCTCCGATTTGGATCGTACCCCATGGTGGTCATTTTTGTCTGCAAGGTAATGGCAAGAATCCAAGAGCTCAGTTAGGGAAGAGTGTTTGTACTCAGACGTATGTCTTTGCGTCCCAGACTTCCCCACCGTTTTTAGCAGCTAAGGGCACGTATTTTGTTTGCTATGACAGAGCATACACATGGTTGCCTCCTGATTTTTCGGGAACATGTTATGTTGCATATTTGTTACCTTCTACGTATACTGTTGCCGCAGATTACCACAGAACGAGAGTTGTTAGGGGTGTCTTCAATCAGGAAGATACCACGGGACAAGAAGTGGGAGACTTTCTCAAGGGTGTCCTACTGTTTTAGGGACCTATGGCTAATAGTAGAAACATACGGCAATTGACGAGAGTGGTTGAGTCCACCATGAATGAAACTGCCGGTGCCCTTAGTAATCTGACTGCTGAGCTTCAAGCGGATCGCCTTATGACATTACAGAATCGTATGGTTTTAGATGTCATACTTGCAGATCGAGGTGGGGTATGTAAATTGATCCAATCGAGTTGCTGCGTTTTCATACCAGATAATGCTCCTACAGTATACCAGGCCATTTCAAGGCTACATAAGATCTCCGAGTCTATACATGTGGACGAAGGAGATTGGTTGTTGAGTGGATGGTTTTGGGGCTGTTATCCACTTGGGGATGGAAGATTCTGATGATCATCGGGATGGCTTTAGCGATTCTTTTTTCGTGTTGTCTCTGTGTACAGTGTGGTCCTGCCATATGTGGCCTTTGTGCTACTACGTGTGTAAGGAGACCTGTCTCGATAGAGGTACTGAGTAATAGGATGATGCTCCAGCAGCACCTTGATGATCTGATGAATATTGACATCGATTCAGACGCAGACTGAGTGATTGCCTATGTAAGGGCAAAAAGAGGGTCTGAGGTTCCCTGACTTCTGAACCCGTTTTATAAATGTCATGGTTTCGTTACGAATTTGATAGTTGCGAACCGTAACTAGTGAGTTCGGCAAGTACGAGTGATTTCGTTATGTTAGACCGACGGATTCACTATGTATTTGGAGATTTCGTTCCGAACCATGGGTTCCATTTTGTGTATGGCAGCCACTTTGTGGTTGCCCTCACATAGGCCGATGACTGCGGCCGAACGAGTCCTTAGTACACGTATACGTTAGCTCGAGTTCGTGCTGACTTTTGGATGAACCGAGTGAACTGACCTCGTTGCCTGAAGCTGACCTTGCTAAGCCAGTTCCTTGCCTGATAGCTGATCAAGATTGAGGATCAGAGCACAGGACATTGTACAGTTTAGTATGCACACACACATCCCTTATCCTGCTCTTTATCTGTTTCTTCCTTTATGACCTCTTTATGACATGGGTTGTGGTCCTTTTATTATGGGTTTGTCCGGCTTGTGTAAGAAGGAATGTTGGGCTTTCCTGTATAATTAATGGTGGGCCGGACAACTGAAAAGTGGGTTTGCCGTCATGCGATACCTTTTGTAATGATACCTATGATTGGACAAATTGTAAATAGTGGGTGTTTGTCCGGAATGTGATTTTTGGCATAAAAGAGGATGACTCGCCTTACAAATTTGAGCAGTCTCCTACAAATATACGCTGTGTTGTACTTCGTGGACTTCTGTTTCTGGTTGCAGCCAATAAATTCGATCTTTGACGCCACCGAGAAGTATCCCGTGTCTCTGTATTCTAAGACAGGTGAACCCGAAGACTTTGGGCGTGCCCCTGGCGCCGCTGGGTTCTAAAACCCGGTTCTTCAGGTCGATCTTCTTGCTTTTGTTCTGATCGCCCGCCCCTCTCCGAGTTTTTTGATGAACCCTGGCAGGAATGAAAGGAACGTGTATCAGTGTCCTGGTACCTATCCGTTTTTTTTTTATGTTATCACGATTCCTACGGTTGTACCTCTTTTCAGAGGACTCCGGTTGGGAATACCCGCCCCTTGATCGTAAATTCTTTTCTGAATATTTGTTTTTCCAAAATGTTTGTTTTCCCATTTCTTTTTAGGACAAGTGAGTGCTTGCTTTGAGTTGTCTTTGTCAGGGATACCTGCCATTTGTAGCTTCTCTGCTTTGATTCCCAAATAATCTCTACCTAATTCAGCATAAGTTTTTTGATAACTTTTGGTAAGTCTCTCTCCCTATTTCTAGGTGCTATTTCCCTTGGGCGGCTCTGTATGGACACAGCTGCTGCCGCCCTCTTTATGTTGCTCAGGATTATTGCAGAGACTTAGGCAAAATCAGCCAACAATTTCATTCCGAAGTCCAGGACAGATCCTGCCCCGTACTCATTCAGTATTTGTTTCAACACTTTTGGAACTACTGCTAAGGAAGGAGTACCGTGTATTCTGACGTAAACGACAACAAAGATTGTTTCCCAAGTGGTACAATCCTCAATGGGAAACATCCTTTAAAACGCAACTTTTACAACGCAATACCATTGCGACAAAACTTTTAATACGCAAGTCATTACAACGAATTGCGCTGGAGGGCGCTCTAGGATAGGGAATAGTTTAATTACTATCCAAAACCTTCCCTACTATTCACGGGGACTGGAGTTGGAATAGTAAATTAAACTATTCACTATCCAGCGCCCCCCAACGCAAGTCAATGTAACGACTTGCATTGTAAAAGTTGCGTCGTGATGGCATGCGTTGTAAAAGCATGCGTATCTGAAAGAAACAGGTTAGTATTAGATTCCTTACCTTAGAATATCCCCAGGCGTCAGTCTGGATCTGGAAACTTTTGCGTAGCAGTAGCCCTGCGCGTCGGTAGGCGTCGTCTGCAGGCGTCCCCTGCGGCTCCGCGTCCGTCGTTGGCGTTGTGCGCCGTGATGACGTCGCTAGAGTATATAGACGCCGCCTCCGCGCGCTGACGTCAGTTCTTCTTTTTTCCGCGCCAGTTAGCGCAGATCCAAAGAGCAGTACTCCGGTCTTTTGACCAAGTTTTTTGATCTCTTGAATCTTCTACGGTGCCGGGTGGATGCCCGGTTTTAAGAACTGTGACGACTGTGAACGAACGATGTCGGTCACGGAACATCACCGACTCTGTCTCCGGTGCCTGGGCCCCGACCACGACGTGGACGCCTGCGTCGATTGCCGGGCCTTGACGAATAAAGCTAGGCGGGAGCGGTCCCGCAAGCTGCTCGAGCTCTGGGTGTCGGCCCCGCGTCGAGAGCGGTCCCGGTCCGTCCGGAGGTCAAGGGAGCGATCGAGGGAGCGGTCGCGGAGCCGTCACGGGCGCTCCGGAAGTCTTCACCATTCATCTGGTTCCTCAGGTAGGAAACACAAGAAGTCGGGACGTCGTCATCGTACCCCTGACTCCCCCCCGACGCTCGCGCGATGCGGCCGGGGGTTTGGGTGGCCCCACCCCCGCGGCTCCGCGTGAGTCGCCGACGCGGCCTGCTCCATACCCTGCGGTCCCTGGGCAAGGCGCGTTGCCCGAGGAGATAGAGGCGTTCCTCGTGGCCATGAGGGCTCTTTCTCCTCCGGCGGGTTCCGCGGCGCCTTCGGGCCCTGTGAACCCGTCCGGGGGCCCTAGCGGCTCGGGTGACCCTACCTCGACGCCGTCGGGTGCTTCGGCTCCGGCGCCGCCGACGGCTCCGATCCCGGCGCCGCAGGGGCCCTCAGGGTCGACGCCGGCTGGTCAACCGGCCTCTCCGGCACCGATTCCATCGGGGCAACCCCTGGCGCCGCCCCCGCGCGGCGCCGGTTCCCCGGCGCCGGCTCCGGCCGGCGCCGGTTCTCTGGCGCCGGCTCCGGGCGGCGCCGTCCCCATTCCCTCTCCGAATCCGGACGCGGAGTCGGACCAGCGTCGTTCGACGCCGGGCTCGACGCCGATGGGGCCTGTGAACCCCGAGGAGCCGGTCTACATTGTTGATTCCGAATATGGTGAGGATGTAGAATACGGAGAGGGGTGGGAGGGGTCTGAGGACCCTCTGACACGCGAGTGTCAGTACGACATGGACTGGACGGGTGACTTGGGTGACGCCAGTGGTCTGGATGACTCCCCCAACCCTGGCTTTGTCTCGCCTCCTACCGTGGCTACGGAGGAGGGGGCTGCCTATTCAGTGGTGTTGATGAGGGCTGCCAAGGCCTTACACCTTGAGCTCCCCGTCGCGGCCGTGAGGACTAACATCGTCACTGAGGTCCTCAAACCGCAGTCATGCCCAGAGGAGCCACTGCTGCCGTTTAACGAGGCCTTAACGGACGTTCTTTTGGGCACGTGGTCCAGGCCCGCTTCAGGTTCGCCTGTTGATAGGAACGTGGCCAGACGCCACCGTCCGTGTGCGGACGACCCCAAGTTTCTGTCCACCCACCCCACCCCTGAGAGTCTGGTGATCCTGGCCTCCACCTCCCAGACCGCTTTCCCGTCGGCCCCGCCCGACAGGGAATCTAAGAGGTACGACCAGTATGGCAAAAAGGTCTTCTCGTCCCTGAGTCTGGGACTGCGGTCTTGCAACACCGCGTGCCTCTTAGGCTGTTACACCCACTCTCTGTGGAATACGGTCGCGGACCTGCTGCCTGAATGCCCCCCGGAGGTACGGGCTAAGCTCGGCAAGGCTATGATTGAAGGCTGAGACGCAGCAAGATATTCCATCAGGTGTGGTCTTGATACGACCGACTCGCTGGGCAGAGCGATGTTCACGACGGTGGCGATTCGTCGCCACGCCTGGCTGAGATCCGCCAACTTCTCGGCTGATGTCCAGAATGCCTTGATGGACATGCCGTTTGATGGCAGTCGCCTGTTTGGCGACAAAGCGGACCACGCGATGGAGCGCTTCAAGGACTCCAGGGTCACGGCCAAGTCCTTAGGTCTCTCGACCCAGCGCCAGCAAACGGGTTCGTTTCGCTCCTTTCGTGGCCAAGGAAGGGGCGGTCCCACACGTGCTGCCAGCCACGCGCCGCAACAGACTTATCAACGCGGTGGCGGCCGTGAAAACCGCTGTGGTGGCGGTCGGGGACAGTGGCGAGGTCAGGCCACACCTCCCCCCGCAGCATCTGCCACTAAATCCTCCTAGTCCGTGCTTTCAGGCCCATGTGACACCGGTGGGAGGCAGGGTTCGCCATCACCTCTCCCACTGGCGCACAATAACATCGGACAGGTGGGTGCTGCAGCTCGTCAGAAGGGGCTACTCCCTCCCCTTCGAGACAACTCCTCCAGCCATGCCACCGCAGAACCACCGTGTGTCGGGGGACCACTTGGCACTTCTGAGGGAGGAAGTTACGGCCCTCTTGGCCAAGGGGGCCATCGAGCGCGTTCCTGGGCCAGAAGTAGGACGTGGTTGCTATTCCCACTACTTTCTGGTACCCAAGAAGGACAAAGGGGGCCTACGTCCTATCTTGGACCTAAGGAACGTCAACGCCTTCCTCCGGAAGGAGAAGTTCAAGATATTGACTTTAGCTCAGGTCTTGGCTGCTCTAGACCCGCAAGACTGGATGGTAGCGTTGGACTTGCAGGATGCGTATTTTCACATCCCCATCCTGCCGGCCCACCGGCGTTACCTGCGGTTCACGGTAGGCCACGAGCACTTTCAGTTTATCGTGCTCCCCTTCGGCCTTACCAGCGCCCCACGGGTGTTCACCAAGGTGATGGCGGTGGTCGCAGCCCATCTGCGCAGATTGGGGGTTTCAGTCTTCCCCTATCTAGACGACTGGTTGTTGAAGGCGGGCTCGCCCCAGACAGTCGTCCACCACCTTCAGATGACGGCAGACCTCCTGCACGAGCTGGGGTTCTCCATCAATGTGCCGAAATCACACCTGTGTCCCTCTCAAAAGCTCCTTTTCATCGGAGCGGTTCTCGGCTCGGCGCAGTTTCGGGTCTATCCTCCGGAACGGCGAGTCCAGGATATACAGGCTTTGATTCCCATCTTTCAGCCGTTATCCCGGGTTTCGGTCAGGTTGGCGCTGCGGCTGCTGGGGCTGATGGCTTCCTGCATCCTTCTGGTGCATCACGCCCGGTGGCGGATGCGGGCTCTGCAGTGGGACCTGAAGTTTCAGTGGGCCCAGCATCAGGGCAACTTGTCCGACCATGTCTTGATCTCGGAGGGCACTGCGAGACAACTGCAGTGGTGGCTTATGGACCGCGATTGGGTCAGAGGCAGATCCCTCTCCCTTCCCCAACCGGAGCACGTTGTTGTGACGGACGCGTCCCTCCAGGGCTGGGGAGGCCACTTGGGAGAGGCAGAGATCAGAGGCATCTGGTCTCCGGCGGAGTCCCGGCTCCATATAAACCTGTTGGAGCTCCGGGCGATTCGTTTGGCACTGAAAGCATTCCTCCCCTTTGTCAACGGGAGTGTAGTGCAGGTGTTCACGGACAACACCACCGCCATGTGGTACTGCAACAGGCAGGGCGGGGTGGGGTCGTGGACCCTTTGCCAGGAGGCTCTGCGCCTCTCGCAATGGCTGGAACGTCAGGGCGTGGCTCTGACGGTTCAACACCTGGCAGGTTCTCTGAACGCCAGGGCGTACGAACTCAGCCGTCGGTGCTCGATGGATCACGAATGGCATCTGAACTCGGACGTGGCGCGAGGCCTCTTTCGGCAATGGGGAGAGCCTTGGTTAGATCTATTCGCCACAGAAGAGAACGCGCAATGTCATCAGTTCTGCGCGTTGGAGTTTCCAAGACGGCACTCGCACGGCGACGCCTTTTGGTGCGAATGGAGTTGCGGTCTGTTATACGCCTTTCCGCCTATACCACTTCTGCCCAGAGTGCTGAAGAAGATCAGGCGCGACCGGGCCCAAGTCATCCTTGTGGCTCCGGACTGGGCTCGAAGGTACTGGTATCCCGAGCTACTCAGCATGTCAGTCGGTCCCCCGATCCGCCTGTCCCTTCAGGAGGACCTTCTGTCGCAGCAGCAGGAGACGGTCCTCCACCCGAACCTGTCCAGCCTCCACCTCCATGCGTGGAGATTGAGCGGCGGCAGTTGAGGCCATTTGACTTGCCTCCTGAAGTCTGTGATGTGATTCTGGCAGCCAGGCGTTCCTCCACGAAATAGGTATACGTATACGCCTATCTGTGGAACAAGTTTGTGGCATGGTGCACAGCAAAGGCTGTGGATCCTCTCTCTGCCCCTCTTTCTGAGGTTCTTCTCTTCCTTCTTTCTCTTGCCCAGCAGGGCTCTGCTCTGGGCACTATCAGGGGCTACCTTTCTGCCCTTTCGGCCTTTCTGAGGCTGCCTGATCAACCTTCTTTGTTCAAGTCCCCCATTGTAACAAGATTCTTGAAGGGCATCACACACATGTATCCACCTGTTCCGTTTGTGATGCCTCAGTGGGACTTGAACCTGGTTCTGACCTTCTTGATGTGTGCTCCCTTTGAGCCACTTCATTCCTGTCCTCTCCGTCTCCTGACTTTAAAGACGGCTTTCCTGGTTGCCATCACCTCTGCCAGGAGAGTGAGTGAGCTCCAGGCTCTTTCTGTCAAACCTCCTTTCATGTCCATTCATCCAGACAAGGTGGTTCTGAGAACTAGACCTTCTTTCCTGCCCAAAGTCGTCTCTGCTTTTCACATTGGGCAGTCCATCACCCTCCCTTCCTTCTTCCCGTCTCCGCATCCTTCAAAGGATGAAGAGCGGCTCCATCGTCTGGACCCAAAACGTGCGCTTTCATTTTATATGGATCGCACACGCCAGTTCCGGGTGGATGACCAACTGTTTGTTGGCTACGTGGGTGCGAAGAAGGGACGGGCGGTACATAAACGGACCATCTCTCGGTGGGTCGTTCTGTGTGCTACTCTTTGATGCACAGAACGACCCACCGAGAGATGGTCCGTTTATGTACCGCCCGTCCCTTCTTCGCTCCCACGTAGCCAACAAACAGTTGGTCATCCACCCGGAACTGGCGTGTGCGATCCATATAAAATGAAAGCGCACGTTTTGGGTCCAGACGATGGAGCCGCTCTTCATCCTTTGAAGGATGCGGAGGCGGGAAGAAGGAAGGGAGGGTGATGGACTGCCCGATTTGAAAAGCAGAGACGACTTTGGGCAGGAAAGAGTGCTACTCTTTGGCTCGGAAGGAGCCTCCTGTTGGGCTTAGGGCCCATTCCACTCGGGCCACGGCGGCTACTACTGCCCTGGGCCGGGGAGTCCCCTTGCAGGACATTTGCCAGGCGGCTATGTGGGCCTCGCTGCACACCTTTGCGAGGCACTACTGCCTGGACAGTCAAGTCCGGAGGGATGGCTTCTTTGGCCGTTCTGTCCTCCAGGACTTTCTGGTGTAGGATTGTATTGGTTCGCAGAACCAACACCGGGGTTGGTATTGCTGGGGTATCTATTCTAAGATAAGGAATCTAATACTAACCTGTTTCTTTCAGATGAACAAGTTACTTACCTTCGGTAACGATATATCTGTAAGAAACAGTAGTTAGTATTAGATTCCTTACCGCCCCACCCATCCTCCCCGTTCTGGGAACTGATACCTAGGGTTAAGGACATCCCTTTCAGGGCCCTAGTTTCAAATAGCACCAATGTTGGTTCTCACATGGCTCTGCGTGTTCTGGCGCGGAAAAGCTGTGTGCAAAGAACTGACGTCAGCGCGCGGAGGCGGCGTCTATATACTCCAGCGACGTCATCACGGCGCACGACGCCAACGACGGACGCGGAGCGGCAGGGGTCGCCTGCAGACGACGCCTACCGACGCGCAGGGGTACTGCTACGCAAAAGTTTCCGGATCCAGACTGACGCCTGGGGATATTCTAAGGTAAGGAATCTAATACTAACTACTGTTTCTTACAGATATATCGTTACCGAAGGTAAGTAACTTTTTCTGTAATGACATACATCCATCCTCAATCGAGGGAACCATCCCCATTGGCAAGCAAATGATTAGCATTCTGTTTTTCCTGCGGAACTGTAAGGGGAAATACTGCTTCCAGCTGTAAAAATGTGTGTGCTCTCCAGAACGGAATTTTCTCCTGTTTAGTAGGAATTGTCCCTATTACTGATTTCAGTGTCTGTGGGTTAATAGTAGGTGTGGCCTGATGTGGACCAGCTGGAGCACTTCTTTCATGTTGGACTGTTAATGTTCGCATGACGAACTGCACAATGTGCCTGTAGAGCCTGACTATGTCTTTATATATTCTACGTACTTACATCCGCTGGTAGTGTATCTATCTGTGGATGTGGAGTATATGTTGCTAAGACCGGCCCTATCGCTCCTTCTGTGCTGAGCAGACCGAGTCTTATGACAGATGTTGTTTGTGGGAGGGCTCCTTTAAACAAGCTTTTATGCTGCTGGTAAGTCAACGGGTCTTTAATGTCTTCATATGGAATGTATTTTTCAGGTGGTTCTGCTACAATGTATGTGTGGAACAATTTAGTCAACGGATCTGCAGATGGGAACTGAACCCAAGAATAAAGTACCTCTGATCCGAACACCTTGTGTGCCTCAATCACGAAGGTAACACAGCCACCAGTTGCTGGTACGCCGTGTTCTAACAAATTCATAGTAACTGCATGTCTGCAGTTCTCTGTAATGTTAAGAGCGTTTGCAACTTCATCTTCCCCCGTGCCTGAACCACTACTCATGAACTCAGTCATTGTCAGGCGAATAACCAAAGTTCTAGTACCTAAGGGTTTTACACAATGTAAGAACTTTTTATCCTTACTAGCTTGCTAAAACCTTCAACCAATACAATCAATCAATCAAGACATTTATAGAGCGTGCTACTCATCCGTAAGGGTCTCAAGGCACTGAGGGAGAGGGGGTAGCTGCTACTGCTCGAACATCCAGGTCTTGAGTAGCCTCCTGATGGTCAGGAGGTTTTTGGTCTGCCTTAGGAGTATGGGGAGGTCGTTCCAGTACTTGGCGAGGTAGGAGAACCATCTGCCGCCGGTGGTAGTTCTTCTGATGCAGGGGGCGGTGGCGAGAGCGAGGTCGGCGGAGCGGAGTTGGCGGTTCGGAGTGTAGAAGGTGAGTTGTTTGTTGAGGTATGTTGGTCCGGTGTTGTGGAGTGCCTTGTGTGCGTGGGTGAGGAGTTTAAAGGTGATCCTCTTGTTGACGGGAAGCCAGTGCAGGTCTCTCAGGTGGGGTGTGATGTAGCTGTAGCGACGGATGTCAAGGATCAGGCGCGCAAAGGCGTTCTGTATGCGTTGCAGTGTTTTAAGCAGTTTGGCCGGGGCTCCCGCGTAGAGGGCGTTTCCGTAGTCCAGCCTGCTAAAGACGAGCGCCTGGGTGACAGTTCTTCTTGTGTCGTGGGGATCCACCTGAAGATCTTTCGGACCATGCGGATGATGTTCAAGCAGGAGGATGAGACGGCGTTGACTTTCTTGGTCATGGTTGAGTCTAGGATAACTCCCAGGTTGCGTGCGTGGTCGGTCGGTGTTGGGGCTGCACCCAGGGCAGTTGGCTACCAGGAGTCATCCCATGCTGAGGGGGTGGAGCCGAGGAGGAGGACCTCCCTCTTGTCCGAGTTCAGTTTCAGGCGGCTGTTCTTCATCCACTCGGCGACGGCTTTCATTCCTTCCGATACACAGAGTATATCTGCTCAGCTGAGGTGGATTTTCCCTTCTCAACTTCAGGCGTCTCTGAAAGAATGTGAAAAGAGCTACCTGAGAAAGCACGATTGAACTATTCAGATTTTTACTGTTAATATAAGAACCAACTCAACATTGGCAACGCCATGTCGTGTAGTTTCTGGGAGTCTCCCAGGACCTGCGTGTTTTGCAGCTTCCGGACACCCCCACAAGATACGTCAGCCGTTACACCAGCTAGCTCTACAGTGCCACTACCACCCCCATGTATTCTACAGTGGTGTATGTAGTCTCTGGCAACCATTGAACATGACAAACCTGATTCCTCAGGGATCGTGGAAAATAGCACAAAATGTTTCACTCAGACACTCGTGCTTGCTTCCTATCAGGAAATACACAGGATGGCGGTTAGGATGTTTCAATAAATGTTTATTGGTCCAGCGAAAGTCTTATGTAAAACATACGTGCTGCGACAATCAGGAGACAGAAGCATACAAAAGAGAATGCTAGAACCAATGTAGTGAATAGGAGATACATTTCTACCATAGTGCTAATAAGATGAACAGAAGTAGTTCAGATAAAAACCGTAGCACTTGCATATTCCTAAAATGTGGAAGTAATGCAAAGTAATTTGCCTAAACCGTGAGGGCTACCTCAAGGCCATCATGTTGGACGTCAAATCCACAGTGACGGGCATAGCTACCCAGCTTGACCAACTCTCAGCCCATCTGGACACGGTGAAGGCCCGCGTCGACTCCCAATACAACCGGAGTCTCCACGTCGAATCCAGACTTTCAGACGTTGAAGATGCTGCCACTCAAGACCGGCAAAAGCTACTCTATATGGCCAAAATCCTGGCGCTTATACGGGATAAGAATGAGGACTTGGAGGCCCACTCCCATCTAAGTAACCTCCGCATTACGGGACTTCCAGAATCCACCAACATCTCGCAGATGGAGACTTTTGTGGTGCAACTGATCAGGGAACTTTTTTCGGTGACGTACTTTCCCCTGTCTTTATTGTGGAACGTGCCCATAGTTCCCTTGGTCCTCGCCCCGGCCCTGGGCTGTCCCCGTGCCCCATCATCGTCAAGATCTTAAATTACCGGGACCGCGACACCATTGTTCGAGCTGCTCGCGACAAGGGCACTGTCAACCATCAGGGTAACATTCTCTCCTTTTATCCAGACTACACCCTTACAATCCAAGCTGCCTGGCGAGAATTCCTCCCTGCAAAGCGCATTCTCCAGAAGCACGAGGTATCCTACTCCCTTGCCTACCCGGCGAAACTCAGAGTCCGGCAGGGCACAAAAACACTGATCTTCCCCGATCCTAGAGAGGCCCTTGCGTTCGCCAAAAAACTGGACAGGGGCGCTCGCTCCTCACTTTCTACATCTCAGCCGGACGGGGATGGCCTCAGTGACAACGACTAACTGCGGACACTATTGGTATTTATTTTTTAATATTTTTTTTACCCTCCTTTAGGTTTTCACACAGAACTGCAGACCGCTTAAGTGACGGTGACTAACTGTGCGGCCTATGGTTTTTCTTGTCTCACATGTGACTTATCGTTGACGTCGCTACTTTATTGTTGCTTAGCACCTTCATCTTTCCCGTTCTGTGGGAGGCCCTGGCTTTTGCTAAAAGAATGGTAGTAAGTCTCATCCTTCCTCACCTGAGGCCCCACAGGATGGTGTTAGCCGCCTCAGTGACACTGACTGTTTGTGCAGATTATGTCTTCCGATCAGTATGCTATCTGTATTTGATGCCGCTACCTAACCTGAGCGTGTCCACCCTGCTTTATTGCAGGGGTGTCCGCCAAGTCCTGCCCTGCCCCCACTGGGATGATTCCCACTTAAGATGTTTTGTTACCCTCTCCAAGTTCTGGGTCCCTGGGGTAGGGTGGGAGGAATTCTCAGCCTGATCGGGGGTTGGAGTGGGTGTGGGGTGGATGGGTTTCTTGGGGTTTTTTGGTCTGTGGTTTTTGTGCAGGAATGGGGTGGGAGAGGTGGTGGGGACTGCGGGATGTTTTGCTCCTCTATTGAGGCGGTGGCTTCAGTTTGCCGCCTTGTTGCTGTTTCCTATTGTATTTGCATGTTTTCTCATTGACACTGTACCGTGCTTGCTGCCTTGGTCATTTGCCTTTCACTCTGTATGCTATGCGTCTTCGACTTGCCCTACCCCTGCTCACTGGGCTTGGTCTGTTGGTCAACCTGTAGCTCTCCAGGTCCCTTCCCCCCCCCCCAATATGCCACCTCCCTTGTGGGTTGTCCGGACTCTGGCTCTCATTGTCCCTTGCAGTGACTTGCGCGTTAGGCCCTGCCTGTCCATTGGTTTCTTGAGCGCCTCTCCTCTGCAATCCTACTTGTTTGCCTCTCCTGTAGGGCAATCCAAGGTGTCTGTCCCCCCCCTCCCCATCCAGTTCGCTGGCCATTGCCTTCCTTTCCTCCTATTCCATATGTTCGCTGCGCTCCCCTGCAGAGCTCGCTGACTGCGCTGCGTGGTACCGCTATCACTGTTGTCTCCTTAGGGCTGATCTAGTATGCTGGTCCTGGAATATCCGGGGCTTGAATGATCACCGCAAAGCCCGCTTGATTCACTCCCATTTGCAACGCCCCAAAGTGGACTTATGTCTACTACAGGAGACGCACTAGCTGCCGGGGACTTTATCCAAACTCCAATCCAGGCACTGGGGGGAGTCTCATTCTGCCACCTACTCCTCTTATGCCAGGGGCGTCTCTATTCTTATAAGGCGGGGCCTCCCTAGGCAGGCTGACAGGGTGATTCTTGACCCCGATGGCAGATGTGTTATCCACGGCCTCCTGCTGGCGCAACCTGTAACGATTGCCGCGGTCTATGGCGCCAATTGTGACGATGCCGACTTCTTTAACCAGGTGTGGCACCTTATCTCCTCCTGTGGCGATCCTTTGGGGCGTGACTTTAAATTGACCCTATCCGTGACTCTGGACCGGTCGGGTTCCCACTCGTCTCATCCACGCGCTGTTGTAGCTCTTTCATCTATTCTGACCGATAATGCTCTTTACGACGTTTGGCTCCATTTCTATCCTGATGCGCGGGAGGGCACCTGCTTCACTGGCGCGCGGGGCTGTTGGTCGCGTATTGATTTTTGGCTGACCTCACTGGATGTTTTATCTTGGCTTTCCAACGTTAGGCACATGGCTCGCACCTTTTCTGATCACGGACCTGTCCAGATCCGTCTTCGTCCTCCTCATGCCCCGTGACGGGCCTTTACTTGGCGCCTTCCCCGTAACGCCCTCCGGGACTCCGTCTTCTGTGCGGACATTCAGGCTGCGATCACTAACTATTTTGATCTCAATAAAGGCTCGGTTGAGTCTGCCTCCACCCTATGGGAGGGGTTTAAGGCCGTCATTCGCGGCGAGTGTATTTCTTAGCAGGTAGGCGTCCTTCGCTCTATTCGTGCCACTTTGGCGAAGCTTGAGGAGGATGTCAGGGACCTTGACACCGCCCAGGCTGCGAATCCCTGTCCCGAGACACTGGCGCAATTGCGTCAGAAACATACTGAATTCTCCGACGAGGCTGGTCACGAACTGTCCTTTCTGGGCAGGGAGGGCCGGGCGCACCGTTTCGGTGAGGGGGACCGCCCCAGGCGTACTCTCGCCAACCTTCTTCACCCACCGCACGCCGCTTCCTATGTCACAGCCTTGAGTGACTGTGGTCCTGACAGGACTTCCTCCCCGGATGACATTATGTCCCGCTTTCTCGACTTTTACTCACCGCTCTACTCCGCTGGTGCTCCCTTGCCACGGGTGGACTTTGAGCAATATTTTGATTCCATCGTACTGGTTTGGTTTGAAGACTACCATCGTAAATTCCTGGATGAACCTTTTTCCAGGGAAGAAATATTGGCAGCCATCAATAGTTTACCCGGAGACAAGGCCCCTGGATTGGATGGCCTGCCTGCCTCTTTCTACAATGCATTCACAGATCACCTGGCTGCAATGTATAACGCGTTTGACTCTGGCTCCTTTCAGCCTTCCCTGCACGAGGCGCTGTTAACCCTTCTTCTTAAACCCGACAAGCCGCCAGACCGTCGCGACTCCTACCACCCCCTGTCTCTAATAAATACAGACAACAAAATCTTTGTCAAGTTGATCGCCTCCCGCCTTCTTTTACTTATGCCCACCATCGCCCTTCCTGACCAATCTGGTTTTATCCCCGGAAGGGAGACTTCCCACAACCCCTGCACGATTTTCGCGGTATTGCACCAAATTAATCCTGACCTACCAGTCTTGGCTGCCCTGCTGGACGCCACGAAGGCGTTTGACACGCTGGAATGGCCCTCCTTATTTCACATCCTGCAGCGTATGGGTTTCAGTGATCATTTCCTACGCAATGTCAGACTGCTTTATACCAACCTCTCAGCACACCTCCACATCAACAGCCAAGTCTCAGATCTTATCGCTATCGCTCGAGGCACGCGTCGGGGGGTGTCCGTTATCGCCTATGCTTTTTGCTATAGCGATAAAGCCCCTGGCCGCCAGGCTTCGGCTGCACGATACCCACAGGGTTATTGCTTTTTTGTCCGGTTCCCTGCTCGTCTCAATGTACGCGGATGACATTATGCTTTACGTCCGTCATCCCCAAGAGAACCTCAGCCCGCTTGTCCGCGAGATCATTCGGTTTGGTGGGCTGTCGGGCATCCAGGTAAACTGGAGTAAGTCTGTTCTTTTCCCACTGGCTTACGCCACTGTGCTATTCTCACTCGACTTTCCATTTGTAAGGGCTTCCGGCCCCACGCGCTATTTGATAATCTGGCTTAGTAGGGATCTGGATCTACTGTGGAGATCGAATTTTGGTAGTGCAGTGGATTGGCTGGAATCCAGGATCCCACCGTGGAGCCGCCTCCTGTTGTCATTGGCGGGCCGCATCTCAATCGCCAAAATGGTTGTCCTTCCAAAGTTTCTCTACTTGTTTTTAAATATCCCCATCCCCCTCACCGCTCATTTTTTCCGCAAATTCCGCTCCCTAATTATTTCGTTAATATGGGCTGGTAAACAACCAAGAGTGGCTTCTGATATTCTAACTTTACCCATGTCTGCTGGTGGTATGGGCGCGCCTGACTTCAAGCTGTATGCCCTGTGCACTCAAGCCAGCTTTCTACATTTTTGGATCCACCCCTCCCCTTACCAGATTCACGACGCTGTTGAGACTGATATAGCTGCCCCGGCCTCTGTCCACAGCTTTGTTTGTGCCCTTGGTCCGCCCTTGAACCGAGGTAGACACGGTCGGGACGTTTCGTTGGGCCTGGTCTGGCCTGAGTCGGCTGTCTGGCATCCCCTTGCTCTCTGCTAACTCCGTGCCCATAGTTAACCACCCGGATTTTCCCTCACTTCAGGCCTCCAGCATGCCCAGGAGTGCGGCGCGCTTGGGCCTGACGACAGAGGTGGACCTCCATCCGGAGAACGTCTTCTTTACACTCCCTGGCGCATCGGGCCACAGGACAAGCTCCTTTTTTACCAGCTGCATGCCACGTGCCGGAAGCTGCATTCCACCTTCCCTCAACCCCCAGCCAACATGCCGGCTCTGGATCTCATTTATACCACTTCGTCCCCACACAAATTAGTTACTAAACTATATGCCCTCACTCTAGCATCCGCCCCATCTCCTCTGATCGTGCTCGAGAGGCATGGGGTGCTGATCTGGGCTCCAACATATCGCCAGCGGACTGGTTATATTGCTGTAATCAGACGAAGAAGTTGTCGCCAAATTACCGGCTTTGTTTGATCCGTTTCAAATACTTGCATAGGTTTTACAGCACCCAGGTGCAGCTTCACAGGCTTGGGCTCACTCCCGTAGATAATTGTTTGCGCTGTGCCGCACCCGCGGCGGATTTCACTCATCTTGCTTGGCTTTGCTCGAAGGTCTCTGAGTTTTGGAGTGCGATGTGTTCTACCATTTCTGATATTACCGCGCGACAGTGCAACCCGATCCACCTCTTTGTCTTCTCGGGTTTGTGAAGTTCTGCCCTGATGCCTCTCGCCGCCTGATCGCGATGCTCCTGTTCCTTGCAAGGCATAGGGTAGCCATGTCTTGAGTCACAGGCCGGCTCCCACGGTTGAGAGCTGGCTGGAGGATGCCTCTCGGTGTCAGACTCTCCTGTCGGAGTTCTGTCGGAGTTCTGGGACTTGATGCCTGCTAGGTCCCGAAAAAATCAATTGTGGGAATGGACACTGGTATCTACAATAACCATTGGTTATTCTTTGACAACCCTCATAGACGCTGATTGATTCGGATGTAAACTGTGCGGTATATCTTTTCGTCCGCCCCTTGTCACATCCGAATCAATCAGCGTCTATGAGGATTGTCAAAGAATAACCAATGGTTATTGTAGATACCAGTGTCCATTCTCACAATTGATTTTTCATGATCTACCCAGGGGAACTGAATGGACCTCAATTCCTCTTCCCTCCCTTTTGATGAAAAAAAGCCTGCTAGGTCCCGTCCTGTTGACATCTGGGGCCCTTTGACTGCCTACCTTCTTTCCTGTTCTCACCCGAGTGGCGCTGCCTCTCCTGCGCTCCCCGCCGGCCCTGGGTCCGCGGCGTCCGCCGGTGCTGGTCAGTGACTGCTTCTCCCCCCTGCTGTGTTCTCCCGCCCCTCTCGCCTTAGCCCTCCATTGCCGACAATGCTAAATATATGTTTTCCCGTGAGGTAGGGTCCTTGTTATGTTGAAGCTGTGACATTCTCTTCCAGCTAATCTACTGTGTATAATGGAGCGCTTGACCTTTTTTCTGTTTTGTACATTGCACTGCGCTCTTGCATGATGTACTGTGCCTGTCTTGGTTTTTCACAATAAAGGTTTTTTGAAAAGCAAAAAAAAATAGAATACTTAGAGCCTGGTGTTGAAGAGACAGCAGTAAGCTAAAAGGCCACCTGTTTAGAATTTTTACCGTCATCAATGGGACTATCCTAAAAGACATGACAGTTTCTTTTATTTGCTAGCGGGACCTTAAATCAGCCTTTTGTAGGCAGGTTCTCGGTTCAGGGTACATGTTTCCCTTCAGAATTGTCAATGACTTTCAGGCCAGCATATTACTTTTCAAGTTTTCACCTTCAAACCTTTTCAAAATTGAGCAGGTTAATCAGGGAATGACAAAACTGTCACTGTGCATTTGGTGATGAGATTGCCTCATTCACGGTTTAGACTGCATATGTTATACACTGTTCAGTATGTGACCCACATGAAGTGTTTGTAGGGATCTGCTGTAATGTAAACCCATTTATTTTCCCATGTTTCAACCAATGAGCTGTGAGTTGACTTAATTTGCAAAAGTAAAAAAAGTGATAAACCTAGCATGATATGCTGGATCAAGAACGTCCAGAAGAGGCATGCGCATCCTAGGTCAAAGCTGTAAAAAATAAAGTGTAAAATAATTAGATAGATTGCTGTATTAGTATTCTCTATTTGCATTAAATAGAGATGCACTCTTGAAAAATGTCAATATATGTTTGTTGTCTTTTCCCACAGATAATTCCAGTAGAAAGATTGGTAAAAGGAAAGTTCCAGGATAATTTTGAGTTTGTTCAGTGGTTTAAGAAGTTGTTTGATGCCAACTACGATGGAAAAGAATATGATCCTATGTTATCAAGGCAAGGGCAAGATGTGGTTGCTCCTCCGCACCCAGGAGAGCAAGTCTTCAACAAACCCAGAAAACCCATTGGCACAGCAGGTAAGTGTGGTTGTTCCTCTGCAGGATTGTGGTGAAGGAGAACCCGTTGATAGCACAAACTGCAGACTAAATATACCCGTTTAATATATAAATACCAAGTGTGAATCAAATACCCTAAGGAATGTTTCCATAACATGTGAAGTGTAAGCTGAGAATGTGCAGCTCCAATTCGTGCCCCAACATTTATTTATCTAGCTGCATAACATGTAGAACAGAAATGTTTTACACAATATCATTAGCAGTCCACAGCATATTGAGCGCCTGGGTAGATATTAGCATGTATAATGCTCATAACAATAGATGGCCATTACATGTTTTCCCTCAAAACTGTACACTAGACTGTTGAGTGTCAATAAGGTCTCTCCCCTTTCTTTCTAATATTTACCTCCTTCCCCATGTTCCATGGGAAATGGTCGCAGTAAAAATGACAGCTGATGATTTGACATCTGCAAGATGAAATTAGTTGAGAGTTGTTTAATAAGATTGTGGACAATGGAACAAGATTCATTTTACAGATGTAATTCAATTTTATTTTCATATATATTTTATTTTGAAAGCCTTAGGAGAAACTGTTCTTCAGTACTACTATGTAGAGATTAGATAAACTTTGTATCAATCTGAAGTAGATGTCAAACATCTACTGGTTAGTTATCTATTTTTAAAATTGAATTTTTTAAGTATTATCACAACAGAAGGCCATAATACAAAGCAAAAAACAACAAAAAAAACATTTGAGGTGCAGTATTGCATAAAGTTACTACCAGGCTGGCATAAGTTAATAGCAACACCAATGTATGTAGTGTAAGAGTCTGTATTTGTATAAGCATGTTCAAAGTACCTCTCAAGCTATTTCATTCTCTGTCATCAGGTAGGTTGTTAAGGGGGGGGGCAATGTATCCTTACAGTGCAATATCTTACGTAGATCCTCCACATATGTTTTGAGTTGATTTCTACAATAAATAAGATCTGGGATCAATTGTTTCTTTGTCAGCATAGTCAATGTACCCCAGCAAATTGCTACTCTTCTTTGTGTCATCAGTAGTGCAAGTGCCGCCAACTTCAGCATTGCTGGTGTCACATTTTTACCGAAGCCCAGAAGGCGTGTTTGAGGTCGTTTCATTGGGGGTTTGTTAGATTTGGGGGTCTCTAGTTGGCACAGGTAGGTACTTGTGACAAATAGGGACCCTTGTCTCTAGTCAGGGTAAGGAGGTACACTCCTAAAATAACACCTGCTCACCCCCTTGGTAGCTTGGCACGAGCAGACAGGCTTATCTCAGAGGAAGTGTGTAAAGCATTTGTGAACACATACAGTAATCAAGTGACAACACTACAGACGGACACCACACAAGTTGTATATTAAAAATAAGTATTCTTTATATAGGTTTAACACAAGACCACAAACAACAAAAATCCACAATACTGTACTTAAAATGGTAGAATTAGCTTAATTTTCTTTAGATCATGAAAAGTGACACATTGAGTCAATGTACCTTAAGATTCATAACGCTTCCACAACGAAAGTGTTGCAGGGATGGTGATGCGGTAGTATCTTACACGCAAAGCCGGTGAGGCGTTAAAGATCCGGTGCAAAGAAACAAACATGGCGTTGTCTTCTTGATGCAGCGCGCTCCTCCGATGTTGAGATGTCTCAACTCGATGCGACAGCTGCAGCGGCGACACCCTTATTCTGTGATGCAACAACAGCAGCTTTGGCAGTGACACTCTGGTCCGACGATGGGAGACGCTTCCGCGCGATGCAACAGCTGCAGCGGCGACACCCTTGTTCAGTGATACGGCGACACGCTTCGATGTTGCGAGACGTTTCTTGTGATCCGGTGCAATGCAACAGTTACAGTGGCGACACCCTTTTTCAGTGATGCGACGACAGCGGCTGTGACGGCGACACGCTTCTTCTTCATGAATCGCACTTCCAGCTCCTTGCGACACGCAGTCCATCAGAAAGCCCCAAAACAGCTGCAGGCACTTCCAAAGAACTCTTGGGGAGCTGGTGGTTGAAGTCTGTTGTCCCCGAGACTTCAGCAGGAGGCAAGCTCTTCTCTCAAGCCTTTGGAAATCCTTCATAAGTTGAATAAAGCACAAACAAAGTTCCTTTCTCCTTTCTTTGGCAGTCAGGCAACCACTGCAGGCCAATCCCCTAATCAGCACTTCAGCTTAGGGATAGTCTCTCAGTCTCTCTGGTTCTGCTCCTCAGCAAATGTTTCTTCTTGTTTCCCAAAAGTGATCTAAAGTTCCTGGGTTTGGGTCCCAATGTTTATACTACTTTTCTCTTTGTTCTCTGAAGTCAGAGAAGCCTTTGCCTAGTCCAAACCAGTTCTGGTCAGTCCTGGAGCACTCTGTTTACATGACTCCTTCTTTACTTTAAAAGTGCAGGCCAGAGACATCAGACGCACCATAGGGGGTGGAGCCGGCATTGTGGAGGGAAGGCACTGCCCTATTCAGGTCCTATGTGCAACTCCTCCCTCCCATCTAGATGCAGATCTCTCTATTCAGCACTGGGCGGACTCACCCTGTCTCCTGGAATCCTCCAGCCCCTGTCACTCAAACTCCAGAAAAGGAATACACAACCTAGCAGAGGCAGGCTTAACACAGAATGTTAAAACCAACTTCACTAAAAGATGTATTTTATCATTCTGAGTTCAGACATACTAAACTCGAATTTCTACCTAGTTCCCTGACTTAGTTAGGATTATAAGATGTAATAATATAACTGCCCATTCTGGCCTATGGCGAATAGGTAGCTTTGCAATAGTGAAAAACGAAAATGGCTGTACTTCACTATTAGGACATGCCACACACATCAGGGCTTGCCCTACCTTATATTTACAATGCACCCTGCCCATGGGCCTACCATAGGGGTGTCTGATATGAAGAAAAAAGAAGTTTTAGGGACTGGCAAGTAGGTGCAATTGCCAAGTCAGCATGGCAGTACTAGACTGCACACAGGCTCTGCAATGGCAGACCTGAGACACACTTTTACAGGCTGCTTCTGTGGGTGGCACAACCAGTGCTGCTAGCCCACCAGCAGCATTTGGTTTACAAGCCCTGTGCACTCTCAGTGCACTGTATTAGGGTCTGACCAGTAAACCAAATCAGCCAATCATGGAATCACTAATCCATACCTCAATTTACAATAGGGAGAACATGTGCACTGTAGCACTGATAAGCAGTGGTAAAGTGCCCAGAGTCATAAAACCACCAAAAACAGGTAAGACAAAATACAGGAGGAAGGCAAAAAGTTCAGGGATGACCCTGCAAAAAGGGCCAAGTCCAACTGGGTTTATTATCTACTTTCGATATCGGACTACGGGAACACTGTTTGAACTGCAGCACAAAAGCGGTAGTATGTAAATGTTAATAATGGCATATGATCCACGCTGCATAAAGTCCAAGACGCAGCGGAAAGCTCCCAGGACCAATTGCAGCCTCTTTCCCAGCCAGCACTGGAGAAGGAAGACCTCACACTGCACGACATTATAGCAGCTATAAGTGGAGTGTGAACATGCCCAGAAACGTGAATAGACTCTGTGCCAACAGAAGTTTCGTTCATAAGAGCGGACCTCCGAAACATGGGCACTAGAGTCAGAGCTAAAGAAACTACAGTAAACCTTCAGGCCGATGGGGAAGTCCTCAAGTAACAAGTCTGTGATCTAAAAGCTACAAATAAACTTCTAGAGGCCAAGCTCGATGATTACGAAGGCAAGTCACACCGCAATAACGTTCGAATATTTGGTGTGCCTAAGTGAGCAGAGGGACCTGCAGCAGACCTCTTTGTTGAGGACCTGGTCATGAAACAACAACAGCTTTGGGTGCGATCTCGATATTTCTCTGCTCAAAAGGCGCACTGGGCCCTAGTAAACGACCAAACCTGCCCCCACTGCCAATCCTGGCTTGAATATTCCATTTTCACAACCCAGATGTCTTACTAAAACTGCTGGCAGCGCTCCTCTACTGTCATATGAAAACAGTACATAACATAAACCTTGCTTTTTGAATTTTCCTTGCCCTGAAAAACTCTGAAGTTCTAAAAAAGAGTCACAGTGATACATAAAAGATACAGGAAACAATACATGGAATTATTTTCACACAGACTACGACTTTTTTTTTAACCTTTTATGACACATCTCTAAGTCTTGCAAATCAATGGGGAAGGAATCTACCATTGCAGAGGACAAGAATCCCACTCCAAATGCCCTCTATTTTATGAAGGAGCGCTTAAGACCTGGACCCTTTGGCCCCTTTTTAGGTCTCGCCTAGACGAAAGCAAAAGCGAAGCTTTTGCTGTCTATGCGAGACAACTTATGTTGCCACTTTTCTGGGAATATTGTGGACATCAGACTGTTACGAGCTTTTTCTGCTGTAGTCAGGCTGTCACGAGCTTCTCCTTTGGAGATTTCACCTCGTGAGCGCGCCTTGACTGCATCTAATGGGCCGTGCGCTTCCTTTAGTCAGTTTCACTTTGTTTCATTTCAAAGTGCAGGCGTCAATGTGTCTGGTAGTTGTTCATGTGGAGTGCCTTCTGAGTTCGTGAGCGCGCCTTGACTGCATCTAATGTGTGTGGCTTTTTTTTTCAACGTGGCCCGGGCGCTTGCTTCAGTCAGTTTCGCTTTTAAGGTGCAGGCGTCAATGGGTCTGGTACTTGTTTTATTTCCATTTAATGCTCTTTGGAACAACAATTTTATATTACTTGTGTGTATTACCACTGGCCAGAATTTCAAAGACTTATATTCACGCAAGTGAAATAATACTATTGTGATTAGGGCCGATTTTTGGAGTCTGACCGTTCAGAGTGGAGCTTCAGAGTGGAGCTTCAGAGTGGAGCTTCAGAGTGGAGCTTCAGAGTGGAGCTTCAGAGTGGAGCTTCAGAGTGGAGCTTCAGAGTGGAGCTTCAGAGTGGAGCTTCAGAGTGGAGCTTCAGAGTGCAGAGTGGAGCTTCAGAATGCAGAGTGGAGCTTCAGAGTGTCAAGAGCAATGCCAATAGCTCTAACTTTAACAAGGGCAAAACCATTGCATTGTAAATGCTTGTTATTTTACCGAATCACATGCTCATGCTGCTGCCTGGTTTGTCTACATGCACACAGGCAGAATCACTCGGTACAAAATGGCTCCTGTTCACTCGTCAGTACGGTCTTGCGCCGCCCCACCTTCCCCCTGCCAAATACATTCATTCCAAATACTGCTTATTTTCATATCAGACTGACTTCTCACATCTGGGATAGCAGGGGCACCTTCCACAGTGATTAGTGCTTCACAAAAAATAATTCTCGGCTAGCGCTCAGAAGCCTTGAAGCTTTGATTGAATGACACTGCAGGTTGATGCCCCGCTCGTTTTTTGATGCTATGCGTTCCAGACACTGATTTTATTAAGACTCACTTGGAGCTCTAAACTGTCACTTGATCTTTCTTTGGGTCATTTCGTTTGCCCGGAAGGACTAACATATCTGTGAAACCCTCTTCTTTTATAGTTTGAGCATCGTCTTCGTTTAGCAGGATAACATTATACATTTGAAAATACAAATATCCGGGAAGAGCAGAGAGCAAATCTCCGCGATGTTGGGCATTCTCCTATCATAAAGGAAGCGTGTTGGTGGGACCTGTGGCATCTAACGCATCATTTAACCCTATATGCGTGGGCACCTACCACAATAATGTATAGGATGAGTTTGTTCCGTTCCCGTTTTTAATTTGATGTAAAACTCAAATCACTGCACACTCTCTACTACACACTCTCTACTACAGTCACTACTCTCTACTACACACTCCCTACTACAGTCACTACTCTCTACTACACATTCTGCTACACACTCTCTACTACAGTCACTACTCTCTGCTACGCACTCTACTCTCTACTACACTCTACTACACACTCTCTACTACACACTCTACTACAGTCACTACTCTCTGCTACGCACTCTACTCTCTACTACACACTCTACTACACACTCTCTACTACACACTCTCTACTACAGTCGCTACTCTCTACTACACACTGTACTACACACTCTACTACAGTCACTACTCTCTACTACACACTACTACACACTCTCTACTACAGTCACTACTCTCTACTACACACTCACTACACACTCACTACTACAGCCACTACTCTCTTCGACACACTCTATACTAGACACTCTCTACTACACACTATCTACTACAGTCACTACTCTCTACTACACACTGTACTACACACTCTACTACAGTCACTACTCTCTACTACACACTACTACACACTCTCTACTACAGTCACTACTCTCTACTACACACTCACTACACACTCACTACTACAGCCACTACTCTCTTCGACACACTCTATACTAGACACTCTCTACTACACACTATCTACTACAGTCACTACTTACTACACTCTCTACTACACACTCTACTACACACTCTACTACACACTCTACTACACACTCTACTACACACTCTACTACACACTCTACTACACACTCTACTACACACTCTACTACACACTCTACTACACACTCTACATTACACACTCTACATTACACACTCTACATTACACACTCTACATTACACACTCTACATTACACACTCTCTACTACACACTCTACACTACACACTCTACACTACACACTCTACTACACTCTACTACACACTCTGCTACACACACGCTCTACTACTCTCTACTACTCTACTACACATTCTCTACTACTCTACTACACACTCACTACTTTCTACTACTCTACTACAGACTCTCCACTCTCTACTCCACACTCTCTACTCCACACTCTCTACTTCAATCTCTCTACTTCAATCTCTCTACCTCAATCTCTCTAATTCAATCTCTCTACCTCAATCTCTCTACTTCAATCTCTCTACTTCAATCTCTCTACTTCAATCTCTCTACTTCACATTCTGTATTACACACTCTCTACTACACACTCACTACTCTCTACTACACACTCTCTACTACACACTCTACTACACTCCCTACTACACATTCTCCTACACACTCTACTACACACTCTACTACACACTCACCACTCTACTACACACTCACCACTCTACTACACACTCACCACTCTACTACACACTCACTAGTCTCTACTGCTCACTCTCTACTACACACTCTCTACTACACACTCTCTACTACACACTCTCTACTACACACTCACTACTCTCTACTACACACTCACTACTCTCTACTACACACTCACTACTCTCTACTACACACTCTACTACTCACTTAATACTCTCTACTCACTCTCTACTACTCACTACTACTCTCTCTACTACTCACTACTACTCTCTCTACTACTCTCTCTACTACTCACTCTCTACTACTCACTCTCTACTGCTCATGACAATGCCATTTATTTATCTGTTTCCAAAACCAACACATAAATAAAACATTTGTCATTTACAATGCCAAAAGCGCTAACTTTTGCAAAGGCGAGACCGTTGCATTGTAAATGCTTGTTTTTCTCTTTCCTCTATTATGATTCCCTGGTCCTACAGTGACAACCTTGTCAGAGCCACCACCTCGCCTGACAGTGAGCCCTGGCCCCACTGACTAGTAACTCTTCCTTAAATAAGAGACCTTTGATGTGAAATTGTCTTAACAAGATCTTATTTTACTTGCCTGAGTGCTACAAGGATCCACTATTGAAGCACTTTTTTGCTTTCAAGCTAGACTATAGTATAGCTGTATACTTGAGCATTGCTTCCAAATACTTTAAAGTGAATTCAGGTGGCAGTCGCTATGAGAAAATAAAACCTTATATGCTGCCATGGCAACTCTGTACTGACTCTTGATTTAAAAGGTGCATACATTTAAATCAATAATGAAAAATTTCCTAGCAATTGTAAGGTTTCAATTCTATTAAGGACACAGAAGTGAGGATTTGCCAGCCCTTTCTTCATTTATTAAACAGCAGCTGTTTTATAAACACATAACCTACATTTCCCATCATTCAGAAGGAAATGAAAAGTCACAGTAACAACTGTCCAATCATGGCCCGGGGTGGCCCTTCTCAGTCTCTGTCCACATGTCCTTGTACTTTCTTCCTGAGACCAAAGCAGACTGTTGAACCTCCCGCTCCTCTTTGGATGACTCCAATCCTGCAAGAACCTATACAGAAGTTCAAACTGGGACCTCAGGCGAACCAGTAGGAATGTTATGTTATGTTATGTTAAATTAAATGTATTAAGCGCACGTACGCCCGTAGGCTTCATGGCGCTGCAGGAAGATTAGCAAAAACATAACATATAGCAGAAAGAGACGGAGTTAACTATGGGTAAGCTTGCCTAAAGAGCCAAGTTTTAAAAGCCTGTCTGAAGGCTAGCAGGTCTTCATGAAGCCTTAGCGTCAGTGGCAGAGAGTTCCACAGGCAGGAGGCCAAGAAGTGAAAAGATCCGCCTCCCTGGCGTTGTTTCCTGATCCGAAGCACCACTAACAAGTTCTTTTGACCTGAGCGGAGAGCACGAGACGGGGTGTAACTAACAAGCAGGCTGCTAATAA
The DNA here is from genome assembly GCF_964263255.1 of Lissotriton vulgaris. Classification (NCBI taxonomy): domain Eukaryota; kingdom Metazoa; phylum Chordata; class Amphibia; order Caudata; family Salamandridae; genus Lissotriton; species Lissotriton vulgaris. Next base: position 1,837,698,635 of record NC_141694.1, read on the forward strand.
ATCCAGGGCCCTTACCTTGTAGAGCCCTGAAGATAATGCAGCCAGCTTTAAATGTTGCTCTCTGCGCCACTGGCAGCCAGTGGAGACTGGCCAATCCCGGCCTGATGGACTGCCATTTGGGAATCTTACAAATCAGCCTGGCCGCTTGGTTCTGAACCAGTTGGAGTCTCTTGAGCTGCCCAGCCGGAAGACCCAAATACAAGCTATTGGAATAGTCCAGGCGGGACAGCACAAGAGCGATGATGACTTGAATCAGAGCAGGGTGGGTTAATAGGTGGGCAATCTTCTTGATCTTACGAAGTTGGAAAAAGCTTGCAGATACCACGGTCCCTACCTGACTTTTAAGCGAAAGATCTTCGTTAAAAATGACCCCTAGGCTTTTTACTGTTTGGGACTTAGCTGGAGGGTTTCCCATATCTGGAGGCCAAAAGTGTGGCCCCCAGTACAGTTCACTCTTCCCAGGCAAAATCAATTCGGTTTTTCCTGGGTTGAGTTTCAGGTGATTTAGGCTCATCCATCTCTGAATGTGGACCATGGCCTCCCGAAATTCGGTGGCCGCACCAGGGGAGTCCAGACGGAAGATCAGTTGCAGATCATCTGCATAGTTAAAAATTAAGGCTCTAAACTTTTTTAATGAAAACAGCAGGGGTCGTAAGTACAAATTAAATAAAAGTGGGGATAAGGACGAGCCCTGAGGGACTCCGCATTCGTTTTTAATTTTAGGGGCTGTAAAGGTTCCTAATCTCACTGCCTGGGTACGTTCCGAGATAAATGACTTCAGCCATCTCAATGCCGAGCCTCTAAGGCCCGCCTGTTCGACGCGGTCGACCAAGATGGTGTGGTCGACCGTGTCGAACGCGGCCGACAAGTCAAGAAGTACTAGTGCTTGGTGTGTCAATCAACACAGCATATGCAAAGAAACAAGCATGTTCAACACAGACCAGTTCATACAATTGAGAAACTGATGAAAAAACTGGTTTGACGCATGTGGGCTGCTGAATTCATATCTGTGCATAGATCGCCGCCTAGTGTTGGGTCCGGATGATTGCACATTGTTGTCCTGGAAGAGTCTTCGAAGTATCACGAGATAGGTGGCTCCTCCCCTGGACTACAGTGCGCATGGGCATCAACTCCATCCTCAGATTGTTTTTTTCCGCCATTGGGTTCGGATGTCTTTAATTCCCTCTTGTCGGAATCGATAGAAAAACTTTCTTGAGACCAAAAGGTCTTTAGTCTATACGTCGGTATTGTCTTGCGTTCGGCTTTACTTCTTCTAGCTCGGCTCCGAGACGGTTTCTTTACTTCCGCGTGCTCTCGGCGCGGAAGGCCTAATCGACGCTCCTGACTTATCGACCATCCATCATGGACCGAAGTCCATTCAAGAGATGTCCGGTATGTAACTCGAAGTACCCCGGTGTGCAACAAGTGTCTGTCGCCGGACCACGATGAGGCCAAGTGTATGGCCTGTTCACGATTCAGGTCCAAGAAGACACTCAAGCTCCGACGAGCTGCGCGCCTGGAGGCCCAGCAATCTGCTCCGGCGCCTACGAACATTTTCGATGCTGGGGATGTCGAGGAAGAATATATCCAGGACGTTTCGGAATCGAACCCCGCGTCGGACGTTGAAGAAGACTACGACGCTGATGCTGAGGTGTTCGAAAGCGAAGAAGTCGTCGAGGAGGTAGGAGACGACGACGGTGCCCTCGGGGCCATGGAGGATAGCTCGGACGAGGAGCTCCCTCAAACTGACTCTGGGGCCGTGCCTATCTATAAGGCCCAGGTCGAGGGATCGCCTTCGGGCCTTACCCAAGACCTCGATATGGGTTCCACGGCCCCGCCTTCGGACCCGGCCACGGACATTGTTACCGAGCCACTCCCGGTCAAAACGAAACCGAAAGTGAAACCTACGGTCTCGACGCCAGATACTGCGCAGGTGCAAGTATCGAAACCGAAAGTGCGCATCGCATTAGTCGGATCGAAAACTTCTGAGGCCTCGGCGCCGAAGATGGCTGTCGAGCCGAAAGGCCAAGTCAAGGGCGCCGAGACAAAGTCTGCCGCGCCGAAGACTAAGGTGAAGGTGGTCGAAACTGGCGCGTCGGCGCCGAGGACGGTCGACACCGGCAAGGGCCTTGTCGACCCGAAGAAGGCTGTCGACGACCCGAAGAAAACTCTTGGCGACCCGAAGAAGCGACCCGATGACCCGAAGGTCCTCTCTGCCCCGCGTCCACACGACAAGGCCAAGGGTGCTGCGCCCCGAGAGTCGACTCCAAAGGTGGCCTCAAAGGACTCGACTCCAAAAGTGGCCTCAAAGGACTCCGCTGAACCAGCGCGTCCATCCACCGCATTCACCAAAAAGGTCACGGACTCCCTGCAGCGCATCAGGGACGGCACCGCAGCGGTCGAGCCGAAGGACCCTCCGCCTGCGAAGCCTGTGGAGAAACCGGTTAAGGCGTCCACGCCGATCCTCTTTACCTTGCCGCCTAAGGCGGCGCCGAAGGCTTTCGCTCCTAAGCCAGGGGCCGGCGTGCCCGAGAAGGTCTCCTCGGCGCCGAAGGCGTCGTCGGTGGTCCACGGCCCGCGACCTCGACAACCTCCGGAGGATGAGCGTCAAGAACACTTCATCGACGCCGAAATGGGCAGGCTTTCCCTTCTGAAGCGGAAAATCACCCCAGAACCCCAACTGGAGTCCTACAAGAGCCCTCTCAAGAAGAAGAAGGACTCTGCTTGCTCTCCTGTCTTGGTGGAACCCCTTTCACCACAGACTCATGATGTGTCGCCCACTTACTCCGATGTGGACGCTGGTGAGGGTGATGAGGAGGATGAATACAGTTATCCAGTCTATACAGACCCTGAGGATACAAATGAGCCCTGGGCAGCTGGTGGTGACCCTGGGGATCCTCATTTAGGACAAGACCCTCAACTCTTTTCTGCTAAGACTTCACCTACTGAAGACTCTGCTGCTTTCAATGCCCTCATTGAACGGGCTGCTAACAATCACAATGTCCAGCTGCATGCTGACCCTTTGGATGTGGATTTCCTCTTTGACACTTTTTCAGTATCGGAAAAGACTGTGAAAACTCTGCCTATGCTAAAAGGTGTTTTAAAGCATGCTGCTGAGGTCTTTAAGGAACCTACCAGGGCGAGGGTGATAAACCCTAGGATTGACAAGAAATACAAGGCGGCACCTACTTATCCTACCTACATTAAAGGACAGTTGCCTCTGGACTCCCTTGTCGTCTCGAATGCCCGGAAGAGGGCCAATTCTCAGACTACGGGTGATGCTCCTCCCCCAGACAAAGAATCCAAGGTCTTTGAGGCTTCGGGGAAGAGGGTAGCAGCACAGGCAGCCAACATATGGCGCATCTCTAACACACAGGCGCTTCTAGCGCGCTATGACAGGGCGCACTACGATACACTAGAGACCCTGTTGCAACACCTGCCTGATCAATACAAAGAGGGGGCTGAGATGCTAATTCAAGAGGGGAAGCTAATCTCCAACGCTTCCATTAAGTGCGCTCTGGACGCAGCCGATACCGCTGCCAGAGCTATAAACACCAGTGTTATGCTTCGGAGACATGCCTGGCTGAGAATCTCTGGATTTAAGCCAGACATTCAAACCACCATCCTGAACCAAACGGTTAACCCAGATCACCTGTTTGGACCAGAGGTTGACACCACCCTAGAAAAAATGAAAAAGGACACTGATACTGCAAAATCCATGGGTGCCTTGCAGTCCCAGCAGTTTCGGGGTGGGTCCTTTCGTCGCTCCAACACTAGAGGCGTCTCAAGGGGTCAGCTTTCCCAATCCACGCAATACTACAAGGGCAACACCCAGACTACTTATGCCAACAAGAGTCGAGGTGGATATCGCGGCAACAGCGCCAAGGGCAGAGGACATGGCAACAACAGCTCCAGGTCCTCTACCACCAGCAAACAGTGATGCCTTTTCACTGCCCCCCGACCACACAACACCGGTCGGGGGGAGACTCCAGCAGTTCCTTCCCGTCTGGAAGTCCATCACCACGGACAGGTGGGTCAGAAAACGTATCCAATACGGTTATTGTCTGGAGTTAACGTCCACTCCACCCAACATGCCCCCAAAACACCGCCCTATGTCGGACGAGCACTTGCACTTATTGCAGCAGGAGGTCGCAGTCATGCTGCAAAAAGGGGCAATAGAGCTCGTGCCTATGCAAGAGAGAGGCACAGGGGTCTACTCCCTGTACTTCCTGATACCAAAGAAGGATGGGTCCCTCAGACCCATCCTGGACCTCAGGCCACTCAACTTCTACATCCTGTCGGAGCACTTCCATATGCTGACCCTGCAGCAAGTGCTCCCGTTGCTCAGGCAGGGGGATTTTCTCGCAACTTTAGACCTAAAGGATGCGTACTTTCACATTCCACTGCACCCTTCACACAGGAAATACCTCAGGTTTACCATCCAAAACCAGCACTACCAATTCAAGGGTTTGCCTTTCGGTGTCACCACGGCACCCAGGGTGTTCACAAAGTGCCTGGCGACAGTGGCGGCACATCTCAGGAGACGAAACATCCACGTCTACCCCTATCTGGACGACTGGCTCATACAAGCGAAGTCAGCCCAGCAGTGTGCCGCCCACATGTCCCACACCATTCACCTCCTGCACGATCTGGGATTCTCACTGAATTACCCAAAATCCCAACTCCAGCCCGCCCACATACGGCAGTATCTGGGTGCGACCATAAACACTCTGGCGGCCACAGCACAGCCGAATTCAGTGAGAGTCAGCAGCATTCAATCGCTGATCCAAAAATTCAGGCCTCAACACTCACTTCCAGCAAGAGTGTTCATGCAGTTGATAGGCATGATGGCCTCCTGCATTTCCATAGTCCCGCATGCGAGACTACATATGCGCCCGCTTCAAGAGTGCTTAGCACGTCAGTGGACTCAGGCTCACGGGCAGTTGAAAGACCTAGTGTTGGTGAGCGGTCGGGCATACAACTCTCTGCATTGGTGGAATCCACAAAACCTTTGCAAGGGCCGACCGTTCCAAGAGCCTGTGCCACAGATTATCCTGACGACGGACGCTTCTCTCCAGGGATGGGGAGCGCATGTACTGTGCAGGGACTATGGACGCAACAGCAGAGGAAGATGCACATCAATGTTCTGGAACTGATGGCTATCTTCATGGCACTGAAAGCCTTCAAAGTACATCTGTGCAACAAGGTCGTGTTGATCCGGACGGACAACATGACGGCAATGTACTACATTCAAAAGCAGGGAGGGACACACTCTCCGCAGTTGTCTCATCTGGCTCAGAGCATGTGGAAGTGAGCCATTCAAAGGAACATCTTCCTCATGGCAGAGCACCTCCCGGGCAAGGACAATCAGATGGCGGACCTGCTCAGCTTGCACAGCCACCAAATGCACGAGTGGGAGATACATCCATCAGTTCTCCAACCGTACTTCCAAAGGTGGGGTCATCCAGAGATCGACCTCTTCGCCACAAGGGAGAACGCAAAATGCCAAAGCTTCGCCGCCAGGTTCCCACACCCACACCCACAATCGCAGGGCAATGCGATATGGATGAACTGGTCAGGCAAATTTGCGTACGCTTTTCCCCCAGCACCTCTGATACCGCTGGTGGCACGCAAGCTCAGGCAGCACTCGATGACTCTCATCCTGGTTGCTCCAACGTGGGCTCGCCAACCATGGTACACCACGTTTCTGGAACTGTCCGTGGTACCGCATCAGAGGCTACGTCTCACACCCAGCCTTCTGACGCAGAGCCATGGCGACATTTAGCATCCAGATCCGCAACAGCTCAACCTGGCGATCTGGCTCCTGAAGTCCTAGAGTTTGGCTACCTGCACTTGCCTTCTGACTGTATGGGCATCATTCGGGAGGCAAGGAAGCCCACCACCAGAGCATGCTATGCGGAGAAATGGAAGCGGTTTGTAATTTATTGTGCAGACCACAACATTAACCCGCTAGATGCTTCTATTCAGAATATCATCTGTTACCTTTTCCATCTGTACAAATGTAATCTGGCATATGCTTCCATTCGCATTCATCTATCTGCAATGGCTGCTTATCTCCAGAATAGGCAGCACCTCTCCCTCTTCAGGGTGCCTGCCATTAAGGCTTTTCTGGAAGGACTTAAACGAGTTATTCCTCCGCGGACTCCACCAGCTCCGGAGTGGAACCTCAATGTGGTCCTCACCAGGCTGATGGGTCCTCCCTTTGAACCACTGCATTCCTGCGAGATTCAGTTCTTAACGTGGAAAGTGGCTTTCCTCATAGCAATTACATCGCTACGGAGGGTTAGTGAATTACAAGCCCTTACTATCCAAGAGCCATTTATTCAAATTCACTCCAACAGGGTAGTGCTTCGCACTAACCCTAAATTTATTCCCAAGGTTGTGTCTCAATTCCATATCAACCAGACTATTGAGTTACCTGTTTTCTTTCAAAATCCCGAGTCATTGGCGGAGCGGATGCTCCACACCCTTGAAGTCAAAAGGGCCCTGATGTATTACATCGATAGGACCAAGGATTTCAGGAAAACTAAGCAACTCTTTGTCGCCTTTGCACCACACCACAAAGGTAACCCTATTTCCAAGGCTGGTATTGCTAGGTGGATCGTTAAATGTATCCAGATCTGCTATCTTAAAGCAAAACGTACCCTTACCATTCCACCAGGAGCCCACTCCACCAGAAAGTTGGGGGCCTCTATGGCATTCCTTGGAAACATTCCTTTGGAAGACATATGTAGAGCAGCCACATGGTCTACCACACACACATTTACAAAGCATTACTGCTACAGTGTCTCATGGATCATTATGAAATGATCGATGTCTTAGACAAACCAGAACATGATCTTTAGAATACCTCAGGAATCGTGGAACACATGAACACTCTTTCGTTATATAATCATTTCAAACCAAAACTGAGAGTCAAAGAACACACGTGCAAGTTTGAAATATTTATTATTCAATGCAAGGTTCTCAAACGCAGTATCTTGTATAATACCAAAATGCATATTACAAAAATCAGAGTTATCAGCATAGTCACTAATCCATAGTAAGCAAAAGGTGATAGCATGTTACAATGCAAAATCTATAGAAACCTGTATCACCTATATTTTGCGCACCCTATTTAGCATATTATATTATATCTAAGAAGGTCTCATTCGGGTTTTAGCAGGGCGGGCCCATACCTCTAAATGTCAGTAGGAGCAGATCACATCAACAGCTACCAGCTCTCTTCATGCGCAGCACCAAGTGTGTTGATTCATTCCCTGTAACTCTATCTTAAACCCGCGTAGAGCCCAATGTTGGCATCAACATTATTAGTGTTATGTCTAATGTGGTGCGAGGATCAGGCCTCCCAGCAACCTTGTGTTAGGTTATTCTTAGAGTGTGCAGCTCTCAGTGTGCAGACAGTTGTACCAAGTGTACCAAGCAAAGCTGATAGCATAGTAATAACATATTATGCTCAAATAAATCAAATCACCGCTTCTAGGGTGAAAGCGACAACAACAAGTAGGTGTTGTGTGCAAAACTGAAGCCGAAGGAAAAATGGCTGTTAGACATGTAATACACTCATGCTAACATAACGCAATATATGTAACGAAGTATCCATATGACACCCCCCCCAATGATCCGAGCACCGTCAAATATAAGGGAAAGGCAATACTAAATCAAATACATAACATGAAAGCAAAGTTCAATAATCTTGAGCTAAAAATAAGCTAAAAAAATATGTATGAATGAATATGTATGAATGCCTATAGTGGCCTCAAAAATGAAAAACAAAACTTTCGAGATCAAAAGTTATCCGCCAGGTTTCCAAAATAAGAAATGTAGGACCAGGTCCCATCAATCCAAATGTCTGTAAGAAAAAAACAAGGCACTTATTCGATATCCAAAGTCATGTGCCATATCAATGTCATTCTCTGCGACATCTCATGATTGAATTCTCCATCATCTAAACACAGTTCATCCCTTCAATATAGCAAGGGGAAAGTCATGTTCCATAGCAAAGCAATCCTCCCAGTCATCTCATGATTGGACAGTATATGCAAAGTAAGCTGCAACAGCCTCCAGTATGAAATCACTGCCAAATTCCGAAAATAGTTCAGCAATCCAATTCAGCAATGGGAAAGAACATACGTGCTCCTCCAGCATCGGATCCTCCTGTAACGTCAGAGGACAACTCGGTAGGTTCACCAGAACGCTGTGTGTCAGAAAGGCATGCGCCGCTGCAGAGATCTCCCATTGACCCAGTAGTCCATTTATCGCTGCCAAGGCCATAACTCTTTTGCCAGAACAAATCAACTCGTGAGCCACTACGGGGCACATTAGCTGATCAAAATCGACGTCAGGAGCGGTCTTCAAGCATAAACACAAATCAATGGCCCAATCGAACTCGCAGCTCAGGCAATGAAACACAGGCTGGACACACGTGAAGTCGGTGAATCGGAATGATAATCTATAAGCCGTGCTCAACGCTGCAAGCGGCAATGTTCCATAGCAATTAAGCATCCGATTACGACACAGTGTCAGGAGGCGTTGAACGGCTTCTTGCGCAGGATGGGCATCCATGTTTTATAAAGAAAAACAATAACAAAATGCCCGCAGCCACAGCCAGTAAAACAGGTAGTCCGCCAAACAAACTTGAAAAAATAGAATGGAAAAAAGTGGGAATGATACCAAAAATCTTCTCAAATGTAGTCACAAGGCCACTGCTAACCAATTTAAAAAAATGTGCGAGCCCAGTCGTGGAAGATGCATTAAAGATCTGGTGCACCAGCTCACAGAAATGAAACGGTAAGTCAGTATTTAAAAGGGCCTGTACCTCTGTGCGTGTGTTAGCTATGTGAAGGACATAATTTTCCCGGGCCAAACTCAGGGTCACTTGTTTTTGAGACAAAAGGGCCCTTATTCTGCTTAAACCATTGAACTTCGCTTTCAAGGTTGGTATTCGTGGCCAGATGGAGACATCTGAAGACCCATGCGTGGGTGGGTATAAAACGTTTTTGCAACACACCACACGCTCTGATACAGTTACCACATAAGCGACACCAATTAATAACCCACAACATACCTCGTTATTTAAAAGCAAATAACTACCATTTGTCAATAATGTAAATGTGGGAACTACTGCTGGAACTGGCGTGCCTTTTAAAACACACGCTAAATTTGGCCGGTCCTGATTACAAGAACCGTGTAACTGGATGTGTCTGCATATTAATGAATGGTCAGGCGACTGTGTGCATTCCTCACCATTAAGATTTACTTCTTTTCCATCCTTCAGACATCTATATGTGTATGGTAACGACCACGCCTCATGGAGAAATGCATTGCCTAGTGGTTCGTATCGTCCTATAGCAATATACCGCATACAATTAGCAAATTTGTATAAGGGAAATGGTAATGTAATTAATCCATGAATAAGCCATGTAGCAGTAGTGGTTTCAGCAACAGAGAAAGGTAATGATTCTAGCCTCTCAATATGTAACATAGAAAATGATGCATCACGCATTGAAAGCATGCGTTGCTTTTCAGTCAAATTAAAAGGGGCAAAAAGGGACGAAACGTTCAATGAGCTCCAGGGAACTCGACCAGATTTAAGTGTCTGTAGGGTCCATGCAAACTGCATTACGGAGCGTAATTGATTCTGACCATGGTATAACGTGGACACTTCATCATGCACAATATCAACAACAGAAGAAACAATACTATCCAACGTGTAAATTCTGGAAGAAAGCATGTTAATACTGTTATCGACCACTGCAAGCACTTTTTCCAAATTTGCTTGATCAATAGCTCTCAGGCGTTTAGCTGCCTCAATCTGTGAAAATTTCCAAATCTCATTGTACACAGCATAAATCCAGCGTTTAGACCTACCCTTAGCCGGGCCTTTTATAAAATCATTCAGCTCTATATTCTCATTCAACTGGGACAGATGCAGTTTAACTGCAGCCAATGTGGAATGTTGTAACCAGTTCTGACACAATTTGCCCACTGAATAAGTAGTAACAGTGTTATCTGTATCAAAACGGGGATCTGGCCTGATTTGTGTAAAACCTTCAGACAAACCCAAAAAACGACGTTGGCAAGAATCAGAGCTTCTTTGCCACCAAAGCCTCCCCTTCGGATCAAAACTGGTAATATTAAAGGAGGAATTGTGCAATAATGCTTGTATCTCACTAATGGATAATGTAGTGAAATTATTCCAACCTGAATATTCTTCCAAATCAGGGATAGTCGGTGCATTTAACTTTTTAGATGTAGCCAATCCAAAGCATGTTGTCTGGGAAATGGTAGAATTTAAAAACAACATGTGATTCGGGATGAGACATGCACGATGCAAAGCCTCAGTGCCTTGTACCTGCCAATCTTTGGTACCCCAAACCGATTTAAGGTCAATAACCTCCTTCCATAACTCATAGCCATCTATAGCTAACCTGTCTAGAAAGGACTTCGAATACAGCAATTTTGTATCGGTAAGTCTAACTTTGGACATGAATTTCTGTGTCACTTTAAAATAAAACGACTCAGGATTCGATTTATTAAAGTCTGTAAAATAAGTGTATTTTCCCAGAAACGTACTAGAGCTCCCCTGTAAAGGAGCAGGACAATGTTCCCACTGTGTGTAATTCACAGGAACCCTCCTGGAATTTGTTTTGTGTAAGAAATGATTCCCATAATGTTGAAAGCAAAACAAATCACCATAATAAACAGAATCTAAGTACAAATCCTCAGCATCAAAGGCCGCATAATATTTCAAATCAGAGAACAATGCTTCTACGGCCTGAAGATCCCAATCATCAGAACGAATATTTTGTTTAATCACATCTCCCATGTTTACTCTAAGCACATTTGGAACATGAATAACTTCTGTGGGGCCATGAATCTGAAACCTAACCGCATCCCACACAATCCCATCAAGGACAGGCCAAGCAGTAATTTCTACTGTATTTAAGTCTCGTTTAAGCCTGTGTGCTGAATGTGAGGAGGAAAGAGGGGCCAATGTTCCATTAAGGTACCGAATTCCTGTTCTTTCTTTGACATAATGGCCATCGATCAGGCGGAAAAAATAAAATACAAAACCAATTGACATAAAAAGATAAAATGAAAATAATATCAGCCAAACATATGTCCAAGGGGGAATTAAAAAATGTTTTTTAAATAACGTGGCATATTTCGCAATAGTCGATGGTTTCTTTGAAAGTTCCGAATCAGAGTCAAAAGAGAATCTGGACTGGTCAGCCAAACGAGCTTGTAAATCAGGCATTGATAAATCAGCAGGATATGCATAGGTCAGCTCATCAATGTTAGTAACAGGAATAGTAATTAATAAAGGACTGGATATAGCAGGCATCTCGAGGGACACCTCCTGTTCTGCACCAGATGTAATTGCCAGCACAGAATGCCTCACCATGGAAGGACAGGATACAGCCGGTGTCATGCTATGAAGAATCGGCCACCCTGTGTGTCTTGACATTGTCAATAGAAATAAATCTGTTTTCCTTACGACCTGGAAGTGGTGGTAAAATGACTGTTCTTGTGCCCTTCACTCCAAGAACTCGAACCGGTGCACGATATGAGGGACCAAACTCTTTCTTGTTATCGATCTTCTCACGAACCAGTTCTCCAACTTGGGGTAGCCAGCCAACTACCGGGATCTGCAACGCATCATCCGACGTGGAGGGCAAGTGTTCCTTAGCAAGACTGTCTCTGGTCTTTTGTAGATCCTGTAAAACATTGCAATGTTCATCTACGTCAAAGGCCGCGGCCTGGGCCTGGCAGTCTAGACCATCGAGGTCAGGGACGTACATCTTGATACCAAAGAGCATTTCGTATGGGGTTCGCCCACCCAGAGACCTTCTAGGGAGATTATTAAGCGCACGCTGCACGCCATAGAGGTGGGCCAGCCAGTTTCTGCCAGTGCCTATAACTCGAGCTGTCAAAGATTGCTTTAAGTCACGGTTCATTCGTTCAACTACACTATTGCCCTCAGGCTTGTAGGGACTCGAAAACTTGACTTAGACCCCCAACGAAACCATAGCATCCCTGTACGCCTTAGAGGCGAAAGCCGGACCCTGGTCCAAATGGAAAGTACAACAGGCAAAAATTCCCACAAAGACTCGCAAATCCTTAATGACAGTCCGTGAATCAGCGCTCCGATGTGGCCAGACCCACACAAAGCGTGTGCATGAGTCAACTGCTACTAAGATGTATTTATACGCAGTATCAGAAGAAAAAGGACCGCAGTGATCCAAATAAACGCAACCAAGCGGTTTATTAGAGATGTACAACTGTGTCTGAGGCGGACACGCAGCAGTTGAAGGCTTAATCTGCTGGCAAATGTCACATAGAAGGACATAATCGCGCGTCTGTTTGTACAGTCCCCGCCACCAGAACCTTTGTTGTAGCTGAGTTACAGTGGCTGAGACGCCCGCATGCGCAGGCGCCACACCTTCATGAGCCGCTGTAATCAGAGAAGCCCTGCGATCCGAGTTGGGAACCAGACGTTCGCCAACTTCAGGAATTTTCACATAAGGAACCTTATCGGGACTTAAGTGGTATGTGTACTTCGAAGGGAACCCCGCAGGATATTTACCTCCCTTCTCCGTGGCAGCAACAGCCGCCAAGATGTCATCATCTATTTTGCTTTTGGACCTTGTGACTGCTGCAACTAAGTATCTTGATACCGCAGACTTCGCTGCCTCATCGGCAAGCGAATCTCCAACAGCGTGGACCCCCACGCGCTGATGGCCGAGAGTATGAATCACAAACACGAGCGGCAGCTTCTCTTTAAGTTCCGCCACTCGGACCCAGATCATTTTATGTTTTATTGTGCTACCTTTGGAATCACGAAAATCATTCTGAATCCAAAAGAACAAGTTCTCATTGTAAGACTGGACACAGTAGTAAGAATCGCTTACGATTAAAGTTGTCACACTAGGATCAGCGTACTCCAATGCAAGCATCAGAGCACGAAGCTCTGCTAATTGTGCGGTGCAGTCTCCTAGTGTTTGTGTGTGCACGACACTGGACTTGAACTCATCGTTCACCATGGCACCGACCACAATGGCGCATGCGGAAACGTAGGCATGTTTAGAGCCATGCGCAACCTGCGCCGAACCATCAGTGTAAATGATACAATGGAAATCCTCCAACGGCCGCATCGCTAAAGGAGCAGGATGAACAAATTCATACTGTAAATACTCCTGCGACCGCAAAGCGGCGTCAAAAATAAACGTGACATCCTGGGATGTCAAGGATGTAGCCCACTGAATCCACCGAGGATGCAAAGCTTTAGAATTTGGTACACTGGCTTTCGTGACTGCCTCCAAGGCAGGACACGGGGTAACAACCAACATGCGCTTTCCCTGTGACAGGGCACGTTCCTTAAGAATCGCCATCTGCACAGCCGTTAAAACTTTCTCCACAGTGGAAAAACGCAGTTCAGCCGAAGTGTACAAGTGTGATTTGTAAGCAATAGGTACTGTATCTCCTTCATTAAAAGTCAGGTACGTGAAACCCACCGCCCCAGGGATAATTCTTATCACTAGGTTGGTCTGGTTATCACAAGTCTGTAAGTAATCAGATGCGAGCAAATCCGCCTGCAGTGACTGCAGAATCGCCGAATGCTCAGGCAGCCAGCATGATTTGGAAAAAGATGGTTGTATCAAAGCATACAAAGGCTTGATACGCTGGGCATATTCCGGAATGTAAGTCCTCCCGAAATTTAAAAAACCCAGTAAAGACTGTAATTTTTTCAGCGTTGTCGGAGAGCGCAACTGCGCGCACTTCTCCAGGAAGTGAGGAGCCAACCCCTTTCCTTCGTGGTTAAGTTCATAACCCAGAAACAACACTGTGTACTCCGCAATGTGTGATTTTGCAAAGTTAAACTTGTAACCCATGTCTGCAAAGTTACAAATTATGCTGTTCACTCGACACAGATGCTCCCAAAGTTCGTCGTCTGTGAGATAAATGTCATCCACATAAGAACAAGCAACTGGATCGAAGCTCTCCAAAAGAGAGACTATGCGGGCAGAAAATACTCCAGGACTATTCTTATAGCCCATTGGGAGTCGTTTAAACATTTTTTGTACACCGCCGCACGTAAAACTGGTCCATTGGGAACTTAGACCATCTAATCTGTGTGCATAAAAACCATTGGAAATGTCAAGCGTGGTTTTGAACCGTTTACGCTCAAGACTATTCACTAGGGCAGAGCCGTGAGTATTCTGTACTGCACAGTTACGGCAATGCGAGTTCAAATGCCGGTAATCCAAAACCAGACGATATGAGCCGTCCGGTTTGTTCACAGTAAAAAGGGGGTTATTCATTGGTGACACACACGTTTCAATTACACCTTGATATTCCAATTGTTCAAGGATAGCCGCGACAGAAGCTTTAGCTTCACGCCGTATGGGATACTGAGGTTGTGGCTGCGGCTGAGACCGTAAAGGAATCTCATGGCTAGGGGACAATTTATCCCAGCCACACTGATTTCGGTACACAGCCGGCGCAAGCGCCAGAGCCCACTCTTCTGCAAAATGCAGCGCTTCCACTCTCGATACAGTGTGCGCGAAACTGGGGATGATCACCTCCTCCCCTCGCGGAGATGCGAGAACAAAAGGTGGGGGCCAGTCAGCCTCCGAAAGCAAAATGTCATACGTAGACGAAAGATTTTCCCAAAATACCCCTTTTACAGTTCGCTGCATGTCACCTTCTATTAACAGGACAATTTCAAAAAGACGTTCAGGGGGAGCAACATGTGTATCAGCCGTTTCAATCACAACATAAGTGTCAGTCGCTGTCACCTTCAACAGTGGACGGAGGGCCTCTCTCACTATGGTAATCTCCGCCGCGCTGTCCAGCAAGGTCAGAGCCCACATCAGATTCCGAAGCCGCGTTCTCACTATCTGGGGCATATCGATGCGCCGTTAAGGCTGCGACCTTCTTCTTGGCAAACTGCGGTCTCTTGGGCGTAGAGTCGTCCCGCTGATCTCCTTCACCTCGCGGGCGGGGCTGACCACGTCCTTGCTGGCCACCCCTGCCGCCCCCTCCACCACCGGTTGACGGAGCCGATGAGTCCTGAAAGGAACGAGGAGAGCGTTGGTCAGAAGCCTGAAACCTCTCAGGCGATTTTAATCATCGCGCGATCGCGCAAATCATAAACTCGATCCGACTGCGCAGGCAGCGAAGGCGCAGGACTAGAAACCTGTGTCTGTTGCTGTTGTTGTTGTTGCTGCTTACCCTGATTCTGCTTTTTTGGCCAATTTTGTTTTTTGGACTTGGGTTGTCCACCCGTTTCCGAAGACTGTCCCTGGGGCTGTTTCTTCTCCTTCTCAGAAAAAGCCTTTACACCCTTGGAAGTGCGGCCAACCATTTTATATGCTGCCACAATAATCCTTGCTAACTCACGGGGTTTCTCGGCCACGGGAACTAACGCCAGAGCGTTGGCCACCTGAAAGTTCACTGCATCCCCCTTGACATTCGCAAGGATTAGATCGCAAACTACATCAAAGGAGCCACACAGGCGCATACCCAATTCAACTGCCGACTCTGGTCTGTGATCATCTTGAACACGTTTAAGGACCGCAGACAGGTTGGACACAGACGGGGTGCCATAGCACCTCGAATAAACCGCTGCAAAAGTCTTACCCCATGTTTCACAGTCAACAACTTCAGGGGCTAAATCTTTCGGTAAACTAAGTGTGTAAGAATCCGGTGTTTTTCACCAGGAGTCGTATTAGGAAACACAGCCTCCAGCTGGTCGAATTTCTCGGCAAGCCAGAAAGGAAAATCATCCTTATCCTGGGGTTTCTTGCCCATTACGGAATTCACCATGACAAGACTGATTTTCAAACCAGCCTGTTCCGCTCGAAGCTGCGCACCCGCAGGGGCTGCGCCTTGAACATTACGACCAATGTAATGAACAAGCGCCCTAATCACTTCAACCGCGACTTCATGAAGACGCCGCAGGTCACCCACATTGCAAGTGGCGCGATTAGGGTGAGGAGTAAATCCACCCAAAGCGGGCCAATTTGTGCCCGGAATGGACAAAGGACCTAACCTCGGAGTGGTCAAAGAATGGGGTAGGGCGCCACCAAACCAAACTCCGTGCTGCCAAACATCTATAGGTACTTCCAGTGCTCTGTACGGAGCATAAGCAACCGGTACAGCGGAGGCAGTGTATGAATGGAACACACCAGAATTAGCGTCCACTGCCGGAAATGTCACCCACGAATAAAATAGTTCGTACGGGTAAGCATGTTCCGCACTCACCACCAGAACCACAGCCAAGCCGTCCACAGGGACATTATAAGCCCTCAAGTGGTCACGCACCGCAATGCGGCTATGCTGCGGGATGTCCACTGCCATTTTAGCACAGGAAGAGAAAAAAAGACAAAGAATACTTTGTAGCACAACTGGGTAGTAATTCAAAGAAACCGTTTCAGAAGAATTCAAGCTTGAAAAGGCCTATTTTAAAAATAGGTAGGTTTTTCCGACACCACCGTTTTCCGGAAACGGGAATGAAGGGGTTAAGGTTTGAATGATATACTACTCGAGTGTCATGATATAAGGCCAACAACGTATGGGCGCCATGTAGCAGGGTTTCCGTTCTCCCACAGAACTGTGCATAGAGATCTAGAACCTCAGTGAGTTAGGATGATCCAAAACTCACCTCAGTATCAGAAATCCCCTTACCTAGCTAGCTACAGTGTCTCATGGATCATTATGAAATGATCGATGTCTTAGACAAACCAGAACATGATCTTTAGAATACCTCAGGAATCGTGGAACACATGAACACTCTTTCGTTATATAATCATTTCAAACCAAAACTGAGAGTCAAAGAACACACGTGCAAGTTTGAAATATTTATTATTCAATGCAAGGTTCTCAAACGCAGTATCTTGTATAATACCAAAATGCATATTATAAAAATCAGAGTTATCAGCATAGTCACTAATCCATAGTAAGCAAAAGGTGATAGCATGTTACAATGCAAAATCTATAGAAACCTGTATCACCTATATTTTGCGCACCCTATTTAGCATACTATATTATATCTAAGAAGGTCTCATTCGGGTTTTAGCAGGGCGGGCCCATACCTCTAAATGTCAGTAGGAGTAGATCACATCAACAGCTACCAGCTCTCTTCATGCGCAGCACCAAGTGTGTTGATTCATTCCCTGTAACTCTATCTTAAACCCGGTAGAGCCCAATGTTGGCATCAACATTATTAGTGTTATGTCTAATGTGGTGCGAGGATCAGGCCTCCCAGCAACCTTGTGTTAGGTTATTCTTAGAGTGTGCAGCTCTCAGTGTGCAGACAGTTGTACCAAGTGTACCAAGCAAAGCTGATAGCATAGTAATAACATATTATGCTCAAATAAATCACATCACCGCTTCTAGGGTGAAAGCGACAACAACAAGTAGGTGTCGTGTGCAAAACTGAAGCCGAAGGAAAAATGTCTGTTAGACATGTAATACACTCATGCTAACATAACGCAATATATGTAACGAAGTATCCATATGACAATATGAATGTCAGCAGCCCTACATGCCAAGAACAGATGCATACTGGTAAGTAGCATATTCGTTACTTACACCCTGAGCGGAGAGTTCCGATATCATCGGGTGGGCAATATTTTACTGAAAAACATATGGGTTAATCCACGCCTCCGTGTCCTTGATAGAATTGAAACTTTCTTTTATAAATTGCTAGGAAATTTTTCATTCTATGTCCGGACCCGGAGGCGAGTAATATGCCAGTTTAAAACTAGTTTACCACCAGGGTCGCAATGGAAGAGGCTGGTTCAAAGTAAAAAGGTTGAATCCGAAGACCAGTCCAAACCATTCATAATATCCTCCAAACGGGCCGGAAGTGTGAATGCCTTAGATGCCACAGCCTCTCTGGCGGAATGAGCTCCAAACACCTTTGTATAAATACCAGCTTCTTGCATGTCCCAGCATACCCAGTACGCAATGCAGCGGAGGAGACAGCTCTATGAGGTTTACCGAGAGCAGCAAGCAGCTGTCTTTCCCCATGGGGCCGAGTTCCTCGGTCATTGACTGTTCACCCGGGACGCAAAATGATAGACAGTGAAAGGACCCCAACAACCCGACAGAGCCGTAAACACCTGCGGAGACAGTTTCAACAGACTCCTACCCTTGAGGGGACGAGATTGCCAATATGTCACTTGGTTGTCCGAGCCCGGGAAATGCCCTGCCACCACTGACACATGATGTTCAAGGCAGTATTCCCAGAAACTCTTCGCCACATTCGACAGCGCTCTAAGGCGTACCGCCCAGATGGTTGATGTAATGGACTGCTGCTACGTAGTCCATTTTCAGTAGTCCAATATCTCGCCGCAAAAGAGCCCGCCATTAACTCTAGGCGATAGATGTGAAGGGCACACAACGCATCCCACAACCCGAGCTGCTGGGTTTGGGATCTATTGCTAAGTCTAGTTGGGAAGAGAAAATGGCCCGTGCATTCCAGGCCTTCATATGTGTGACCCACCACTGCAGCTCGTCCTTGACCTTGTACGAGAGGGGAACATGCTGGGAGTAAGTGAGGCTGCGACCCAGGTGGGACTCCTGCAGGTGTTTCAGGACCCAAAAGTGAAGGGGGCCCGGAAAAATGGCCTTTATGGAGGAAGACAGAAGGCGACTGCCCTGGCAACCTGTCAGAGAGAAGTGAAGGGCCTTGCCAGGGTTCTGCGCACCTTGTGTAGCACTTTGGCCCAGTTCCTGGACAGAAGGCTCAAGATGGTTTCTACCTAGTTGATCACGAACCCCAGGAAGATCAGAGATTGTGATGGGGTTCAGGGCCGACTTCTCTCGATTGATGATCAAGCCGAGACCGCCCTGTGGGTTGAGGCATCTACTGCCTCTCAAAACTCATCTGGCACCGAGAAGTAGGCTACCTCGTCTTTCTTGGCATAGTTGTCCTCGAACTACTCCATTGTATTTATCTATTGCAGGTAAGTAGCTCATTGTGGAAGCGTAGGTATAGAGAGAGGGTGTGATGGGCTGGGAGGAAACCCATTCAATTTTTGGGGTAGCAAACTACACTGTCTAGGGAGGCAGCACCTCCCACCACTACAGCCTTGGTTTTACTGGCCAATCATGAATTCAGCCTGGGTCAGTGTCCCTATAATGAATGCAGTCTTGCTGTAGGCTTAATATGGCAGTATGGGGGGGAGAAGGGTGGGGGTAGTGTATTACAATACTACAGTTGAAAACCGAGACAAAAGCACAGACCCCGGGGGACAGATTCAAATGAGCCCATGCAGTAACCAATCTGGGTCAGCATATGATTGGAAGAAAGATGTTTATTCCATTATAAGATCCCATCCACATAAATAGTGGAGACAGGTCCTCAGCCAGGCATGAACTGCCAGCTCCAAGCTCATAACACAACATTCTTTATCATGACTACATCACATTCTAATGACAGTAACACATTCCTAAGCACTTAAAGGTAAACAGGAGATACCACAAGCCACTAGTCCCGACACCATGGGAGTGCTCTGACTCGAAGCTGTGGGGGCACCCTGATAATGTGCGCGCAATCGGGGAACACTTAGCCCTTGCAATGTGTCAAACAGCGACAGCATTGCCGGATCGCACGTCGGGGATAGACATAGCGCTCGCGTGACTTGTGGTGCAAACGCCTGCCCTCTAGCGGTCGGACGACCACCGCGTGACGGCCCCTGCAGCTCCGCAGAACTGTGAATAACAATGAGCGGCTGCGAAAAGGAGCAGCAGATCAACGCACACAACTGCAAGGAACTCTTCAACATCGTCAAAGAGCTTTCCAACCCCAGCGCAGGAAACAACGACATCACCCCATCGCAAGACCTCTGCAACTCCCTGGCTTCATACTTCCACAACAAGATCGCGGACATACACAACAGCTTCAACAACCAACCAACGCACACCATGACCGAACAACCACCCCCCACCACCACCCTCCACGCCTGGACCCCGATCAGCACCGAAGACACCATCCGCACGATGAACTCCATCCACTCCGGATCACCGACCGACCCCTGCCCTCACCACGTCTTCAACAAAGCTGACGCTGTCATCGCACCCCACCTGCGAGACATCATCAACACATCCCTCGACACCACCATCTTCCCCGAGAGCTGGAAACACGCCGAACTCAGCGCCCTACTCAAGAAACCAACAGCGGACCCCACCGACCTCAAGAATTACCGCCCCATCTCGCTCCTCCCGTTTCCAGCCAAAGTCATCGAGAAGACCGTCAACAAGCAGATGGCCGCTTTCCTCGAGACGAACGGATCCCTCGACCCCTCACAGTCCGGCTTCCTAGCCAACCACAGCACCGAGACCGCCCTCATCGCCGCCACCGACGACATCCGAGCCCTGATGGACAATGGAGAAACAGCGGCCCTCATCCTCCTAGACCTCTCCGCGGCATTCGACACGGTCTGCCACCGCACCCTAGTACGGCGCCTCAGCAACGTCGGAATCCAGGACAAGGCGCTGGAGTGGATCACCTCCTTCCTCGACGGGAGAACACAGAGAGTCCGCCTACCACCGTACAAGTCAGAGGCCACCGAAGTCATCTGCGGCGTCCCCCAAGGATCATCTCTGAGCCCCACCCTCTTCAACGTCTACATGAGCCCCCCCGCGGCCATCGTACGCAAACACAACCTCAGCATAATCTCCTACGCCGACGACACCCAGCTGATCCTCTCCCTGACCAACGACCCCGCCGCCGCCAGAGCCAACCTGCACGAAGGGATGAAAGAGGTAGCCGAGTGGATGACGACCAGGCGCCTGAAACTGAACTCGGACAAGACGGAGGTCCTCATCCTGGGCTCCTCTCCCTCCGCCTGGGACGACTCCTGGTGGCCTCCCGCCCTGGGCACCGCACCCAAACCGACAGACCATGCACGCAACCTGGGCTTCATCCTGGACTCCTCCCTCTCCATGACCAGGCAAGTCAACAACGTCTCCTCGGCATGCTTCAACATCCTACGCATGCTACGGAAGATCTTCTGGTGGATCCCCACCGAGACCAGGAAGACCGTCACCCAGGCCCTCGTCACCAGCCGACTGGACTACGGCAACGCCCTCTACGCCGGGACCACCGCCAAGCTCCAGAAGAGACTCCAGCGGATCCAGAACGCCTCAGCCAGACTCATCCTCGACATCCCACGAACCAACCACATCTCCGGACATCTGCGAGACCTTCACTGGCTCCCCGTCAACAAAAGAATCACCTTCCGCCTCCTCACCCACGCACACAAAGCCCTACACGACCAAGGCCCGAGCTACCTCAACAGCCGAGTCAACTTCTACGCTCCCAAACGCCACCTCCGATCAGCCAACCACGCCCTCGCCGCCGTCCCCCGCATCCGAAGAGCGACTACAGGAGGAAGGTCCTTCTCCCACCTGGCCGCCAAGACCTGGAACTCCCTCCCGACCGACCTGCGCCTGACCCAAGACCACCTCTCCTTCAGGAAGAAGCTGAAGACCTGGCTGTTCGAGCAGTAGCGGCCCCCCCCCCCCCAGCGCCTTGAGACCCCACGGGTATGTAGCGCGCTTTATAAGTGTCACTGATTGATTGATTGATTGATTGTTGTTGCTACAAAACAAGGCCAAAAGAAAACAGTGCAATAAAGCCAGTGCTTTAAATGGGCCGGTACTCACTGGTACTGAGTATCGGCACTTCTTCATTTTCTCCCCTTGAGTACCGACACTTTTTCTAGAATGAAGAGAGTACCGGTACTCATGGGGACCTGACTTTTCCCGAGGCAGCGCTCCTCCCTTCATCCCTCAACTGATACCATAGCAGCACCTTTGTGTGTCATAATTTAACAAGCACGTCACGGAATCAATCAATGAAGCTCGTCGCCAGGACACAGTGAGCTGCTTTGTAAGTCATCAGAGCAGGGGTGTGACTACAGAGTCATTTGCTTATCCATAGATCTTTCACAGTGGGGCTGAGAGGGGGGCTGTAAAATCTAATGGGTGGCGGTGGGAGGCACTGTTCAGGACATAACAAAATAACGTACGGTCTTCTGTTAGCTATCTATTTTGAAACGGGCCTGACGTATGTTTCTGAGGCCAAGAGTTTGTGACTTTCTCCTCGGACAGGGGGAAAAACCGTGAAGACATTAGATGCGGTACAGCTTTTAGCATTCGAGACGTCCGACGAAATGACCATTTGAGTGTAGACTACCATGGATGTAACATTTTGATTAGTAGTAAATTCAATAACGATACGATTTTAGACTCGACACATTTTGCTAGTTTGTTACACAAAGATTGGCCAAGACTGATGGCATTATTATTGTTACAGGTAAATACGATTTTTACTGTTTTGAATAACTCCTTAGTGGAGTGTTTAGCACTATTAATTTCGTCTTTCTTTATTTATTTATTTATTTATGCATTTTTATATAGCGCGGACTTTACCCGAAGGCGTCAGAGCACTTCACAATAGTCTGTGAAGTATCTAGATTTTTCTGTAGTGATTAAGGCTTTATAGTCCTTAATGAGTGATTTGTATTTTTTTTTTCAAGACCGTAATCTTTTCTCCACTTTTGTCCCTTTGTTTATTACCCCTTCCATTGCATTTTGCGATAGCTAGATTATTTTTCACAATAAAATAGTTGTGTATTATCTTATGCTTTTACCGTCGCCACGCATCTGAATTGCTTTCTTGCATGATTAAATAGGAAGGGATCTTGTTACCACACTCGCTGATCCCTATTTTATCCAGCTTGGACAGACCGTAAGTCCAATCAAAAATGTGGAGATTTGCACCTGGTTCCCCAGTAAAGACGTTATCAGCTCTGCCCCCTCAGGTTTGCAAATGTTCCAGGAGAGACTCGTGTACTAGACAGATGGCTCAGTGGGCTGTAGACCATCGGTGCGATTTAAGGCAGGCTGAAGCAGCATGTCATCCTTAGGCGGTTGATAAATGAATGCGTTTCAGTTAGATTATTGAAAAAACTGTTATGCAATGGCCTCTTTAGTATTCAGACCTTGAGGTTTGATACATATACTGTCCTCATTTCTTTGAAAAGCTTCACATTACAAACTTTATTTAAAACCGTTTGCAGGCGCAAGTGGTTCCGTTTAAAAAGTATGGATTACAAAATCGGAGTAAATGGGAAATATTTGCTGAGTTGAACTTTGTGGATGCTGTTTTCAGAAAGGAAGGTTTACTGAATGTCATAGTAAGTGATAGTGCAGGCAATTTAAAGCTGAAACCTTCTAACAGTACATGAGCAGGAGTGGGTAAATCTGCCTACCACCCTGAAGGAAATTGTAGTGTGCAACGGTTTAACAGCCAAGATAAAGGGGTTATTGAGTTGGCAAAAAAACAAATAAACTAAATTGGGACAATGAAGTAAGGCAAGCATTGGCAAAGCCAATAGGTCTTGTAATGGGACAGTTAAATTGAAGCTTAATGAAGCGGGCAGAAGAAACATGCAAGGAATGGCAGTGTGAGGGGGGTAGAAGAAACAGGATGGGGAGAGGTGGAGGGGAGAAGAAACAAGATGGAGCAGGGCAGAGGAAGGTTAAAAAGTGCTGTGACTTGGCCAGCATTCACAGCGTCATATCGTAAAAAAAATAGCACCTGAATCATAGCGTGAGCAGCGGATGAACACTATTTAAAGTTCTTTTTACTATTTATTTAATCGACAATTGCAAATGCATTTGACATTTATTATAGTAAGTATATAAGGCACAGAATATCAATTATTAGCTGAATTAACACAAGTGAGTTAATGGTGTGTATTTTTATTACAAATAGTGCAGTTAGATGAGCCCAGTAGGTAAGTTATTCTTTCTGATACCACATCTGCAGCATGTTTACTCCTTCCACCACTCCTTTTAACCACATAAAACGGAAAGTTGAAAGGCTGAATCACCAACAGCAATATTGCTATTGTCTGTGTGTCCACATTTCTCATCCAGTGGCAGAGAGAGAGAAAATATGCTGCTCACTAAAGTTATACAAACTATGTCTCTTCGAAAGCAACTCTGGATTCCAGGTTTGACAGAAACACTCACTAGTGGCGTGAATGAAAAGACTGCCTGATGAATTCCTGCTTTTCACAGTTGCGCCTTCACCAATCATGAGAACCAGAAAGCATAAGTAAGTGAGCTTGGGGCATCATAGGTGACAATTAAGTGGGTAACTCTGGAGGTTAGATAACTTGCTTGAAAGATCTGTGTACATTCTAATCAAAGGTTCAACTCACCATAATATTGCGTAGGGGATCATGTGTCTGCTGGAAAGCACAGCATGCAACATGTAAATCACAGATTAGCTGTTTTATGTGGATAGCTTCGTTGATTACTGTTTTTGTTCCATAGAGCCTTGTGTTACCTGCAGGTCAAAAGTTAACATCCCTTTATTATAGCTTAGTGAGTTATGAACCTGCAGCAAGGACCTGACTTCAAACAAGACAGTATATATTTAGAACTTGCTGTTTTTTCCTCAATACCTTCTTATTTTAAAGTTGCTAAAAAAAGAATAGTTTCTTTGGATAGTAATAAACACTTATTAGTAAGCGCCATATATATAGTTATTTGTGAGATAACTAATGGACAGATACATCCCACATTCAAACAATGCATGCAGATTTTGTGCATACAACGTTGGCACGGTCAAAAATCTAACCCCGCCCCTTGTCCCCCTTTAGCCCCGCCCTTGTGCCCGCCCTAAACTCCGCCCACTGCTCCTTTTGGTGAGTACCTGTACTTATTTTTTCCCATTTAAAGCACTGAATACAGCATACCCAAAATAAAGCACGAAAAACACAATTCAGAAAAAGATCAAGAGTGGGGACCGAGGTCCCTGACTTAATTTTGGCTGCAGCAAAGAAAGAAGACAAGGACAAGCGGGCAAAGACTAAGAAGGGCCAAGCTGGGCCAAGACTGGACAGTTATTACTGTGACTTTTCATTTTCTCATGAATGATGGGAAATGTAGTTTGGGTTTAAAGAATGGCGGACGTTTAATACATTATGAAAGTGTTGGAATAATCCTCGCCTCCGGGTCCTGACATAATCTGTTTGCCAAACCACAGGTTATGTATAAAACTGAAATACTCTTTCCTATCTCCTCTTCTTAACAACTGTATTTGCAAGTTAAGGTTTTGAGATCCTGCGCTCAAACATCGTCCTAGTCTCCTAATTTTCTGTGTTTGCTGTAGAGAGAGTCTTATGGATTCTTGAAATGTGTGGTTTTTATTATCTGGGGTAAAGAGTACACAGCATTTTAATGTTATTAACTTTCTACTTTAAATCAGGCAGATGAAGCCAAAACCTATATTAAGTTAACAGTTTTATACTTAAAATCCTGTTTTAAATAATTATTGGATTGGCTGAACTGTGTGGTATGTGAGAAGTTGTTAAATCGTAATAGAATATATCAAACATTATTTTGAATGTATTAGTTCATAGTGGTGTTAATCAATTATAAAAAAAAATCATGTAAAATTTAGAAATACAATATTTTTTGTGTTGCTGCCAATTCAACCTTTAATCCCAGCTTTGCCATTCACATTACGCCTTGTTGCTGGAAGCGCAGGCTTTGGCACAGTCAGCTACATTGGCAATACTGTTTATCACTTCATCACCAGAAGTCACATTCCTAGCTTAAAGAAATAGAAAATACTTATGTTGTTTTGAACTCTTGCCTACTTGAATCTTTTGTCACCCTTTATCGGACTACTGAAGTTCCACAGAGAACATCTCCAACAGGTCCCAAGAATATGACGCCACCAGCACGATTGCCAAATGCTTCCATAAATTCAAATTTACGGAAAAACCTACCTGCAACCAGGAACGGCGGCAGTGAAGTCGATGCACAGATAGTCGAACTCAACCAGCAGGTAAGAGTTACATTTTCCCTTGGTACATTTTAAATTAACCTGTTTCATTATAACATTTGCAGCCTTCTCTCACACTTTAGTTGTGTTCCCTTTTATCAAATGCAAAAACATCTTGGAACCTAGTTTTGTATCGGTTTCTGGTGTCTGGAAGCACCATGACATAAAGAGGGCCCATCAAAGGCGCCCTATCTGCACTAACTCTAATATTTATCCTGGCTGCTCAGATCCACTTAGGGAAGACTGGTCAGACTAGAATAGCTTGCACAGGACCGGGGTAAAAGTGCAAACCATTATGCTCTAACCTTTTGGCCCTCCATTCCCCGTGCTATTCTTCTGTTAGGACACCCAACACACCTCTGTCAGTGCACTCCAGTGCAGTCTGCAGTATCCCCACTTACAAATTCCACATGTCTGCACGTTTCACACCCTCATAGTCATCATTTATCCATTTACCTAATTCAAAAGCAATCTCAGTTACACATGAATAACTAAATCTGTGTGCATAGTCTACACACAGCGTGAAATACTCTGGTGTAAGGTAAGACGTTTTAAGAAATTTATATCAACTTATGCTTTGTACTATCTTTTTAAAAATGATTTCACTAACATGTCTTCCCTTCCAAAACATCGCTGTAAATACTGTGTCAATTGAAGCACTTTACCACACCTTTACTTTCACATATAGCTGGATTTTCAGATGCAACTTAGATGGACGTGGAAGTGGGAAATGCCTCTGAAAGTCTTTGTGAATCACCTACAAGCTTAGGTTCGATGGGCTTTTACTACATTTGTATAGATTTTCCCTGTCAACTTCTATGACACAGAGAGTGCTTACTGGTGTAAATTTAGTTAAAACGTTTGACCGTTTTAATATACTTCTGAGCAAACTGACAATGCAGTTGCATATTTACACAACCTTGCTGCTTTGGGATTTAGGTGTAGCTTATGCACATGGATATTACAACTTTTTCTGTAGCTGAGTTACACATACTTCTCTTCCAGGGGATCCTCATCAATAGTCATAAGCATTAGAATATTCCCGCCTACGTGCGGGACCCCGGAAACACTATATTATATGTGCCCCACATATAAATACACATATATATATAAACCATATATATATAAAAACAAGCAATAGCAGCCAAATCACATTAGAGCTGAAATATGCTGTGAAGAATTTCCACCATACATGAATAATAAGCATTAGAAACAGGAGAAAACAACACCAAAGTTTGTTTAGGAATTGTTTTAATGCTCAAAAAGCAGCAGAAATTCTCAGAACTCACTGGAAGCATAGGAAGCTCCCAGGCTGCATTGCAAACACACAGTCTAACCAGACTGAAAAGCTAACCTGTAGCTAAATAACAAAAAACTGACACTGTGCCTTTAAGGCACTCATGACCCCCTGAATCCCATCATGCCTCAGGAGTGGCAGTTAGGCAGTTGTTCTTTCCGGCTCCTTCAGTGAAGGACCCTGGTTTACACAGCTCCACTAATTTTCTGATTTTCTGCAGAAAAATTGCTTCTTTTTCAAGCTTTTTGCTCTTACTTCGACGTCTACCACCTAGTCAAGTAAGATACTGCCTTTTTTGAGCAGTTTGGAGGGCATTTTACTTCGAAAATGCCATCTCTTTTTGATAAATGTCCCTCTTGCAACAGCAAGAAGGCCAAGACAGACAGCCACGAGGTCTGTATTGTTTGCCTGCCTGATGACCATGATCCTGAAACCTGTCCACATTGTGAGAACCTATCAGGCAGGACTCTCAAGGACAGGGAGAGAATTCGGATTTATGGCCTGGCCCACAGAGCTTCGAGAGGGAGATCTCCAGTGAAGAAGGGCTCCAAGAAGGCCCATTCGTCTTCAAAAAAGAAGTCTTCACGTCCTTCTACCTCAGCGTCGGGCTCGGTGCTGAGAACAGATCCACAGGAAGGATTTTCCTCTGGGAAGCTGCCGTCGACGGCGGGCTCGCCGTCGAGAGGGAGGCCAGGTACGTCATCGAAGGCGGCATCTTCGAAATCGCCTCCGCCGTCGTCAACCGGGCGGCGATCGGCGTCGAGGAAGGCTACTCCGCCGCCGTCAACCGGGCGACGGTCGGCATCGAGATCCATTACCCCTCCGCCGTCGTCAACCAGGCGACGATCGGCGTCCAGGGACGTCACCTCGCTGTCGTCAATCAGGCGACGATCGGCGTCGAGAAAGGTGACTCCTCCGCCGTCGACGGGTGCTCGTCGATCGGCGTCGAGGACGCGGTCCCCGTCGGTGCGGCAGCAGCGTTCGGCGTCGAGGGTGCCCAATACCCCTCTGCCGTCGTCGCACAAGCATCCGACGTCGAGGCATGGCTCTACGTCGGCGACTGACCATCGCCGTTCGGCGTCGAGGCAGATAGCTCCGTCGGCGACAGGCCATTCAGCGTCAAGAGAGAAGCCTCCGTCGGCGACAGGTCATCGACGTTCGACGTCGAGGCTGAGGTCCCCGTCGACGACCAGACACCATCGCTCGACGTCGAGGCAGAAGGCTCCGTCGGCGGTTGCGCGTCGCCGCTCGACGTCGAGAGACTATGAACGTTCGCATGGCCATTCGGGGTCGAGGTTGTTTGATCCCCCGACCCCTCGGAAGCGGTCGGCTGCGAGAAGTGAACGCTCGACGTCGAGGCACTCGGACACGATCATGGTGACAGAATCTGCTTCTCACCATTCTTCTCATCGGTCCTCGGGCTCCTCTACTGCACATTCCAGATCTAGAAGCCCGGTGCACAGGACTCCTGAACGTCGGCCAGACCCTTCTGCGGGACGCGTCAGGCTGTTGCCAAGATGGTACCGGTCCCTGGACCATTGGAGAGACGATGGGGCTACCAGGCATATGCAGGAATATGCCAGCCCGCGCCACAGGTCAGCTCTCCAGGACCTGGTGGAGGAGATGGACAAACGTAGCCCTCCCAGGCGCTCAACGCCTGTGGATCTACCCAACAGGGCGCCAAGGAGGTCCCGCTCGCCTACAAGGGAAGCCAGGCGGGACGGTCGGGGAAGATCTAGATCGCCTGCGAAAGACCCTAGACTGGATGGCCGAAAGGTCTATGTCCCTCGGGGCAGATCTCCTGTGCGGTCTCTAGCCGGATCGCCCAGGGCGTCCCGATCTCCTAGAAGAGACCATCGTCCAAGGGATCGGGTCAGGTCGCGCTCTCCTAGACGGGAGGAGCGTCCCAGGAAGTCGAGGGAGCGGGGACGCAGTTCTCACCATCGGCATAGAAGTACCCCGTCTACCTCTTCCACTTCATCTACCAGGTCGTCGAAGAGGGACTACTCTCCGACTTTGACAGACAGTCCAACGTCCAGGTCCTCCCCTGTGGATGATATTGGCACGTACCTGGACGTTCTGCAGAGAGGTGCGCTTAAACTGAACATTGAAATGTCTGTTCCTCAAGTCACGACGACGGTCATTTTTGAAACATTGCACAAAAGGCCATCTCCAGACCTCTGCTGCCGTTGGTCCCAGGGATTTTGGATCCGGTCAAGGACGTTTTCCTGACCCCGGCTTCAATCAGAGCAGTGCCAGCACGCATTACGAAGAAGTACAAACCTGCGGCTTCTGACCCGGTGTTTGTGAGGTCTGACCCTCCGGCGGACTCAGTCATCGTGGCAGCGGCAAGAAAGACACATGCGGTTGCTGGTTCGTCTTCAGTCCCGCCAGATAAGGACAGCAAGACCCAAGACTCCTGGGGTAGGAAAGTCTGCAACTCTGCGGCTTCCACTCTTAAGGTCTCCAGTGCAGCTGCGCTCCTGGGTCGGTATGACAGGGCCTTATGGGACTCGATGGAGAGATTCAAAGCGAAGCTGCCGAAAGAGGATCAGCAGGACTTTGAGGAAACTGTTACGGAGGGGTGTCTGGTGGCTAACCAGATGATCAGCACGGCCGCGGATGGGGTGGTGCTGTCGTCTCATTCCTATGCCCATGGAGTTTGTGCCAGAAGATCGGCCTGGTTGCGCCTTACAGGGCTGAAGCCGGATGCCCAGCATCGGATTCTGAATCTCCCTTTTTCGGGTTCTGCCCTCTTCGGGGAACACTCAGACGAGGAAATGACCCGAATGAAGACTGAGCTGGACACGGTGAAGGCGGTGGGCTTGGAGAAGAAGAAGGAGTTCAAGCGCCGCTTCAAGTCCAACAGGGGGAGAGGGGCCCAGCAGAGGGTTCAAACCCCTCAGTGGTCGCAGAACAAAGCTCAGGGAAAACCCCAGTTTCACGGTAAACCCAGCAGGGGCAGGGGGGGCCGCCAGCAGTCCTCCAACGCCCCGAGAGGAGGAAAGGCCTGAACAGTGGCTTCCTCTGACACCGTTGCCCACTCCGGTGAAGGAAGTGCATCTCAACACCTGGAGGAGTGGGTCAGCATCACAAGAGATCAGTGGGTGCTGAATATACTGCGAAATGGTTACAGGATACGTTTCCGTGCTCTTCCAAAGAGCATTGCTCCCAAGAGCTCTTGCCCTCACCAACTGAGCTTGCTCCGTCGAGAGGTGGCGATCCTGCTGCAAAAAAGAGCGATAGAAGAAGTTCCTCGCGCTCTAAGAGGCAAAGGAGTTTACTCCAGATATTTCCTTGTCCCCAAAAAAGATCAGGAGGACAAGTTCAGACCCATACTCGACCTACGACTCCTAAACAAGGTCATCGTCAAGGAAAAGTTCCGCATGTTGGCGCTTCACCAAATATGTCCTCATCTACAAGCCGGAGATTGGATGTGTTCGGTGGATCTTCAAGATGCGTACTTTCACATCCCGATTGCGCAGCAACATCGAAAGTACCTGAGGTTTGTCGTGGGGCACAAACACTACCAGTACAAGGTGTTACCCTTCGGTCTCAAGTCCGCACCACGAGTCTTCACCAAATGCATGGCGGTGGTGGCGGCTTTTCTTCACAAGAAGGGTCTCTTCGTTTACCCATATCTGGACGACTGGCTCCTGAAGGGTCCATCCCCGGTACGGGTAACACAAGATCTGCATCTGTGCCTGCAACAGCTTCACAGGCTCGGCCTCCATGTGAACCTGGAGAAGTCAGTCCTGCGGCCTACGCAATCCATCCACTACCTAGGCTCCGTTCTGGACACAAGCGTGGTAAGAGCGTTTCCTTCGGAGGAGAGACTTTCTTCCATGACCCTGAAGTGCGGTATTCTGCTGGAGTCTCGTCCTCCAACAGCACGACAGGTGGCGTCTCTGCTGGGTTCCATGGCGTCCTGCATTTTTCTCATCCCGCACGCCAGGCTGAGAATGCGTCCTCTGCAACAGGCCCTGGAGGATCAGTGGGACCAGGCAACAGGTCGCTGGGAGGACCATACCCATCTTTCCCAAGCGACAAAAGAGTCCGTCAGATGGTGGACTCGGAGACACAATGTGATGGTGGGAGTGCCGTTTCATCAACCCATCCCATCCCTATCTATCGTGACAGATGCCTCCCTGCACGGCTGGGGAGCACACATGGGTCCGCTTCAGATTCAGGGCCGGTGGTCTGCGCAGGAGCAGACATACCACATCAACATGCTGGAACTCAGAGCGGTATTCCTGGCTCTCAAAGCTTTCCTGCCAGCGATCACAGCCAACTCAGTCCTGGTTCAGACGGACAATACGACAACCATGTTCTATCTGAACAAGCAAGGAGGCACAAGATCTCGCCCACTGCCTCGAGAGGCTCAAACAATATGGCATTGGCTCCTCGCTCGAGGTCTCACAGTGGTGGCGGTGCATCTTCCGGGCGAGTTGAACGTCAAAGCAGACGCACTCAGCAGGCACTTCGAAGATCAGCCAGACTGGGTGCTACACGACGAAGTAGTAGAAGAACTTTTTCGTTGCTGGGGGAGTCCGTCCATAGACTTGTTCGCAGACGACGAAAACTCCAAGTGCCACGCCTTCGCGTCCAGGTTCCACAGACCAGGGACGCTGGGGAATGCTCTCCTGTTGGATTGGGCAGGGATGTTCGCGTACGCGTTTCCTCCCCTGGCTCTGATCCCGAGAGTGGTGTCCAAGCTCCTCAGGACGAACATGGAGATGATCCTAATTGCTCCAGACTGGCCTCGGCAGTGGTGGTATCCGGACCTTCTACATCTGTCTGTGTGTCCACACAAACGACTCCCTTGCAGACCAGACCTGTTGAGCAAAATGAACGGGAGGATAATGCATCCCAACCTCCCATCATTGAACCTAACAGCATGGCTCCTGAGGTCCTGCAATACGGACATTTGAACCTGCCTCTTGAATGTATGAGCATTTTAAAGGAGGCTAAGAGACCGTCCACGAGAGCATCCTATGCCTTCAAGTGGAAACGGTTTTACTTGTGGTGTAGGGATCAGCATTTGGATCCGATTAAGGGGCAGGAGGACGTCATATTACCATACCTCCTTTCACTCGCAACAGCTGGTTTAAAGTACGCTTCCATTAGAGTGCATTTGTCAGCTATTGTGGCTTACAGGAAGTCGCCTGACCAGGTGTCTTTCTTTTAGGTTCCAGTGGTCAAGGATTTCCTCCAGGGATTGAAGAAGGTGTATCCCCCTGTACGAAATCCTTCTCCTCCGTGGGAATTAAACCTAGTTCTATCAAGGTTGATGTCTCCACCTTTCGAGCCAATCCACAAAGCTTCCTTACAACATCTCTCTTGGAAGGCAGCTTTTTTGGTGGCAATTACCTCTGCACGCAGGGTCAGTGAGATACAGGCGCTCTGTGCAAAGGAACCTTATACTGTATTCCACCATAACAGAGTGGTTCTGAGGGCTCACCCTTCCTTCTTGCCTAAAGTCATATCTGATTTTCATATCAATCAGTCTATCTCCCTCCCTTCCTTTTTTCCAAATCCGGCGACCCCGGCTGAGCGGTCACTTCACTCATTAGATCTTAAAAGAGTGCTGAAGTTTTATTTGGAAATGACTAAAGGGATTAGGAAAACAGACCAACTGTTTGTGAACTATGGTGCTATGAGAACTGGTTTTCCAGCGGCAAAGAGGTCCATCTCCAGGTGGATTGTTTCTTGCATTAAGCTGGCCTATCAACTGGCAGGAAAACCTTTGTTGATGTCTCCAAAAGCCGCGACCTGGAAATCAGTGCATACCTTTACGAGGCATTACTGCCTCGACTCTGATTCCAGGACTGACACTCAAGTAGGGCAAGCCTCCTTGAGGAATCTGTTTGGGTAGTCGGTTCTGTCTACTCAAGCTTGTTGATGAGATTTCTGTCTTCTCTTTCCTTTGCCCGCAGAGATGAGGAGAGGCTCGCTATTCTATTCTAATGCTTATGACTATTGATGAGGATCCCCTGGAAGAGAAGGATTAGTTACTTACCTGTAATCCTAGTTCTCTTCCAGGGGTATCCTCATCAAAGTCATATGCAACCCTCCCGCCTCCCCGGGCAAAGAATACTTGTTCATAAGGAGATATTGTTGACCTAAGTGTTATTGGGTTTGGTTTTCAGTCTCCGAAAAGAACAACTGCCTAACTGCCACTCCTGAGGCATGATGGGATTCAGGGGGTCATGAGTGCCTTAAAGGCACAGTGTCAGTTTTTTGTTATTTAGCTACAGGTTAGCTTTTCAGTCTGGTTAGACTGTGTGTTTGCAATGCAGCCTGGGAGCTTCCTATGCTTCCAGTGAGTTCTGAGAATTTCTGCTGCTTTTTGAGCATTAAAACAATTCCTAAACAAACTTTGGTGTTGTTTTCTCCTGTTTCTAATGCTTATTATTCATGTATGGTGGAAATTCTTCACAGCATATTTCAGCTCTAATGTGATTTGGCTGCTATTGCTTGTTTTTATATATATATGGTTTATATATATATGTGTATTTATATGTGGGGCACATATAATATAGTGTTTCCGGGGGTCCCGCACGTAGGCGGGAATATTCTAATGCTTATGACTTTGATGAGGATACCCCTGGAAGAGAACTAGGATTACAGGTAAGTAGCTAATCCATCTCAAAATATACTATGTGATTCCTACTCTATTACTGGCTATACTTAACCCATGCATCTCATACAGATCTTTTAGTACACCTGTTTTTTTTACTTAATAGAATATTGATGTTTTAATATCAACCTGCCAAAATATCGACTACAACAAAATCCTGAAGTTAAGTACATACAGGTCAATATTGATTTACAATTTATAATTCAACGTATAGGTACTTTGTATGAATATATATCTATATGTATTCGCTGGAAAAAAACAAAGGTTAGAGGGATGTTATAGTTGGGCTCAGATTTCACTCATACAAAACCAGTGAAATTCAGAAGTTATTGTTAGCTGAGCTAACTATAACTTACACCCCTACAAGGCATTGCTTATGACCTCACTTATTACATCACTCATGACCTGGTCAGTGATATCACTGATGACATTCCAAATAACATCATCCAGTGAGTGTAACCAAATAAAATCATCCAGTGAGTGTAAGTGTTTTCTAAGAGTTTGAGTGTTAAAGATCTATACTAACCTACGACAAAAGTTATATTAGTATACTAGGTGCTCTACTAATGAGTGACACTACTTTTAACATATATTATGTGAGTGGCTGTGTGACTCAGTGTGTGTCTGAGTGGCTGTATGGGTGTATAGGTGGATGTGTGAGCAGTTTGTGGGTGGGTGGGTGAGTGAGGGGCTTTATTGGTGAGTTAGTAGAAATGTGAGTGGCTCTATGGGTGAGTGAGTGGGTGTATGGATTGCTGGCTGTATGGGTGGATGTGTGAGTAGCTGCATAGGTAAGTGGCTGTTTGTGTGGGTGTTTAGTTAAGTTAGGTGTGTGAGAGGCTGTATTGGAGAGTGAGTGTCTGAATGGCTGTATGGAAGATTGAACAGATGTGAGAGTACTTGTATGGATGTGTGAATGAGTATGTCTGTGGTTGTGTGGGTGAGAATGAGTGCTTGTATCGGTGAGTGGCTGTGTTGAGGAGAAACTATGGGTGTGTGAGTAAGTGTATGGGTGAGTTTGTGGCTGTGTAAGTTGCTTATTTGAGATTGAGTGTCAGTGTGAATGGCTGTATGGGAAAGTGAGCGGATGTGAGTGCTTGTATGGATGTGTGAATGGGTATGTTAGTGGTTGTGTGGGTGAGTGTATTAGTGAGGGACTGTTGAGAAACTATATAGGTGAGTGAGTGGGTGTGTGAGTAGCTCTATGAGTGAATAAGTGGGTGTGTGAGTTGCTGTATGGGTGAGTGTGTGTGTGAGTGTCTGTATCAGTAAGTGATATGTTGTGTGCGTAGCTATTGGAGTGAGTGATTGTGTGAGTGGCCCTATGGATGAATGAGTAGTTGTGGGAGTACTTGTATGGGTCTGTCAATGGGTATGAGTGGTTGTGAGGGCGTGTGAGTGGGTGTATGAGAGGTTGTTATCTGTCAGTGGGTGCACAGTGACTGTCCTCCTTTCCAGCTTGCCTGCGTCCACTACCCTCTGCTGCCTTCAGTATTGTGACTTCTCCGCTCGTTTTCTGGTCATTTGTCTGCCTTTTCTCTCCTTGCTTCTGCCCTCTATTTTGCCTTGTTCTGCCCATTATTTTGCCTCTTTCTGCTTGCTCCTGACCATTATTCTTCCTCTTACAGCTTGTCTCTGACCTTTATTCTGCATCTCTCTGCTCATTTCTGTTGTTTATATTGCCTCCACTGTTCTTTTTCCCCTGGACCGCAGGAGGAGAGCCTAGAGGCCCCTGTGGTCCGAGCCAGCTCCCTGGCTCCTGCGGGACCCGCCATTAATGCTGCCTAGAGGAAGCTGTTAGAAAGGCAGATCCCTCCATGCAGGAGCAATCATTTCATCTCTTTCCCTGCCCACATCCCTGTGGGCTGGGAAATAGATGAAACCCTTCGCAGAATCCTGCAGGCAGGGAAAGAGATGGAACCGCCGCTTCCAGTGGTCGGTAGCACTTTGATAGCTCCCACCCACAGTGTTTACTTTTACTTGGCGGGAGCTGTCAAAGCTCCTGCCAAGCAAAAGCAAACAGCTATGTTCCGGGGTGGGTCCCGTGGGATATAGCAGGAGCCATGTATGGCTCCAGGAGGGGTGCTGCACAGTCCCGCTTATTCTCTTTGCATGGGCAGCCCCTGGAGGGGCTGTGGTCCCCGGGGCCAAGTACGGCCCGGGGGAGGGGGGGTGCAGCGCGGCCCCCTCTTTGTTTAAAAAGGAAAGCCCCAGTATGGTGAAGGTCCCCAAGGCCATGTACGGCTCCAGGAGAGGGGCCACTCGGGCCCTCCTTCTGTTTGCACAACAGCCCCTGCTAGTCCATCTTACACACCATCAAAGTAACCTTGAACATGACGGCTCACTCATCAGCGTGGCACACAGCACAATAAAACTGTTTTGCACTGCTACCATGACTAGCTCTGGGGCCCCAGAAATAGCTGAGGAGATCATGTTAGCTTCTGGCTGGCCTGACGCTTAACCACTGGCTCTTTTGGGCATCCTTAAGCAGTCAGCCAACAGTTAAACCCAGCACCAGTCCAGAGCGCAGAAGGTGTCACACTGCAGTCCTGAGCAGGACACCCAAAATGCAAAGGTTTTCTGTTCAAACAGATTACCAAAATCTTCAAAAGATGAATCATCAGGGAGCGTGGTCTAGAAGACAGGGTAGCAGTATCGATATTATCAAGACTACTAGTTATCCAGTTTTGGATCTTTTGTAGATTTACATTCTTGCTTGATTAATCCCTGCTATCTAGGTGGAAGTCTCATGGTGAAAATAAAAATATATAGTAAAAGTAATGCATATCATAATATGCTATACTGCACTGCATAGTCATTGCAGTTGCCCATCTCTGTCCTTCTGTAAAAAAGGACCAAAGTTGAAACACAGCCAATCAGGCTCTAGCATCCTCTAGAACACTCCACAGAGGGGCAAGTCCCTCAGAATTTCTACCACATGTCGTTGTGACAGGGAGTCTCCCTGAGCTCTGCTCAGTTTTCTCTTCTATTGGATTTTGTAAGTACATGATGTCTGATTCTTCTAAAAAAGGATTATTCAGGCCTTGTGTATCATGTGGGAAAAAAGGCTTCATTTTGAAGATCCCATCAAGGATTGTATTTATTGTTTGTACCCTCTTCATAAAGTAAAGGACTGTAGGGTCTGCAGGACTTTTTCCTCCAAGATCTTAAAAGACAGGGAAGGCAGATTGCTTATTTGGCTGGAAAGGCTGAATTCAAAGACCTCTGTGGAGTCTGATGAGGAAGGCAGTATCAGTTCCCAGGCGTCTGTCCATCTGGAAAAGAAAGTGGACATATCAGAGGAATCCTTTGAGGGACACAAGAAATCTTCAACAAAGACCCATCATGAGTCTCAGCATACTACCTCTTGAAAAGGGAATCTACCATTACCTTCTGAGGAGAAATCTGTGGGAAAAGCTGCCTCAAAAATGGCCCCAAAACCTGCCTCCAAGCAGCCTAATACTCAGTCAGAGTCTGTCAAGACCTCCTCCTCGTCAAAAAAAGACATTGTCGATGGCGAAACCACTTTTGGATTTGGCACCTCAGCATTCCTCGTCGGCGCTTGCATCTTCAAGGGAAGCATCAGTGTAGACTGGGCCATTGTCGACGATAACCTCTTCGCTCTCCGCTCCTACATTGTCGACGAGGCCGACGACGACGTCAACCTCGCCTCTGTCGACGTCTCTTCTGTCGACGACACTCCCGTCGTCGACGGTGACTTCATCGTCGACACCAACTCCTTTGTCGACTACCATTTCATCGACAATAGTTCAGCCGTTGACAGCACCGATGATGACTACACCGTCGTTGACAACAGTTATTTCAATATTGATGTGTCTGTTTCACTGCAGACGAAGATTTTGTCGACGCCGCAACAAAGAAGGCCTACTTCATTATAATTCACCCCAATTTTGTCATGCAGGTTCTCTTCAACGATCCCGTTGACAAGAGGTTTCTACCAGGACCCTTCTTACATCCCTCCTAATCGTTTTTGCAGGAATCCGAGGATGATGGGCTGTTCAGTCCGGCTGGCAGCCCCTCTCAACTCCATGTAAAATTTCAAGAGGATGAAGATGAATAATATGGCACACACTACCATCAACCTATGGAAAAGTCAGAGGTGTTGATTCCCCGCCAAGATCTCACGTTTCAAATGCCTATGGCATTAGTACAGGACTTAACTGCTATGCTGGAGGATTACCAAACTCGCTTCCATGCTGCAGTAGGTTCTGTTAAGAAACAAAGGTCTCCTCTGCCTGCTTTAGACTCAGTAGCATCTTCGGTGGCCATGACAGAGGCTCAGGATCCTGTGCCACAAGATCAGATGCCACGGGATGATGATGTCACTGAAGAAGGTGAAATTCCTAAGACGCCTACTACCATAGATGTGTGGGAAGACTACCAAATTCTGATACCTTGTCCGCCAGCTCCTCAAGCAATTGATTCTCCTCCTGAGGATATTGGGGGGCTTTCATCCTATTATGGAGAGAGCGGCAAATTGTTTCCACCTACCCATGCCTGTTAATCATTTGACTATTTCTTATATGATTTTAAGGAACAAAACAGAAAATCTGTTCGTTTAATTCCCATCATTGATCATGATGGTGTTAAAATCATGAATCCCTATTCAGTGCTGGCAAGCCCCCTGAGAATTGACAACAAATACAAGGACCCTGACGATGCATCTGCGTGCCTGATAGAAGAACCGAAGCCTGATTCAGTAAAATTCCTAGGCTGCGCAGCGGAGATCTCAGAATCCTTCGGTACCCATTACTGCGCCACCATATAAGGATGGAAGGCACTTGGGCAATATTGGGAAGAGATTCACCACTATGGTGGGTGTGTCAGTGCGTGCAGCAAATTCCTTAGCAATTATAGGGAGATACGACCACCAAATGTGGTCTGATGCTGCACCGTACCTCAGTTTTGTTGCCAGACGACAAAAAACAAGAAGCAAGGAAGATTCTACTTGAAGGGGAAAGTTCAGCATCAGCAGTTATAGACATATCTATGGATTTGGCTTTGTTAGGTTTTAGGCAACTAGCTGGAGCAGCAGTTCTCCGTCACCAAAGATGGCTCAAGTCTACCACCTTTCGTCCTGAGGTGCAAAGTAAGATCTTAGACATGCCATTAAATGGGGGCGCACTGATTGGCAAACACATTGACGATGCCTTACAAGAAATGAAAAAGGACACGGATACAGCTAAAGCTTTAGGAACACTCCAGTATAGGAAGACACCCTTTTGAGGAACCTGTGCAGAGGATCATATTCCTTTCGAGGGAAATATCTAAAATACTAGCCACAGACCTACGAGTATAGAAATGGCCATCAATAGCAGCAATTGTATAGAGTCCCTCAGACCAGGGATAATGCTAGAAAACAGTGTCATCTTCCTAG
This sequence comes from Lissotriton vulgaris, assembly GCF_964263255.1. Lineage (NCBI taxonomy): Eukaryota > Metazoa > Chordata > Amphibia > Caudata > Salamandridae > Lissotriton > Lissotriton vulgaris. The sequence continues at coordinate 1,837,737,873 of NC_141694.1, forward strand.
CACCTGCAACAATTCGGCCACAAATCAACTCCAATGCCGCAAATATTTGTTTACATTTCGACCAATGGAGAAAAATCACTTCGGACAAGTGGGTCCTGGACATAGTAAAGTATGGCCATACCCTAGAATTCATAAAGATCCTACCGCCTCCTCCACCTCTGAAGAGGCTTCCAACTCATCTCTAATTTCTCAGAAAAGAAGCCATGGTTATGCTCCAGAAAGGAGCTATAGAAAGAGTGCCTCACTCTCCGGTGGGGAAAGGTTTTTATTCCAGTTTCTTTCTGATAAGAAAGAAGTTGGGAGAGTGGAGGCCAATTCTAGATCTAAGATAATTAAACAAATATCTGCAGAAGAAGTCCTCCCGCATGGTCACTCTTCAGGAGATACTACAGCCTCCAAATCATGCAGAGTTTATGATGACACAAGATTTGCAGGATGCATATTTCCACTTCCCTATTCATCCCAAACTTCGAAAGTTTCTCAGTTCCACTTTGGCAGGTGCTCATTTTCAGTTCAGAGTTCTCCCTTTTGGGCTGCGGTCAGCACCAAGCGTATTCACCAAATGTCTGGCTCCAGTTGCTGCTCATCTGAGGCTGCAGCGCCTGCAGCTGTTTCCCTACCTAGACTGGTTAGTGAAAGCACAGTCTTTTCGACAAGCCTCAAAAGCAATGTCAATCTGCCTACAAATGTTTTGTTCCCTGGGGCTAACTCTCAATTTTCAGAAGTCAGTTCTGCAACCGTCTCAAAAGACGCCTTTTCTCAGAGCAGTCTTAGACACTATCCTTGTCCACTGAAAAACAAACACATCTCATTTCTCTAGTAACAAAGATAAGTGGAAAAAAGTTTGCTTCTGTGAGGCTGATAAAAGCTCTACTGGGCATGATGTCCTCTGCAAGTCTAAGAATGAGATCAATACTGGAGGAACTACACAATCTATGGCTTGAGGTGACGGGATCGTTCGACGACCTGGTGCGAATAACTCCAGTCATACTGGCAGCTCTGCTCTGGTAGCAGCGCCCAGAAATCTCTAAATAGGGCTAACTTTCCTTTCTCGGACGCCGGATTTCGACCTCACTACAGACGCTTCTCTAGAAGGATGAGGGTATAAGGGGCAAGTGCTCCAAAGCGCTTTAAAAAATGCACATCAATTTTCTGGAGCTCTGAGCTATTTCTCTAGCCTTACAGGCTTTCCTCCCAAGGATTCATGGATTCTCGGTTCTGATAAGGACAGACAATACCGCATGCATGCATTACCTGAACAATCAAGGAGGCACACGCTCCCACATCCTATCGCAGGAAGCACAGGAAATATGGAAGTGGCTTCTCTCTTACCACATATATAGCAAGATGGAACATCTCCCAGAAGTGAAGGACAGTCTGGCGGATGCCTTGAGCAGGACTTCCAAGTCTTGCCACAAATGGGAGCTAGATCAAAAGTTTCTTTAGGCCATCTTCCTGATGTGGGGCAGGCCCAACGAGGATCTCTTCGCTTCCGAGTTAAACTAGAAATGTCAATTCTTTGCCAGCTGGGAGCCAGAAAAAGGCTCATGGGGAAACGCCTTTCTGAACTGGTGGACAGGGATCTTTGCCTACGTGTTCCCTCCCTTTCCGTTAATTCCAAGGCTTCTGATTATACTGAAAAAAGAGCCATGCCGAATGATTCTCATTGCTCCACATTGGTCACACCAGCACTGGTTTACAGATCTTTTCCTGCTCTCAGAATGCAGACCTCATCGCCTTACAGTATCGTCGACACTGTTAACATTGAGCAGGGGCCAGATTCTCCATCCACATCCAGCCCCACTGCAGCTACATGCGTGGTTACTGAACTCGCTGAGTTCAAGGAATTAGACATGCCGCAAGACCGTGGAGACATCCTTTCTAAAGCAAGGGCAGTTACAGGTAAGTAACTAATTTTCTTTTTCTGCCCTTCTAATTCAGTGCGAGAGATAACTTTGTGACTTAGTGACTGAATTGCTGGAGTTTCTCCAAGAGTTAAAAGATAAAACGTCTTTGAAATTCTTAAGGAAAGCATGATTTCAACTGACATTTGAATTTGTATGCCATAAGTTTCTGTTGATCGTTTTACTGAAGTTCTCTGCCATTGAGAACTCTGTTGTATGTTCTTCCTCGCCGAGACTTTCTTCTACTCGTGTGCTACACAAAATGCTCGAGTTACCTTTCTTTCAGCTGTATTAGGATATCTGGTCGACGAGGCAATCCAAAAATGTAGACAGAGGCAAAGACCTTAACGTCTGTGGGATTCAACAAGACAAAGTAATTCCTTTATTTCAGTAAAGAACATTTTCACATCCTTTCTTGGTAGACACAGATTCAAGTGAGTTTATTCTTTGTATTTCCTGATGAAGAAGACCATTACCAATTATGAGTTTTTCCCTAATCTAGATCCTAAAAGGCTGAATAAGTGGATAAAAAAGAGAAATTTAGACTCATTTGTTTCCTCATCTGCGACAGGGCGAATGGATGTGTGGCCTGGATTTGCTAGACACCTATCTCCGTGTACTCATTTATGAAAGACGCAGACTTTTTCTATGTTCTACGGTTATCAATAATCGTACTACCTTTTTGTCTGAAATCAGCTTCCACAGCTTTCTCAAAAGGTATGGCAGTAGTCCTAGCTTCTTGACTAGCAAGGAGTTTTCATATACCCATATTTAGATGATTGTCTAGTTGTAGCTTTACATCAAAAGTTTTTTTATGAACTTCCGTTCACAATAGATATGCTTTTCCAGTTCATTACAATCCACATTAGTGCTAGCTCAATCTATTCAATACTTAGGTGCAAATACTAGACACGGAATGAGGAAACGTGTATCTTATGCATATGAGGTTTTTTCCATACTTTGCAAATGTTTAAAATTAAGTCTGGCTAAGTCTTGTTCGTTAGATCCTTTCTTGTGAAATCCATGCCCTGGTCCATGGTCCACAAGTAGTGTGGCTCACTGGTTAGAGGCGGCAGACCCGAGAGCAGAGGACGGCCCGGGACCAGGGTTCGATTTCCGGCGCGGCAGGTTTCTGGACCAGGGTCAGCGGACTCGATAATTCTCTCGCCTCGGTGCCCACTCTGATCAGCGATCACACTCGGCAACTCTGGGCATTAGCTTGCCTCATCTTCACTAACGGCCCCACCAGACCGCCGGGGATGCCTGGTCTCACCCTGGAGATACCCATTAAGGGACCATCTCTCAGGGAAACCAGGAAGGGTTTCGCAGCGGTCGAAGCGCCTTGGGACCCTACGGGTAAGTAGTGCGCTATATAAATGCCTATACATTTACATTTACATTTACATGTCTCTCGTCTTGAATGCAAGGCTGCATATGAGACCTCTGCAGAAATGTTTGGAGGACCATTAAAGTCTGAAGTCGAGAGAATGGGGTAGCTAAGTAGAGATGTCAGCAAAGGCACTACAGTCTCTTCAGTGATGGTGCTGGCAAAAGAACCTTCTAGTAGACATCCCTTTCGCCTGATGGTCCCTTCCGAATAAGTGGTAACTAACGTGTTTTTTGAATAATGGATTGTTCACATGGGCAATCGCAGTGCTTTTTGGTTCCCTGGAGAAAAGACCCATCATATCACCGTGTTGAAGATAAGGCAACTCCCTTCACAGTGCTCAAACATTACCGTCTTCTACAGTTCACAATATGTCCTCTATGTACTGTTTGAAAAAACAGGGAGAGATGAGATCTGGAAGGCTCTCCCAAGCAGCCCAGATAGTATGGTTTGGAATGCTAGCGAGGGTCTGTGAGGGACTATAGTTCATCTTTCAGTTTTTACAGAACACTAAAGCAACTAGAAAAGTTGCTATTTATTAGGGCTAATTTGATAGGTTTAAAATGATGAAGTGCTAAAAAACTTCTTCTCTTGCTGGGATAAGCCAGAAGTAGATTTATTTGCAAACTACAAAATAAAAAATGCAGTGCTTTTACATACTGGTTTCTTGAGCCTCATCCCTTGGGGATTGCCCTTTGATAAGCTGGTTGAGAATATTCTTCTAATTTTTCCTCGAAATCTGCTTCTCCCAGGGTGATTTCAATTGATTGCAAAATCAAGATGATTGTCATTGCCCTTGATTGGCACCTTCAATTTTGGTATCCTGATTCCCTACAGACGTCCCTTCTGCCAAAACATACTTCATCTCTGGACCGATCTGCTCTCCGTGATGTCTTGCATAGTTCTCCATTCCATCCTTACATTGCTGAACTTGACTGCCTGGCGCTTGAGTTCTTGCTCCATCATCTGTCTCCACAGGAAGTGACATCACTACATGTTCCATTATTCATCTGTACAGGAAGTGACATCACTGGTTTCTCAGCAAAACCAGCTTCAAAAGAAGCCAACTAAGCAGACTTCATTCCCCATCATCCATCTCCACAAGAAGTGACATCACTGTATTGTTCAGCATCCATCTGTAAAAGAAGTGACAACACTTCCTGCCTTCTCCCTACTTCCATCAACTCTTCATGGCATTTCACTGCCCGTGCGTGTCAAGTTCACGCTCCACGGGATCCGCCTGCAGCAACAATGCTCCACCTCCGGACCCTCCGAACACCCTGAACTATAAACACAGGGTGTTCAGACGATACGGCGAGGGAAAAACCCCAAAAGGGGAAAAAACCCAGAAAGAATAAAGAGGAGGAGGAAAGGGGCAGCAGGGATAAAGAAACTGTAAGACAAAAATACAAAGGTTAATACAATTCTTAACCCTACTCTCAGTAATTCTCACTAGTCTAATAACCCCTAAATTCACCTGTAGCAAACGTGCCCAAAAACACCCTAGCGCTGTCTCTCCCGTCTTCCTTCCTTCCTGCACAACACAAAAGATCGTATTACCAACAAGCAGTAACACTTCAAAAATAAAAGCCTTCTTTGTTGATAGCAACATACCCCATAGTACAAAAAAGGCTTTGAAGAGTAGATCCAAAGAAAAGGTTAATTGCGCCAGGACTAAGCATCACGCCTGCGCATTAACGCTGTAATGAGTACCTCCTATGGTATAAGCCAGTGCATTAGTATCCTTCAGGTCCTTAAACATGAACAAGGCAACCCAAACACGGCATGACGTAGTTCATTCACTACAGTCATCCGCTTTGGTATTTAATTCCACAAATCCAATATAGTACCCTCAACTTCGTGACGGCAGTGCGGAGGTCCGACTCCCCCCCCCCCCTGCACTCCGCCACTTGCACCTCCAAGACAACAGGTACCGGTGCACTCCAGAAGACCCACTCCTGGCACCGGTCAATAGACACAGTAATTCTCTTTGCTTAACTTCCTCACAGCTGCGAGGCAAAGTATAAACAGGCAGAGTCACTCCACTTGGGCAGTAAGCACTAAACCCAATCTGCATGAAGAACGCGCTAGCCAGCGCGAATCCACAGACAACTGGAACGTAGGCTTCTCCCCCTCGCAGCCGCGAGGGACAGAACAAACAAACAGAGTTGCTTCAAAAGCGCAGAGAGCGCCAAAATCTATGCAGCAGAAATGTACGCGCTAACCGCGCGTTTACAAAAGTTACCGGAAACGTTGGCCCGAGTATAACATCAAAAGGAACCCCCAGTAGCCTGGATACACCGGGAGCAGAAGAGCAGCCGCTACCTCCGCCTCTCAGAATCACGAGCACTGAACGTAAGGCTCCGCCCAGAGATATCCTGTTCCGCCGGGCATGCTGGGTACAGTAGTTCAGAGCCACAGCTTGCTGGGAAATGCAGTTAGGCAGGCGCGCTGGACTACATCCTGACAGTGCGACCCCGCAAAGGGTAGACATTCCTAGGGAATTGCCTGATTGAGTCTGTTACAGCCAGGAAGTGCCTTTGACCAGAACCCCTGTTCCACTGAAACCTATAGGGTAAGATATAATCATGTGCCTCACCCAGCACACTGTACTGCTAATCGCCACATTCATACCAACACTCGCATAGCATCCCTAGAGCACATTGACCCAACCTCATACACATCCTTCTAACCCACACATTCCAGCTCATACTCATTAGCGTTTACTTCACGTTCCAGGCATCACAGACCTCATCACCTCACATAAACTTGACAACCTCTTAATCATAGAAGTATGGTTCACCTCACATCCTCACACACCCTAGACAACAGCATCCATCTTGTGAACCATGCGCTGCAGAGTGGAAGATATCTGGCTGTCATCCATAAGTCCTCCTGGTCCTGCGTACTAGGCAAGCTAGTGACACTGAACTCCATGAATCTTTTTACATGCCTCTTTCTACTCTCCATGCAACTGCCACCTTCCTCTTATCCACATGCCTCCCGGTTGAGAACAAGGATTGTAACTGAATTCTCAGATCTCCACATCACCTATTCCATCCAACATACCCATACCACCACAACACCCTTCTAAACAACACTTTTTTAGAAAACTGTGTGAACATCCATGCGCCAACTTAAACATGCAAGTTCAAACCAAAACCTTCCAGCACCCTCATTCTCTAAAGACCTCTCTGAAGACCAACGCTGCCCAGCAGACAGGAAAGAAAATGGAAGAAAAACTGAAATCCCAATAACTTCATGATACTCCAGTCCCTCCACACTACATAGAGACAGCTCATTACGTTGGTCAAAGCAGAGTACTATACCACACCATCAATTAAGCTACCACCTGAAGCAGAACGCTTTTTAAGATGGTCAAGCACAACATCTACGCCCCCCTGACTCCGTGATCCCACACTCCACAATTGCAATGACATCCACATCTTCAGTGAAAAATATACAGAACAGCAGAAAGTAACACTACAGCAAGCCTGCTTCTCCTCTGACACTCCCCCGTCTCATAGAATCTTGCATTGGTTATCCCTTAAAGCCTCTCTTGTAGTTCTTGTCGACATACTAAGCTCCCTCAAAGCCACTTCCTATGAAGGTGATGTCCTATCATCGATCACAGCTCTCTCACGCCTTCATTGCCAATACATTCTTCTCTCAAGGCATCTTCCAAGAAGTTCTCAAGAAAGGCTAGATCCTCCCACTCCTAAAGAAACCTACAATAGATCCTGATTACCTCATTCCTCTACCCTTCCTTGACGAGATCATTGTATAAGCAGTTTACACACAACTCCAAGATCATATTAGTGTTAACCATCTTCTGCACAGCTACCAATCTGGCTTCTGATCACACTGCAGCATGTAAGCCTTTATCTTACACATCATAGTTGACACCCCCTTGGCCCCAGACGAAGATGACCCCTTCTTGTGATACTATTGGGCCGCTCAGCTGCCTTCCAATCATTCGATCTTTCGATTTTCATCCATGCCCTGGAGTCTTGAATGGAATTCACTGACAAGGTCTTTCAGTGGCTGTGCTCCTATTGTTCCAGCTGACACCAGTTTATTCACATGCACACCTCCAGATCCCAAAAGATCCTTATCACCTGAGGAGTTCCCCAGGGTTCCATACGGTCCACTATTCAGTCTCTACATAAAGCGTTGTGGAGCTCTACTCGTATATAACAGCATCACAATTCACCAGTATGCCAATGATACACAACTCTATTTGAAATTCTATTCCACTCCAGACATCCAGGGCCTCAAACACTGCCTGCACTTCAACCAGACCTGGATGTCCAGTGCCAGTCTGAAGCTCCACTCGACCAAGACAGAATTGTTATCTGCCAGGAATAAGCAAGAAATTGGACAAACTTGGTCAGTGACATGATCCTTGACTGCTTCAAAACCCAGCATTTACAAAATGACAAGTCACTTGGATTCATTAGTACATGCGACTTGTTCACGGCTAGGTAAAAGATATATATATATATACATAGTATAAGACTTCATAAAGTAATGCGTAAATGCACAATATGTTGGTGAACCAAACTAATGTGCTCCCAGGGAAACATTTAACTGTTACACCTTTGTGCCTTAATTTTCACTTGCACATGCAGATTCTTAATCAGTGCTCTGTAGCATTTCTTCGCATGCAGTTTCATCAATGACAGTAATTGTACAAGTTACAGTGTACATTTTCGTTACTAGATCAGTGCTTGTGAATTCTGGTCTGTTATGTGATGTGAGGTAGCCATATGTGTAAAACTACACTGCCTTTTCCCAAAGAGAAAAAACTGCGTCACCCAGTGACCAATCAGTGTGAAAAACACCTTAATCTCCTTGTTCACCATTACTAATTAAAATGACCAAGTCTAAGGATTATTCTTAAAAAGATCTTTCACTGACCTGTATGTATTCGCAGTATTAATGTCTGTGAACACAAAATTATGAGAGAAACTTTGTACAACCTGGTTTGTGATATAAACAATAGTATTAGCATAAGTTTCCGTAAGCCATCGCAATATATAAATGCTACAAGTACCTTTCATGTGACGATAATTCCAGGCCACTTGGTCCTGTGGCGTGGGGTGAGATACCAGTGTTCCAATCTCCAAAACCAATGTTTAAATGCTCTAGCTGCCTGCCGCTTTCCGGTATGCAGAATCTATGTGGGGCAACAAAATAGGAGACCCGATCTTAGTTTAGCCCTGTCTCCATATGCCCGTACCTCTAAACATCCCACAGTTTACTTGGCACAAAGTACGTGCACGGGTAGAGATTCCTATATCTCCTTACCTCTTCTATTGTAATCGGGCGCCTCCTCGCGTCCTCTTCCACCACGCCGGTCCACTCAAGTACGAGTGCCGGTGTGTTTCTTGCTCATTGGATAAGCCGGAAAAGGTAGTCACGTGATCGCGTTAAGCGCGAGATCACATGTCTAAACCAATGCAGGCACCATCTTAGAGTGGCAAAAAAAGGCGTATTTAAGCTAGGAACGTATATTTCTTATAAATGGTAACTGCCATAGCTAGCACGACGGATGGAACTTTGACAATTGTTCCATATCTTAATGTCAATGCTTAGTGGAGAGTTTCTACATCTCCCACTGTGCTTCTAATTTCTACCTTCATGCTTAATTTTACAAATATTATAGTAAACTGGGCATGACGCTGCCCTATTCAAACTCTTCCCATATGCAATGGTATTAACGTGGGGTTGGGGGTCCCTCCCCAAGACCGTCAATAGCTTGATTATCTGACTGGATGCAGTGTGGTACACATAGTCTGAGGTACGAGGTCCGCAGCATCTGCTTGATTGACCTAAGTCATGTAAATCCTGAGCGATGTAGTACACCGCCTGTAAAACAAATCTAGGCCCAACGTTTATCGATACCTGTCGATAATATGCGTATGTCTTATCCAATTTCTGTATCAATTGGTCAGTGGCTATTCCGTGTGTGTGACAATATTAAACATGTGAACATAAATGAACTCAATAAAACACTAATACATTACTTCCCGCTGTTATTGTGATGTTTCTTTACATTTTTACATCAGATTTCAGAACAGTCCCGTTGCCTACTACTGCAACATTGAGGTGGTGTGTGCATAATCAGACATTGTTGTGCTTATCTACCTAGGAAATAGTGCATCTCATGGTCCACATTCATCCCTATCTCGGTTCCCCGTAATTTTAGGATCCAGGATGCCTCATTCCTACATAGTTGTAGTTCTCTGTTGCCCCCCTCTCCCCCCTTGGGTGTCTCATCGTTTGCTCAATCCCAAAAAATGAGAAGTCTTTGTGTTGTCCTTGTTCGGGGCAGTCCGCAGTGTGTGTTGAAATGGGGTATCTGTGGTCACTTTGTTTTACTGCCCTCATGTGTTCCCCAATTCTCTCACGTGGATGTCTGATAGTGCTTCCTACGTATATTTTGTGGCATCTACATTCAATTATGTAAACTACAAAGTTCGTACTGCAGTTTGTTTGTCCTGATCATGTGTTGTTTCCCATTAGGGCCCCTAAAGTCCAGTTTCTTATTCTGGGGCCATTTGCAAGCTGTGCAGCTTCCACACCCAAAGAATCCAATCGAGCGATTGGTTAGCCAGTCAATGTTTTTTCTGTGTGTGGGATAGCCAGGACTTAAGAGGTTCCTGAGGCACATCCCTCTCCTGTAAGTTATCTCGGGCTTGTTGCCAATGGCATCTGTCAGTGTACTATCCTCTCTTAAGACATGCCAGTGTCTGTTCATACTTTTACTAAGGACATTCGAAAGATTATTATAATTCGTGATCATTCTAATCTTGGGCTGTTTCTTCCTCTTTCTAGTGTTCTCTCTTAGAGTCTCTTTTCTCTGAGTTTTTTCTATTCTTCGCAGTGCCTTGTCTAAAGTGCTTCTTTCATAGCCCCGACGTCTGAAGCGTTGTCATTGGCTTGGAAAACTTGAACCCCTGACATCAGGAAGACTGATTAAAGAGAAGAAAAAGTTGACTAAATTGATCTACTTCGTTGTGTGTTTTTACAAACTTCTGAAAAGACTGCCTTTGAATTTACGTGTGCTGGGTTCTAGTGTTACTTTGTTCTGTTTACCACAGAGATTTGGGGAGGCAGGTGGTTCTCACTAACCCTATAACACCGGCATTAATATTGAAACCCATATGAATAAATCCAAGTGAGAATACCCTGAGCGCCTATAAACCTATCACCTATACCACTGACCCTGCATTAAACCTTTCACTTGGATTCATCCTAGACACCAACCTCGCCCTCAAGTAAAACATTTTTTTTAAAAAACAGATAGCCTGGCCTCTGATTCCAAAGAAAGTAAAACGGTTTCTTTCAGAAAGCAACTTCAAAACTGCTATTACAGTCCTTGTTCTCTTGCATCTCAGAGGTGGCAATGTCCTGTAGCCTCCCACACTCCAGAATAGCCCTCCTTAAGAGCATCCAGCTTTCTGCAGCATTTCTTGTCCAGTGTCTATAGATAGATGATCTAATCTGTCCCATTCTGATGGAATTCCTTTAGCTCCCCTTGTTTGGCCTGCACTATCTTCTAAGCCAGCTGAATCATTTACAAAGCAGTTACAGCCAGCACCTGCGTTTTTTCTTGCAGATAAGCGCACCATCGCTGACTCTGGGCACACCTGAAACGAGGACAGAATCGGGCTGGAGACTAAGAGCTATATAAAAAAAAAAATTAAAACAAGGCAGAAGGCATTTCCAATCTTTACACCCAGTGTCTAGAGAACATTTCTGTATCCATAAGAACGGCCCCACTGCTTCTTCAATTTAGGAAAGAGTTGAAAGTGAACATCCTTAACACCTCACCATAATGCAGTAATAGTACAGCTCTGCTTCTCAAATTCAGCTACTTTTCCCTTCATTTGTAGACTGCATGCTTTCATTTGATCCAGTACAGAGCTCAGCGGTACAAAAGGGGGTGGTGATGGACGTAGCATCTGAACCAATCAAACACTCACACCCAGTCAACAGATCTGGATTTAATCCATCACCGTTCTTTAGCCCATTCTGCCACCCCAGTTCAGACATGGCCATATGCAAATCAGTCTGACCCTGTGCCTTATGGGAACAGTCCAGCCCGAACTGCCAAGCCATGCCTTCCCTGGACCGGAAAAAAGCTTCTGAGGACCGGTTTCTGGCATTTCAGCCGTTTTAAGCCCGGCTTGCTTGAATCCAGTGGCAAAGTGAGCAAGGGACTCACGTCTGAGCATACCCTGCCAACTTATGGCGAACGAAGCGGTACAAAACGGGGTGGTGAAGCAATTTTTATTGTTTTTCTTAAACACAGTATAAAAAGCAGTCTTACGCTGGGCAGAGTAAAGGATAAAGATTGCAAGAAGGTGCAATTCTCCTAGATATCGGTTACTTGCCCCAGTATTGGAACTTTCATAGATTCCCATGCTTTGTATCATTCGCCGTCGTCGGAATAGGAGTCTCTGTAACAAAAATAACATAGCAGTACATACAAAGGAGAAAGAAAAAGGCCTAGGCCTCATTTCCTTTTGTAGCATATCAGCCTCTTTTTGTAAAAGAGACCAAACTAAGCATCAGCCAATCAGAAGAGCCTCACCCCATAGAACCCTCCTGAAGGAACCTCACAGCCTCAGATTTTCTACCGCACGTTGTGCTTAGGGAGTCTCCTTTGAGCTCTGCTCAATCTCTACTCTTTTCAGGTTCTTTCTTCAGGTTTTCTCTTCAGAATTGTTGGCTGCCCCTTCCAGGATGTCTGATAAGGAAAAGAAGAAGGCCCTTTTCAAGCCACGTTCCACCTGTGGCAAGAAAAGGTTATTTGTTGAGGACAGGCATGAAGATTGTATATATTGCCTGCACCCGGATCATAAGGCTGCGTCCTGCAATATTTGCTGCACCTTTTCTACCAAGACCCTCCGGGACCGTGAGGGTCGGCTCCTCAGCTGGCTCCAGAAGCTGAAGTCCAGAAAAGACAGTCTCAAGCGACAGTGAGGAGTCTTCTTCAGCCTCATCTTCAAGAAGGTCAGTCAAAAGGGGTAGGGCTTCCCCTTCACCTTCTGTGGAGCGTCCAGTTAAGGCCTCAAAAAAGACCCCCAGAGAGTCTGAGAGCCAGGGTCCGGTCGAATCTCCTCACCACAATGTAAAGGAGAGGGAGGGACCATCTACACCATCTACTGGTATGAGGACTGCTCCAGCCTTCAAAAAGCCATTTTCTCAGTCTTCTGAGAAGTGGGACAAGAGTTCCAAGTCATCGATGACGCAGCAGAAGGATCTGTCGACGAAGGCGGTGAAACCCAAGGTTAAAGTGGTACCGTCGACGGGATCGTCGGTGTCGACGGCATCGTCGACGGTGGTGACAGTTACGTCGACGGGAACATTGACGACGACAGCGACAACGAAGATTTCGGCGACGGTGGTGATGACGACGGTATCGTCGATGAGTGCTTCAACGACGACAACACTGACGACGACGACAGCAGGAGTGTCGACGGTCTCGTCGCCGACGACGCCCATCTCGTCGTCGACAGTTCGTTTGACGACGGTGTCTATTCTGTCAACGACGCCGACGGCAGCAGGGTTACCTGTAACAGCTCCATCGTAGATGGGATCGTCGACGATACTGTCGCCGACGGAGAGAATTACTATTTCTATGAGAAGGATTAATCCAGACATGTCGTCTCCAAGGAGGGGTTACCCCCTAGCCTCCCGCTTTGTTGTTAGAGGAGGATGATGAGGATTCAGATGTTGAGGATCAGGAATTGTTTGGGTATGCGCACAGTTCATCCCAACTGCTGGTGAAATGTCAGGAGACAGATTCAGAAGGAGATTATCTGCAGGAATGTGCATATCCGCATTCTTCTCGACCACAAGAGTTCACGAGACAAGAGATGGTATATGTTCCAACTTCTCTCTTACAAGATCTCCATAACATGCTGTAGGATTACAAATCAAGGTGTTCTCAGCCTGCTGCTATTCCGACTACTCAAGCCTTGCCTGTCCCTACGACCCCGGTGATGATCTCTCCAGAGTTGCCGACTCAGGTGGTGTCTCAGCCGCAAACACCGGTTCCACACGTCCCTTCATTGCCACTGGACATTCAGGATGATTCCTCGGATGAGGATCGGAACCTTGATGGCAGGCCAAATCAGGGCTTAGAATGTGACGAGTACGTGATCCCGGACCCGGCGTCACCATGTCCTGACCCTGTGGACTCCCCTCCGGTGGATATCGGGGGGTTCCATAAGTTGATGGAGAGGGCATATAGCAGGTTCCAGCTACCAATGCTGTTTGTGGCCACTGAGTGTTTTCTATATGACTTTAAAGAGCATATAAATCTATCCCTATTGTCCAACACGGATGGGAGGAAGGCCTTAAGGCTATGAAGAACCCGGCTACGGTGGTCCCGGTCCTACCGCGCCTGGAAAAGAAATATAAGGCGCCCGAGGATGGTCCAGGGTCTTTGACCGGGCACCCAAAACCAGGCTCAGTGATTTCACAGGCTGCACAGAAGAATTACCGCAATCCGTCAGCTCCTTTGACTACTCCTCCTGATAAGGAAGGCAGGAGGCTAGATAACGCTGGGAAGAGATTCTCCTCAATGGCTAGTCTTCTGGTGCGGGCAGCAAATGCTTTGGCGATATTGGGCAGGTATGATCGCCAATTCTGGTGTGACATTTCGCCTTATTTAGATCAACTGCCCCAGGAAGCGAAAGGTGACGCGAGAAATTTTTTACGGGAAGAGGAGGCAACATCGATGGAGATAATCAATTGTGCCATGGACATCGCCACATAAGCTTTTCGATCACTAGCTGGGGCAGTGGTTCTTCGTCGCCAGGGATGGCTCAGGGCAACTTGGTTCAGGCCGGAGATCCAGAATAAGATCTTGGACCTGCCTTTCGATGGAGAGGCGTTGTTTGGAAAGCATATCGATGACACTCTCCAAGACATTAAGAAGTATACCGAGACGGCTAGCTCTCTGGGTACACTTCAATACCGAAAGGCTCCGTTCAGAGGTCCCAGAGGCAAGAGTACCACGTACAGAGGCTCATACCAGCAGCAGCGGTACTCATCATATGGATCAGGGTCACAACAATACCGCCAGCCTTATCATCAGAAACAAGGCCAAACCTCGAATTTCTCAAGATCAAATAATAGAGGGAAACCGAATCGCCAGGGACGTGATACGTCCAAAAGGCAATAGCGCCAGCCTGGCTCTTCCTGCTGTGCCCACCTCCACAAGATCATTGGTAGGAGGCAGGGTATCTCAATACCTTCAGAACTGGTCCAAGATGACATGAGACCGTTGGGTGCTAAGCATTATTCGAAAGGGCCATGCTTTGGAATTCACACAAATCCCACCATCCAAGCCCCCTGCTGCCATTCCGTCAAAACATCTGCGTCTCTTGCAGCTCGAGGTTCATCAGATGCTCCTGAAAGGAGCTGTGGAGCTGGTCCCCTCATCTCAAAGAGGGGAGGGTTTCTATTCCAGGTACTTCCTGGTAAAGAAGACGCTGGAGAAATGATGCCCTATTTTAGATCTCAAGCAGCTCAACACCTATCTCATTTCCCAATCCTTCCAGATGGTCTCACTTCAAGACATACTGCGTCTCATCAATCCAGGGGATTTCATGGCCACGCTCGATCACGAAGATGCGTATTTTCACATACCCATTCACCCAGCACACAGAAGGTTTCTACGGTTTACAGTAGCCAAGAGCCACTTTCAATTCAGGATTTTACCCTTCGGACTTCGCTCGCCCCCAAGAATCTTCACAAAGGTGCTGGCATCGGTGGCAGCTTTTCTGCGGAAAAATCACTTTCAGGTCTTCCCTTACCTGGACGACTGGTTGCTAAAGGCCCCGTCCAGGGGGGCTGCGAGGGAAGCAGTCAATGCATGTACAAACCTATTTCAGAATTTGGGTCTGACTCAACAAGGAGAAATCATCTCTGGTTCCGTCCAGGACTGCGCGCTTCTTGGGAGCCATCTTGGTCTCGAATCTCAACAAGGCTTTCCCGTCCTTAGAAAGGCAGGAAAAACTGCGAACCATGGCAATGTTCTTGAGAAAAAGAAGGTATCTTTCAGTACGCTGTTACAAATCCCTTCTAGGAGTGATCTCCTCATGAATCCCTCTAATTCCTCACTGCAGACTAAGAGTGCGACCTCTTCAAGAGCAACTAGACAAACAGTGGAAGCAAATTTGCGGTTCATTCGACGGCAAGGTCACGATCACCTCGGCAATGAAAAAAGCTGCCTTGTGGTGGACGAAGCAGGAAAACCTTTCCCAAGGTCTATCCTTCGTAAGCAATCCATCTCCTCAGGTGGTGACAACGGTTGCGTCATTGAGGATCTTCATGTCTGCGGACATTGGTCACCTCAGCACCGTCTTCTTCACATCAACCTCCTAGAGCTGGCTCTTCAAGCATTTCTCCCTCGACTGCGTGGTTCGGAGGTTCTCATCCGAACGGACAACACCACGGCCATGCATTACATAAACAAGGAAGGGGGGACCAGATCTCTTCCGTTGTCTCGGGAAGCTCAGGAAATCTGGGAATGGGCTATTCTTCACAGGATATCGCTACAGGCGGAACATCTACCAGGGTTCCTAAACGAAAAAAAATGCCGACAGACTAAGCAGGCTATCCTCAGTCAGTCACGAATGGGAACTGAACCAAATGGTACATGACGAGATTTTCCAACAGTGGGGCAAACCTTCAATAGATCTATTTGCCACCCCGACCAACAAGAAATGCCGGTATTATGCAAGCAACAAAAGAAAATGCCAGTACTGATAAACTTGGTTAAACAATGAGGTAAATCTTCCACAAACAGAAAATCAAATTCCAGAAAGGGAATGCTCAATAGTCGCAATTTTATTTTATAGAGAATTTCAACAATAAAAAATTCTTTTTACATTTGCAGGGAAACACAATAGGACGAAATCAAAACTGAGAAAGGACACATAAAAATACAATCATCTGGAGTAAACCATCATTCAAAACCACAGTCATGTCACATTCGCCACACATTCAGCACATACACACTTCGCTCAAGCATACCATATATACAATTTATACAAGGGACAAGGGATATATATACACAACTGGAACTGCAATAATTAAACGAAAGTGTTCTCAACTTTGATTAACAGAAAATACACTACCAAGGATTTTACAATGTAAAGAAATCTTTGCACAAATGAATAAAGGTTATTACTCTCCAACAGTTAGATGTGAGGTCTATACACAGGCTTGGTTATTAAATCAAAATAGGCAGTCCAGTGAGGAAAGGGGGCCTACGCGTTTCGAATCTCCTTGGATTCTGTGGAGATTCTCATCAGGGCCTCAGGCAGCTGTACAAGGGAGAAAAACCAGAAAAAACATATATCTTAATTTTAGGAAAAACACAGAAATGACAGTTTCTTTAACACATCTGTATCTAGCCGATCACAGTGAAAATAGCGTCTCCAACAAGAATCTCAGAACTCAGCGGAGGCCCACCAGGTCGATCTATTCAAGGGAACAGTAAGGCTACATGGTGGAAGGTGGTTTTTAAATTGCGTGGAAGAATTATACAGGTCTTCACCATCAAGGGTCATTAGGGAATGCACTTTCGATAGCTTGGTGAAGAGCATTTATCTACGCCTTTCCCCCCATTCCATTGATCCTGAGGCTTATCAGGAAGATCAAGGTGGAACCATGCAAGATGATCCTGATAGCCCCCGCTTGGCCGAGACAGTTCTGGTTCACGGAACTCCATTTTCTATCGCTCGTCCCTCCTCTTCCTTTGCGGACGTTTCCGTACCTTCTCACGATGTCCCATGGTCAGATTTGGCATCCGGATCCAGATTCATTGCACCTGACGGCATGGCTCCAGAGCAGCGAGAATACATGAACCTTCCCATTTCCAATTAAATAAGAGAGGTACCCTCCCAGGCTAGAGCTCCTTCCACGAATAAGACCTACCGTTTCAAATGGAAGAGATTTAGCATTTGGTGCAGGAAGGAAGGTGTTGACCCTTTTTCTTCTCAACCTCATCAACTTCTGCCTTATCTTTTGTCTTTGGCTAAGACAGGACTGGCTCATTCATCCATAAAGGTTCATTTGGCAGCGATCTCTCGCTACAGACGTTCTGCGTCTGGACCTTCTCTGTGGTCTTCAAGGATAACTAAACAATTTCTCAAAGGCTTATTCCAAGTCTTTCCCCCAGTGAGGCCTCCGCCTCCCACTTGGCATTTGAATTTGGTTCTCCCAACAACTCATGAAAGATCCCTTTGAACCAATACATCGGACGAACATGAAATTTCTTTCATGGAAATTGGCTCTCCTTCTTGCCCTCACATCGGAGAGACGCATTGGGGAATTGCAGGCTCTCACAATACAGGAACCTTTTCTCCAGTTCAAAAGGAATACATTGATCTTAAGAACTAATCCAAAGCTGTTACCTAAAGTGCCTTCGGACTTTCACTTAAACAAACCAGTGATTCTCAAATCTTTCTTTCCTCACCCTTCCACTCCAGTGGAGAGGTCACTCCATTCTCTGGATGTGCAGCGGTGACCAACATTTTATTTGGATCGCACCAAAGGGATTAGGAGGTCTTCACAATTATTCATTGCATTTGGTGGTCTGCGCAAGGTACTTCCTTTGTCAAAGCTAAGTATTGCAAGATGGATTTCCAGTGCTATTCTTTATTGCCACCAGCAGCGGGTAAACAGCAGGATCAGAGCACACTCCACAAGATCCGTTGCTTCATCTACAGCTCTCTTCGCGGGAGTACACATCTGTAGAGCTGCGACTTGCAGCAGCATGCACACCTTTACGAAGCATTACTGCTTGGAGTCCTTGGCGCAGGAAGACACAGCTGTGGGACAAGCAGTGCTGAGGAACCGCTTCCACTAATTGGTGAGTTTTCCTTACTATCCCTCCATCCTTTTCTGCACATTTTGTTTCTGATGTTGGTACTAATGGTTTATCCTATGTATAATTTCTTATTCTCTTATGAAAGTATATATACTGAGATATTCAGATACATATATACATGATTGTGCTACAAAATGTGCTTTATGGTTTACTGCTAGCTACTCTGATACAAAGCATGGGAATCTATGAAAGTTCCAATACTGGGGCAAAAAAACAAGTTACTTACCTGTAACTTTGGTTCCCCAGTATTGGTAACTTTCATAGATTCCCATGCTCCCACCCTCCTCCCAGAGGAAAGCTCAGCCTTCAGCAGATGTGGTTACTGTTACACAACGGCTACGAAAATCTGAGGCTCGGAGTTTCCTTCAGGAGGGTTCTATGGGGTGAGGCTCTTCTGATTGGCTGATGCTTAGTTTGGTCTCTTTTACAAAAAGAGGCAGATATGCTACAAAAGGAAATGAGGCCTAGGCCTTTTTCTTTCTCTTTTGTATCTACTGCTATGTTATTTTTGTTACCGAGACTCCCATTCCAACGACGGGTAATGATACAAAGCATGGGAATCTATGAAAGTTACCAGTACTGGGGAACCAAAGTTACAGGTAAGTAACTTGTTTTCATTTTCACACTCATAATCTCCATTTGCATATTAACATTTGAACATGGCCTAATAATAGTCTCTTCGTGGTCCAATATTTACTCCACGTGGGAGCAGTGATTTATGCCTCCAAGCCATTCCCCTATGTTGGATGATCTATCCGGTCTCCATCGTCTTGCAGTATGTTGCTTGGTTAGCAGTAAGCCAGTTGCAATGTACCAGCACTTCAGAAGCCAGCTATGCCCTACATAATCCCCAGGATCGCTGATTTTAGCAATCAGCAATAACATGACTTTCAAATTATTATACGCTCATGAAAGAAGCTCCCAATCCTATTATGACATCTCAGGTTCTTTGGGATTGGCTTCACCCATCTTCCACAACCTCTCAGGAGCGGTGTACATCCTATAAAGACAGCTGAACTGTAACAGGCGCATGCGACTTGAAATCAACAACTATTGAGGGGCAGTTTAGCATCTCTCAATTTATTCTTTGCTAAGGACCGAACATCTTGATCTACCTACGGTCATTTCTGATCTTCACATTAATCTGATTATTTTCATGTTGATGTTTTTAAAATCCTTCCTCTCCTGCAGAAGGATCTTTGCACCCCATCGATATTAAGACGAATATACTTTATTATATAGATAAGAGATTCGGAAGGACAAACATAACTTTATAAACTTATAGAGCTGCTCATACAGACCTAGTGTTTTCTGACAAACTATAGCCAGGTGCAGGTCTTTGTGCCACCTTTCCCCCTCTGACGCCCAGCAGGTCTCCCTGACACTGCTGCTCGCTTCCCTCATCCTCGCTGCTACTTGCCAACACCCGCTGCTCCCGCACGCTCTGCCTGAATAGGCATCCTTGTTGTGTGTTCAGCTGCCCATCTGCAGGACGTATAGTTAGCCTTAGTCTGAGTTAACCGTAGTTAGCCTTAGTGAGAGTTAACTGTTCCTTTGTCAGATTGAACCTTTATTCCTGGATCCTTTTTTTCTGTTTGTCTGTCCCTCCGCGCTGGCCAGCCTGCTGCTAGTTTTCCTGCAGTTTTTAGGAAGCTCCCGCTTCCATTAACCAAGTACCCCACCCTCCTCAAAGGACCTACTTAATGGAGGCCGCAGCACTTCTGCGCCTGTCTGCTTGTGGACTGCACCAGGAACCCTGGCCCCCTGTCACCAACCAATACTCCACAGCTGAGTACCCAGCCCTTGGGCCCCAGACGCCGGGACAACTGCTGCATTGCATCTCCTTGATCAACTGTAAATCCCTTCGCCTGCCGCCGCTGTCATTTCACCTGTACCTCAGGACTCCCTCCCACACAGTATCCCGCGCCACACCCACCCCGCAGGCCCGCGGACACGCCAGAACAGCTCCAGTGCATCCTGCTCAAAGCACTGTTCCTCAGCAAACGTGCCTCCGAGATCTGGGACACCATCACTACCCTCACCCCAACGTTTCAAGTTTTCATTTTGTTTTATTTTTGCATAGTTAACCCCTTCGCTGCTGGCCCGTTTCCGCCGCTGTGCGGTAAACAAACGAACAGGGCGGGCCGTGACGAACCCCAGCCGTCATCAGCACACGAGCACCATGGAGCGTGACGGCTGGGGTTCGTCACCAGCATACAAGGGGTTAATTAAACCGTTGCAATAATAGCATTACAAAATTCCTAAAACATCTGTGTTTAAAACCAATAAAAAAGCCAAAGAGAGAAAATTCATTACAGTTTAAAATCATAATTCAGTTGTGCTAATTAGAGAAACTCGTTGAATCGCTGGATGCTGTAATGTGCATTTCTCAGAATTTCCTTACTCCAACCCTGCTTGCCCATTTGTCGCATCTTTCAAATGGACTCTGCTTGGTACAAGGTTTGTCCCTCTGCTGCTGGTAGGCATCCTTGATAAGATTCCGCTAAATCCTTTTACCCGTCTGCTGGTCAGCTTGTGGCGGTGGGCTTTGTAGAACATTTTTCGGTATTTTGGGCATTTTTTGTCAGCCACCATCAGAAATGTTACCAATCTACAGTTTAGTTGGATATTTGTTGGGTTTAAGCAGGCCAGCACTGCTTACCTTCTGGTGCGGATGCCTTTCTGTTTAACCCCTTAAGTGCTGCGCACGTTCACCGGCCGGCGGCAGCACTACGGAGGCCGTTGAAAGTTCGAACTGCTCCTGCGCAATGGAACGTCCAGCACTGGAGCTGGACGTTCCATAGCAGTTAAGCGGTTAAGGGGTTCTTTAACCACATGGCTGCTGGCAGTTTTCCCGTCCTGTGCTGAAAAATTCAGGATGTCATATATTCATGACGAGCTCAGCTCGTCATCAGCACACGACACCCGTGGGTGATGACGAGCTGAGCTCGTCATCAGCATCGAAAGGGTTAAGGAACTGTTACCGTGCTTGGTGCAGTTCTTCGCATAGGCAGATTAAATGAAGAATGTCGCCATTGTTGATGTTACACAGCCTGCAAGTATTTTGTCCTTTTGTCCTCAGCCATGGTGGTAGATGATGGGTGCATGGAAGAATCCCCAGTCTGTACCTTAAAAAGTTCATTTTTATGCCTCTGGGATAGCCCTGATTGAAATGTGGTTGTGGGATGAGTGATTTGTAGGAGTTGAGGGTTTTCCAGGCATGAGATCTTTTCGAGAAGCTCGCCTTGCCTTCCAATAAGGAGATTAACTTTGTTTTTCCAGACTAGTTTTTTGAAGTTGGAGTGGCCGAATTGCGCATTCCAAAGACCAGGGAGTTTGGTAGATTCCAAGGCTAACTGAAGGTGGTTTCTTGCCCGAGAGAACTCTTTGTTGTATGTCGTGCCACAGCAGATAGTTTAGCGTGTTTGTAGTGGCACTTCTTATCTTATGCCAACAGATGATGTAAGGGCCATTCCTGGCTAAGACTTGTTGAAGGCCAAACTCCAGCCTTATTTGAGTGGGTGATGTATAAAGCGGGAGGCAGAACATAGTTCTATAAGCTTTAAACTGCGTGCTATCCAGCTCCTTGGCGTCTCTTCCCTGCATTGCCTCGCTACCATAAGTGATCGAGGGGAGAAGTTTGGCCTGGACTACCTTCAGTAGCGGGGTCGGAGTCGGTCCCATCATTTGGTTTGCAAGGTTTTTCATCGTCATGGCGGTCAATAGACCTTTCCTTCTTATTTCCTCTTTCTGGCAATAAGAAGGAAAGGTCTATTGACCGACTCTGACCCCGCTACTGAAGGTAGTCCAGGCCAAACTTCTTCCTCGCCCCAATGTGATCTTTATCACGGAGATCTGGCTAAACCCCCTCCTCCACTCCCAGCATCGCAACAGCAACACTGGACAGCTACAAGCGGATACACCGGGACCACACCAACAAACACGAAGGAGGCATTGCCATCATCCACAAGCAAACACTTACTCCACACCTCAATGATCATGGAACACCTCAACTTCCAATTCCAAACCAGAGGCAAGACAACCATCAGAATCACCCTTCCCTACACACCCCCAGGACCACGCCCAAGCTTCTGCAACACCATCTCCAAATTCATCGCTCTTCTCTGTCGACTCCAAGCACTACAACTTCCTCAGTGACCACAAACTTCCATCTCTACGACACCAAGCACACCAACTTGACCAACCTCCTTGAGAGAATGAGCAACATCGGCCTCATCCAACTGGTCTCCAACCCCACACACAGTGGAGGAAACACACAAAACACAATTTTCACTGCCAGTGACAGGGTCAAGGACCGCCATGTCACCGAATTCACCTTACCATCACAAACACTACCATAGGGCACCCAGGCCTTCATCCTCCACAGCTGGAGTAAATTGATGGTGATCCAATGGAAGGACACCCCCAACATCACCCAGCCTGGCACCGCAACCAACCTGGAACAGGCTGTCCAGAAGTTCTCTGCCTGGATCACCAACTGGACAGTTGCCCCCATCAAACCACTGAAAAACAGCAGATCCACCAAACAAACCATTTGGTATACACCAAAACTCAAGACCATGAAACACAACTGCAAACGAGTGGAAAGTAGATGACGCACCTAGAGAGACCCCATCGACTAAAACGCCTTCAAATTAGCCCTCAACAAATACCACCAACGCCTCAAGGACATGAAAAGAGACACCCTGGCATACCTCTTCAAAGAAAACACCAATTGCAAGGAGCTCTCAGTGGCGGTGGGTCCATTGGGGGGTGTTGCCTCACTAATGCCACATGCCTCATGACACAGCTTCTTCCTGTGTTACACGCATTTCACCAGACCACTCTAAATCGGGCCGGCCGGACGCCCGAATAAGATTCGCTAAAGGGGGTGGGGCAGCACTGCAGTGTAACTGTGACTGACAGGACAGTGGTAGCGCTACTAGCGCAGCAGGCCCGGTCCAGCAGCAATAGTGTGGAGAAGTGTGGCTCACTGGTTAGAGGAGGCAGACCTTGAAGCAGAGGTCAGCCCGGGACCAGGGTTCAATTCCCGGCTCGGCGGGGTCTTAAGTCCTAAAATGTCCATGGGACTCGACAATTCTCGCTCCGGTGCCTACTCGATTCACGGGTTCACACTCTGCGACTCTGGGCAATAGCTTGCTTAATCTCCACAACGGCCCCTCGCGGCGGGATGCCTGGCTTTCACCTTGCGGATACCCTGCAGGGGTTATCTCACAGGGGAATACCAGGACGTGTTCCCTAAGAAAGCGCTTAGAAACCGCTCGGTGATTTGCGCTATATAAATTCCTGTACATTTACAGTACATTAACAATAGTGCTCATGCTAGAGTTTGGGCACATAATTTTACCGATGTGCCCGAACGTGCGCAATAGTGCCCTACTGCACATTAGTAAAGCGAGCAAGGGTTTCTACCGGCCGGTGGCAGCAGCCCCGATCTCCTATGGGCAGGGACAGTCCCTGCTCAAGCCAATCCTGGCGCTGCTGGAGCAGCGTCTGGATTGGTTGAGAGGGGTTGCCAGCCACTCTGCAGACGGAGACGTTGAGAAGCCGCCAACAAGGGAGTCGGGACCCCGACCCAGGAGCAGAGGCAGCGCGGACCCGATGAGTTTTCTTGTAATACTTTATTTTTAACCCCGCGCCACCACCCCCAACCCCCCACCCCCACTGTTCCCCCGCCCCCCCCACTGTGCCCTGTGCCAACCCCTGTGACATCCCTCCCCCACCCCCACTCCCCATCCCCCCGCAACATCTCCCCCCGCGAGTCGCGGCTGCTAACACCCTAAGCTTCGGCGCCTTAACATTAAATGTTTTGTAACAGACTGGCATTTTGCAACCACTGCTAATGCGAATGTCCATTTTTATAGCTCTTTGTTGATTGCACTTGGATGATTTCTAATTGCTCTCAATTGTCACACAAGTGGTCAAGTATAAGTGTTGAAGCAGTGTTTCTTTCAGCAACTGGTCTGCTCTTGATTTTACGGAACCAGTTCACATTTCCTTCCTTAGGGTGGAGAATGAAGTTTGGTGATGCATTTCCTGTATGCTGATGGACAGACGTGAAATAAATCACAGATGAGTCGTCAGTTACCTGGAAATTCATGACCTGTAGTTCAGACTTTGGCATTCCATTTAGCTGTCATATTAATGTTACTGCGTCAGTGCGCATTTTAAAAAACATTGTTTGCACTGCGCGTTCCCTACGTTCCTTCTCACTATGAACCTTTCCTTTTCCATTTGCCAGCTCTGTTCTGACATGGTTTACTATTATAGGCATCAGGCTGCCATAGGTTTAGGAACAGTGTGACTCGCTAAACTCCAGAGATGACTGCAATTTTATTTATTTTAAAGGTTTTGTATAGCGCTGGCTAGACGCGGAGGTATCAGAGCGCTTTACATGAGTAGCAGATCATAGTTACAGGTTACATCGTTATGATAGCAAAGATCGTTTGGAAACATAAAAAAGTATTAAAGACTGCCATTGTCTAAAGGTCCAAATATGGCAAAGCTCCCCGAGGATATTTATGTTGGCAATCCCGATTTGGTCATAAAACCTGCGGACAGAGGTGGAGCAATTGTCCTCCTGACAAAGGAAGGATACAACCTACAATGTACCAGCCTACTCTCCGACCATAAATTCTACAAAAAACTGACCACAGACCCTAACAACAGATTACAGAGGACCATTGAACTTATGGTTGAAGAGGCTGAAACCAACCAATGGATATCAAAACAGGAAGCAGAATTCCCAAGAACAAAATCTCCAAGGGTACCATATTTCTACTCTCTACTTAAAACACATAAGAACGTTCTCTGTGCCTCAAAGGAAACGAGTAACTCGATTGCCAACTACAATGCCAACTGTAGGAGAGTAGGGTCTGCTATCCTATGGTCACCCCAAATTTTTGCTTTTTGCTTCACTGGTTTGACTTACTGTGGCTGTGGGCCTGCCAATCAGACCCACAGCCTGCTGTTCTCTCTAAATGTATACCAAGGCACTTTAGGTGCCTTACCAATTGGAACATGGACCACCTTGTGAGCCCCTGTACAGTGTACCCTAGGTACCCAGCACATAGGTGCATCCAAGGCCTACCAGGGGCTGCAGCACGTATTGTGCCACCCCTGGCCTGGCCTTACTATTTGACACAACTGGCTGATCACTCAGCTGGGGCAAGGTGGTGTAATCACCCTTTGCTTTAGATATAGTATCTCTATATCTAACACATACAAGGACACACAGTAACCTATAAGTCACTCCTATGGCAGGCCTTATCATCCCTGGAGGCAGAGTGCTTGGTTATGTGTGAGATGGTGCTCTAGCATGAGCTGAGCCTGTCTGCAGCTTTCGGAACCATGTACTTTAGCTGTTTCCTGATAGCGTCATACCATATACTCTTAAGTGCATTATGAACCTCGAGGTTAAATGCTAACTCTGGTTTGACATTATCAAAACATGTCAAGTAAGGTGTCATACGAATTGGAATACTACCCCCTCGCCAATTCTGGCGACGTTAGTAGCATTCCACCCTTCTAGAGGGACACGACATGTACAGAACCTGAACCCCGATTAAAGTTAACAGAGCCTCAGCATCACAAAATGGATGCTGCCACCACAGACACAAGTCTGACCTCCTGCTGCTGGGAGTCCTTCCAGCGAGGGAGGCTTGGACAAAGGGTTTCCTGCCTTGGGAGGTGCTAGCACCAACCCAGACAGGATTTTGTGTATCTGGTGAGGTAGGGCTGAATAGAATCAGACATGCCCGGGGCACACAAGGTGTTCCCGTGCATAGGCCAGTTCAAACCAGTGCTGGGGCACTCCAGCTCTGGCGCGAAACTGGACAAAGGAAAGGGGGTGTAACTACCACCCTTCCTGGTTCCACCCATAGGAGGGACCTAGTAGGTAGTCCAGCCCCAAGAATTAGTTTAAAAGTAGGAGCTGAGTCCCAAGACGGCAGATTACCCTGAAATTCAACTACAAGAAGAAGAAACTCTGGACCTTCGACGTTCTGCTGCTCAGAAGACTGAAGAATCTCCCTTGTGGCCAAGGAGTGGCCACCCTGTGAACACAGGCACCATCCAGCAATCAACAACTGCTTCGCCGCCGCCGCCTCCTGCCGGAGCCCGAGCCCAGAGCCTGACAAGAACCAGACTCCCAGACATCTAACAGCCCGATCCAAAGTCCCTGCTAATCTGAGACGAGTGGAGGCAACCTGAGACGTGGGACCGGACCTCTTGAAAAGTCCACGAGAAGCTGACTGCGCAGCCCCTGAGGTACCCTCATCGCTGTGCTTGGGGTCTTGAGAAGCCCCACCACCGAGCTACATTTGCACCAAGGACTAGACCTCCAACTCTCACGAGATCTGCGTGGGGCCCTTCTGCTTTGTTCCACTTGACGCGACTATCCGGTTACTAGTCCGTTGGCTAGTGGCCATTTTGGCGACCAAGCAACAACTTTCCACCGCTGGTCTGGTTGCTCCAGACTGGCCCTTGCTGCTCCCAAAAGCAGCAACCCCTCTGACCTTGCTGGTTAGAGTGAGAAGCCTTCTCTGTTTCCTGCGTGGCTTGCATTAGCCAAGGCCTGTTTGCTCCGATCAAGAAGCCGACACCGCCATCAACTAGAGCCTACGTGGGACAGCTCGCGAGTGACTCCTGGTCGTCGTCATCGTTGCCTAGTCCACGCTGCTGAAGAGACAAGCTTCACGAGATCACCTGTTGGCACCCGACAACGCCTGGTTCCTTCCTGGTGCCACGCCGGTCACTGGCTAGTGACTGTGAACATTGTCCCCTCTGCTTTTAGGTCTTCACCTCTTCAGATCCACCCTTGGATCCACTGGAACTCTTCACATCAGGTCGCCTGCAGCATCAACACTCCAAGGCTCCATCCGGGCTCCTGCAGAATCCCGACACACTTTGGCACCACTGCACCCGCTTCCTGTGGGTGAGGTAACGCTGGCACTCCGGTGCCCCCGAGTAGTTTAACACTCCTAGTGTCAAGATTCTCCAAAGGGTTAAATCCTAGACTGACCGGAAGACTTCCTACCTTCACCTTTTTAACTTTTACGCATCCATTGATTTCAATGTGAACTGCTTATAACTTTGCGCATAGCCCCAGCAATTCCCAACGCCCTAGGCCTTACTTCCTTTCGACTCGTGGTACTTATACCACTTCTTTAGTATATGGTTTTAGGGGCCACCCGGGCCTATCCATATTTGTGCTACTTTTGTATACTTATCAATTGAATTGTTTTAACGTGTTTGCTTCTGTGCTCATAAAGAGTTCAGGGGAATATTTGTAGTAATAAATACATATATATTTTGAATATATATCCTGTGAGGTGTCCTTTCACTTGGTGTTCAAGGGGGTTACATATGGTAATACAGCTGGCTTCACATGCCAAAAGAGTTTAGCTTAAGACTGCTTTGTCCACACTACCACTAGGATAGCTGGTCTATAAGGTTGACTTACAACCAATCACCATAAGGGTTGTTTGGACTGATACAAGGCCGTCACTAGAACTAGTGAACATCATATATCAGGCCAACTTCTCACACCAACTATTTAGGCTTTCTTTACTCTCAACTCCCTACATTTTTTTAAAAAAACCTCTGGACTAAATAACTATCCTACTAAGGCACATATATATATACTATATTTTGCATATATATTTAACACAATCACTGTGTCTTTTCTACAGTCTGTTTTTACTGTCAACCCCTAAAGTACAACAAAACTGGCTCAAAGCGGTCACACACTAACCGGGGAATCCGTGTCCGAACAAGTCTCTGTAACAGCGGCACCGGTAAAACTGAGAATATCGGCTCGCAGAAAAACGAAGGAACTAACTAACAATGAGCTAATGGATTCTCCTTAGTAACTATCAGCAACAAGTCCGCTGTAACTGGCCGTTTACCTCGATGCTGCCATAAACTCTAGGCACCAAGGTAATTGACGGCCGTGTGTATTTGTTTATAAGTTTCAAGTCCTCAACACTATTACGGCTAATTATAATTTTCCTGCGCGCTGTTAGTTATCGTGATGCAAGCGGTTTTCTGTAAATAGCATGTGGAAACAGACTCTGCTACTAATTACACGTCAACGAGCACTAGCACTAGGGGTACTACTACTTTTTTAACTTCCTTTGCCACAAATCATCAATGTATTCCTCGTTTAAAAGAGTTAACGCGAGCCTTCACCATTTATCGTAGCCCTCGTTAACAACAAAACAAACGAGAGGAAGCGCTACGATTTTAATGCACTTCTGAACATGGTATTTAACCAGCTTAGCCACGTGTAATTTTCCTGCGCCCTGTTAGTTATCGTGATGCAAGCGGTTTCTCTGTAAATAGCATGTTGTAACTGACACCGCTACTAATTACACGGCAATGAGCACTCGCACTAGGGGCACTACATTTTTACCATCCTTTGCCACAAAACATTGATGTACTCCTAACCTTGTTAAGAGTTAACACGGGCATTCACCATTTATCGTAGCCCTCATTAACAACAATACATACGAGAGGAAGCGCTACTTTTAATGCATTTCTGTACATGGTATTTAACCAGCTTAGACACATGTCTATCTCGACATAACCTTTATAGTTTAGTGAAATACTGCATGTAGTTTCGACCTTCTCCTCAAACTTTTGACTCTTGCCCTGCTTTTTAGGGCTCGGGCCTCGGCGTCCACGAAGTGGAGGCGGAGCTTCCGAGATCCTAATGTTAAAGAAAAAAAAAGGATCTCTAGGGCTCTGGCCAGACACATTCCTTAAATTCCTTAGTGTTTTATGGCATCTGCCTAGTGATTCGTCTTCGCTGTGCTGTCTATTTAGTAGCCTTGACGTGATAGGCTATATTTACTTTTCGTCCCTCATTGATGTTAGTTTCATGGCATTTTCTGTGCGCGAACGAGCACGGAGAGTGATTAATCTTAATTAGGAGCTGTCAGAGTGCCCGTGTAATGCAATCCAGATGATGCGAGCGCGTTCACCATTGCATTGCATGTGCACGGCAGTCCATTCATTTTAATTAGGAGCTGTCAGGGTGCCGCGTTCACGGCGGAGATAATGGAAAGAAGTTTCCTGTAGCTTCAGGGGCAGGCACAGTATTTTTTAATATACCTCGCATACAAGCACCCTTGCCTTGCCAATCCGCGTGTCTTCTAAAATAAAAGTGCGCAGTCTTTCAAGATTTCTGAAAAGATATTTCTGTTGTTGCACAAACATTTGCCTCTTCTCTGCGAGGAGTGTGGTGAGCCTGGGCTCAGGAGTAAATATAATAGTTTTCAAAACCTGCCACACGCGACTGCAGCAGGCGCACGCTGCCACTACAGTGCATAGTACACAATATTCATCCCCTTCCACACGAGTTCCCCTCCACAGTCTGGGTCCATCACAATATAAAGTCCTTCCGTACACCAACAACAAAACAAGAGACCAGGAAGCCGCTCTCCTTGGTCACCCCAAGACCCCCCCCCCCGGGGCTCCGCCACAAGCCCCCCCCCCCCCCCCCCCCCCCCCCCCGGAGCCTTTTGTTTACATTACAACCAGGAAGCCGCTCTCCTTGGTGCCCTCCCCCCTACCGGGGCTCCGCCGCAAGCCCCCAGGGCCTTTTGTTTACATTACAACAGTACTAACGTTCACTGATGGGCCAGTCCTGCTAGCGCAAATGGTGGGAAAAACGACATTTTGATGTGTAATTAATTGTATGCGAAGAGACTGTTCCTTCCTCAGTAGAGTTTGCCTAAAGCCCAGCATGACAACCCGCTTTGCTCTGCTGATTTAAAATGCTCGTTTATTTGCTCGTAACTTCACTTTACAAGGACCACCGCTGAAGGCAACATGCTGTTCATTCATAATTTATTAACATTAAATAACTGTCTCTGTATTGTCACTACTTTTTGCGTCTACAGAGAGCCACTTAAATGTCTAAACATTTTCGAAGACTGTGTGGGGGACTAGTTATGTGTAGAGTGATCTAGGATTTGAGTATGCCTTTTATCTTAGCCAACAGAAATGCTTATTGCCTGCAGAGTCCAATCTTAACAGTTATTCCGGGAAAATGGTGCGGGATTGTTAAAATGCGGGCCTCATTTCACTACTTTACTTTACTGTGTCTCTACAATGCGTGATCATTTATTGATCATTGAAGGATCTAGCAATGAGAATGTGCCCTTCTGCTTCCATCTTATACAAAAAAAAGTACTGTTGTGCGCCTGCAGCTGAGAAACTAAATACAGGGACCTAATCCATACATTGTGCTCATTGCCCTAAAAAAAACTTTGTCGGCTTTTCAAGGGTAGTAAGCGCTATATACATGCAATTACAAAACATTTCGCCCCTAAAAGGAATGTACATGTTAATGCAGGAACTGCCACATTAACATTAACATTTCTATCGTATCTATTACCGTAATGCTATTTCTATATTCCAACCGCAATGCTATCTCCTTCTGTGCGTTGTTAGCAGCCCCCACACATTCACTCACTTCCATTCATTTCCACATACTTACACTTTGCACCAGTCTGCAGTAATTACACTTATCCCCCTTCTTTCTGCATGGTAATAACGATAATTACGAAATCATACCACTTTCAATTTCAGGCTCACATTCATCACCTAACCTACACTTTTCTTTAAAGTAAGGGCACTCTTGTAGTTCGCATCACAATGCCAAAGAAGTATGCTTGTGCAGCTGTCGTTGAAAAATGTAAACACAGGTACCTAATTCATACATTGTGTTCATTGGCAAAAAACATTTCTGTCGCCTTGTCAGGGGTAGCAAGCGCTTTTAGCAAAGCGTCAACAAATGCACAAAATTATCTCCATTAACACACACAATTAATGCACCCTCACCCACCATACTATCTGAAGATCTTTCACAACAAAAGAACATTTGTCACTACCTTTAGTCTGACCCAGTGCGACTAACTGCGACAGTGCCCAGGCGATTCCTCCGGCACGCCTTCAGAGTGGTCATCCTGCTACCAAGTCCTTCTTCCTGTTGTCCTCCGCAGCTCTTTAATATTAATCCCTTTCCAGACGACTTCCCCTCCAAGCAGAGTTTGCCTAAAGCACAGCATACACACAGCTCTGCCGTTCTCTCCGCCCGTCTGTCCCCCGCAATGCCCTCTCCCACCCGGCCCTTCCCCTCCTACTCCGTCACTATCCATTCTCTTACTTAACACCAGGTCAGCGGTCAAGCACCATCATGAGCTCTTTGTCTTGCTCGACTCTGAGAAGCCTGACTTATTGCTCTTGACCGAAACCTGGTTGTGTGACTCTTCCCTTCCCGTTCTCTTGGCTACCCTCCCCCCCTCCTATGTGGCCTTACGCGTTGACCGCCCGGCAGGCAGGGTTGGCGGTGGAGTGGCGATAATTGCTCGGTCGGAACTAAATTTTCAAATCGTCCCCTCTCCCACCATTCCTTCCACTGAATTCCTTACAGTTCGCTCCCTCGCCTTCTCCCCCCCCCATCACCTGTCTCCTAATGTACC
This sequence comes from Lissotriton vulgaris, assembly GCF_964263255.1. NCBI lineage: Eukaryota > Metazoa > Chordata > Amphibia > Caudata > Salamandridae > Lissotriton > Lissotriton vulgaris. The sequence goes on from NC_141694.1 coordinate 1,837,769,595, forward strand.
GTCCTCCCCAGTCTTCGCCTCTGTTCTTGCCGGCTTTTCAAGACCTACTGGCCAACATGGTGGTCAACTATGCTTCGGTCTTGGTACTAGGGGGATTTCAATTACTGGCCCTCGGACCCTTCTGAGTGTACAGCCTCGAAAGAATTCACTGAGTCTCTCACATCTTTAAATTTTATGCCACACATCTCTGTCCCCACTCACTCTCATGGTCACACTCTTGACCAGGTTTGGTCACTTAATCTTCCAGTCTCCCCGGTGACGGTTTCCCCCTGTCCTTTGTCCGATCATGCCCTTATTTCCTTCTCCATCTCTCTCAACCCGATATCCAAAGTCCCCCACGCCAAAAACACCTGGGCGCGGAATTGGAACAGAGTCGACTTTCCTTCCCTGACGTCTCACCTTCGGAATTCTACCCCGTCTCTCTCTGGTCTCTCGTCCGACTCCCAAGCCAACACTATTAACACCTGGTTGGCTAGAGGCTGTGACTCAGTGGCTCCCCTGCGTCGCATCTCTGTTCGGCGACCCAAGGAGTCTAATAGGTGGTTTAATGACCACCTAAAAGAACTAAAACTGTCCGCTCGACAGGCAGAAAGGCACTGGAGGAAAAATCACTGTCCCTCACTCAAAACCCTTTATCTGAAATCACTCGCCGACTACAAGATCGCAATCCTTGCCGCCAAAACCTCTTACTTCTCAACAAAAATAATGTCTGCTGAAAACAAACCTAGGGAGATCTTCGGCATAGTGCAGGATTTGGCCTACTCCGACAGGACTTCACCTCAAATCCCCCCATCCCAGCCTCTATGTAATCAACTAAATACTTACTTCCTTGACAAGATTGCTACCATTAAAGCCAACATCCCCCCCCCCTCGTCTGCCTATGTCGACCCTTCTCCTCCTACTATTCAAAACCATCTCACCTCCTTCCCCCCCCCCCCTCACTGAAGAGGTATTCCTGAACATACTCCCCAAAGTAAAGTCAGGTTCTCCGGCAGACATCTGTCCGGCGCGAATCCTCCAACTAATCTACTCCTCTTGTCCTGAACCCCCCATTACCTTTCTTAACAGCTCCTTAGCGCAGGGAGTAGTGACCCCTACGCTCAAATCCGCCACCATAGTGCCTATCCTAAAAAAGCCTGGCGCTGACCCATCCATCTCAGCCAACTACCGCCCCATCTCCCTGCTGCCCTACTTGGGCAAGGTGCTGGAACGCTATGTCACCGCGGTACTCAGCACCCATGTAGAGGCCAATGGGGGATTGGCTTCCCGCCAGGCTGGCTTTCGACCTAGGCACTCGACTGAATCAGTCGTGGTATCAGTCCTGGACAACCTCAGGAAGGGTATGGATCAAAACAAACACCAGGCGCTGGTACTACTCGATCTCTCTGCCGCATTTGACACGGTAGACCATACCATCTTACTGTCCCGTGTCAAGGCGGCTGGAATTGAGGAATCAGCCCTGGTGTGGCTTTCCTCCTTCCTGAGGGACCGCACTCAGGCGGTCCGGCTAGGAGATTTCACAACAATCCCACTCCCCGTCACGTGTGGTGTCCCCCAGGGTTCTTCCTTGTCCCCCCTACTATTTAATCTTTACATCTTCCCCCTCATTTTCGCTCTTCAACAGCTGGAGGTCACCGTGTTTAACTACGCGGATGACCTCCAGCTCATCTTTGACCTATCCTCCTCTCCCCTCTCTGTCTCCAGCTTCCAGCACACCATGACATTCATCAGGGACTGGATGAACCACAACCATCTCAAGTTGAATCCGGACAAAACCGAGTTGGTCCTTACCGGAGGTCCTTCCAGTCCCTGGAACTCTCTCTTCTGGCCCCCCACCTTTGGTCCTGCCCCCACTCCTTCTACCACGGTCAAAACACTGGGGGTTAAAATGAACAATCATCTCACCCTTCACTCTCAAATCAGCTCTGTAGTCTCCTCCTGCTTCCTCACCCTCCGAACTATCCGCACTGTCGCTCGTTTCTTCTCCCCCCAGGCACTTAAAATGATCATCTAGTGATATCACGGCTGGATTATGCCAACGCTCTCTACAACGGCATACCAGCATACAGTCTAAGGAGGCTACAGGTGGTCCAAAACCAAGCCGCCCGGCTGGTTTTTGGTCTCCCACGCTACCACCACTCCACACCCCTCCTCAGGGAGCTTCATTGGCTCCCGATCAAGGAACGTTCTCTGTTCAAAACCGCCTGCATGGTTTTCCAGGCTCGTCAAGGCACTGCACCCGCTTTAATTTCCTCACTAATACAAGAATATGTTCCCCCCAGAGAACTTCGTTCCTCCACCAAGTCCCTCCTCCAAATCCCACGTTTCAGACGCAAAAAGTGGGGTGGGTCCAACTTTTCCACCTTGGCCCCCACTTTCTGGAACTCCCTTCCAGACCACTTACGTGCGGCTACCCACTATGTATCCTTCCGTAAGGAACTAAAAACGTTTCTTTTTAAACAGGCATTCCCTGTGTAATCCTCCTTCCCTGGCTCTACTACCGGGTTCCACTTTTGTCTCTGTAGCCAATCCCCTCCACTAGCGCCAAGAAACCGTTCGGTGCACGCTGCGCTTTATAAATGTTTTAAATTAGAAATTAAATTAGAAATTATACAAATGGCTTTGCTCTGCTGATTGAAAATGCTCGCTTATTTGCTGCACTCACAACCTGCCACACGCGACTGCAGCAGGCGCACGCTGCCACTGAGCTATACGAGGAGAGCGGGAAATTAAAGGAGGCGCTTCAGGGTGTTCTGGCAAAACAGAGAATATTCGTGCAGTCTGCACTATTTTCAATATTAGCATTACTGCTTAAACTCGGTGCTTTCATTGTCAATGTCTTGTGTATTTGCGTCGGACTGTGGTGAGCCTGGACTCAGGAGTAAATATAATATTTTTCAAAAAGTGATGTAGAGGACACTGTGCGGTGCTTATGGCGCTTTACTGGCCGTTGTTGGTATTTCCACCAAAAGTATTCTCCTTTTATCCACATCAAAAGGATGAAATGCTGAGCCAGTCCTCTATCCACATCAAAAGGATGAAATGCTGAGCTAGTTCCCGCTTTCATTCAAAACGGCGAAGTGAAGCTATCAAGCTGCACTCACAACCTGCCACACGCGACTGCAGCAGGCGCACGCTGCCACTGAGCTATACGAGGAGAGCGGGAAATTAAAGGAGGCGCTTCAGGGTGTTCTGGCAAAACAGAGAATATTCGTGCAGTCTGCACTATTTTCAATATTAGCATTACTGCTTAAACTCGGTGCTTTCATTGTCAATGTCTTGTGTATTTGCGTCGGAGTGTGGTGAGCCTGGACTCAGGAGTAAATATATTATTTTTCAAAAAGTGATGTAGAGGACACTGTGCGGTGCTTATGGCGCTTTACTGGCCGCTGTTGGTATTTCCACCAAAAGTATTCTCCTTTTATCCACATCAAAAGGATGAAATGCTGAGGCAGTCCCCTATCCACATCAAAAGGATGAAATGCTGAGCTAGTCCCCGCTTTCATTCAAACCGGCGAAGTGAAGCTATCAAGCTGCACTCACAACCTGCCACACGCGACTGCAGCAGGCGCACGCTGCCACTACAGTGCATAGTACACAATATTCATCCCCTTCCACACGAGTTCCCCTCCACAATCTGGGTCCATCACAATATAAAGTCCTTCCGTACACCGACAACAAAACAAGAGACCAGGAAGCCACTCTCCTTGGTCCCACTCCCCCAATCCTCCCCCGCCCCCCCGGGCTCCGCCACAAGCCCCCCCCCCTCCTCCCCGGAGCCTTTTGTTTACATTACAACCAGGAAGCCGCTCTCCTTGGTGCCCCCCCCCCCCCCTACCGGGGCTCCGCCACAAGCCCCCAGGGCCTTTTGTTTACATTACAACATTACTAGCGTTCACTGCACTCTCAATCTGCACTCTGCACTACCAATCTCCACTCTGCACTACCAATCTCCACTCTGCACTACCACTCTGCACTCTGCACTACCACTCTGCACTCTGCACTACCACTCTGCACTACCACTCTGCACTACCACTCTGCACTACCACTCTGCACTACCACTCTGCACTACCATTCTGCACTACCACTCGCACTCTCACTCTGCACTACCACTCTGCACTCTGCATTACCACTCTGCACTACCACTCTGCACTCTACACTACCACTCTGCACTACCACTCTGCACTACCACTCGCACTACCACTCTGCACTACCACTCGCACTACCACTCTGCACTACCACTCTGCACTACCACTCTGCACTCTACACTACAACTCTGCACTACCACTCGCACTACCACTCTGCACTACCACTCTGCACTACCACTCTACACTACCACTCTACACTACCACTCTACACTACCACTCTGCACTACCACTCTGCACTACCACTCTGCACTCTACACTACCACTCTGCACTACCACTCTGCACTACCACTCTGCACTCTGCACTACCACTCTGCACTCTGCACTACCACTCTGCACTCTGCACTACCACTCGCACTACCACTCTGCACTACCACTCTGCACTCTGCACTCTCAATCTGCACTGTGCACTCTCAATCTGCACTGTGCACTCTCAATCGGCACCACTCTGCACTCTGCACTACCACTCTGCACTACCACTCTGCACTCTACACTACCACTCTGCACTCTACACTACCACTATGCACTCTGCACTACCACTCTGCACTACCACTCTGCACTACCACTCTGCACTACCACTCTGCACTCTGCACTACCACTCTGCACTACCACTCTGCACTCTGCACTACCACTCTGCACTCTCAATCTGCACTGTGCACTCTCAATCTGCACTGTGCACTCTCAATCAGCACCACTCTGCACTACCGCTCTGCACTACCGCTCTGCACTCTGGCTATACACTACCGCTCTGCACTCTGGCTATACACTACCGCTCTGCACTCTCAATCTGCACTCTCAATCTGCACTCTGCACTCTCAATTTGCACTCTGCACTACCGCTCTGCACTACCGCTCTGCACTCTGCACTCTCGCTCTACACTACCGCTCTGCAGTACCACTCTGCGCTCAGCACTACCACTCTGTGCTCAGCACTACCACTCTGCACTACCACTCTGCACTACCACTCTGCACTACCACTCTGCACTACCACTCTGCACTACCATTCTGCACTACCACTCTGCACTACCCCTCTGCACTACCACTCTGCACTCTACACTACCACTCTGCACTCTACACTACCACTCTGCACTCTACACTACCACTCTGCACTCTACACTACCACTCTGCACTACCACTCTGCACTACCACTCTGCACTACCACTCTGCACTACCACTCTGCACTCTACACTCTCAATCTGCACTGTGCACTCTCAATCTGCACTGTGCACTCTCAATCTGCACTGTGCACTCTCAATCGGCACTCTGCACTCTCAATCTGCACTCTGCACTACCACTGGCACTCTCAATCTGCACTCTGCACTCTCGCTCTGCACTACCACTCTGCACTCTCGCTCTGCACTACCGCTCTGCACTACCACTCTGCGCTCTGCACTACCACTCTGCGCTCTGCACTACCACTCTGCGCTCTGCACTACCACTCTGCGCTCTGCACTACCACTCTGCGCTCTGCACTACCACTCTGCACTCTGCACTCTCAATCTGCACTGTGCACTCTCAATCTGCACTGTGCACTCTCAATCTGCACTCTGCACTCTCAATTTGCACTCTGCACTACCGCTCTGCACTCTGCACTCTCGCTCTACACTACCGCTCTGCACTACCACTCTGCACTCTCAATCTGCACTCTGCACTCTCTGCACTACCACTCTGCACTACCAAACTGCACTCTGCACTACCAAACTGCACTCTCACTCTGAACTACCACTCTGCACTACCACTTTGCACTACCACTCTGCACTACCACTCTGCACTACCACTCTGCACTACCAAACTGCACTACCAATCTGCACTCTGCACTCTCAATCTGCACTCTCAATCTGCACTCTGCACTCTCAATTTGCACTCTGCACTACCACTCGCACTCTCAATTTGCACTCTGCACTACCGTTCTGCGCTCTGCACTACCACTCTGCGCTCTGCACTACCACTCTGCGCTCTGCACTACCACTCTGCGCTCTGCACTACCACTCTGCGCTCTGCACAACCACTCTGCGCTCTGCACAACCACTCTACGCTCTGCACAACCACTCTGCGCTCTGCACAACCACTCTGCGCTCTGCACTACCACTCTGCGCTCTGCACAACCACTCTGCGCTACCACTCTGCGCTACCACTCTGCGCTACCACTCTGCGCTACCACTCTGCGCTACCACTCTGCGCTACCACTCTGCGCTACCACTCTGCACTACCACTCTGCACTACCACTCTGCACTACCACTCTGCACTACCACTCTGCACTCTCAATCTGCACTCTCAATCTGCACTCTCAATCTGCACTCTGCACTCTCAATTTGCACTCTGCACTACCGCTCTGCACTACCACTCTGCACTCTCGCTCTGCACTACCGCTCTGCACTACCGCTCTGCACTACCACTCTGCACTCTCAATCTGCACTCTCAATCTGCACTCTCTGCACTACCACTCTGCACTACCACTCTGCACTACCACTCTGCACTACCACTCTGCACTACCACTCTGCACTACCACTCTGCACTACCACTCTGCACTACCAAACTGCACTCTGCACTACCAAACTGCACTCTGCACTACCAAACTGCACTCTGCACTCTCACTCTGCACTCTCACTCTGCACTCTGCACTACCACTCCGCACTACCACTCTGCACTACCACTCTGCACTACCACTCTGCACTCTCAAACTGCACTCTCAATCTGCACTCTCAATCTGCACTCTCAATCTGCACTCTCAAACTGCACTCTCAATCTGCACTCTCAATTTGCACTCTGCACTACCGCTCTGCACTCTGCACTACCGCTCTGCACTACCGCTCTGCACTACCACTCTGCACTACCACTCTGCACTCTCAATCTGCACTCTCAAACTGCACTCTCAATCTGCACTCTGCACTCTCAATTTGCACTCTGCACTACCGCTCTGCACTACCACTCTGCAATCTGCACTCTCGCTCTACACTACCGCTCTGCACTACCACTCTCAATCTGCACTCTCTGCACTACCACTCTGCACTACCACTCTGCACTACCTCTGCACTACCACTCTGCACTACCACTCTGCACTACCAAACTGCACTCTGCACTACCAAACCACTCTGCACTCTCACTCTGCACTCTCACTCTGCACTCTGCACTACCACTCTGCACTACCACTCTGCACTACCACTCTGCACTACCACTCTGCACTCTCAATCTGCACTCTCAATCTGCACTCTCAATTTGCACTCTGCACTACCGCTCTGCACTACCACTCTGCACTCTACACTACCGCTCTGCACTACCACTCTGCACTCTCAATCTGCACTCTCAATCTGCACTCTGCACTCTCTGCACTACCACTCTGCACTACCACTCTGCACTACCACTCTGCACTACCACTCTGCACTACCACTCTGCACTACCACTCTGCACTACCACTCTGCACTACCAAACTGCACTCTGCACTCTGCACTCTGCACTCTGCACTCTGCACTCTGCACTCTGCACTCTCACTCTGCACTCTGCACTCTCACTCTGCACTCTCACTCTGCACTCTGCACTACCACTCTGCACTACCACTCTGCACTCTCAATCTGCACTCTCAAACTGCACTCTCAATCTGCACTCTCAATTTGCACTCTGCACTACCGCTCTGCACTCTGCACTCTCGCTCTACACTACCGCTCTGCACTACCACTCTGCACTCTCAATCTGCACTCTGCACTCTCTGCACTACCACTCTGCACTACCAATCTGCACTCTGCACTACCAAACTGCACTCTGCACTACCACTCTGCACTACCACTCTGCACTACCACTCTGCACTACCACTCTGCACTACCACTCTGCACTACCACTCTGCACTCTGCACTACCACTCTGCACTACCACTCTGCACTACCACTCTGCACTACCACTCTGCACTACCACTCTGCACTACCACTCACACTCTCACTCTGCACTACCACTCTGCACTACCACTCTGCACTACCACTCTGCACTCTGCACTACCACTCGCACTCTCACTCTGCACTACCACTCTGCACTACCACTCTGCACTCTGCACTACCACTCTGCACGGACTGCTAGAGAGTGCAGAGTGAGTGAGGGCAGAGTAGTGAGTGGAGAGTAGTGAGTGGAGAGTAGTGAGTGGAGAGTAGTGAGTGCAGAGCTCACAAGGAGACCACAGGCAGCAGAGGTGCAAGCTTCTCACACTCACAAGAAGGACATCACAGGCAGTAACGGTGCAATATTCTCACACTCACAAGGAGATCACTGGCAGTACACACCACATGAACACACTCCATAACACATAGCAACAATACATTGGCATTTACAATGCCATTAGCTCAAACTCAAATAAATCCGAGCCCGATTGCATTTCTAATGCTTGTTAAGTTGACCACGGTTAATACACGTTGTTCTGCCCACTAAATGATTAACAATTAAGTCATTTAAATTAATATAGCAACAGCCTAGTTTCTATAGGAAGTAACCACTGTGAAAATGTCTTTACCTTACAAATATATCTACCTCTATAACTTTAAAGTGGTGAGTACACCATTTTTAGGAGCCAATATATACTCCTATCACCTGATCCTGACGAAAGCCCCTAGAGATGCCAGGGGGCTGAAACATGTTGATCGCTTACACAAGTGCGACAGGCTAGTAGCTAGGCCTAACAACGCACTCCTTTGCTTTTAACTTCCTATGCCAGTCATCCACAGAATAAAGACACTTGAGGCTGGACATAAGGAATTTTATATCACACCCACTTATTCACTAGCACACCCTCTTTTTATTTCTGGCCACTACTGTCATTCCAGTTGGTCTTCCTCCAGGTGGAGGTCAGCATAACATAAAAAAAGGAAAAGTCCCAATGATAATGCTGTTGCGACACTAAAATGGCGGAGAACCAAGCTATACCGCCTGACGTTTGACGCCTGTGTTTGCATATGAGGGTTTTTTACTAATATGACCCCGCCCATTTTACCATAGACCAAGGGAACACAGGACAAGTGGTTCATTCCCCCCTACCTGATTTTTTACTATTATATGCATCAGACAGGCATAGGTTTGGGAACAGTGTGGCTCGCTAAACTCCAGAGATGACTGCAATTTTATTTATTTTATTTATTTCTTTATTTTAAAGGTTTTATATAGCGCTGGCTAGACCCGGAGGTATCAGAGCGCATTTATGGATTGGTTATAGTAGCATGTTTATGCGGATTGTGGGGATGCTTAGAAAAAAATATGTATCAAAGTTTCAAGCAGCTGCAAGGAGATATCTTTTTAGAATTGTGCTTATTGTTTGCCGGACTTTCAAGTTTCGCTGGCTGGATAACTTTGGCGGGAATGCTATCCTTCTAAACTGGGGGCGTCCCACAGCCCCTATTTCTGTTTTGCACTTTTGCATAATTTGCACGTCACTCAGTGCTTTTGAGTGTTCGTTTCCCTTGAGTGAAAATACCGGATTGTGTCACTCACAATTTTTCATGATAACCCGGAAGTGCAGATTCAGCAAACAAGCAGGTTGTGTTTAAAAGTCATGCTTTTCTTACGCTAAGTCGTGCAGGGCTGCCCTGCAGGAACCACCTTCAAATTCCACCTAATGCCTACTAGAGTAGACAGCTGCAGGTGGACAACTAGAGCCAAATTTTTTGGGGGGGGGCTGCCTCGACCCTGTGCCTCATGGGAACAGTCCAGCCCGAACTACCAAGCCATGTCTTTCCTAGACCGGAATCAAGCATCCAAGGACCGGTTTCTGGCTATCAGCCTTCTTCAGCCTGGATAGATTGACTCCAGAGATGTGGAGAGCCTGGGACTCACGTCTGAGCATACCCAGCCCACTCGGGGTGAAAATGGCAAAAAACACAGTTGATGGACAGAATGCAGAACAATGTCTTACATTCACCACAGTACAAAGATCTGGGCCTAAATCCATCATTTTTTTGCACTCCACACCACCCTAGGTCAGGCAGTTCGGGCTGGACTGTTCCCATGAGGCACAGGATCAGACTGATTTGCATATAGCCATGTCTGAACAGGGGTGGTAGAGTGGGCTAAAGAACGTTGATGGATTAAACCCAGATCTTTTGACTGGGTGTGAGTGTTTGATTGATTCAGATGCTCCGTCCATCACCACCCCCTTTTGTACCGCTTTTGGCCGCCATGTGGCAGGGTATGCTCAGACGTGAGTCCCTTGCTCACTCTGCCACTGGCTTCAAGCAAGCCGGGCTGAAGACGGCTGGAATGCCGGAAACCGGTCCTCGGAATCTTGTTTCCGGTCCAGGGAAGACATGGCTTGGCAGTTCGGGCTGGACTGTTCCCATGAGGCACAGGATCCGACTGATTTGCATATAGCCATGTCTGAACTGGGTTGGTAGAGTGGGCTAAAGAACGGTGATGGATTAAACCCAGATCTTTTGACTGGGTGTGAGTGTTTGATTGATTCAGATGCTCCGTCCATCACCACCCCCTTTTGTACCGCTTTTGGCCGCCATAAGTGTGGCAGGGTATGCTCAGACGTGAGCCCCTTGCTCACTCTGCCACTGGATTCAAGCAAGCCGGGCTGAAGACGGCTGGAATGCCGGAAACCGGTCCTCGGAAGCTTGTTTCCGGTCCAGGGAAGACATGGCTTGGCAGTTCGGGCTGGACTGTTCCCATGAGGCACAGGATCAGACTGATTTGCATATAGCCATGTCTGAACTGAGGTGGTAGAGTGGGCTAAAGAACGGTGATGGATTAAACCCAGATCTTTTGACTGGGTGTGAGTGTTTGATTGATTCAGATGCTCCGTCCATCACCACCCCCTTTTGTACCGCTTTTGGCCGCCATAAGTGTGGCAGGGTATGCTCAGACGTGAGTCCCTTGCTCACTCTGCCACTGGGTTCAAGCAAGCCGGGCTGAAGACGGCCGGAATGCTGGAAACCGGTCCTCGGAAGCTTGTTTCCGGTCCAGGGAAGACATGGCTTGGCAGTTCGGGCTGGACTGTTCCCATGAGGCACAGGATCCGACTGATTTGCATATAGCCATGTCTGAACTGGGGTGGTAGAGTGGGCTAAAGAACGGTGATGGATTAAACCCAGATCTTTTGACTGGGTGTGAGTGTTTGATTGATTCAGATGCTCCGTCTATCACCACCCCCTTTTGTACCGCTTTTGGCCGCCATAAGTGTGGCAGGGTATGCTCAGACGTGAGTCCCTTGCTCACTCTGCCACTGGATTCAAGCAAGCCGGGCTGAAGACGGCCGGAATGCTGCAAACCGGTCCTCGGAAGCTTGTTTCCGGTCCAGGGAAGACATGGCTTGGCAGTTCGGGCTGGACTGTTCCCATGAGGCACAGGATCAGACTGATTTGCATATAGCCATGTCTGAACTGGGGTGGTAGAGTGGGCTAAAGAACGGTGGTGGATTAAACCCAGATCTTTTGACTGGGTGTGAGTGTTTGATTGATTCAGATGCTCCGTCCATCACCACCCCCTTTTGTACCGCTATTTCAGTGCAAAGGGCAGTTAATTAGTCTGTGCCAGCCTGGGTTAAATATCTTTAAAAAATGAATGTCCACTCTTTTAAATAGCGTCCTATCTTCTTTTTTTCTGTCGTTCTTTTCACTCTCATGTATTTCCAAGTTTTCAGGGTAGAGAGCACTGCACAAGAGAGAAGGAAGAGGGGTACTGAGGGCAGCGAGCAATGTGCACAGAAGAGATGGAAGAGGGGTACTAAGGGAAGAGAGCCCTGTGCACAGGAGGGATGGAAGAGGGGCACTGAGGGAAGAGAGCCCTGTGCACAGGAGAGATGGAAGAGGGGTACTGAGGGAAGAGATCCTTGTGCACAGGAGAGATGGAAGAGGGGTACTGAGGGAAGAGAGCCCTGTGCACTTGAGAGATGGAAGAGGGGTACTGAGGGAAGAGATTATTGTGCACAGGAGGGATGGGAGAGGGGTACTGAGGGAAGAGAGCCCTGTGTACAGGAGATATGAAAGAGGGGTTCTGAGGGCAGACGATCAGAGTGGTGTTCTTATCCTTATATCAGTTGCTGCGCTTAAGCAGGATCTCTCTCACTTAATTTATTTATGTATTTAATTGAATTTTTGTGTGCTGACTTTTAGCTAGTGGCCACTTTGTAATGCTGTTTTGGATATTGAGTCTAGGTGTATTTCATGTGTAACCAAAACCCCTACATACGTACAGGATGAGCAAAATCTGACTGGCTCAGGTCACTTCTTTTTTACTCCGTTCACAGAGCTCGTCTGCGGCACTTTAACATTTTTCAGGGACTTTTTCTTTGTACGGGATGGGAGGCATTCTGTGAGTTTTGTAGAGGGCTAGAAAAGCCTCATTGAAGAGGCAGGTTTTCATTTTTTCTTTTGGCACGGCCAGGTGGGAAGGATCCTGAGTTCTGGGCAGAAAGCATTCCAGGGCTGTTCTTCACACCTTCTGGTTTGCTTGAAAATGCACCATTTGCCCACTCTTTTTAAAAAAAAAATCCCCCTAACCTCCCGTAGGTGGTTTAGGCTTGCTTGCTTGCTCGCCGCAGTGAAGTACGACAATTGTTTTATGCCTCACCACTTTCAAATTTCACCAGCCGCCACTGGGAGCTCTTCAGCATTGTCAGAAAGTTCTGCCCGTCAGCCACGAGAACATGATCCACCCTTCCCTGGAACTCTGCGACACAGTGGCAAACTACTTCCACAGCAAGATATTCATCATCTATAGCTATTTCGAACCCCAACCCACTGACCTCTACAGCCTCCTCGCCCCTATGGACACCACCTTTAAGCTCTTACTTAACGCATAGAACCTCCTCACCACATAGAACGCCACAGCCATCATGAGCATCAGCCACTCCAGAGCACCCACCGACCCTTGCCCCTACCACTTCTTCACCCTTTGCAGCAAAAAATCAGCATAGAACTCACCGCCATCCTCAACACTTCCATCACCACAGCCACTTTCCACAACAGATGGAAACACACAGAGGTCAGGCCTTTCCTGAAGAAACCCTCTGCCGACTCCAGCAAGCTCAATAATTGCTGTCCCATCTCGCTGCTCCTTTTACCTCCAAAGTCCACGAGGAATTAGAGCACAAAGAAAAATGAATATAGTGGCAGGAAATTAATCTGCCCCTCTTTCCAGGCTCAGTAAGCGGAATAGTCCCTGTAAGTGAATATACGGTCTGAATAAGAGGCAAAGAAATATCTTTTATTGCAACGGTATAATAGCTCATTCTTAATAATGGTGAGTTAAGTATATCTTTTAGCAATCGGCAGAGTGATGATGCGTGGGCTCTAGGAAGAGGTGAAACAACAACAAAGCCCTGTTAACAAGAAAATGGTTTTGTAAAGACCTGTGAAGTACTTGGGGGCGGTTGCGATAAGATGGATGATAGGCCATACACAACAGCTCAAAAACTGTCTCTGTATGTGCCTGGGAAGCTGTCTCGGCCAGGGCTGACACACGATGGGTGGAGGGGAGGGGGGAGAGGGGCAGAGATGAAAAATTACCCACGGATGGTAATAATAACTAGGGGAACCTCGGACTGCGTAAGCCTGCAGCCCGGCCCCCTCTTATCTTTAAATCAATATCTGAAAAGTGGGGCTGCGTATGGAAAAAAGGGCTGTGAACAAATTGTATGTTCATGCATACTTAAAACACTTTGCCCATTAAAAATCTCTCTTGACAATCATTTTCAGTTTTCAACAGGCAATTACTGTAGCCCTCGGACGGGCCCAATAGGAGCCCAGGCTCTGGGGCTGCTTTCTGAGGCAGATAGAATGAAAAGTACGGGCATTGTAATTTATAGCCAAGGCAAAGCACCTTTCTCCCTGCCCTGCAGTATTAAACCATTGCACCGAGCTGCTGAAATATCACAAGCATCGCTTTTCAGCCCATTTCGGTTTTGTTCTTTTTAATATATATTTTTTGCAAACATAGTTTTGACAATGCCTTTCCTTCCTGGTGTTTTTGAGCTACATGTTCATTTGGCAGCAACAATCCTCTCTGAGCCCTGATTCCTTTCATGTTTGTACAAGCTTAGCAAAAAGACTTTCCCCTTCAGCACAAAAGAAACATCTGCTCCCACCCAGCGCGGCGCCGAGAGGCTACAGAATGCGTGGTCAAACTTCCATTTCCAAAACTTGCTCCCAGGTCGCAAGGGGGCCATTTCCTAAAGCGAAGATGACATGGTTTTTATTAAACCATGAAAGCAGCACACTCGGACAACAGGAGCTCTTGCCGATTTTCAATACTAACAAGGCCTTTTTTTTTTATTTCGAGTCTCTAATGGTGATGGCAGCCTAAATCTCCATTACATTACCAGGAGATATTTAAGAACGGTGCGCCGATGTTTGTAAAAGTGAAAGCGAAATAAAGATGTAAAACATTTTTGTGACAAACGCTGGGCCTCTGCTTCTAAAAGCTAACAACATACAATAAACGCCATGAAGTGTAAAAATTTACATATCAGAAAAAGCAGCGTGGCTGCTATTGTCCCGGAAAGTGTGTGGTTAAAATAGTACTGATGAAACATATACATCGAAACATGTTACGCTGCGAGTGTAAAATCCATCCCCTATGGGCGAGGCATAAAGGAGATAGGGAGGGAACAAACAAGCCTCACTTGCAATGAAAAGCGAGCGTTCAGCATAAATTGAGACGTGCGCCAATCAAAAGCATGGGTGGGACTTCCACCCCACTTCCAAAATCAACCCTACAACAATAGATCTTGCAGAGCGTGCAGCGCATGCGCTACAACGCTAGGCGAGATCTATAAAAGATATTTGTAGAATGTGTCTTACAGAGCAGGTAAAAACAAAGTCTCAGCGATGATAAAGATTGGGATATAATTTCAAGTATTTGTAATTATATCCCAACAAAGGGCAGATTAATGTCCTGCTACAATTTTCTTGGTGTTGTACTTGCCGCTTATCAAGCAAGGTTGACACAATCTCAGTTTCAATATTGAAATTTTGGGTATATGACATGCCTTTCCTCAGTGTTGTATTATTCATTAACACAGTGGTTATAGCATCCCATGATTACACTGGATATTGTGGTATTATGATACTTTGGACTTCGACAAACTACCTTATTCAGGATTTATCTTCCTCCTTTGCTGAGTTATACAGATAGGAGGTAAGCCTCTGACCTACAGTGTATACAGTCTGTAAACTCATGGCCCATGTGCCCCTTCCCTAAAATATCTCTCTTCCTGTTGCAACTCATTTGATTTATACAGGTCTGATCGTCGAACCTTTCAACAGACCAGGTGTTATTTTATTACATATAGCAGCCACAATACAAGGGTGGTTTAGGACAGAGACATATCTGTCTTATTGATGCAATTCTGGGCTTTAAGGAAAAAGATTAGCATAATCCACGTTGTCACATGCCTGACACTTGTGTCAGTACCTTTGCTCACGTGCATGAGCTCTGAACAGTGCACATGTAACCACCCTGCACTAGACTTTGTGTGAGACTTAGTACTGGTTTGTCTTCTTAACAGTTACTTCAACTTCGGGATTTGTTTTGATAGAAGTTTCCACGCTGTTAACGATAATCGATATGCAACCCTTGGTGTTTTAATGAGCATGCATTGTAATCAATCATATGTATATTGTGTTAAAATATCATGAAACAAATGGTGATATGTGTATTACTTTCAGCCCTGATGAAGTCGTTGGGATATTTCCCAATACACAACGAAACACGTGTTGGCTGAAAAAAGATGATCTGGAAGTGAAAAATAAATAGACACTGAAACAAAGAAAATAAATCTGCTATGTTCATCAATAATATGGCTTGTTTCACAATACAATTGTTATTGAATTGAATGGCATGTGCTTAAAAAAATATATAAGATTTGTTGATCGATCTTAGGGTTGTATCAGGGGAGCAGGGTGTTTCTCCTCCACCATTGAATGCACTGCAGGCGAAAACCCTGTTCTATGAATATGCATGTTAACAGTGTATGAGCGCTCAACACCTCATAAAATGCCTAGTTCTGTTATGTTATACACTATTGACATGCCTTACACCGCTCTTCATGTCATGCAGTTGTTGGAATTGAAACTAACAGTGGACGGCCTTGAAAAGGAACGAGACTTCTACTTCAGTAAACTGAGAGACATTGAGCTTATCTGCCAGGAACACGAGAGCGAGAATGCAGGCGTCCTTTCGAAAATCATTGATATACTCTACGCCACAGAGGTCAGTGCTGCGCAGTCTTAGACCCACCGTCCACCGTCTCATTGCAATGTGACCCCACACTTTTACATCAATGACATAAAGTGAAGAATAGGAGAGAGTCTGTGTGTTGGGTCTATAACATGTATACTAGCTGGATTGGGTTCATGCTTCTCATTGATGTTCTCGTTTCTCTTTTTAAGTCTCTTCCTAGATCTTGAAAACCCAATTTAAATGTGCAAAACATGTTGCTTCCTATATGTAATGTATTGATCAGTGGTTTTATCTCAAAATGTGACTCTAAAGTTGTAATAGTGGGCTATATTTGAGATATCTGAAAGAAACAGGTTAGTATTAGATTCCTTACCTTAGAATATCCCCAGGCGTCAGTCTGGATCCTGAAACTTTTGCGTAGCAGTACCCCTGCGCGTCGGTAGGCGTCGTCTGCAGGCGTCCCCTGCGGCTCCGCGTCCGTCGTCGGCATCGTGCGCCGTGATGACGTCGCTGGAGTATATAGACGCCGCCTCCGCGCGCTGACGTCAGTTCTTTTTTCCGCGCCAGTTAGCGCAGATCCGAGAAGTGCAGTACTCCGGTCTTTTGACCAAGTTTTTTGATCTTTGATCTTTTTTGACTCTTCTTACGGTGCCGGTAGGATGCCCGGTTTTAAGAACTGTGACGACTGTGACCGTACGATGTCGGTCACGGACCATCACTGACTCTGCCTCCGGTGCCTGGGCCCCGACCACGACGTGGACGCCTGCGTTGATTGCCGGGCCTTGACGAATAAAGCTAGACGGGAGCGGTCCCGCACGCTGCTCGAGCTCCGGGTGTCGGCCCCGCGTCGAGAGCGGTCCCGGTCCGGCCGGAGGTCAAGGGAGCGATCGAGGGAGCGGTCGCGGAGTCGTCACGAGCGCTCCGGGAGTCGTCACCATTCCTCTGGTTCCTCAGGTAGGAAGCACAAGAAGTCGGGGCGTCGTCATCGGACCCCCACTCCCCCCGACGTTTGCGCGATGCGGCCGGGGGTTCGGGTGCCCGCGGCTCCGCGTGAGTCGCCGGCGCGGCCTGCTCCATACCCTGCGGTCCCTGGGCAAGGCGCGTCACCCGAGGAGATAAAGGCGTTCCTCATGGCCATGAGGGCTCTGTCTCCTCCGACGGGTTCCGCGGCGCCTTCGGGCCCTGTGGTCCCGTCCGGGGGCCCTAGCGGTTCGGGTGCTCCTGCCTCGACGCCGTCGGGTGCTCCAGCCCCGGCGCCGCCGACGGCTCCGGCCCCGGCGCCGCAGGGGCCCTCAGGGTCGACGCCGGCTGGTCAACCGGCCTCTCCGGCGCCGATTCCATCGGGGCAACCCCTGGCGGCGCCCCCGTGCAGCGCCGGTTCTCCGGCGCCGGCTCCGGGCGGCGCCGCCCCCATTCCCTCTCCGACTCCGGACGCGGAGTCGAACCGGCGTCGTCCGACGCAGAGTCCGACGCCGATGGGGCCTGTGAACCCAGAGGAGCCGGTCTACATTGTTGATTCAGAATATGGTGAAGATGTAGATTACGGAGAGGAGTGGGAGGGGTCTGAGGACCCTCTGACCCGCGAGTGTCAGTACGACGTGGACTGGACGGGTGACTTGGGTGATGCCAGTGGTCTGGATGACTCCCCCAACCCTGGCTTTGTCTCGCCTCCTACCGTGGCTTCGGAGGAGGGGGCAGCTTATTCAGTGGTGTTGATGAGGGCTGCCAGGCCCTAAACCTTGTGCTCCCCGTCGCGGCCGTGAGGACTAACATCCTCACTGAGGTCCTCAAACCGCAGTCATGCCCACAGGAGCCACTGCTGTCGTTCAATGAGGCCTTAACTGACGTTCTTTTGGGCACGTGGTCCAGGCCCGCTTCAGGTTCGCCTGTTGATAGGAACGTGGCCAGACGCCACCGTCCGTGTTCGGACGACCCCAAGTTTCTGTCCACCCATCCCACCCCTGAGAGTCTGGTGATACAGGCCTCACTTCCCAAACCGCATTTCCGTCGGCCCCGCCCGACAGGGAATCAAAGAGGTACGACCAGTATGGCAAAAAGGTCTTCTCATCCCTGAGTCTGGGACTGCGGTCTTGCAACACCGCGTGCCTCTTGGGCCGCTACACCCACTCTCTGTGGGATACGGTCGCGGACCTGCTGCCTGAATGCTCGCCGGAGGTACGGGCTAAGCTCAGCAAGGCTATGATTGAAGGCCGAGACGCAGCAAGATACTCCATCAGGTGTGGTCTTGATACGACCGACTCGCTGGGCAGAGCGATGTCCACGACGGTGGCGATTAGTCGCCACGCCTGGCTGAGATCCGCCAACTTCTCGCCAGATGTCCAGAGTGCATTAATGGACATGCCGTTTGATGGCAGTCGCCTGTTTGGCGACAAAGCGGACCACGCGCTGGAGCGCTTCAAGGACTCCAGGGTCACGGCCAAGTCCTTGGGTCTCTCGACCCAGCGCCAGCAAACGGGTTCGTTTCGCTCCTTTCGTGGCCAAGGAAGGGGCAGTCCCACACGTGCTGCCAGCCACGCGCCGCAACAGACTTAACGCGGTGGCGGCCGTGGAAACCGCCGTGGTGGCGGTCGGGGACAGCGGCGAGGTCAGACCACACCTCCCCCGCAGCATCTACCTCTAAATCCTCCTAGTCCGTGCTTTCAGGCCCATGTGACGCCGGTGGGGGCAGGGCTCGCCATCACTTCTCCCACTGGCGCACAATAACATCTGACAGGTGGGTGCTGCAGCTCGTCTGAAGGGGCTACTCCCTCCCCTTCGAGACCACTCCTCCAGCCATGCCACCGCAGAACCACCGTGTGTCGGGGGACCACTTGGCACTTCTGAGGGAGGAAGTTACGGCCCTCTTGGCCAAGGGGGCCATCAAGCGCGTTCCTGGGCCAGAAGTAGGACGTGGTTGCTATTCCCACTACTTTCTGGTACCCAAGAAGGACAAAGGGGGCCTACGTCCTATCTTGGCCCTAAGGAACGTCAACGGCTTCCTCCGGAAGGAGAAGTTCAAGATGTTGACTTTAGCTCAGGTCTTGGCTGCTCTAGACCCGCAAGACTGGATGGTAGCGTTGGACTTGCAGGATGCGTATTTTCACATCCCCGTCCTGCCGGCCCACCGGCGTTACCTGCGGTTCACGGTAGGCCACGAGCACTTTCAGTTTATCGTGCTCCCCTTCGGCCTTACCAGCGCCCCACGGGTGTTCACCAAGGTGATGGCGGTGGTCGCAGCCCATCTGCGCAGATTGGGGGTTTCAGTCTTCCCCTATCTAGACGACTGGTTGTTGAAGGCGGGCTCGCCCCAGACAGTCGTCCACCACCTTCAGATGACGGCAGACCTCCTGCACGAGCTGGGGTTCTCCATCAATGTGCCGAAATCACACCTGTGTCCCTCTCAAAAGCTCCTTTTCATCGGAGCGGTTCTCGACTCGGCACAGTTTCGGGTCCATCCTCCGGAACGGCAAGTCCAGGATATACGGGCTTTGATTCCCATCTTTCAGCCGTTATCCCGGGTTTCGGTCAGGTTGACGCTGCGGCTGCTGGGGCTGATGGCTTCCTGCATCCTTCTGGTGCATCACGCCCGGTGGCGGATGCGGGCTCTGCAGTGGGACCTGAAGTTTCAGTGGGCCCAGCATCAGGGCAACTTGTCCGACCATATCTTGATCTCGGAGGACACTGCGAGACAACTGCAGTTGTGGCTTACGGACCGCGATTGGGTCAGAGGCAGATCCCTCTCCCTTCCCCAACCGGAGCACGTTGTTGTGACGGACGCGTCCCTCCAGGGCTGGGGAGGCCACTTGGGAGAGGCAGAGATCAGAGGTATCTGGTCTCCGGCGGAGTCCCGGCTCCATATAAACCTGTTGGAGCTCCGGGCGATTCGTTTGGCACTGAAAGCATTCCTCCCCTTTGTCAACGGGAGTGTAGTGCAGGTGTTCACGGACAACACCACCGCCATGTGGTACTGCAACAAGCAGGGCGGAGTGGGGTCGTGGACCCTTTGCCAGGAGGCTCTGCGCCTCTGGCAATGGCTGGAACGTCACGGCGTGACTCTGACGGTTCAACACCTGGCAGGTTCTCTGAACGCCAGGGCGTACGAACTCAGCCGTCGGTGCTCGATGGATCACGAATGGCGTCTGAACTCGGATGTGGCGCGAGGCCTCTTTCTGCTATGGGGAGAGCCTTAGTTAGATCTATTCGCCACAGAAGAGAACGCGCAATGTCATCAGTTCTGCGCGTTGGAGTTTCCAAGACGGCACTCGCACGGCGACGCCTTTCGGCGCGAGTGGAGATGCGGTCTGTTATACGCTTTTCCGCCTATACCACTTCTGCCCAGAGTGCTGAAGAAGATCAGGCACAACCGGGCACAAGTCATCCTTGTGGCTCTGGAATGGGCTCGAAGGTACTGGTATCCCGAGCTACTCAGCATGTCAGTCGGTCCCCCGATCCGCCTGCCTCTTCAGGAGGACCTTCTGTCGCAGCAGCAGGGGACGGTCCTCCACCCGAACCTGTCCAGCCTCCACCTCCGTGCGTGGAGATTGAGCGGCGACAGTTGAGGCCATTTGACTTGCCTCCTGAAGTCTGTGATGTGATTCTGGCAGCCAGGCGTTCCTCCACGAAATCGGTATACGCCTGTCGGTGGAACAAGTTTGTGGCATGGTGCACAGCAAAGGCTGTGGATCCTCTCTCTGCCCCTCTTTCTGAGGTTCTTCTCTTCCTTCTTTCTCTTGCCCAGCAGTACTCTGCTCTGGGCACTATCAAGGGCTACCTTTCTGCCCTTTCGGCCTTTCTGAGGCTGCCTGATCAAGCTTCTTTGTTCAAGTCCCCCATTGTAACAAGATTCTTGAAGGGCATCACACACATGTATCCACCTGTTCCGTTTGTGATGCCTCAGTGGGACTTGAACCTGGTTCTAACCTTCTTGATGTGTGCTCCCTTTGAGCCCCTTCATTCCTGTCCTCTCCGTCTCCTGACTTTAAAGACGGCTTTCCTGGTTGCCATCACCTCTGTCAGGAGAGTGAGTGAGCTCCAGGCTCTTTGTGTCAAACCTCCTTTCCTGTCCATTCATCCTGACAAGGTGGTTTTGAGAACTAGACCTTCTTTCCTGCCCAAAGTAGTCTCTGCTTTTCACATCGGGCAGTCCATCACCCTCCCTTCCTTCTTCCCGCCTCTGCATCCTTCAAAGGATGAAGAGCGGCTCCATCGTCTGGACCCAAAACGTGCGCTTTCATTGTATATGGATCGCACACGCCAGTTCCGGGTGGATGACCAACTGTTTGTTGGCTACGTGGGTGCGAAGAAGGGACGGGCGGTACATAAACGGACCATCTCTCGGTGGGTCGTTCTGTGCATCAAAGCGTGCTACTCTTTGGCTCGGAAGGAGCCTCCTGTTGGGCTAAGGGCCCATTCCACTCGGGCCACGGCGGCTACTACTGCCCTGGGCCGGGGAGTCCCCTTGCAGGACATTTGTCAGGCGGCTACGTGGGCCTCGCTGCACACCTTTGCGAGGCACTCCTGCCTGGACAGTCCAGTCCAGAGGGATGGCTTCTTTGGCCGTTCTGTCCTCCAGGACTTTCTGGTGTAGGATTGTATTGGTTCGCAGACCCACCACCGGGGTTGGTATTGCTGGGGTATCTATTCTAAGGTAAGGAATCTAATACTAACCTGTTTCTTTCAGATGAACAAGTTACTTACCTTCGGTAACGATATATCTGTAAGAAACAGTAGTTAGTATTAGATTCCTTACCTCCCCACCCATCCTCCCCGTTCTGCGAACTGATACCTAGGGTTAAGGACATCCCTTTCAGGGCCCTAGTTTCAAATGGCACCAGTGTTGGTTCTCACATGGCTCTGTGTGTTCTGGCGCGGAAAAGCTGTGTGCAAAGAACTGACGTCAGCGTGCGGAGGCGGCGTCTATATACTCCAGCGACGTCATCACGACGCCGGACGGGGAGCCGCAGGGGACGCCTGCAGACGACGCCTACTGACGCGCAGGGGTACTGCTACGCAAAAGTTTCCGGATCCAGACTGACGCCTGGGGATATTCTAAGGTAAGGAATCTAATACTAACTACTGTTTCTTACAGATATATCGTTACCGAAGGTAAGTAACTTGTTCGATACGTATTTACACTATGTGTAGCTGTAGAGCACATGCCGAGCACACACTGATGTCTTGTGTTGGGCTCCGGTGATTAGTAGAACCTCCTCTAAATTCCACAAGGCACCAGGACACAGACTCAACTTCAGATGTTTTTCTTCCGTCATTGGACTCAAATGTGCTTCACATGCTCAGTCACCTTTGCAACCAAAAATGTTGAAAATTACATTACTGGACAATTTTGCAGCATTGAAGACCGCACTAGACAACATAACCAACAAAAACCTCTCCGGTAGCTGTCAAGTTGAGGACCAAGGAGCAAGTCGTATGAGAATGACTCCAATGGGAAAGGGTATGGCGAACAAGGTTTATGTTTTGCTGCTCCAGCAATTGCAAGTTCTTACTGTTGGGCCAAAACAAGGTCTGTGACCTCTATTTGCAGAGGAATCATAAAGAGACTCCTGATTCTGTATGTAACACCTTTCTGTCTTAACAAATGATCCAACAACAGCAAAACACATATCTAGTGTCCTTACAGCAACCTCCAGTGGAGCAGTAGCCAAGGATATCAAGGTCTTCCATGTCTGATGATAATAGGGGAGGACCATCCAGTACACTAAGTTGAATCTTCAGGGCCCATGCTGAAACCCACACTCAGGACAAAGACTGCATCTTTTTTTCTGGTTTGACACAATACCTTCAGACTCCGAAATCTATCCAACCCCCAACAAAAGACCTTCCCTATGGGGTTCAGCCTCTAGAGTCTTTCATTCCTGCAGCGGAACAATTCCGAGAGTGCCTTACCTTATCTAAGGAACTGGCTCTAAAACGAGGCCCAACACTAGGTACTACTGAAAGGCACAGTCAGTGCCAGAGCAAGGCTGGCCTAAAGGTCAGGATTCTTGAAGCCAAGAGGATTCTCAAAGCCAAGAAGAATGGTGAGGCTGAGATAGCGGTGAAAGTACTTTTGATGTCAAAATTGGCTTTGTATCCCCAAAAGGCATCGACACTGAGCCCACTTACTCAAAAGCTAGTTTAGAAAGGCTAGATGCTAGGCAAAGAACCATGTTGATAGACCCACATACATGTCCTATGTTGACAGGCCACTCTTGGAGATCCCAGCCCTTCCAAACAAAAAAAATTTACATTTGAGGATGTAGTTTCTGAGGATATTGTGTTTTTTCGAATCCCTAAGAAAAAACAGGACACGTCATCTACCTACCCACTACCAATGTCACCATAGTCCATTCACTTGTGTTCGATGAGGAAAGATGTCATCCATCACCAGCATATCTAGAGCCTGAGCCAACCGATCAGCAAGATGATGCATGGAATGACTAGAGAGTAGAAACTCAGGGTTGCACAGCCAAAGAGTCCTATCCAGTGAAAGCATCCCCACCAGATGACTCCATTCCACCAACACCATCATGAGGGTTGCAGCACATAACAAGGCTCGCAATGCATATGGAAAGGAGAGGATGACTTCTTAATTGGGACTGTCTCGCTCGCTCTGAGGTTTTCGCCAGAAACTCTTGCCTGCCGCTACAGGAGTAGCCCGTCATTTCTCCAGTGCTCCAGCCCTTGTGCCCTTGGTGAAGAGGAGGAAAACCACCTGCGAGGCCGCAGAGGAGGCGAGAGGCGCGGCCCGGGACTGCGAGGTACAGCGTTCAATTCCACCAGCTGTTGCCTCTTCCCGCGTGAGCCGCGCCCCCTCCCAGTGCCCGCCCCCACCAAGCTGCTCATAACCTCTCGCGGCCCCCGCTTCGCGGGAGCCGCTCGCTCTGAGGTTTTCGCCAGAAACTCTTGCCTGCCGCTACAGGAGTAGCCCGTCATTTCTCCAGTGCTCCAGCCCTTGTGCCCTTGGTGAAGAGGAGGAAAACCACCTGCGAGGCCGCAGAGGAGGCGAGAGGCGCGGCCCCGGGACTGCGAGGTACAGCGTTCAATTCCATCAGCTGTTGCCTCTTCCCGCGTGAGCCGCGCCCCCTCCAAGTGCCCGCCCCCACCAAGCTGCTCATAACCTCTTGCGGCCCCCGCTTCGCGGGAGCCGCTCGCTCTGAGGTTTTCGCCAGAAACTCTTGCCTGCCGCTACAGGAGTAGTCCGTCATTTCTCCAGTGCTCCAGCCCTTGTGCCCTTGGTGAAGAGGAGGAAAACCACCTGCGAGGCCGCAGAGGAGGCGAGAGGCGCGGTCCCGGGACTGCGAGGCACAGCGTTCAATTCCATCAGCTGTTGCCTCTTCCCGCGTGAGCCGCGCCCCCTCCCTGTGCCACGCCCCCTCTCACCTTACCGAGACTTAAACAAGGGCATTAACGCGCATCGCGGGACGCGCGCGGGTCGCAGCCCGGGACGAAGCCCGGGCCAAGGGCGGGCCCGTTGTTGCCCGTTAGTGACCGGCAGAGACCGGACCGGGCCACCCCCTTTGGTTCTGGTTTCAACAGTTATTAAATTCATTCATCTCAGAGCCTATTTTCCTGCTGCATACTCGTACCATGCCTACTAAAACCAGAAGTAACGCCAAGACCAAATCTAAGAATGCCCAAGAGGTAGCTCAAATAACCGGACCGATCGATCTATTTATCTCACGGACACATGAGGTAATCAACCAGAGTATCTCTCTTCTTGAAAAAAGAGTGTCACTGGACCTTATGACTGCAAAGCGATCGTCTTTGGGCACTCTAGCAACCGCAACTTCTCCCATTCACCAAACCTTCCCAAACTCTTCTCTTCCCGTGACTGTGACTGCTCCTGACATCAATACAGTCCCGTCCACAGTTGATTTATCTGTAACTCAACTTTAGTCTGACTTATCATCAACACCAGATAACTTAGAGGCATCTCCCGATTTAGTAGCCTGTCAAACATTCGAAGGATCCCACACCAACATAGATACTTACCTTCGAGGGGAAAGAGAAGGAGCCATCCCAAAACTAGGTAGTACAAACCTCACTGACATTGTAATAGCTACGGCTTCTTTCCCGGGTCACGAGACGGAGCCAGGGAGGAAACCACTAAATCACACAACACAATCTGTGCAATTAATTACAACAATCCCTCCAGAAACCAACCTCTTGCTTCCTATCACCCCCAACGAGGTTACAGATAGATCCCTGCAGAACATGTAAAACCACCTCACAAATACTAACTGCAACTAAAGACCTCTTGGTTCAGTATTTGAAACCTATACAACTAAGTATCAGGAATCTTGAAGCCCAATTGGCAATTCTTTCCGCCACACTCCTCGATACGAACGCACATCCTGCAAAAAAAGGGCCGCGAAATGTGATCCAGCCCTCAAACATCTCTCCAACCACCCAAAGTAACAAAACAATCAACTCCGACTATCCCACCCCTACAAAATCCAAAACAAAATGTTTCAAAGCAAAATCTGCAAAATGCAACGCCTCGAGCACAACAGGGTAAAACAACTATGGTGTCGAATCAGCATACACCTAACACAGGCCCGGTAATCCCAGGTACCACAGGGGCCGCAACAGGAAATCCAAATGCAACTCACTCTATTAAAAAGTCAACACCTTTACCATCAAAACCAACGGTCCCTTCCCAGTTGTCACCCAAAAAGACCCCCAAAAAAATTCCAGGAGCCAGGCGTCCAGTCCATCTGCCCCCTGAGGCCACGCCATACACAATCGTACTCACTGGTGTACCCGAACTAACAGAAGATACACCAGAAACTGCCTGGTCACTTAAAAACAAGGTCATGCAATGGCTAAGCATCAACAGGCCATTAGAACCCCATCATTCTGGAGGGATCTCCACAGTCCGCAGGGTAGTATGGGTAGGTAAAGCACCAAAGTCGACCCGCGGTGACTGCATCATCGTAACATGTAGAGACCCTTCCACTATTCTATTATTCTATTATTCTATTAAAATTATTTATACCGCGCACTATCACCATCGGTTTCTTGGCGCTCCTTGATAAAAAAATAGCATTGATCCAGGGAGGGGATTAGTCATATGTGTGCGGAAACTGTCGTACTTTGGGCAGAGACGGAGAGTGAGGGGTAGGGAGTTCCAAGTGGCTGGAGCCAGGACAGAGAAACTCAGGCCACTGTGCTTTTTTCTTTTAAATCTGGGGACCTCAAGGAGATTTAAAGATGCTGAGCGAAGAGCTCTGGCAGGAATGTGACGGGACAAGGCCGATGAGATGAACCTGGGAGCTGCGTCCTCGAGGGCCCTGAAGGTGGTACATGCCAATTTGAAGGTGCAGCGTTTGGAAACAGGGAGCCAATGCAGACTACGGAGGAGGGGGGTGACGTGCTGGTGTTTGGGCTGGCAGAAGATCAGGCGGGCAGCCTGATTCTGCACCAACTGAAGTCGGTGAAGGTGACATGCAGGGATTCCTGCGCACAAAATGTTGGCGTAGTCAAGCCTGGAGGTGATGAGCGCAATGACAACCTGGGTCAGGGCTTCTTTGTTAAGAAACCTGCTGATCTTGCGGATGCGCCTGAGATGGAAGAAACAGGCAGCAGTGACCGCGTTGATGTGAGGTCTCATTGATAGATCTTGGGATATGATCACCCCCAGGCTTTTGACTGAGCTCACAGGAGTGGGTGCAGTCCCCAGAGATGTAGGCCAGAAGGAGGCATTCCAAGGATGATTGGGGCCACCCACCAGGAGGAGCTCGGTCTTGGTGGGGTTCAACTTTAAGTGGCTGTGATACATCCACTCCGCAATGGTTAGCATGATGGACTGGAAGTTGGTGCGGGAGGAGGGGAGGGAATCTACAGGGAAAATTAGCTGCAGATCGTCGGCATAATTATATATTGTGACCGGGAAGTTACGGAGGGTGGCTAAAAGTGGTTGGAGATATAAATTAAAGAGGAGAGGGGATAGTGCCGAACCTTGTGGGACACCGCAGTGAAGGGGGGTGTAGGGTGCAGAAAAAGTGGAGAGGTGGACGGACTGTGAGCGCTGGTGAAGGAAGGATCTGAGCCAGTCAAGGGCCACTCCCTGGATGCCGGCGTTATGGACACGGTCGATCAAGATGGTGTGATCGACCGTGTCGAATGCCGCTGAGAGATCCAGTAGGACAAGGGCTTGAGAGATGTTTTTGTCGGCTCCTTTCCTAAGGGTGTCCATGACTGCCACTATGACCGCCTCGGTGGAATGGAGGGGTCTGAATCCTGCTTGTTGAGGATCTAGAAAAGATGATTGCTCTATGAAAGAGCTCAGGCAGTGGGTCACGTAAGTTTCCAGAATCTTACCTAAGTAGGGGAGGAGAGAAATGGGTCTGTAATTGCTGAGTATTAAAGGGTCTGCATTGGGTTTCTTCAAGATTGGTAAAACGGCAGCTTGCTTGAAGGAAGATGGGACCACTCCGGTAGCGAGAGAGTTGTTGAGTAATGCTAGCGGGGGGCCAGGGCAAGCAAGAAGGGCTCCTTGAAGAACCTGCGGGGGGCAGCAATCATTGGGGGATCCCGAGCTGACTTTATGAAGAAGTGATGAACTCTTGTAGAGATATAGGTGGGAATTCAGTCAAGATGCTAGTATTTGGGGGGGGGCAGAGGAGGAGGCGTAGGAGATGCCGGGTTAGGGATATTATGTTTTATTGTTGTGATTTTATCTATGAAATAAGAATTGAGTGAGTCGCAAAGGATTTGTGTCGGCTGAGGTTGGGGAGTGACTCGGTCTGGAAGGGAGAGCTCATTTACAATTGAGAAGATGTCTTTCGTTTTGTTATCCGAGTTCAGAATTTTTTGTGAAAAATAGGCCGTCTTGGCTCCAAGATAGATTATTTGTAGGTTTTTATGGTCTCAATGTATAAGAGTTTAAGCTGAGGGTCGTAGTGGCGACGCCAACGGCGTTCTGTTTGCCGCAGGGCGAGTTTGTCTGCTTTGAGTTGGTCCGTATACCAACGTTGAGCGTCATGGGGGCGCATTGCTTTGATTGTTTTCAGGGGGGCAGCTTTGTCACTGGCCTGGCGTAACCATTCATCGAGTTTCTCAGCCTGATTCTCTAATGAGGATGGCAGCGAGGGTGCAGTGGAAGCCAGTGAAGCATGGAAGTCAGGAAGATTAGCCCTTTTCCAATTGCGAGCCATCTTGTTCTTAGTACGGATGGGAAGACACAAGGTGTGTAGATGAAGGTGAAAGGAGATGAAGTAGTGGTCAGACCAGGGGCATGGATGGACTGAGGGGGGTGAGATGTCGAGGTTAGATGACCAGACTTGGTCAAGTGTATGACCTTTCAGATGGGTGGGGGTGTGAATATGTTGAGAGAGGTTCATGCCTTTGAGAAGTTCAGTGAATTCCACTGATAAATGGCTTTCGTGGACATCGGCTGGCCAGTAATTGAAGTCACCGATTACCATGATATTAGCGTGGTTGATGGTCAGTTGAGCGATAGCGTCGCTGAAGAGTTTGGGGAAGAGAGGCATAGGGGTCTATAGACGATAACACAGACAAAAGATACTTTAGAGGAGGTGAATTGAAGTGCCAAGTGTTCTGTTTTTGGAATAGGGGTCATCGTGATCTCGGAGAAGATGTGTTTAGAGCGAATGATAGCCGCCACTCCGCCACCGGTCTTCCCAGCAGGCCGGTTGGCGTGCATGATATAGTATCCGATAGGGATTGCAGCAAGAATATCGGGGGCAGAGTCTTCAGTAATCCAAGTTTCTGCTAAGAGAAGGATATCGATGGAGCTTTGATGCAATAATTGAAAGATTTCAAGCTGATGTCGAATGAGAGAACGGGCGTTAAGGTAGTAGATCAATAGGGAGGTGGTGGTCTGGGGTGCAGGGGAGGTTGGGTCGTGAAGATCGCCCAGTGCCGGGAAGTCAGATGGGACGAGAATGCCACATGTCAGGGCTGCTTTAGCGGCACGGGCGGGAATGGGTCCAACGTGATTAAGACTCATTAGGTCGGCAGAGGAATATGAGTAA
Organism: Lissotriton vulgaris; assembly: GCF_964263255.1. NCBI lineage: Eukaryota > Metazoa > Chordata > Amphibia > Caudata > Salamandridae > Lissotriton > Lissotriton vulgaris. Next base: position 1,837,798,892 of record NC_141694.1, read on the forward strand.
TAAACGGCATTACGACAGGGCCCTGGGCCTGGTCGGCCGCGGACGGGCGCAGACGGGCTTGACTTGTGCGCGACTTCGGCGCGAAGTCGACGCTCCCGCTGCGCTCGTCCGCTGCGCTTCCTCCATGCCGCCATTAAATACTAAAGGGGAGGGAGCACTAGACCGCTAACCTGCAAGGATTCTGTGCAGGGCGGAAGTGATGTCACTGCCAGGAAGTGCCGCGCCTCGACCTGACCCTCCGCGCAAACGGCACAAGCCGGGGCCGACCGGGGCCACGAGGGAGTTAAGAGGCAGGTAAGAGTACCTTACAATAGCTCAAGAAGCAATGTGCAATGTGAAAAGAATAAATTGTCGACGTGCTATTAAAATCAGCAAATGTAACAACAGTGAAAATCACATTACAGTTTTTAAAAAGTTTGACCAGCGTGCTGGTAAATCAGCAGCGAAATTTAAAAGTCCAGAGCAGGAACACAGCACAGCCTACTACTGCAGCCTAGATCGCAGCGTTTTATCAAAGAGGCTAGGAGCTAAAGACTGGTTTTAAATAGTCGGAAGGCTCGGCAGCACTAGACCGCTAACCTGCAAGGATTCTGTGCAGGGCGGAAGTGATGTCACTGCCAGGAAGTGCCGCGCCTCGACCTGACCCTCCGCGCAAACGGCACAAGCCGGGGCGGACCGGGGCCACGAGGGAGTTAAGAGGCAGGTAAGAGTACCTTACAGTAGCTCAAGAAGCAATGTGCAATGTGAAAAGAATAAATTGTCGACGTGCTATTAAAATCAGCAAATGTAACAGTGAAAATCACATTACAGTTTTTAAAAAGTTTGACCAGCGTGCTGGTAAATCAGCAGCGAAATTTAAAAGTCCAGAGCAGGAACACAGCACAGCCTACTACCGCAGCCTAGATCGCCGCGTTTTATCAAAAACTGTGGATTATATTTGCGCTTGGCCCTCGCTGGAGAAAAAAGGTGGAATTGATGCCTGTCATCTTTCTTTCTTTTATCCTCCAACGAAACAACACCACTATACCCCAACCTGGAACTGGCACCAGCCCCAAAGTGATCAGTGGAAGCAGGTGGGGTATACTTATGACCATGGAAACAGAAACATATCTAGAGATTGGCCAAGGCAGTACTGGCAGGACAGACCCTACCAATCATACGAAGGTTGGCAGGGCTTTCCAACACAAAATCGCTTTGACTGCCTAGAGATGGTCGATTGACCGTTCTGGTCTGAATCAAAGAGTAAAAACATCAACATTACATACCCACCAGTAAATCTAAGCCAGCAGCGAGTGTCATCTAAGTCTGTTCCCCATATCCACGCAAACCAAACGTCGGAGACTACCACTGATGTCTCCTGCAATCCTACTAATGCTATGCATATTATATCCACTGACCCCTCTGGGATTGGGCCTGACTCATACCCTCATCAACCAAAAACTTTAAGAGATCCCATCAATCCCTCTCAGACCCAGATAGAGCACTTAACAGACACCCCGATAGCGACTACCCCGATGGAAATACCTCTCCCTCATGTATCCCCTGAATCTACCAATCTGAGTCTTTCCATCACATATTGGAACGTCGCAGGTCTGTCTTCAAAAATAACATCAGAGTTATGGCTTGACACAGCCAGGGAACATCAGATACTCTGCTTACAAGAAACATGGTGCACCACCCCAATACATCTAATGGGATATAAAACTTTCTTCACTCCAGCAGTGCAGGGAAATATGGGCAGACCAAAGGGGGGACTTATGATCTATGTCGCCAATACTCTTCCCTTTATATCGAAACTGTTAAAAGAGTCCTCAACATACCAAATTATGCAGATACTCACCACTAACGGTAACACCTATATTTTTGCCAATTATTATAACAACTCTGGCACCTCGGATTGTTGGTCAAATTTAGCAGAGATTGCCACATTCCTAACAACATTGCAAAATGATGACAACAAAACTACAACACACCTAATCTGGGGTGGCGATTTCAATCTCCCTCTGTGCCCAAATCATAAAAGAGAAATTTGTGGGCTGCAAAACGAACTTGGCAGCCCCATACCCCACTTTGTGCACTCGACATGTGGAAGTAAACTGAATGACATTATATTTTCCTTAGACATGGATTTTGTGAACCAATTAGTAGACCCGCAGCAGGATTTTCTACCAACCTTCCATGGAAGAGGCTACTCAACAACCATAGACTACATAATAGCCTCCCATTCACTTAAAGGGCAATTAGCAAACTTTGAAACAGGGTCTAACGCAACGAGTGACCACTACCCACTCAGCGTAAGAATCATCATCAAACTGGTAAATGGCTACTCTGCAAAGCCGAGCCTTTTAAATCAGAAATCACTTACCATGAGCAAACTGAATGGCTACACGGTTAAATGGGCTAAGATCGACCAGGAAGAGACGACACATAAGGTGCTTGGAAAATCCAAACACTGGATATCTGAATGCATGTCCTTGGAGACATCACCTCAAATAATTGTTAGTAGTTTCCAAAGCATCCAAGAAACAATAAGGAATGAACTATTTGTCAAGCTAAAAAAGAACAAGCCCCCTACCATGAGATGGTTTGACACCGCCTGTCGGAAGGCACTTTCAACCCTTAAAGAAGCCTTACACAGACCCACGAGAGACCCCCTGGAAATTTCTAACCTAAGAAAAGCATATAATTCTGCCAGACGGGAACGTAAAAAACAAATCAAACAAGAACTATGGTCACAACTGCACGATAGCACCCAAAGAAAGGACAGTACCTTATTCTGGCAAGTCATAAGATCTCCATTCTTGGCCAACAGCACAGAAACCCAACACCTAGATGTGGCAGTAACCGAAGAAGACTGGGTCACCCATTTCTCAAAAATCTTTGGCCCACCTCTGGACTTTGCAGTAGTTAACGGTTCAGTAACAAACGAGGTCCATTTATCGGGAAACAACATCTACCCGATAAATATTCATTTCCACCTCAGCGAAATTATCAAAGCAATCAGGGCTTCTAAATCTGGCAAGGCTCCTGGCCCCGATGGAGTTCCAATGGACATCTTTCTCCACAATGTAGACTTTTGGTCACAGCTAATCACTCGGGTTATGTCAGCTGTAACCTCGGTCGGGCTTTTCCAATCATGGTCGACATCAATCCTTTTACCCATCTTTAAAAAAAGGCGACCGCAACGACCCAGCTTGCTACAGACCAATCTCCCTTCTGGACTCCATGGGTAAGATCGCGGGTCGAGTGCTCCTGGACCGTTTACAATCTTGGGCCCGGGAGAATAACATCATAACCGACCTACAATACGGCTTCCAGAAGGGGCTTGGGACTGTGGAACAGGCCCTTAACCTTGTCCTTCTGGCAGGGAAATATGTTGGCGCCAAAGGAGGTAACATCTTCCTTGTCTATGTCGACCTAAGTGCGGCATTTGACTGCGTCCAACATGCAAAACTCTGGCAAATACTTAGTGACCTTGGAGTGGACCCCCCATTAATAGCCTTCCTACGTGAACTCTATTCTAATGCTGCAGGGCGAGTAAGATTTGGTACCAGTGGTGAGCTGTCCCGCTCATTTCAAATAACGAAGGGAGTAAGACAGGGATGTGTACTGGCTCCCTTCCTGTTCAACCTTTACACAAACGGGCTTGAGCAGGCTATGTTGGAAGGGAGCCAGGACTTACCCCAGATAAACCACCGTCCGATACCCACACTGCTATACGCTGATGATTCAGTTATCTTAGCACGGACCCTGAACCAACTCCAGATACAAACTAACAAATATGCCACATTTATGGACTCACTCGGTCTCAAAATAAACATAAAGAAAACTTTCATAATGCACATTGGTCCCAGGGTTAAAAACCCTAAACCGATAATGGTGGATAAAATGAAGCTGGAAAAAACCTGTGTCTACCCCTACCTGGGAATCCTAGTGGATGATGCGGTGAACTGGCGCCAGGCAATCGACGCCAGAAACCTTCACTTTCGGCGGGCAACATCGGCATTGATTTCTTTCTCGAGGAAACTGGGGAAACCAGCGCCACCCGAACTTCTGACCATATATTACGCAAAATGCCATAGTGTGGCTACCTATGGAGCTGGCGTTTGGGGTCATGGACGCATAGATCAACTTCAAGTAACGGAGAATGGCTTTATTAAATATATCTTAGCCCTCCCTCAAAGTTCCCCGATACTAGCCTCGCATCGCGAGCTTGGTATGGAACATATTGTTGACACTATTCTCTGCCAACCAATTTTACTGTGGCATCGAATATGGACCAACCCTGAATGCCATCTAACTCGCTCCCTTATTACTGACTGCTTAGCCTTGACAAACTGGCGAAAAATTCCTTGGTTGACCTACATATGGAACTTCTTCAAAGACCTGGACCACAAGTCTTACTTCGAAGATACTGCTTCGATAGAAGATATTTCCAGGAAACAATTAAAATCAATGTGTCTGGGTCACCTGAGGGAGTTACGGAACCAAACTGAGATCCTAAAACCATCTAACGAAAAAATCTGTGCACAACAATCTTGCAAAGGCATACAAGCATATTTGACGTACTTCTTAACAAATTACGAGAAATGTTTATTAACAAGACTTCGTTTTAACATTTTTTTCCGTTTAGTTTCATTTCCGGAAACTCAAAATTGGTCCCGCAATCTGATGAACTGTCCATGCGATGGAATTTCCCAACAGTCAACGATCCACGTTGTTTTATTTTGTAAATATTACAAACTTCCACGAAAAACGTGGATTATTCCACTTCTACGATCCAGTGGCCTCAGACAATGTTATTCTGCGTTTCTCTTTTTGCAGTCTCTGAACACGCCCCATGAAGCTAAACTTATAGTGACTTTTCTTAAAGCAGTCATAACAATACGTCAAAATGTTCTAAACTAACTAGAAGCATACAAAACTGCAAATGTTATTCTTAGTATGTCTCTTTGTATTTCAACTTATTTTTTAAACTCATTTATGCGCTGAAAACTTTTTTCTTCTATATGTACTTTTTATGATTACACAATTGATAATCGAATAAAAGTTTATGAAACGAAACGACTCTCTCAGACCGAAAAAACGACCGTTTTTACGTATGCCTAAAACCAGTTGAAGGGCTCTCCGTATATTTTTTAATGAGCCTATGAAGGCTGGTGTCGCCCAGCGTTATAAAAAAGTGAAAGCCAGACTCTGTAGATCTGTGGCATGTGCTCCCAGATGCTGTAGTAGTACACACTGCCAGGAAGCATGCACTCAGTCACACCACTTACGGCAGTGGGGAAAAGAGTAAAAGTAGGGTATGCAACTAAGTCTGTAGGCCAGAAGTTACAATCATTTTCAATGGGAGCATCAGGTTGGCCTTGGATTCTGCCGACGCAACCTAAAGAGAGCTGAGCATAAGCTTTCTCCTCATAGACATGCATTGTATATAAATATCAGGATTACATAGGCAGTGGGCGCTTTCCATCGCAATCAAGGAAGAGGTTGATCAGGAAACCTCAAGCACGTCCTTCAGTAAAGGCAGTAGGGGCTGGAGGTAGACTGACATACCAGCCACAGCAGTCCTCTCCAGAAAAGCAGCAGCAGTCTAGACAAGGACAGTATCCCAGAAGGACAGCTTGCGGCAGTGGGAAAGATGGGGCACAAGGAGGAGTTGCTCCAGGAATAACCACCTCTGCTAGTTTGCAGATACCTTCTCAGCATTCCTCCAAACATTGAACAGCTGTAGGGGGAAGATTGGGGTTATGCCTCTCAGAGTGGGAGGAGATAACCTTGGATCAGTGGGCCCTAACCACTGTTGTCCATGAATATTGCTTAGAGTTCATATCAGTCTCCGAGCTAGTCACCATGCCCTAATAAAATCAACCAGGATCACTTCAAACTATTGTTAAAAGATGCACAGGCATTTCTACAGAAAGGCCATCCAAATAGTGCCTTTGTCCTCAGTGTCGAGGAGTGTACCCGCTGTACTTACTAATCCCCAAAAAGGACAGGGCCCAATATTGGGTTTGGGAGCATCGATTTATAACACAAGTTCAGAATCCTTCAAGATGGTCATTCTACCTCTCGGTATGGAAGGCTACATGACGTGCTCAATATACAAATGCATGCTTCCACATCACCATTCATCACAGGCGGCTCCTTTCTTGAGGTTTATGGTAAGTGAAATACATTACCAATTTAAAGTTCCTCTATTTGGAGTAACAGCAGCTTCAAAAGTATTTCCAAAGTTGCTTCAGCGGGTGTAGTAGGCTCTATATAAATACCATTTACAATTACAAAATTCTTAGCATTAGTGGTGGCTCATTTGATACACAGAAACATTGTTGTATTTCCATGTACCTAAACGATTGGCTGGTAAAGGGCAAAAGTCACATGCAGTGCCTTACCCCCACTCGACAGGTCATTCATCTTCTACACAAACTGGTGTTTACAGACAAAGCAACAAAAAAACCACATCTATGTCCGTAACAAACCAAGGGGTTTCTGACAGCAAAAAGCTTACCCCAGCAGAGAGAGAGTTACAGCATTTCAGCCGATGGTTTGCTTTACCTAACGTCACGTCCTGAGTGAGAATAATGACACTGTCAGGATGATGGATTCAAGGTTACACGTGCAGCATTCTAGCACGCGACTTGAAACTGGGATTAGTGATGGAGAAACCCAGTGTGCAGCACAAGCTGCTGGGGTGGAAGAAGAACAATGTATTACTGAGCAGATCCGCTGGATCCCCAGCTGCAGATGACCTTAAAGAAAGATGCCTCCCTCGCAGGTGCGGAGCTCACTTAAAGAAACGAGAACTTCAAGGTCAAAGGGCAGCTCCGGGGCGAACCATACACATCAGTTTGGTGGAAATGTCTTGATATTCTGTTTTATTCAATTTCAAACATAATAGTACAATACACATACAGCTCAGACCATGTTACATCGCAAATCACTATGAAAAGACCATCACAATAACTCCACTTTGACCAGTGTATTAGCACTTAGAGCCGTTCAGCTAGCTCTCTGAGCATCTCTAACTTGAATTGAGAACACACTTGTCTTAATACGCACAGACCGCATGACCACTTTGAAATACCTACAGAAACGAGGTGGGGGAGGAAGGCCACTTGCCCCAGCTGTTTTGGCTCAAGAAATTTGTCATTGTACAATACAACTTACTTGTTAGCAGAACACCTACTTCTGGTTGACAAGAACTTGCCGATCTAAGCAAGAAGCATCAAGAAACTCAACACATAATTTCCAGCGTTGGGGATTTCTTTGGCAGGCGTCAGAACGCAAAACGTCACCTTCCTGTATCCACAACTGCAGTGCCTGGGTAATGCTTTGTGGATGAGTTGGTAAGGTATGTATGCAAACGTTTTTTCCAAGCTCCCACTCATTTATTATGTAGTGCGGAAAATGTGTCGATCATCATTGACACTGAAAATAAATGCCTCAACATCAACCATGCATACAAATCTCAAATCACTGTCTTGCAATATGACACCTGAAGTTAAGAATTTGGTGACTTGCATCTACCCCAAGAATGCCCCCCCCCTCCCCCTCTCCCCCTCTCATGCTGCTGCAAGGGCTCCAGGAGCAGTGATGCGGAGCAGACCGGCGGACCAACAGATTTCTTGCGGTGCTGGCGGGGACCGAGGATCGGGCATGGGGACTAGCACGCAGCCTGCCAGTAATTCACCGCATCCTACCTCACCTCCTGAATAGACCCTGCAAAATGTGATATCGGCAACACTACATCCTAAGCTCTAAGGCGCCACTGAGCTGAAAATAATCATAAGGTACTTTATTTACTCCACTCACTTCACATTTTTAAACCGCCATTGTTCACAAGGGCAGGGGTCACTAACTGAAACCATAAATCTCTGCCGGTATCTCCAGAGGCCCACGAGGCTCCTCGGCATATCTCCTCCACACAGGCCCAAAGCAATAACAACAAACAGAGGACTATGATTCCCCTTCTTGGCGGCCATCTTAGACTGTTCTTTCGCAGTGGCGGCCATCATGGACTAGTTCAGTCTCACTATTGGAGCAAGAGCGGAGACCAGACACATAGTCTAAGTTCTACTACCGCGCTCCTTACTTGCCTGTATCTTGTGATAGTGTCTGCCTTTTATTGCAGCCTTTCTACATCTACCTGTTTTTGCAACTGTCCTTACCTATAATGCACCGACTGCTACAACATATATTCTTGGATGCTTACAATGTACAACAATTTGTTTCTCTATGTACTGGCCCTATAACCTGTTTTGAAATTGTTTCTTACCTGTAACGCACCGACTGCTTCCTCATATATTCCGGGGTGCCCACAGTTTACTCTATTTGGTCTTACGTAGTGGTCCTATATCCTGTTTTTACCTGTAATGCACCGATTGAGATGCTGGGATTGAGATTTCTGTCATGACTTCAAACTAATTAGTTGTAAAGGGGCAGCTGAAATTCCAGGAGCCTAGTCCCAACAGCTCGACGACGTCGGAGGGCTGGAAGTGGTCCCCCGCTACACGGCGGAGGAGGGCACTGGACATCGAATGCTGTCTTATGTAAAGCGCTTTGATAACCTAATGGGTTCAAGATCCTGAAATGTGCAACGTAACTGATTCTATGTAAACTGCTGTGATAACATGTAACGGAACTGGTGCTATGTAAAGCGCTCTAATAACCTAATCGGTTCAAGTTCGCGCTATAGAAAACTCTAAAAATAAATAAATAAATAAATAAATAAATAAATAAATAAATAAATGCATGCAAACTCGAAGGTAGAAAACCTATTCCTCATGCATAATGTGTAGCTAAATGGAAACTTTGTATGGTTTACTGTTCTGATCACCAGATTTTGTCACTAACGCTTTTTTGGACAGCTTTAATATAGTAACCCCTCCAAAACTGCATCCTCTCCCTTTTTTTTAGACCTTTCGTTTCCCAGGCTCATGGAAGTGCCTTTTGAGCAATGCACTTTGGTCCTCTGCAGTTTCTTTCATGAAAGTGGCCTTTCCAGTAACAATCACCTCCCTCGAAATAGTCCGTGAACATCAGCATTTTATACAAAAGGGAGCTCGCTATTGTGTAGACGTTCACACCAGACCAGAGGCACTAGTCAGATAAACTGTTCTTAAAACTATGCTTCGAACATCTCCCACTCAATCGAGCAAACTGCTGCATTAGGGATGTTGGCACTGCCATCAGCTATAAGGAACATCTGGCTGGATTTAATTGACCTACAGGATACCTTCTTACTTGTCCTAATGTACCTTCCCTGATTTGAAACTAGCCCTACCAGTACATGCTACTGCATTTTGGATTCCACATCACCTATAGGGTCTGAATCAATATCCTGTGCCCAGTGACAGTCGGTTTTTAGCAGAAGAGGCTATGGACACCTGGAACGTTACCTCATATGAGCATTGGCAATGGAAAAAACAATGTCCGGCTTGTTCCTAGTGGTGGATTCTTATTTTTTTGTCCATTGATACCATGGCAACCTTATTGGTCTAGAGACTTCGGGAACTGCAATGGTTTTACAAATGGGTGGTCCATAGGCCATGCTTCACTTGAGTGCCTTGCAGGTTCATCTAGAGGAAGATGCTGAGTAGGTGCTGGTTGATCAGTCAAGCACCTCCCAGTCTGGCAATTCCTGGTTTCAACCTTGCAGTTAGTCATATGCTCCCAAATGTTTGGTGGGATGTTCTTTCATCTTGACCTCTCTGCAGTGCATGGTCGCCACAGACTCCTCAGTGTATGGGCATGCGGAAGGAATCCGAGCCTTTCATCAGCACCCTAGGGAACAGTGATCATAATCATTGCATTAGTTGTGAACAATAACCTTTGTCTTTTCTTTTAATGTTCATTGTATTTTGTGATTTATGTTTTACTGGGGATTCCATTTTTACTGAAAGTGTAATCACTGTTACTATATTTTGGATCACCCATCGCCCACCCTCGTGAACCAGGCCTAGCCTCTTCTTAGCCAAGGTACCCTGCAAGGTCAAGAAGACTTTAAAGGCCATCTCATTCCTACTACCAATCATGCTGGTCAGTAGTGAACATGGCGTGCATCAGCCTTGATACTGCAAAGTGGTCCCTACAAATTCATCTATTTGGAGAAAAGCCTCACAAATGCGAATGGCATTGAACGTCAAAGTAGTCCTCCTACTGTTTTATTGGCAGACCCAGGCACAGTTGTCAGTTACAGTCCATCACTGTACATTACACTGGCTGCCAGTCTAAGCGAGGATTGATTTCAAAACACCAAGCCTCACCTACAGAAGCCTGGAAGGCTCGGAATGTGAGTAACCACAGAATAAACTCACACACCCCCGAATGAGGTGCCCTAACCGCTTCAACCAAGCAAGCATCCTCCGCAATTTCAGAACCCACTGCAGGTGAAGTGCAGACACACTTCTAAGTCAAGGGGGCCCACATATGGAACAGCCACTCCTGCTGCCTCTGCAACACCTAACCTCTTGGATATCAGGTCAAAACTAAAAAACGCATCTTTTTAACCCACCAACTTAAAAGATACTAGAGCTTAGTGAAACAGTAGGGTAGCACCCTTGGAAAAGCAGTCATGAGCCAAGTGAAAGCCATTCTACACTTTGGCTGGAGAACTGCCAATAGACAATCAGGAACTTTCACAACGGTGCTGTGCTCTGATGCATTATGCTTATTATAAGACTAATGAGCAGCTGCCTACCATTAACCATGCCCCTCCAACTGCAGGGGGATAAGAGGCAAATTAGACATTATGGAATTTGTTTGATACACAATAAATATTATATTTCCTGGCATCAGCCACCCCCTTCCTCATCTCCTTACGGAAAAAAGGTCTTTCCGCTTCTCTTCGGAAGATTATGAAGTTCCCCCTTACCCTTAAATCTACCCCCAATGAAACAGGAACCTAAAACAAAATGATTGCTATGACTACATAACACTCAACTTCCTTCCAATGCCAGTGGGGGGTGGCTACAGTCTTTGGGCCTGGTATGGACTAGCACTCAGAAAATCCTACCACACTAGGCATTTCTGAAAATTACTCAAAGATTGGAACTTTCATAGATTCACATGCTTGAATCATTCCTCGCCATGGAGAAAAAAACTATCACTGTATGGTAATTCATCAGAAAAACGTCCGGTAAGATGAAAGTACTTTATTTTAATAGTAGCCACCATGCAGAACAGCTACGAAGATCAACGAACAACTCCAACTGTACTAGCTGGAATTCTCGGTACAGAACACACAAAGTGAGGCTCTGCACCAGAGGTTTCAAACAAGCATAGGCTACTACATGGGTCTTCCCTCAAAACTTAACAAACAAAACTAAGATAACAAAAATAAGAAAACAAAACAAACAATAAACAAAGCAGGATATAAATACAGCACCTGTGGGAAGAAAAGTGATAACAAAAAGAAAAAAGAATAGAGAGTACCTGCGGAAAAAACAACAATACACTTAAACTCTGTAACGATAAGGAATTTTTCTTTCTCGAGCACTGTGCCTCAGAACAGATGGCGCCGCACAATCTGAATTCTCTCGAGCACTGCGACTCAGGACAGATGGTCCCCACAATCTGAATCTGAATTCTCTCTTTACACTCTTCACCAGAAAACATTTGTTCTACCACTGTCCATTGATAAGTATAACCATGTTCCCTTTCACCTCTACAACTTTGATAGGTGAACTAAACTTGGAAGAACCTTTCCACACATGGACAGGTTTTTTAACACAGACATAATCACCCACTCTAATCTCGGTGTCCTTAACAGATTTCTTGGAACCACAATAAGCTTTCAGTTTGTTCTTAGACGTAATCACATGACTCCTGACACACTCATCTGTCCACTGTTTACCTTTCCCCCATTTGCTCATCCAACTGGAACGAAATGCAGTAGCAGCTTTGCGACCACGTAAAAGTTCAAAAGGTGAAAATCCTGTGGTAGAATGAGGGGTGGCACGGTAAAACCAAAGCATGCTCCTAACAGAATTGGCGACAATACATTTGTTCGCAATAGCCCATTGAATACACTCACCCAGTACCCTAGTACCCTATTCATCCATTCAACAAGGCCATTAGTCTGTGGATGGTATAAAGAACTCTTGAGGTGCTTAATACCAGAGTGATTGGATACTCCTCAACTTCCTTAGCAACAAACTGAGTACCATTGTCAGTCACGAAGGACTCTGTAAAACCTTCCTTCATAAACACCTCATTGAGAAATCCAACTATCGTTTTTGAACTCACCTCCCTCACAAACTTCACCTTTGGCCACTTTGAATAATAGTCCATAAGAACCAAAGCAAACTTAGATGATGGATCCAAAGCATGAAAGGGACCTACAATGTCGAGTCCTAGTTTTAACCATGGAGCAGATGGCAATACAGTAGGATTAAGAGGTGGAGTACGCAATTTGGCAGTTTTGTCACAACTAGAACAAATCACACAATATTTGACACACTACCACCTCTTTGTCCATGGAAGTCCACCAAAAAGAGACGCAACCTGTTTTTGTCAACGTAGCACTTAGATACCCCTCATGTGCATGTTTGATTAAGACTGGTCTCGAAGAAAGAGGAGGAATAAGCTTTTTTCCTCTGAGTAATAAACCATCTTCAATGGTAAGTTCATCACCAACTTGTAAAAACGTCTTAAAATCAAAACTAAAATTCCTTTCCATAGGCCACACTTTTTCGACATATTCCATGACTAAGCCCAAAGAAACATCACAACTAAGATCTTTACGCCACTCCCATTCCAATATGGCACACAACTTTGGGAGATCCTCTGCAGCTACAATAAACTCTTCTTTATCTTCCTTACCTATTTCAAGTTCCTTTTCCACAATTTCAGATGAACGCAAAAGAAAGTCTGCACAACCATTTTTTCCTCCAGAAATGTACTCTGCAATAAAATCAAATTGGAGAAGTTTCGAGGACAAGCGTCCAATCCTAGGAGTAAAACTCCTAAAGTTCTTACCATTGAGAATAAAAACTAAAGGCTTGTGATAAGTCTGGAGACAAAATTTCCTTCCCCAAATGAAGTTTCTAAATTTCATCACTGCCCACCAACATGCCAACAACTCCTTCTCAATGGTGTTTGGCGGGCAGCCCGGTGGCAGTGGGCTTGTTCTGCCGACATTAGAGAGCTGAGAGTGAGAGAGAGCCTCTAGTGACATTTGTGGTATCTCGCCCCGCTGACTACGAGCGGCGGCGTTTCTTTTTAGCACACTGTTTTTAATCCTGTATAATAACCTTACCTCAAAGTTGTGCAGGTTACTAATTCCTGATCTTATTTGCAGAGCGGAGCGGCTGGCTGGGGGCTGTTTGAAATCGCGGGTCTCCAGCGCAGCGGGCGCCATCTTAGTTTGGGCTTCCCTCTGCATCAAGCTCCCCTGATACTCCTCCCTCGTCCCGCCCCTATTTAGGAGCGCGTTTCACCTCTCTACTGGTGTTTGGCGGGCAGCCCGGTGGCAGTGGGCTTGTTCTGCCGACATTAGAGAGCTGAGAGTGAGAGAGAGCCTCTAGTGACATTTGTGGTATCTCGCCCCGCTGACTACGAGCGGCGGCGTTTCTTTTTAGCACACTGTTTTTAATCCTGTATAATAACCTTACCTCAAAGTTGTGCAGGTTACTAATTCCTGATCTTATTTGCAGAGCGGAGCGGCTGGCTGGGGGCTGTTTGAAATCGCGGGTCTCCAGCGCAGCGGGCGCCATCTTAGTTTGGGCTTCCCTCTGCATCAAGCTCCCCTGATACTCCTCCCTCGTCCCGCCCCTATTTAGGAGCGCGTTTCACCTCTCTACTGGTGTTTGGCGGGCAGCCCGGTGGCAGTGGGCTTGTTCTGCCGACATTAGAGAGCTGAGAGTGAGAGAGAGCCTCTAGTGACATTTGTGGTATCTCGCCCCGCTGACTACGAGCGGCGGCGTTTCTTTTTAGCACACTGTTTTTAATCCTGTATAATAACCTTACCTCAAAGTTGTGCAGGTTACTAATTCCTGATCTTATTTGCAGAGCGGAGCGGCTGGCTGGGGGCTGTTTGAAATCGCGGGTCTCCAGCGCAGCGGGCGCCATCTTAGTTTGGGCTTCCCTCTGCATCAAGCTCCCCTGATACTCCTCCCTCGTCCCGCCCCTATTTAGGAGCGCGTTTCACCTCTCTACTGGTGTTTGGCGGGCAGCCCGGTGGCAGTGGGCTTGTTCTGCCGACATTAGAGAGCTGAGAGTGAGAGAGAGCCTCTAGTGACATTTGTGGTATCTCGCCCCGCTGACTACGAGCGGCGGCGTTTCTTTTTAGCACACTGTTTTTAATCCTGTATAATAACCTTACCTCAAAGTTGTGCAGGTTACTAATTCCTGATCTTATTTGCAGAGCGGAGCGGCTGGCTGGGGGCTGTTTGAAATCGCGGGTCTCCAGCGCAGCGGGCGCCATCTTAGTTTGGGCTTCCCTCTGCATCAAGCTCCCCTGATACTCCTCCCTCGTCCCGCCCCTATTTAAACGGCCACTATGTGTCAGCGCAGCGGACGAGCGCAGCGGGCGCGACGTAGGCGCGCCGGAGTTGCGCCTGAGTTAAGCCCGTCTGCGCCCGTCCGCGGCAGGCCGGGGCACGGGGCACCTCACTCTGTTCCTAGCCTTATTCTCCCCCGTTCACTTATCATTTCCCTTCACAATTCTGCTCTCCCCTCCCCCGAGCCGCCCGTCAAACACGCTGTTTGCGGTCTGCCTGCTCCTAGGACTATATTTCCTGAGATCATTCACTCATCTCCTATCCATACACCCCCGGATTTTTTCGCCAAATCCTCTCCTCCCATCTCGGGACTAGGACCCAACCCTTCTTTATCTGTGATGTACCTTAACACCCGGTCTCTGGTCGGCCACCAATCTGACATCTTCTATCTTCTAGGATCGGAACAGCCTGATATCCTATTCCTGACCGAGACCTGGCTCACAGATGATTCCACTCCTGATATCCTGGCGGCTATTCCCCCCGGATATTACATTCTACAAGCTAACCGCCCCTCTGGTAAAGTGGGCGGTGGGGTTGCAGCCATCATTAGGCACCCAATCCGGTTTTCCAGGGTGCCTACCACTAGTATCTCCATGGTCGACTGTCTGGCACTCAGGTTGGAGCAACCCGGCTCATCTCTAGTATGTGTCCTAGTCTACCGTCCTCCCCAATCCATGCCAAATTTCTACGTCCAGTTCGGTGAGCTTATCTCGCAGCTGACCATTAATAACACCAATGTTTTGGTCCTGGGCGACTTTAATTATTGGCCATCCGATCCCCACGAAACCTCTGATTCCCTCGCCTTTTCTGAGCTTATGCTGGGTTTTAATTGCACCCAGCATATACACACACCCACGCACACCAAAGGTCATATCCTGGATCAGGTATGGACCTCTTCCCTAGATATCTCTACCCCCCTTGTTCTTCCCTGTCTTTGGTCGGATCATTCACTCATCACCTTTTCCTTTGCTAAGCCTGCTCCGGTTAGTGTTGCCCGAGATTCCAACTTTCTGGCACGCAACTGGAACAAGGCTGACATCAACAAATTCACCTCCCTCCTGAGTTCATCTGCTCCTTCTATTATGGAACCCTCTATCTCTATTGGCTCTCAGTCCGACAATCTTGTCCACTGGCTGGTCTCCGCCGCCGACTCGGTGGCACCTTTAAAACCCGTCAAAACGCGGCGAAATCATGACGCACATAGGTGGTTCACCGAGGAACTTAAGGCACTGAAACTTAGTCTTCGTCAGGCCGAAAGACGCTGGCGTCGAGACTATTCTTTACAGACTAAAGCGGTCTTCTCCTCTCAGCTGAGAGAATACAAGTCTGCCATAGCCAGGGCTAAATCTTGTTATTTCTCCAATAAGATCTTGAATTCCATCAACAAGTCCAAAGACATCTTTTCTATTGTTGAGGAATTATCGAATCCGGCGAGAGTCACCATCGCTCCTCTCCCTTCCCAGCTACTGTGTGATTCTTTGAATCAATTCTTTGTGGACAAAATTGTCAAAATTAAAGCCAGCATTTCTGTCCACGTCTCTTCAGTTTCCCCTCCTCCCATTCCTTTCCTTTCCCATCGCACCGACACCCTTACCCAGCTCCCACTCATTTCTGAAGACAAATTCCTTTCCCTTCTGTTTAAAGTCTCCTCCGGATCTCCTAGCGATTGTTGCCCCCCGTCGGCTCTACGGGAAGCCTTCACTTCATGCCCGGACCCCCCTTTAGCT
Source organism: Lissotriton vulgaris (assembly GCF_964263255.1). Taxonomy (NCBI): domain Eukaryota; kingdom Metazoa; phylum Chordata; class Amphibia; order Caudata; family Salamandridae; genus Lissotriton; species Lissotriton vulgaris. Next base: position 1,837,815,123 of record NC_141694.1, read on the forward strand.
CTTTTAAATAACTCTTTGACTACGGGGGTGGTCCCAGGATCTTTTAAACGGGCAGAAGTGGTCGCTATCTTGAAAAAACCCACGGCTGACCAGTCCAACATGAGCAACTATCGCCCAATTTCTCTCCTCCCCTTCCTCAGTAAGGTTTTGGAGTCCCATGTTACCCAAACCCTCACCTCCTTTGTGGAAGACTCCTGTGTTTTGGACCCCCAGCAGGCTGGATTTAGACCAGCACATTCCACAGAAGCAGTCATCCTCTCTGTGATGGACGAACTTCGCAGGGGCGCCGACACTAACATCTGTCAGGCCCTGGTCCTTTTGGATCTGTCAGCCGCCTTTGACACGGTCGACCATGACATCCTGGTCGACCGTGTCAGAGAGGCTGGCATCCAGGGCATTGCCCTGGACTGGGTGCGCTCTTTCCTGACCCACCGCCACCAGGCCGTCAGGCTGTCTCAGTTCTCCGCCTCTCAGGTCGAGCTGACCTGTGGTGTCCCTCAGGGCTCTTCCCTTTCCCCCCTTCTTTTTAATTTATATTTGGCCCCGTTAATCCGTTCCCTTCACCGTTTCAATGTCTCCGCATTTAACTATGCGGATGACATTCAATTGGTCTTTACCATTGACTCCGGGTCCGAATCCATTTCTACTTTTCAAAATACCCTTTGTTTCATTAGTGATTGGATGGGCGTAAACCACCTGAAACTTAACCCCGACAAGACCGAGCTGGTGCTTGTCGGGGGACCCTCCAATCCTTGGCATCCCTCTTTCTGGCCGGCCAGCCTGGGTACCCCGCCTTGTCCCGTCAATTCAGCAAAAAGTCTGGGTGTTGTCATCAGCAACGATCTATCTATGACACCCCAGATTAGTGCTGTCGTCTCCTCTAGTCATTTTCAGCTCAGGAAGATACGCAAGATCTCTCGCCTACTTACCACCGATGCCCTCACTTTGGCCTTGCTTGCGTTAGTCATGTCTAGGCTTGACTACGCGAACGTATTATACGTAGGCATCCCTGTTTACCAACTTAGGAGACTCCAGCTGATCCAAAACCAGGCCGCCCGTCTGATTTATCATCAGCCGAGAGATCAACATGTCCAACCGCTTTTAAAGGATCTCCACTGGCTCCCGGTTTCTGCTCGTTGCAAATTCAAGCTGGGTTGTACCATCTTCAAATCCCTCTCTGGTCAGGGCCCCGTTTTCATTTCTTCTCTGCTTCATCCCTATGACCCCCCCCCGCACTCTCCGGTCTTCCCATATGGCCCTCTTATCTGTCCCCAGATTCAAGCGGAAGAAACACGGTGGCCTTAGGTTCTCCTTCCTAGCCCCGTCCTTTTGGAATTCTTTACCTCTCCCGCTCAGGCTATCCTCCCTCTATTCCAGTTTCAGATCCTCCCTCAAAACTCACCTCTTCACTGAAGCCTACAATTAAATTCTTATCTATTGTTATGTTAGTTCTGTCTCTCTCTGCTCTCTCCAATCAGCGCCAAGGAACCTAACGGTGTTAGTGCGCTCTACAAATTAATTTAACATAACATAACATAACAATAACAGAATACTTTATTTCTGAAGAGGATAAGAGACTGGAGGCATACCCAATCATCCTGACATCCCCATCCTTCTTCTGAGTTAAAACAGCCCCTACACCAACATTACTAGCATCAACAGTAAGGGTGCACATAAGAGTAGGATCATAGTGCTTTAACACTTTAGGTGAGATAATTTGCAGTTTCACCCACTCAAAAACATTCTGACAAACATCATTCCATTCAAATACAACTCCTCTCATCAACATTTGTGACAAAGGTCTCAATTTGCTCGCCAAGTCTTGAATGAATCGTGAATAAAATTCACAAAGAGCTAAAAAAGACTTGAGACTGGACTTGTCAGTGGATGGTTTGGGCTTGACAATAGAATCAACTAAATTAGACTTGGGATGAATACCGTCTCCATTAACTAGATGACCTAAATATTCAACTTCTTTGGTCTTAAACACACACTTATATCTTCATACTACGACCCCATTAGTTTGAAGTTTGAACAACACTTCTTCTAGGATAGTGTCATGTGTGATAGCGTCAGGTGCAAAGATAAGCAGATCATCTTGGAACACTGATAGACCCTCACTCAGCCGAGTAGGCGCTGAGCTGCTACACACCCACGGAGGCTGCCAGACAAATCGAGCGGCCATCTTGGGGAGGTATGCAGGGTAGCGGGCTAGTCTTTGTGACGCGCTCTGCGCCAGCATAAAAGAAGACTGGCCTGCGTCCGCACAGCGGACGCGAACAGCGGACACACCGTCAACGCGCTGAAGGAGCACCAAAGGAAACCCCATCTGCGCCCGTCCGCGCCAGGACGGGCCCAAGGGCCAGAACCCCTGTACAAACTCCCACAGGGAAGTTTAGCTATAATAAGAAGCAGCTCCTGGGGCTTAGGGGGGAAGGAATTACCAGATGCTCGCATATTATGTCCTTCGAGATGGCACAGAGCTATTGTCCCCGCTGTAAGTTTGAATTCATACCTCGTGAACCCCCATGCCACTAATTGTTAAGAATAAGTCATATTCCCTAGCACTTCTTAACTGTTGCTCCCTTCCCAAGCATGCGAGTGAATTATGCCTGCTTCTAGAAGAAAGATGCCTTGATGCTCTCTTTCTAACGGAAACCTGGACGAACGCATCTTCGGATCCCGATGTTGTTCGGCCCCTACCTCCAAATTACGCTATTCTTAGACAAGATCGGGATAGTGGTCGGGTTGGGGGGATCGCAATTATTTATAAAAATACTTAAAGCTGCAGGCCAACTAGCTGTCCTATTTCAGAGTGTGAGAGTATCTCTTTTGCGATTAGTTTCTCTCCCACATGTACCCTTTCAGGGATTCTTATATACCGCCCACCAGGAGCACATGCTAATTTTTGCAATGATCTCCCTAACATTGCTATAAACTGCGCCAGCCTCACCCCTAATTTTTCTATTTTGGGTGATTTTAATATTCACCTCGATGAACCTGATACACCCGCTTCTCAAGACCTTATGGCAGGTCTAGAGGTGCTCCATCTAAAACAAATTGTTATTGGCCCTACCCACAGAGCAGGTCATCTGCTCGATCACTTTTTCACTAATCTTGATATTAGTTTGAAGGAATCCATTATCGTCCCTTGGTCAGATCAGGTTCTTTTATCCTTTACTTGGTCCCCTCCCGATTAGGCATACCCTGTCATTAAAACTAAAAAACTGAGTCGCATTTGGTCCAAGCTTCCAGTGGAGGAATGGGTTTCGAACCATAATATTTCTACCCCGGCATTCTGCTCTAACCCTATAACTGCGAACGCTTCCTTTAATAATTGGCTGGAGTCCTCTTTGGACCTTACTCTTCCAAAAACAGAGCTCTGTCATCGCATTGGCAGTAATAAAAAAGTGTGGTATACTCTTGAATTAAGATTGCTTAAGCAAGCTTGTAAGCAGTTTGAAAGGAAATGGAGGAAGGACTTCTAGAAGGTCAGTAAGGGCAATTATAGATCTGCATTGCGGATTTATAAAAATAAAATAAAAATTGCACAATCCAGTTATCAGGATAAGATAGCCTCTGCCTCCAATTACCCTAGGGACATTTTTTACATTTTTAAATCATTAGTTACCCCTCCTGGCCCTCTCATTGAGCCATTGAATGCACAGAAACGCTGTGATGAGTTAGCAAATTGTTTTGCTACTAAAGTTGCCAACATCTATTTGCTTTTTCAGCATGTGGAGCCTAAATTACTCCCTCCCCTTCCCCACCCACCTGACGTGCTTGCTGGACTAGAGGAATTTGCTCCTCTTGACTTATCCACTCTGCAGCGACTTCTGGGGAATCTTAAGTCTGGATCCCCGGCTGATGCCGCTCCCCCTACCACCCTCAAGATGGTCTCGGAGACTGTTTCCCCAGTTATCCGGGATGTAATTAACTCCTCTCTTGCAGCCGGGTTGGTCCTGCCATCATGGAAACAGGCAAGAGTGAAGGTAATCTTAAAGAAACCGAATTTAGACCCGGAGGACTGGGCGAACTACCGTCCCATCTCTCTGCTACCAGGTATGGGTAAACTGGCCGAAAAGCATGTTAATTTTTTATTATCTACTTTTCTGGAGAATAATAATGCCCTACATCCCACCCAGACGGGTTTTAGACGCAAGCAGGGCACGGAGACTGCCCTCATTGCCGTAGTTGAAAAAGCTAGGAAAATCGTGGATTCTGGAAGCTGCTCTGCTATTATTTTGTTAGACCTCAGCGCAGCCTTCGACACGATAAATCACTCTATAATGATTCAGAGACTGAGTGATGTGGGGGTATCGGGTATGGCCCTTAAATGGCTACAGTCCTTTCTCACTGACAGAACTTTTGCTGTCTTTGAAGATGAGGCAATTTCAAAACAAATCCCCCTGCAGTACGGCGTACCCCAGGGATCCTCATTAAGCCCTACCATGTTTAACATCTACATGAGGCCGTTGGCTAAGGTGGTACTTCCCTGGGGGGTCCAGTTGGTCACCTACGCCGATGATACCCAGCTGGCGGTCTCCCTTTCCAGGCATGACGCCTTTGGCAATAACCTTTCTTCTTGTTTAAGCAAAGAACTTGAATGGATGGATGCGTCCTTTCTTAAACTTAATGGATCTAAAACTGAAATCATGATGCTAGGACATATGGCCCCTAACAATTTAGATCCTTGGTGGCCTAGTTGCCTTGGCCTGCCCCCGTCCCCTAAAAAACAAATTAAGAGTCTGGGTGTTTGGCTAGATCCCAATCTTAGTTTCCTTGTACAATCTCGCAAGGTTGCTGCCACCTGCTATGGTCTGATTAGACTGATAAGGAAGATTTTGAGTCTCCTTCCTTTTGAAGCAAGGCGTTTGCTGGTTCAGTCACTTATTTTATCGCGTCTTGATTACGCGAATGCAGTCTATCTAGGCGCTCCTCAGGGAACTATTAAAATCATACAGATTGTTCAGAACTGTGCTGCGCGACTGTTAATGGATGTCCCTAACCGGAGTTCGGCCAAATCAGCGCTTCGTCAGTTGCACTGGTTGCCAGTGCAGCAAAGGATCTGGTTCAAGGTCATGTGCACGGTTCATAAATCCATTTCTGACAACGGACCGGCCTTGATCCAGCTTATGTTTCAACTCCATCAGATCACCCGGACTCTCAGATTGAACCATAAAATATTTCTGACAGTCCCTAGTATTAAACGGGCACGTATGGTTGGCCGACGTTTTCTCTGCATGCTGCAAAATTCTGAAACCAGCTCCCCGACTCCATTCGTTTGGAACCTCACCATGTCAGCTTCAGGAAACTGCTGAAAACTATCCTGTATCCCTGAATAGTGAGGAATGTCTAGGTTTCTTAATGCGCTGGGATGCCCCCGGGTAGCCATGCGCTATATAAATGCGTATTCATCCATTCAATCCCCTTCAGCATATTGAACATGAGTCGCTGAAAGACCGAAGCAGCTGCTGCAAGTCCAAATGGCATTCCAACATACTGAAAGGTGCCAAATGGGGACACAAATGCAGTAAGGTTTCTGGACTCTGGGGCTAACTCTACTTGATGGTAAGCAGATGCTAAATCTAATTTGGTAAAGATTTTAGCTTCCTTAAGACCTGCTAACAATTCATTAATGTTAGGTAGAGGATGGGAATCTACCCAACTTTCTTTGTTTAAGCACCTGAGATCAACACAGACCCTAAGCTCCCCATTCTGCTTATGGGCAACCACCAATAGAGATAACCATAAGGATGGTTCGATTATCCCTTTGGTGCACAAGGAATCTAGTTCCTTTTCAAGGTCTTGTCTAACACTGAAGAGAACATTCCTCAATGTATGCACCATCTTTCACAACAATTTTATGTTGGAAATCCCAGATTTTTCCCAATTCCCCAGAAAACACATGTGGGAATTTGTTGATTAGAACTTCAAGATCTGGGTTGTCTCTTATGGCAAGTACCTGTTCAGTTGTACCTGGTCTAAGCACCATTCCAAATAGACCCTGGTGGAACGAACCTAAGATGTTCAAACCTTTCTGTGCAACTTATAATTTTCCAATAATCCTCCTCCCCTTGAGCTCCATAATTTCTTCAATATAGCCAGACAGACTGATTTCTCATCCCTCGTACGAAACAGCCTTACGGTCAGGAGGGAGTAAAGCTCTATTTAGCCAGGTTGAATCATAAAGACTTAATGTGATCATAGAGATACGTGCGCTGGATTCAACAAAGAAGGTGTAACACCTTTTCTCCGACTAGTATCTCCACAAAAGGATCAACACACAATTCAGGAATACCCCTAATGACCCATCATGTTGAACAACAACAACCATGTTGCTGAGGTCTTTATTAACTAATTCCTAATCATCACCAAGTGCCCCTGCATCAACTACACACTTTACAGACGATGATTGAGTAACTGATTTGTTCTTCGCCGACTGACACACTTTGGCAAAATGACCAGTTCTGTTGCAAAGTCTGAAAGTCACAAATCTAGCAGGACATTTCCCACTTCCCTTGTGAGTTTTATAACCACATTTGAAACAAAAGTTGGTTTGTGAAAAAAATTACTTTTGACGATCTTAAAAGCTCTGTCGAGGTCTATCTGTGGTTTTACTCTCCTTATCTTTATTTTCCTTAACATTCAGGCAGAAGCAGTTTTACAATTTTTTCTCAAGTTCCTTGGCTGACAATTGTGAAGTCTCAATACTTTTTGCTACTTTTATCGTTTCATCCAAAGTTGGGTTATCCTTAGGTAGCAACTTTTGTTTGATAGTTCTGTCATTACAGTGACAAAGAAACTGATCTCGAACAAGTTGATCAGCAACATTTTCAAACTGACACTCCGCTACGAGTCTCCTCCAGGCTGTGATGTAATTATCAACATCCTCTCCTGTGTTTTGTGTTCGTAAAAAGTTTTTATGGCGGAGAACAACTATGCTGGGTTGAACATCAAATCTTGTTTTGAGTCTTTTAATTGTTTCTTGATATTCATCAAGATCGTTTTCTCCATCAACAACTGGAGGAGGAAGATGTTTCAATATTTCTTTCCCCGTCATATCCTAACAAATGCAATAAAAGGTATTTTTTCCGTTCTACTCTGTATCTATTTGCACCAATCACACCTAGGTAGGTTTCAAAACCATCAAACCACTGTTCCCATTTTATCGGTGGTTTACCAGCTGTTTCTAAAAACGGTGGAGGTGGTGAAACAGCTTGCATGTTCCTGTATCAGACAAATTCTAAAATAAAATTATTTTTATATATACATTTTTTTTAAACTAATTTCCACCTAAAATACAGGACTTCGAATATCTGAGAACGTAGTATGAAGAGTACTAGTAAATAACGATTAAGACCAATCAGTACTGTCAAACTGAATAAGATTTGTACCTATTATCGTACGATTCGACCTTCATACACACAATGTTAATAAAGATAAACTTCTTTGACTGAATAGGCAAAAAAATATATACATATTCTGAATTTTGAATCACTGCCGCTCCTATTGTCTTATTATGACATCACAAACAAAGCAGCTGGCAGACTTCACCGTGTAGAACACACTCGTCCTAGAGTTTCGTACTACAACAGCACAAAAAGGCACTGTGATTTCAAGTCCAGGAAACAAGCTGTGCGGTTCAGCGTTGAACCGCATTAAAGGGCTAGCATCACCACACGTCTTCACACCACAGACGTTATCTGTTGCGTCACTCACATTGCGTTGCTGGACCGCAGACACTGATTTTGCGTTCCAGACGCCCGCTGACCTTTGTTTCACTGGATTCTGCCCCAAATTTTACAAGGATGTTTCCGCTGCACCTTCTTTAGCCGCCTTGGAGATCGGACGTACCTTGAGAGCCGAACTCCGTCTGGAAAGCTTCAACAATTCTTCTTGTCTTAGTTTAAGCAGCGGACGTCAGAAACGCACTGTGGGTCCGTGCTGATGGCTCCAGTCGCTCGTCGCCAAAAAGAGATGTGGTAATTCATCAGAAAACAGCCGGTAAGATGAAAGTACTTTATTTCAATAGGAGCCACCAAGCAGAACAGCTACGAAGATCAACACACAACTCCAACTGTCCTAGTTGGAATTCTTGGTACAGAACACACACACAGTAAGGCTCTGCACCTGAAGTTCCAAACAAGCCTAGGCTACTACACAATGACTTTACATTTTTCTTCCTTCTTTACAGGCAACATGGTGGTATCCACACATCACACCATCCTGGATTATCCTTGGTTTCTAGTTCTCAGACATGCCTAGTGTGTGAGCCGACCCAGGCCCAAATACTGCATCCATCAATCTCAGGAATAACATTTAATGCATATGTTTAACATTCGGCGTATGAAAAAACTGGTGTGATTCAACCCATTCAGATAGTTTGAATTTCTTCTGACCGCTAAGAAAATAGGCTACTTACCTGTACCTGCTGTTCTCCAGTACTGGAATCTTTCATAGATTCACATGCTTGAATCATTCCCCGTTGTCGAGATGGGAGTACCCCGTACCTTAGAAAAGTAATGTCAAAATAGATATAGAACATAGAGGCCTTAGGCCTTTTAGTTTAGTATCATATCCTAGTCATTATTTAAAAAAGGACCAAGCTTAAGAGTCAATCAATCCGGTCACACCACACTGTAGAACCTTCCTGAGAGAAGCTCCAGTCCCTCACATTTTCTACCATACTTCGTGCTCTGCTCAGTTTTTCCTCCCAGAACTTTTCTGAAGATTTTTCTACAGACTTTGCCTCTTTAAAATGTACAGATATTCTCAAAAACTCTATGTATCTGTGGTTTGGGTGTCTCAAACTGTCTTTTAATATGTTAGACACACCTAAGAATGGGCTCTGCAGACCCTGTAGCACTTGTAGAAATCATAAGGCTGCACATTGATGACCCTCCTCAAGACTGCATATATTGTCTTTATCCTGCGCATAAGACAATAGACTGCAAGGTATGTAACACGTTTTCCTCTAAAACTTTGAAAGACCATGAGAGGCGACTCCTCCTGGGGCTGCAAAAGCTTACGACCAGAGAAAATCCAGTCTCTGATGAGTAGAGTGACACTTCATCTATGTCTTCCTTCAAAATGCCTCTCAAGAGAGTTAGGGATCATCCTGCAGCTCATTCCTTTCATGAACCACCAAAAAAAGGCGTACAAAAAGACCTCACCGGTCTCTCAGATACCGCAGCCCATCCAAGTCCCCTCATAAAACTGACCTTCCTTCAGAACGAAATGGAAAAAGGAGTCAAGTTCTTCCTCCAAGGGACTTCAAAAATCGACTTCTGAGCCCCCAACACCTCCACCTTGGGTGAAACAAACATTAAAGAAGCCACCTTCTGCTCCACTGACAGCTGACTCGTCTATGCTGTTGACGAGAAAATTGTTGTTGATGACCCCGTCGACGACGAGGTCTGTCCCTGCAACATTGACTGCATCTACCTCCAACACTATCATGGTGTTGACTGCAGCATCTTTCTCGTTAAAGACTTTGTTGCCCAGCCATACAACAATATGACAACCTCCTCATTGATACTCCTGCCGATGATGGCACCACCATTGTCAACGACAGCACCGTCGACAGAGGGTTTCCTGTCGACTATGCCTCGAAGGTGATTTCACCGTAGACGATGAGACAGAAGCCTTCAATCTTGTTGACGCTATCATCTTAGATGACCAGCACAAATCTTTTTTTTATTTAAATAGAGACTAAGTAAAAAAAAAAAAAGGCTCACACCCACTCATCCATCTCCAAGTAAGGTGCCTTCACTGCTGCCTTCCCATCTCATGGACAATGAAGCCTCTGAAGATAGTAGCCTCTTTGGTGCAGCACATAGCCCTTCAGAACTTCATGATAAATGCCAGGATGATTCTGATGAGGTTGACTACCATGATGCCCCTCAGCAGCACTACCAACACCCTCAACAATACCGAGAACACATGGCATGTCTTCCACCAGCACTTGCATCGGACTTACAATTCATGCTGTCAGATTACAGGAAAAGGTTTCCTCCAGCACCTGCTCCTGTTCAACACAGTCCAGCTATGACAGCTTCAGTGCCTCTTCAGCCACCAACACCTCCTCCTATTCAGCAGTTGCCTCCACCAGTAGTTCATTCTCCACAAGTAGTGCAACTGCATGATCCCACCTCATCGGGAGAGGAAAGAGAATAGGAGAACTACATGATCACCATGATGAGTGGGATGTTGCATGTTTCCAACACAATCATCTCCATCACCGCTCCCAGTGGACTCTGCTCCAAAGGACATAGGAGGTTTCCACAATCTCTTAGAGCAGCGACACGTTTCGAGTTGCCTCTATGCCCGCAAAGTAAATGACTGTTTCCTTTAGGATTTCAAGCATCCTTTTCTGAAAACGGTCAGGACCATGACCATAATTGATTACATTTGAGATGAGAGCTTAAAGGTTATGCGCAGTCCAGGCTCAGTACCAGTTTTGCCACGACGCAATAAAAAAATACAAGGCGCCGGAGGATGCACCATCCTCCCTAATAGACCCCGGAGAACGCACCAGCCTGCCAAACGTGTCACCCCAAAACAGACTGTCATTTCCCAGGAGGCACAAAGATTTAGGAATCCCTCCACGACCCTATCCTCCCCTCCTGACAAAGAGGGTAGATGCCTAGAACACGTTGGGACATTTTTCAGTCACGTCGGCTCTCACAATGAGAGCAGGAAATTCCCAGGCTCTACTTGACTGATACTTTAAACAAATGTGGTCTAATATTGTCCTGTATCTGGATAAACTTCCAGACAACATCAAGAGTGAAGCAAAACAAGTATTTCTAGAGCACACATTAGAGATGTGAGATGGACATTGCCACCACTGGATTCAGGCTGCTGTTTGGGGCAGCTGTATTACACTGTCAAGTCTTGCTTAAAGCTACTACTTTTAGGCCGGAAGTCCAGACCGAAAATTAGATCTACCTTATGATGGAGAAGCTTTCTTTGGGAAACACTTTTCACAGACCTGGCCAAGTCGTTGCGGACCTTACAATACAAAAAGCTGCCATTTACTGACGCTCGAGGATGAGGGCAACCATCTTATAGAGGGGGATACCAACAATACCGCTATCCCACATATTCCTCCGCTAACCAAAAATTTTGGTCCCAATACCACCTACGACAACTACCATCGGCAGCCTACAACAGACCTCCTCCCAGAACACAATCTGGATGACAAGGCAAGAATACCAGCTGCCGACAATGACTTTGTCCAGGTGAGGGCTACTATCCTCACTTTTCCAATCAGGTTAGCAGAAAGAATAACCAACTATCTGCACTGTTGGAAACGGATAACAACCGACCAATGGGTTCTAGGCCTAGTTTAATTCAGGCACACTTTAGAATTCATCCAAGCACCCTACCCAACCCCACCTCAACCTTCCATCCAACATCATCTATGCCTTCTCAAGTGAGAGGACAAAACCATGCTCAAGAAGGGTGCTACAGATAGTTTCCTTATACAGTGGAGACCAATTCTAAAGTTAAGAAACCTCAACAAATACCTCAATAAAGTCACTCTGCATGGTTACATTGCAAGATATATTGCAACTCCTCTCTAGACCTTCAAGATGCATATGTCCATGTCTCCATCCATTTAAAACACAGGAAATTTCTTAGGTTCATAGTAGCTGGCAGCCACTATCAGAAAGCTGATGATTCTTGCAAGACTAGTACAAAAAAGAAAGTTACTTTATATTTGCCTTTACAAACCTCTCCTGGGTATGTCTTCTTGCATTCATCTAATCTCATACTGTTGTCTGAACATACATCCACTTCAAGAAGCACTGGACTTCCAATGAGCACAGGCTACAGGAACCTTCGACATCATACAGGTCACTCCACCTATGGTCAAATCGCTCACCTGGTGGACACAATCTGTAATGCTAACAGTCCATCTACCTTTCTTAACTCAAGCTTCACGTTTAGTGATTACAACAGATGCTTTCCTGGACGGGGGAGGAGCTTACCTCCAGGATCTCCAGGTCAGCTGCAAATGGCCACCTTTCCATTGGGGTATTTACATCAATCTACTCGATTTAAAGGCAGTACTTCTTGCTCTACACAACTTCCTTCCCAGAATTCAGAAGTCCTCAGTGCTGGTACGGACAGACAATGCAACAACGATACACAGCATAAACAAGCAAGGTGGCACCAGATCTCACCTGCTGTCCCAAGAAGCTCAACTAATCTGGAAAGGGTCCATTTATCACTAAATACATCTGACTGCAGAGCACGTATCCGGAAACCAGAGCACCATTGTGGACTCCCTGAGCAGACTGATAACATCTTGCCGTGAGAAGGAACTGGACCAACACATGCTGGATCAAATCTTCCTCCAGTTGAGGAAGCGGACACCTTCCTTCACACAATATCAGGCTGCCTGGAGGTACACCGATACTGGGCCACAATTGTAGCAACAATTTCTATGGTTATAGGACAAGACGTCCCAATGGAAGCCCGTTGGCACATACTATGGGTCACAGGGGAAGATAACTGGCCTAAGTATGTCAAAATATGGTTAATGCTGGCAAGTATGGTCGCGAAACGAAATATAGCCAGAGCATGGGGGAAACCTTGGCCGCCAACAGTGAGAGAGTGGAAGCACAACCTTGATTGGTGCCTTGGTGCTCTCCGGCAGAAAAGGTAATCTACCAAAGCCGAGGCTGTCCCTAAAAATTGGATAATGTGTGGGGAGCATGGGTTAAATGTAGAGGATTGTAGAAGCTGAACTATGTTTAACTACAACTAGATAAGGTTTTGGTGGACTTGGAAATTAAACAAGTGGGGAATAAACACAAGGGTTGCCTCCGAGTACTGGAGCTTATGTGTGTGTGTGTGGGGGGGGGTCACTTTTTGGCTGTGTTGTGTACTATGCATAAATATATTGGGATAACAAATGAAAATATAAAGAACTGATAAAAATAAAAAAATCTTCCTCACAGCCCTTTCTCGCTTTCACAGATCACCCAAAACGCCATCTCTATGGTCTGTCAGGCTCATTAGGCAATTACTCAAAGGATTATTCAAAACAAAGGATTTCCACCGGTGAGGCCCCCTCCTTCGCTGTGGCAGCTCGACACAGTACTTTTCGCAGTTAATTAAACATCTTTTCGAGCCTATCCTTAAGGCAAATATAACATTTCTCTCCTGGAAGGTAGCTCTCCTCCTTGCCCTCACATCGGCAAGAAGAGTTAGCGGAATTCAGGCTTTCACCATCAAGGAAGCATTCCTCCCGTTCAGGGACTTTTCCAAAGTCTCTGACGTCAGCTGAACGAGCACTACAAAAGCTGCTTAGTGTCTTATTTGGACAGAACTACTCCTTTGTGCCAATCAACCAACTCTTTGTAGTCTACAGCGTACCAAGAAAATGTTTCCCTCTAACAAAACAGCGCATCTCTAGTTGGTTATCCAGCGCCATATTTTCTGTCATCAGAAGGCTGGTCGGACTTTGATAACAAAGGTGCGTGCGCATTCCACAAGAGCCATGTCCACTTTCATGGTGGTGTTTGCGGGTATGTCGTTGCCAGATATCTGCAGAGCAGCAGCCTTGAGGTGTGTACACACCTTCATACAACATTACTGCTTGGAATCAGAAGCTCTTAGAGATGTGGCAATGGGACAATCGGTTCTAAGGCATTTTTTTCAATAAAGGTGCGCTATTTCTTTCTTCCTGCTGTTTTGATTACTGCCTATATGTTTCTATGTATTCTCTTTTACACTATATGATGTGTTGTATTTATAGAAAAATAGCTTATTACTGCTCTGTACTCTAATTCAAGAATGTAAATCTGACAGTTCCAAAACTGCAGTAAGAAATGATGTTAGTTACCCGTAACTGTAGTTCTCCAGTATTGGACTATTTCATACATTCACATGCTACCCCACCGCCACCCCTGAGAAGCTCACCTTCATTCCTCTCAGTACAGTACTATGTAGACGCAGTAGTGCTTGGAAAATCTGAGGAACTGCAGCTTCTGTCTGCAAGCTTCTACTGGGTGGTGTGATCTGTTTGGGCCTTTTTTTAAATAATGACTAGGATACGTTACTAAACCAAAAGGCCTAAGGCCTCTATGTTCTATGTCTATTGTGGCATTACTTTTCTAAGGTACCGGGTACTCCGATCTCGACAACAGGGAATGATTCAAGCATGGGAATCTATGAAAGATTGTAGTACCGGAGAACTATAGTTACAGGTAAATAACGTATTTTCTTAGCGATCAGAAGAAAATCAAATATCTGGATCGCTACATGAATCGCACCAGTTTTTTCCATCGCGTAATGTTAAACATATGCATTAAATGTTATTCCTGAGATTGATGGATGCAGTATTTGGGCCTGGGGCCTGCTCACACACTAGTCCTATCTGACAAGTAGAAACCAGGGATAATCAAGGAAGGTGTGATGTTTAGATACCACCATGTTGCCTGTAAAGAAGGAAGAAAAATGTAAAGTCATTGATTGCATTTTTAAAAAATCCTTTGGCAGTTTCTTTTGCTATTTATTATTCATTCCGCAGCTAAACTGTCTAAATGTTTTCATGATAGTATTGCTGGGATCCTGCAAACATTTCAGACTAACTCCAGCTCTCATGGTGCTACTGGTCATCTTGGTACCTGATGCCTGGTTACCGTAAATTCTAGCCCGAACCTCTCACTTGTTGGTCTTCTTTTCTTCTTCATTAGAATGCAATAGTCTTCACAAAATTGCTAGATTTTCATCTAGCCCCCTTTTGACCTATATAATGCAAGAATACTCTTTCACTGAAATCTGCATCCTGCCTTAACATCGGGGGAGATTCCTCAACTATGGAAAAATGTCTTACTGTTCTGCATTTGAGAAAACTCACAGCTGACCTTCTGTCATGGCCAATGTTAGACCTATTTGATTACTGCCCTTTCCAGCGGAACTCACAAACACTATAGTGACTAAACAGCATCCTATCTTTATGGAAAAGAACAACATCCAGGACTCTGCCCACTTTGGTTTTCGGCCCCGTCACAGCATTGAGACAGTTCTCGTTTCTTCCCTAATGGCATTCGTGTTGCAAGATGAACAGGGTCAAGCCACCATAGTCCCACTGGACCTATTGATGGCATTTGATATGTTCCAATATTTAGAGAGGTGGATCTCGCACAGCTAAGGTGATCCCGGAATGAAGATTTGTAATGAGCTTTCGTGTGCCGCAGGGTAGTAAACACTGTCTAGCCCAACAGTGTAAAAAGAAGAATCCAAAAGAAGGTCTCCCGCCTAGGGAGAGGAAAACCCAGCGCACTACTTTAATGAGACCAGTGGTCTAGTCCATGTTCAAATTAAACAATAAGTCGTAATCCAATATAAGTTTATCAATTATCCAGATTTATTCAGGTAGATGTGACGATGTTGAAGTAGATAGAGCACATCAGTAAATAACGTTCCACATATATGTAATTTCGGGTGTGTTAACCCATCACACGACCCAATGCATTTCGGGCGTTGCCCGTCGTCAGGGGAATTACTCTACAAACAAAAGACAAAAGCCAGCTGTAGTATCCAAATTAATTACTAGATCAAACAGAAATATATCTATGACTGGATATGGTGCCAGGTTACAACCAAATAGATTGTGAGGGAAAACCGAAGTGAAAGAGAACAACGTGAACCAGGTGCATAGATGTAGAAACGGATATGCTAACGTAGTGAAAGTAACAAAGGTCGTAAGCTAAAAGTGCCCGGTAACCTCAAACGATATAATGTGATGAACTCCAATGGTGTAGCGAGGATAGAAAACATGCAGAGTAACAAAGCAGTTCGTAACCGCCACCAATATAGCGGAGTTTGCAGAGAGCTCAAGACGAGCGTACTCACCGGTGTGGAGATAACACGGACTCCGCGGAGTTCCGAGAAGGTGAACGCTCGGTAAGCGAGCGAGGAAGTAAATAGTGACAGGGGTAAACATAAAAGTAGGACTGCGTGATGCAGGAAGGATAAGCGCCATCTTAGAGTGTGCATGGAAATAAATAGGTAAAGAGAAAAGAAGGACCGAAAAAGAAATGTAAGAAGATGCCATCTATAAATGTGCACGAAGGTAAACAAATGAAAGACATGGTAATAT
Source organism: Lissotriton vulgaris (assembly GCF_964263255.1). Classification (NCBI taxonomy): domain Eukaryota; kingdom Metazoa; phylum Chordata; class Amphibia; order Caudata; family Salamandridae; genus Lissotriton; species Lissotriton vulgaris. The sequence continues at coordinate 1,837,831,246 of NC_141694.1, forward strand.
TCACAGGAGAAAAGAGAGTAAATAATACAAAATACAACGAATAACCAAAAATCATAAGTAACACAGAAATTCCATTCGATCATTAAGACCCGATGGGGCCATCGTGGATAAGTAACGAATCCAAAAGTTCTCTCTCTTAAGGAGGTGATTCTTGTTGTTCACTGTGATGGGAACTTGTTCTAATACTTGGAATTTAAGTTGAACAACTGAATGTCTGTTCTCCAAGAAATGGATGGCCACACTAGATTTCTGATTTTCAGTCCGAATATTACTCTTGTGTTCCAAGATTCTTGTGCGAATCTTCCTCTCTGTGTGGCCCACGTAACACTTGCCACATGGGCATTTGAGAGCATAGATTACATTCTTGCTGTTGCATGTAGCGTTCACTTTCAATTTGATAGGAAAACCTTTCATGGGATGGTTCATTACATTGCCCTGTATACTATTATTGCAGTTACTGCAATTATAACAAGGTTTAAAGCCATTATATGATGTTATGGTTTTTGGACCACTGGTATCACTCAGGATCTCTTTCAGATTCTTGCCTCTAGAGAAAGCAAAGATAGGAGGTTCAGTAAATAGACCGTTGAAATCTGGTTCCTGTGTCAAAATGGACCAATGTTTCCGAATTATTTTTTGGAACTGTGAAGAAACACTTGAGAACTTAGAGACAACCACAAGGCGATCCGTGGGTGTCTTAGGTCTGGGTTGTAACAAGGAAGCTCTGCTTCGTTTCTCACTTCTCTGGACAGCCAAGTCCAGAATGGGCAACTGGATAATTGATAAACTTATATTGGATTACGACTTATTGTTTAATTTGAACATGGACTAGACCACTGGTCTCATTAAAGTAGTGCGCTGGGTTTTCCTCTCCCTAGGCGGGAGACCTTCTTTTGGATTTGATATGTTCCCTCATACTGTTCTGGTTGAAAGTCTATCCAGGATTAGGGTGGAAGACCTAACCTTGTGTTGATTAACTTCTTTTTTGACCAATCTTTCTAAGGCGGTCTCCCTTCCCTTTACAGATCTGCCATCAAGACAGTCACGTGTAGAATGCCACAAGGCTCAGCCCTAAACCTTTCTCTTCTTAATATTTATGTAGTGCCACTTAAATCATGCCTTGGACAACAGGTTTTATGCCTTTGCTGATGATCCCCAATTGATCAACCTCCTGAATGGCGACCATACTGTTCTTCAAAACAAGTTAAAGGATTATGTGTGCTCCATCTCTTCTTGTATGATGCAACAACTGTCTTTGGCAATTTTACCTCTACCTGGGATTTCTGTCTAGGCGCTGGCCATCCTCATTACTCCCCCTGTCGCCCCGGTCCATGATTTTGGCGTAATCTTGGATTCCTGTCTGCCTTTTTAAGATCTGCTTGATTATGTTTTCTTATATGAGGTGTAGTATACTGCCTCTACTACCTGCTTCCTGCCTCAAGAACTTAGTCTAGGTAATGGTTATCGCTCAACAGGGCCAATGCAATTACTTAGTCTTCCCCAATGGCTTATTCATCAAATACAGTGGGTTCATAACACTGATGCGCAAATGTGTGTAGGATTCACTAAAAGTGCCCATTTCTACACATTTAAATTTCTATGCACTGGTTCCTATTCAGGAACACTGCTTGTTTAAGGCACTCTGTCTGTATAATTGATGTCTCTACTATTCTGTCCCTTTTTATCTAAAATCACGTTGTGTTTTCTAGTTCAGGACCAGGTTGCTCTGCTCCTCTGTAGCTCACTTGCTCTGTAGCCCTTTGGTTCCACCTTTCCTAGTTTTGTGATAGGGCCATCTGTGATATAACTAAGAAATGAACTGGTCCTCCTTTTTCTCCATGAACTAAAGGAAAGCATTCTACTTTCAGTACATTTCTGAAAACGTTCTTGTGCTCTTCGCCTTAGGACATTTGTCCTCTTAGTCTGTATCTCAGGTCATGCCTTACTAGGATACTGTGTTCCTGTGTAACAGCGGACTTTGCCAGTTAAAATCAGTCACCAGACTGGAAATTAATCTTCCTAGGTTTGTCCACGTCTTCTTTTCTGCATGAGCTACCCGGGATCTCAGTCCACAACAGAGCTGTTCTTAAGTTCATATGCCTGGCTCGTAGGGCCCTCATTGGTCACAACCCCAAGCAATACTTGGTAACAGTCTCACCCGACAGCCCCAAGAGAAACATACGCTCTGCCAAACAAAAGACTAGTTGTAATCTGATGGGTTTGTTGGAGCTGATGTGGCAGTCGGGCTTTCGCATAATTTGCACCAAAAATGGACAAGCTCTCTACAGTTTGAAATACCGTAAAACTTGTCTCTTTTCTTTGTCTTAATAATCCCCTTCCTCTTGTCCCTCCAAGTCCTCTGTTAAATTTTTAGCACGAGGATGGCTTTTCTTGAGCAACAGAGTGTTCTATAAACTCATTAGTTTACATTACCTCAGTTCCACCTTTGGGTTGGTGTGTTAGTAATGCTATATATGCATTGTTATGTTCCTTCATGTTTACATTTTCCTTTTCCGGTGAAGAGGAACTGAACAGCTTTGGTTGTCCTGCCTACTTATATCAATGTTGAGTGTGGTGTTTTGATTAGCAGGCGATTGTCATTGGTTCCTTTCAGGGATGGTTGGATTATCCCAGGCCGTTTCATGATTGCATTATTTAAAATAAAAAAGATAAAACAATCTTGCCCATTCAATTTCCATTGCATGTTTAAATGGAGCTAAATTTAAGGATGAAGGGGATTCTGTTTTCTTTATGTTTAGTGTTTTGGGAATGCAAGTCACTTGCTGGCTCAAGTCTGGTTCTTTGCTGCTACGAAGAAGTGCCTCTAGGGTCTGCTTCCTATGGTCACCCCCACTCTTTGCTTTACTGGTTTTCGACTTAGATGTGGCTGTGGGCCTGCTTATCAGACCCACAGCGCAGATGCACTCTCCCTAAATTTACCATGTACTCTAGGTACATCCACAATTTGGAATTGATTCACCTTGTCAGCCCCTGTAGAAGTGTACCCTAGGTACTCAGGGCATAGGTGTAACCAAGGCCTACCAGGGGCTGCAGCATGTATTATGCCACCACTGGCTGGCCAATCAAATAGACACAACTGGCTGATCACTCAGCTGGGGCAAGGTTGTGTAACCACCCCTTGCTTAGGTGTAGTATTCCTATACCTACTTACATATAGACACATAGTAACCTATAAGTCACTCCTATGGCAGGCCTTAACAATCCTGGAGGCAGAGTGCTTGGTTGTGTGTGAGATGGTGCTCTGGCATGAGCTGAGCCTGTCTGCAGCTTTCGGAACCATGTCCTTATAGCTGTTCTATGATATTGCCATACCATATGCTCTTAAGTGCATTATGAACCTCGCGGTTAAATGCTAACTTTGGTTTGGCTTTATCCAAACATGTCGTGTGAGGTGTCATACGCTTTGGAATACTACCCCCTCGCCAATTCTGGCGACGGGGGTAGCATTCCACCCTAGAGGGAGAAGACATGTTAGTTCTGACTATCCGGGTTAAAGTTAACCAGAGCCCCAGCATCATAAAATGGATGCTGCTGCCACAGAGACAAGTCTGACCTCCTGCTGCTGGGAGTCCTTCCAGTCACGGAGGTTTGACAATAGGTTTCCTGCATGGGGAGGTGCCAGCACCACCCCAGACAGGAGGATGTGTATTGGGACAGGGAGGGCTGTATAGATTGAGACACTGCCTGGAGCACACTAGGTGCTTCATGCATACCCCAGTTCAAACCGGTTGCTGGGGCACTCCAGCCCCAGCTCTGGCGTGAAACTGGACAAAGGAAAGGGGTTGTAACCACCCCCCTTCCTGGTCCCACCCACAGGAGGGACCTAGTGAGTAAACCAGCCCCCTTTAGTTGTATAAAGGTAGGAGCTGACCCAGGAGACTTTAGATTAATCCTGGAATCGACTTGAGACGAAGCTCTGGACCCTTCCACATTCACCTGAGCTGAAGACTAAAGAATCTCCCTTGTGGCCAAGGAGTGACCACCCTGGGCAACCAGGCACCATCCAGCAACTCGATGGCTTGCTTTGTCTCCGTTCCCGCCGGAACCCGAGCACAGAGCCTGGCAAGACCTCGACTCTCTGACCCCACTGAACGACTCCAGCACAGCTGAGCCCCGTGGAAGGAGTCCAAACCCGTGAAACCAGGCAACTTGGAAAGTCTTCAACTTGCTAACAGCGCAGCTCCTGAGGCCTCCTCGAAGCTGTGCACTGGGGACTGAGACACCCCGACACCGAGCTCCACCTGCACCGAAGACCAGCCCTCCACACTCCACGAGATAAGTTCAAGTTCAAGTTCTAGAATTTGTATAGCGCACTACTCACCCAGAGGGTCTCAAGGCGCTTGAGGGATGGTGGGCGCATTATTTATCGAATAGCCAGGTTTTTAGCTGCTTTCTGAAGGAGGGGTGGTTCTGAGTAAGGCGAAGGTGAGTGGGGAGAGAATTCCAGGTTTTGGCCGCTAAATAGGAGAAGGATCTTCCTCCCATGGTGGATCTGTGGATGCGCGGAATTGCAGCGAGGGCTTGGCTGGCAGATCGTAATTGGCGGGTGGGTTTGTAGAAGGACAGTCGTGTGTTGAGGCATTCGGGTCCTAGGTCGTAGAGGGCCTTGTGTGCGTGGGTGAGGAGACGGAACTTTATTCTCTTGTTGACGGGGAGCCAGTGGAGTTCCTTCAGGTGACCGGAAATGTGAGCTTGACGGGGCATGTCCAGTATGAGTCTGGCAGAGGCGTTTTGTATGCGTTGGAGTTTTTTCTGAAGTTTGGCTGTGGTTCCGGCGTAGAGGGTATTTCCATAATCCAGTCGGCTGGTGACCAGTGCGTGGGTGACTGTCTTTCTTGTTTCGGTGGGGGTCCAACGGAAGATTTTTTTGAGCATGCGTAGGATGTTGAAGCATGAAGATGAGACTGCATTGACTTGTCTGGTCATTGAGAGGGAGGAGTCTAGGATGAAGCCCAGGTTATGTGCGTGATCTGTAGGTATGGGTGCTGTACCCAGGGCCGGTGGCCACCATGAGTCGTTCCAGGCAGAGGGGGATGATCCTAAGATGAGGACTTCCGTTTTGTCCGAGTTTAGTTTTAAACGGCTGCTCTTCATCCATTCGGCTACTTCTTTCATTCCTTCGTGTAGATTGGTTTTGGCGGTGTTTGGGTCTTTGGTGAGGGAGAGGATCAGCCGGGTGTCGTCTGCGTAGGAGATGATGTTGAGGTTGTGTTGTCGCGCGATGGATGCGAGGGGGCTCATGTAAACGTTGAAGAGGGTGGGACTGAGAGATGATCCTTGTGGTACGCCGCAGATGACTTCGGTGGCCTCTGATTTGAATGGGGGAGGCAGACTCTCTGGGTTCTTCCGGCGAGGAACGAGATGATCCAGTCCAAAGCTTTTCCTTGTATTCCGACGTTGCTGAGGCGTTGTATGAGGGTGCTATGACAGACTGTGTCGAAGGCGGCGGAGAGGTCAAGTAGGATGAGGGCAACTGTTTCTCCGTGGTCCAGTAGCGTTCGGATGTCGTCTGTAGCTGCGATGAGGGCGGTTTCGGTGCTGTGTTTGGCTCGGAAGCCGGACTGTGAGGGGTCGAGGAAATTGTTGGATTCGAGGAAGGCGGCGAGTTGATTATTGACGGCTTTCTCAATGACTTTGGCGGGGAATGGGAGGAGTGAGATGGGGCGGTAGTTCTTAAGTTCAGAGGGGTCTGCTGTGGGTTTCTTCAGAAGGGCGCTGGGTTCGGCATGTTTCCAGCTTTCCAGGAGTTGAAGGAACAGTTGATGACATCGCGGAGATGGGGTGCGATGATGGAGTCTGCTTTGTTGAAGATGTGGTGGGGACATGGGTCGGTTGGAGAACCTGAGTGGATGGAGTTCATCAGGCGGATGGTGTCTTCAGTAGTGATTGGGTTCCAGGCACAAAGGTTGTGAGAGTGTTGTTTTAGTTCGGATGTGGGTGGAGTGGACTGTTCTTCGGACTGGTTTTCAAAGCTGTTATGTATGTCGGCGATTTTGTTGTGGAAGAAAGAGGATAGAGAGTCGAATAGGTCTTGGGAGGGAGTAATGTCGTTGGTGCCGGCGGTGGGGTTGGTAAATTCTTTGACGATGTTGAATAGTTCCTTGCTGTTGTGGGCGTTGTTGTTGAGTCGATCCTTGAATGCTGATTTCTTGGTGAATCGGATCAATTGGTGGTGTTTGCGGGTGGCGTCCTTCGAGGTGGTCAGGTTGTCAGTGGTTGGGTTTTTTCTCCAGGTTTTCTCGAGGGTGCGACATAACTTCTTGGATTTTTTAAGGTCATCGTTGAACCAGGGTGCCTTTTTGCTACCTTGTTTGATCTGGTGCTTTTTCAAGGGTGCTAGTTCGTCAGCGCTGTGGGTGATCCATTGTGTGAGTTTTGTGGCGGCTTGGTTTGGGTCCGATGAAATGGCAGGAGGGTTTTGGTTAAGCGATGTGGTGAGTTGGTCGGTGGTGATTTTATTCCAGTTTCTTCGAGGAATAGGTTGTGGGGGGTTGTGAGTCGTGGTCTTTTTGTAGCTGAAGTGGACGCAGCTGTGGTCCGTCCAATAAAGAGCTGAGGTGTGATCGAAGGAGATGTGTTTGCTGGAGGTGAAGATAGGGTCGAGCGTGTGTCCGGCTAAGTGGGTGGGGGAGTCAACAAGTTGTTTGAGTCCGAGATTGGCCATGTTGTCCAGAAGGGTGGTGGTGTTGCTGTCATTTTTCTTTTCTAGGTGGAAGTTGAGGTCTCCCAGTAGGATGTAGTTCTCGGAAGTGAGGGCATGTGGGCTGATGAAGTCAGTGATGTCTTCGTTGAATTGTGTGCGGGTTCCTGGTGGTCAATAGATGAGGGTGCCTCTCAGTGTGGTCCTGGGGTCAGTGTGGATCTGGAAGTGAAGGTGTTCGGCGGCCGCGAGGTTGTCGTCGGAGCTGGTTGTGATTCGGATGGTGTTCTTGTGGACGATGGCGATGGCTCCTCCTGTTTGGACGGTGCGGTCTTTTCGGATGATCTTGTAATTGTCCGGGATGGCTATGGCGATGTCGGGTGCTGATGAGGCGTTCATCCATGTTTCAGTAAGGAAGGCGACGTCCGGCGATGTAGTGTCGAGTAGATCCCAGAGTTCAGTGGCGTGTCTGTGCACCAAGCGGGTGTTCAGCAGGATGCACTTCAGGTGGTTAGAGTCGGAGCTGTGTTTGGGGGAAGTGGATTTGGTGTGGGTTCTGATGCAGGCGAACTTGCAGGAGTGGCAGGCGAAGGGTCCATGGGTGTGTCCTGGGGCAAATTCGCAGTATTTTGGTGTGCGTCCGGGGTTAAGGGCAAAGAGGGTAGCGGCGTCGTACGTTATGCGGGTGGAGTGGGTTTTGCGAGGACCAGGGGGTCTGGCGCTGGGCGCGGTCCAGGCGCGGAAAGGCGTAGACGGGCTTACCTATGGGGCGCGACCGCTGCACGTGAACGCTGCGCGCAAAAGCATCTGACATAAGTGGAATGTGGAGAGGGGAGGGGCGAGGGAGGATCAGCTGGGAGGCGGGAGCAGGACGGAGAGCCGGGCTAGGGGGCACAACAACAACAACAAAATGGCTGCAAGCCAAAAGGCGACCAGGACGAGATTGGGGCACAGGTAAGGCTAATGGCGGTCAAAACACCAGTGAAATCGGCACAATCAGGCACAAATCGGCAAGCAGGCAAAGGCAGCAATGTGAAATTAATAAATAAACAATGCGCAGTCTAGCGGCACAGCAGGACTATGAAATCGAAAGGCAGAGGCAGCAATGCACAATTTAATAAATAAACAATGCGCAGTCTCGAATTAGGCAATGGCAGTGCGAGGACGATGCTTCCAGGTCACAGAGCAGAGCAGCTTAACCCAAACGAGTGCAGCAGTAGCAGTGCGAGCAGCGCTACGATACCAGGTCAGGGCTGGGAGCAGCATGGGGAGCGTGTTCTGCTCGACGCGTTGTCCGGTTACTGGCCCATTGGCTAGTAGCCTCTGTGACAACACGCCTATTGAATCACCTCACTGGTCTGGTTGCTCCAGACTGGCCCTTGCCTCCCTGCAAAGGTGAGGCACCTCGGACCCTCCTGGTCTGCACCAGAAGCCTTTTGTGTATCCTGCGTGGGTTGCCTTTGCTTAGGCTTGTTGGCTACGATCTTGAAGTCGACCCCTCCATCTGCGAGAACCTTCGTGGGACAGCTCCTCTCTAGCACCTGGTCGTCCTCGACGCCTCCTGGTCCGCGTGGCTGCAACAACAAGCTTCACGACAGCACTTGATTGCTCCCCGACGACGCCTGGTTCCTTCCTGGTTCCACCCGGTCACTGGCTAGTGACCCAGACTCTGTCCCCTCTGCTTTCAGGTCCTCTTAAACTCCGATCCACCCTTGGATCCACCCGGACATCTTCCTCCTGGTCGCCTGCAGCATCTTCTTCCAAGGCTCCATAGAAAACAACGAGAAAACCCGACACACTTTGACACCTATGCACCCGCAGCCAGTGGGTGAGGTAACGCGAGTACTTTGGTGCTCCTGTAGGGATTGACTATCCTAGTGTCTAATTCTGTTAGTTGTGTAATCCTAGTTAGACCGGAAGTGTCCTAAATCTTCATTACTTACCTTTTTATGTTCCCATTGACTTTCTATTGACTCTCGCGTGAGTGTACTGACACTGTACGCGCTGCCCGTGGGCCTCCTACTCTTAACCTAAGGGTCAGATAGTGTAGCCCCAGCGATGCCCTAGGCCTTCTCCTTTCACAAGTCGTGGTTCTTATACCATATACTTAGTGTATGGTTTTACGCACCCCTAGGGCCTAACTGTAAATTGTGCTATTTAAAGTATTTCTGAGTGTAACTTATGTGCTTTTGCCTCGGATCTCATAAAGAGTTCAGAGGAGTGTGTTAGTGAATAAATACATATATATTTTATATATCCTGTGTGGTGTCCTTTCATTTGGTATTCAAGGGGTTACATATGGTCAAACAGCTGGCTTTACACGCCCTCAAGAGTCTTTTAGCCTAAGACTGTTCTGTCCACGCTACCTCTAGGATAGCTGGTCTATAGGTTTGACTTTACAACCATCACCATAAGGGTTGTTTGGACTTGTGCAAGGTGATCGCTAGAATAGTGAACACCATATACCAGGCCAACTTCTCACATTGGTGTGCAGTGATTGGGATTAGAGCTTGCTGTTGTTTTACCACTTGTAATCTTGAGATATCATTTGAAAGATCACATAGGTACCTATAGGTACATATAAAAACAAGTCTTAGTATACTTAAGTTCTACTGAACTTAGCTGTTGTAGAGCCTGGGCCTAGCACACCCTAACTACAACTCCTAGACAGGTTCTGTAGGAAAACACATAGTGTAGGTAGGTGCAACACCCCACCTCACTAGAAAACATGTCTCAGACAGTGAACCCCAGTGGTTCTCTGCCTGCAGAAGTAGATCCCTTGAGGACTGCTTCGAGATATGAAGCCTTAGCCTTCCAAGAATTGAGACAATTGTGTACTTCTAGAAGGCTAAAACAGGGTTCAACCCCCACCCTCAGGTTCCTGGTTGAGCTCTTAGAAGAGTATGATGCTCAACAGCCACCTAAGACAGGTGACACAGGCAGTGCAGATGAAGTCCTTCTCTCCTTAGATGATAATGCTGATACTCCAGTACCAGAAGATGAAGATGAAGAAGGAGAGGGGGGAGAAGGAGATGATTCTGATCTTGAGACAAACAGTCGGATCTTAGTCAGAAGACTTAGTCAGGCTAACTTAAGCATACATGGTAGTCAGTATGGGCAGTCCTCATACAGACCCCCAAGTGGGTTTAACCAGAGGCAGAGAAGAGGGAGATCCACTCCAGGGAATCTTTCCAATCTCATGCTTCAAATGGCTCTCATGGCCCTGCTGACAGAGGGATGACCTCCCCTCAGAGAAGGGAACATGAGGCCAAAATGAGAGAAGCTGTTCTTAGGATTGAGAGACAGGAACTTGAGGTTGCCATGGCCAAAGAGAAGCTTGCTCGTGCTAGAGAGCATAGAGAGAGTGGGTTAGAATCCACTGGTGGCAACAATATCCCTAAGGATAAAGATAGGTCCTATGAGAATAGAAACCTAAGCAAGATTGTGCCCCCCTACAAAGAAGGGGATGACATCCACAAGTGGATAACTGCTTTGGAGAGAGACTGCAAAGTGCAGCAGGTACCCCAAAGTCAGTGGGCAGCAATCTTATGGCTCTCCTTTTCAGAAAAAGGTAGAGACAAGCTCCTCACAGTTCGTGATGAGGATGCTAACATCTACTCTATCCTGAAGAGTGCTCTGATTGATGGGTTTGGCCTAACCACTGAACAATATAGGTTGTTGTTCAGAGACACCCAGAGGACACAGACTCAGGACTTGACTGATTTTGTTGATTGTGCCACTAAGGCTCTGGAAGGCTGGTTATTGGGAAGTTAGGTTAAGGTCTATACAGGATTGTATAATTTGATCATGAGAGAGCAAATACTTAATAATTGTCATAACCAGCTATTGCATCAATACCTGATTGACTCTGATCTGACCTCTCCCCAAGAATTGGGAAATAAGGCAGACAAATGGGCCAGAACCAGGATTAAGCAGAAAAACCAGAACCAGGGGGGTGATCAGAAAAAAGCAGACCAGAAGGGTAATGAGCAGAAACCAAAAGACCAGAAGTCTTCACCAGGCCCCCAAAAGGCACAGGGGGAGGGTGGCTCCAAAAAGAACAAACAGAAACAATAAGTCCAAAATAAGCCCTGGTGTGGATACTGTAAGTCAGTCTCTGACTGGTTTAGTGAGTGCACCAAAATGGCACAGCACCAACCACCATTGCCCCTAAGGCAACTGTTCCCCCTAGTCCAGCTGTTAGTGGTGGTTCCCAGCAAAAGGGTGTAGTAGGGTTGACCCTGGGAACTGAGATGGACTCTGGCCTAGTCAGAGTACCAACTCAGGCTGTTCTTGTCTGTGATGGGGACATAGCCATGTCCTCTACTGTAAGTCCCAGTAATCTGAGCAAGTACAGGCAGACACCTTTTATTAATGACAATATGGCTCAGGCCTACAGGGACACGTGCCAGTGTCACCATGGTGACACCTAACTTTGTGAACCCTGATCAGATCATACTAGGTGAGAAGAACCTAGTGACCAATGCTAGCAATGCCACTACTTCCCATAGTGTGGCAGTTGTGAACTTCTCCTGGGGAGGGGTAACTGGCCTCAAGAAAGTTGTTGTGAGTTCAGACCTTCCAGTAGAGTGTCTGTTGGGAAATGATCTTGAAACCTCAGTTTGGTCTGAGGTGGAGTATAGGACCCATGCAGAAATGCTGGGAATTTCAGCACATGTCCCTGCTGTGACAAGGTCACAGGCCAAAAAGTGCTTACCTGAACAGGTGCTGGATTTTGGAACAATAGACCAGACACCACCCAAGAGAAAGAGCAAGAGGGTTAAGGCTGTGCCTTCCCCCCTGCCTCAGGTTGAGGATCAGTCCTCCCAGGAGGATGATTCTGAGACCAAAGAAGGAACTGTCCTAGAAGAACTTGAACCTGATCAGGTTGAGTTTCTTGGGACAGGGGGTCCTTCCAGGGCAGATCTGAGGCAGGCACAATTAGATTGTTCCTCTCTTGAACCCCTCAGACAGCAAGCTGCTGCTGAGGCTGCTGGGAATGCTCAAGGTACCCATAAAGTGTATTGGGATGATGGGCTCCTTTATTCAGAGGCTAGAGATCCCAAGCCTGGTGCTTCCAGGAGGTTGGTCATACCTATGCAATTTAGGGGCTTCCTTCTTACCTTGGCCCATGATATTCCCTTAGCAGGACACCTGGGCCAGAACAAGACTTGGGACAGGCTTGTCCCTCACTTTCACTGGCCCCATATGTCAGAAGATACAAAGGAGTTTTGCCGCTCCTATGTTACCTGCCAAGCCAGTGGCAAGTCAGGTGGCACAACAAAGGCCCCCCTCATACCACTACCTGTGGTGGGGGTACCCTTTGAGAGAGTGGGGATAGACATTGTAGGACCAATGGACCCCCAAACAGCATCTGGGCACAGATTTATACTGGTGGTAGTGGATCATGACACCAGGTATCCAGAAGCTATTCCCCTGAGTACCACAACAGCCCCTGTTGTGGCAAGGGCCCTACATGGAGTTTTCTCCAAAATGGGGTTTCCAAAGGAGGTTGTCTCTGACAGAGGTGCAAACTTCATGTCAGGATATCTAACTGCAATGTGGAAGGAGTGTGGTGTCAACAATAAGTTCACCACCCCCTATCACCCACAGTGTAAAGGGCTTGTGGAGAGATTCAACAAGACCCTCAAAGGGATGATAAAAGGGTTACCAGAAAAGCTGAGGCGAAGATGGGACATCCTTTTACCCTGCCTTCTGTTTGCTTACAGAGAGGTCCCACAAAAAGGGGGTTGGCTACAGCCCTTTTGAACTTTTGTTTGGGCATCATGTAAGGGGACCCCTATGTCTTGTGAAGAAAGGATGGGAGTTACTTCTCAAAAAGCCTAAGCATGACATAGTGGACTATGTACTTGGTCTCCGCTCCAGGATGGCGGAGTATATGGAGAAGGCTTCCAAAAACCATGAGGCCAGCCAAGAATTACAAAAAGCTTGGCATGACCAAAAGGCTATACTGACTGTGTACCAGCCAGGACAGAAAGTATGGGTGTTGGAGCCAGTGGCCCCAGAAGCACTCCAGGACTTATGGTCTGGACCCCATACAATAGTTGAACAGAAGGGAAAAGTCACCTACTTGGTGGACCTTGGGACTCCCAGAATCCCCCACAGGATGCTTCATGTCAACAGACTTAAAGCATTTGTCGACAGGGCAGACATGGGCTTGCTCATGGCTACAGATGAGAGGCAGGAGGAAGAGTGACCCTCTCCCAGACCTGCTTACTCAAATCCCTGATGATGGCTCAGTGGATGGTGTGGCCTTTTCAGACAGCCTCTCTGACCATCAGCAACAGGATTGTAGACAAGTTCTGCAGTCCTTCAGACATTTGTTCTCTCTGACCCCAAGTCAGACAAGCTGGTGCACCGATGAGGTGGACACTGGTGACAGTCTGCCTGTCAAGAGTAAGATCTACAGGCAACCTGACCATGTCAGGGACTGCATAAGGACAGAGGTCCAAAAGATGTTGGAGCTGGGAGTTATTGAGCCCTCAGAGAACCCTTGGGCTAGTCCTGTGGTCTTGGTACCAAAACCTCCCACCCAAGATAGAAAGAGAGAGATGAGGTTTTGTGTAGACTACAGAGGTCTCAATGCTGTCACCAGGGCAGATGCCCACCCCATCCCCAGGGCTGATGAGCTCATTGATAGATAGGCTTCTGCCAAGTTCTTGAGCACATTTGACCTGATAGCAGGCTACTGGCAAATCAGATTAGCTGAGGATGCAAAAGCCACGACAGCATTTTCAACCCCAGGAGGACATTATAAATTTGTGGTAATGCCCTTTGGCTTGAAGAATGCACCTGACACTTTCCAGAGGTTGGTGAATCAAGCTCTCATAGGACTGGAAAACTATTGTGCAGCTTATCTAGATGATATTGCTGTCTTTAGCTCCTCCTGGGAGAATCACCTGGTCCACCTGAGGAATGTTTTAGAGGCTCTGCAAAAAGGCAGGCCTCACTATCAAGGCTAAAAAGTGCCAGATAGGGCAGAGCAAGGTTGTGTACCTGGGCCACCTGGTAGGTGGGGGTCAGGTTGAACCACTGGAGAGTAAGATCCAGACCATCAGAGACTGGACTCCTCCAACCACCCAGACACAGGTCAGAGCTTTCTTGGGCCTGTCTGGGTACTACAGGAAATTTGTGGGAAAACTATGGGTCCATTGTGACACCACTGAATGCCCTCACTTCCAAAAAGATGCCAAAGAAAGTTCAGTGGACAGTTAGCTGTCAAAAGGCATTTGATGACCTGAAGCAGGCCATGTGAACTGCCCCTATTCTGAAAAGTCCAGATTACTCCAGAGAGTTCATAGTCCAAACAGATGCTTCTGAGTTGGGTGTGGGAGCTATACTTTCACAACTGAATATAGATGGTCAAGACCAGCCCATTGCTTTCATAAGCAGAAGGCTGACCCCCAGAGAGAAACGTTGGTCAGCTATAGAGAGGGAGGCCTTTGTTGTGGTTTGGGCCCTGAAGAAGCTGAGGCCATACTTGTTTGGCACTCACTTCAAGATTCAGACAGACCACAAGCCCCTCCTTTGGTTAAATCAGATGAAGGGTGAAAATCCCAAACTTCTTAGGTGGTCCATTTCCCTACAGGGGATGGACTTTACAGTGGAACATAGACCTGGGACTGACCATGCCAATGCAGATGGACTCTCCCGATATTTCCACTTAGAACATGAAGACTTAACTGGTCAAGGTTAGCTTAATGTCCCTAAGTTTGGGGGGGGGGGGGGGTTGTGTAGGAGAGTAGGGTCTGCTTCCTATGGTCACCCCCACTGTTAGCTTTTGCTTCACTGGTTTTCGACTTAGATGTGGTTGTGGGCCTGCTAGTCAGACCCACAGCCCGGATGCACTCTCCCTAAATTTACCATGTACTCTAGGTACATCCAAAATTGGGAATTGGTTCACCTTGTCAGCCCCTGTAGAAGTGTACCCTAGGTACTCAGGGCATAGGTGTAACCAAGGCATCCCAGGGGCTGCAGCATGTATTATGCCACCCCTGGCTGGCCACTCAAATAGACACAACTGGCTGATCACTCAGCTGGGGCAAGGTTGTGTAACCACCCCTTGCTTAGGTGTAGTATTCCTATACCTACTTACATATAGACACATAGTAACCTATAAGTCACTCCTATGGCAGGCCTTAACAATCCTGGAGGCAGAGTGCTTAGTTATGTGTGAAATGGTACTCTAGCATGAGCTGAGCCTGTCTGCAGCTTTCGGAACCATGTCCTTATAGCTGTTCTATGATATTGCCATACCATATACTCTTAGGTGCATTATGAACCTCGCGGTTAAATGCTAACTTTGGTTTGGCTTTATCCAAACATGTCATGTAAGGTGTCATACGCTTTGGAATACTACCCCCTCCCCAATTCTGGCGATGGGGGTAGCATTCCACCCTTCTAGAGGGAGAAGACATGTTAGTTCCGACTATCCCGGTTAAAGTTAACCAGAGCCCCAGCATCACAAAATGGATGCTGCTGCCACAGACACAATTCTGACCTCCTGCTGCTGGGAGTCCTTCCAGTCACGGAGGTTTGGACAATAGGTTTCCTGCTTGGGGAGGTGCGAGCACAACCCCAGATAGGAGGATGTGTATTGGGACAGGAAGGGCTGAATAGATTGAGACACTGCCTGGAGCACTCTAGGTGCTTCATGCATACCCCAGTTCAAACCGGTTGCTGAGGCACTCTAGCCCCAGCTTTGGCGCGAAACTGGACAAAGGAAAGGGGGTGTAACCACCCCCCTTCCTGGTCCCACCCACAGGAGGGACCTAGTGAGTAAACCATCCCCCTTTAGTTGTATAAAGGTAGGAGCTGACCCAGGAGACTTTAGATTAATCCTGGAATCGACTTGAGACGAAACTCTGGACCCTTCGACATTCACCTGAGCTGAAGACTGAAGAATCTCCCTTGTGGCCATGAGTGACCACCCTGGGCAACCAGGCACCACCCAGCAACTCGACGGCTTGCTTTGTCCCCTTTCCCGCCGGAACCCCAGCACAGAGCCTGACAAGACCTCGACTCCCGGACCTCTCTGACCCCACTGCACGACTCCAGCACAGCTGAGCCTCGTGGAACCAGGAAACTTGGAAAATCTTCAACTTGCTAACAGCGCAGCTCCTGAGGCCTCCTCGAAGCTGTGCACTGGGGACTGAGACACCCCGACACAGAGCTCCACCTGCACCGAAGACCAGCCCTCCACACTCCACGAGATCTGCGTGAGGCCCTTCTGCTTGTGTTCTGCTCGACGCGTTGTCCGGTTGCTGGCCTGTTGGCTCTGTGACGACACTCCTTTTGAATCACCTCGCTGGTCTGGTTGCTCCAGACTGGCCCTTGCCTCCCTGCAAATGTGAGGCACCTCGGACCCTCTTTGTGTACCCTGCGTGGGTTGCCTTTGCTTAGGCTTGTTGGCTCCGATCTTGAAGTCGACCCCTCCATCTGCGAGAACCTTCGTGGTACAGCTCCTCTCCAGCACCTGGTCGTCCTCGATGCCTCCTGGTCCGCGTAGCTGCAACAACAAGCTTCACGATAGCACCTGATTGCTCCCCGATGGCACCTGGTTCCACCTGGTCACTGGCTAGTGACCCAGACTCTGTCCCCTCCTCCTTGGATCCACGCGGACATCTTCCTCCTGGTCGCCTGCAGCATCTTCTTCCAATGCTCCATAGGAAACAACGAGAAAACCCGACACACTTTGACACCTATGCACCCGCAGCCCGTGGGTGAGGTAACGCGAGTACTTCGGTGCTCCAGTAGGGATTGACTATCCTAGTGTCTAGTTTTGTTAGTTGTGTAATCCTAGTTAGACCGGAAGTGTCCTAAATCTTCATTACTTATCTTTTTACGTTCCCATTGACTTTCTATTGACTCTCGCGTGAGTGTACTGACACTGCACGCGCCGCCTGTGGGCCTCCTACTCCTAACCTACGGGTCAGATAGTGTAGCCCCAGCGATGCCCTAGGCCTTCTTCTTTCACAAGTCGTGGTTCTTATACCACTTACTTAGTATATAGTTTTACGCGCCCCTAGGGCCTAACTGTAAATTGTGCTATCTCATAAAGAGTTCAGAGGAGTGTGTTAGTGAATAAATACATATATATTTTATATATATCCTATGTGGTGTCCTTTCATTTGGTATTCAAGGGGTTACATATGGTAAAACAGCTGGCTTTACACAGCCCCAAGAGGCTTTTAGCCCAAGACTGTTCTGTCCACGCTACCTCTAGGATAGCTGGTCTTTAAGGTTGACTTTACAACCATCACCATAAGGGTTGTTTGGACTGGTGCAAGGTGATCACTAGAATAGTGAACACCATATACCAGGCCAACTTCTCACAGTGCCCCCAGCTGTAACACGTATTGGTCTGTTCGGTTATGATTCTGTTCTTTGTCACTCTCCACACCTTGGGCTTGCATGGATGATAGTCTTTAAAGGGAAGTTTGGAACTGCACTTGATTTTGTCTCTCCTCAGACCCTCCTAGGAATTAATTGTTGTGTGTGGCATGTGTAATGGAAAAAACACAGCTGTGCATACTCCTGCCATCTAGTGTTGGGCTCTGATGTGTACAACTTGTTTTTCTTCAAAGAAGTCTTTTCGAGCTAAGTGGTGTAGTGACTCCACCTATTGTAGGTAATTCACATGGGCATTGGCTCCATAGTTAGATTGTTTTATTCTGCCATCGGGGTCAGCTGTATATGCGGAAGCTCTGGTTCAACACCACACGTTCTCGCTAGGCCTTAGGCACCCTGTCTCATTGTTCCAAACAATCCCGCTGTGCATCATTCTCCATCAGGTGTTGCTTTGGCTCCCAGTCGCTGAGCTCTTCTCATTGGGGCTCTGCCCCTAAACTCTCATCACTTACACAGCCCGAGAATGTCCATGTGATGGAAACGACTCCTTTTCGGTTCTGCTCAACTTGACATGCCAAGTACTCCATAACAGACTTGCACGAAGTCTGTAACTAGTGCCTGTCCCTAGCCCATCGAAAAGAATCCTGTGTGGCGTGTCTTACATTCCACAACTGAAGGACACAACACGCGTTGGGTGGGAGTAGGACACCCTGGACATCTTTGAAAAATGCAAGGGGAAAGGCCAAAATCGAAGCGACGTTCTCATCGGAGGATGCTGAATCTGAGTCAGACATTGAAGCTGAAGGCCCCCACCAGCTCGAAACCCTGTGCTGGTGACCACAGTGAGTACCATTATCTCCCATCTTTCGGAGGCCCCTTCCAACAGCACCCATGCCTCATCTGATGGCTCTGGGCGGTCACTGCCTCATGGCCATGGTAAGCACCCAGCTGGACCTAACGCTCATGTTACCCTCAGCACCAAAGTCCACTTTGAAACCTCAACCACTGCTTTGGTTCCCCATCCAAAGACACCCTCTTGGCCAGACTCGCGATGGGAGAGGAAAGGGGGGTAAAAACTTCGGAGCTGAAATCCCCTTCAGGGCATTCTGGGCACCCGCCTTCTTTGGCTTCCTCCAGGCCATTATCGGAGGAAGTAGACCAGTCCATCCTGCAATGACTTCAGGATGCCGGTCAGCCGAGCATGAGCCCGATTCTTATAATCCTGTCCAGCCATCCAAGGACTCCATCCCTCACAAGAGGAGACTGACTTGCAAGGATGCTCTGAACACTCCTTTGGAGTTGATGCCCAAAAAGTCTGCGCCAGGACAAAGGCACCTCTCAGTTACTTCCAGTCCTCCTCCTCCTCCTCCTGCACCTCTTCCATCCCCTCCTATTCCTACACCCCCTATGCTGCCTGTGGACCCTCACCCACATTCACTACAGGGATCTTCACTTTCACGCAGTGGGGACAGCGCAGGTTCTCCCTACAACCCTTTTGATCCACCATATGATCCGCAGGCTCCTGACCCTTGGGAGGATTATCAGGTAGATCCCCCAGCAGAGACGACCTGGTTTTGTACCCAGTCAAACCCTCTCCACCTGACAATACAACCTTATACCACACCCGGGAGCCTCTTTTCACATGTTTGAGTTTCATGTTCAACCTGAGGATGATGATTTCCTTCTGAAAACCCCCTTCTCCACTCAGAGGTCCCTCCAGCACTTACCCATTTTGAAGGGCATGCTAAAACCTACCGGGGACATCTTCAAGGAGCCAGTGAAGGCAAGATTCATCTCGCCCAGGTTGACAAGAATTTTAAGGCTTCTCCCGCAGACCCCCCTTCTCCCCAATCAGTGGGCATTCCACCCCATCCCCCTCCCCATATTAATCGGTGCTTCACACAGTCAGTAAGAGGATGAACCCCCAAGGTACAGGGGGCCCCCTCCAGACCTAGAGAGCAAGAAAATATATGTGACTGGCAAGCG
The DNA here is from genome assembly GCF_964263255.1 of Lissotriton vulgaris. NCBI lineage: Eukaryota > Metazoa > Chordata > Amphibia > Caudata > Salamandridae > Lissotriton > Lissotriton vulgaris. The sequence continues at coordinate 1,837,850,264 of NC_141694.1, forward strand.
CATTGTAGCTCAATCTGCCACTCACTGGCACATCTCTAACTCTGTTGCCTTGCTTTCCTAGGATGATCTAGCCCACTGGGATCAGATGGAAGATCTTATTCAACATATCCCAGAACAATACCGCAAACGGGGGCATGAGAGGGTAACAGAGGGGAAAATCATCTCCAACACTAACATTCGCTGCACTCTGGATGCCGCAACTACTGCTGCAGGTAGCATTAATACTTGTCTCCTCCTTCGCCACCATGCATGGCTACTTGTGTCCGGTTTTAAACCAGGGGTACAACACCTCCTCTTTAATATGGTCTTCCATGGCAGGCATCTTTGGCTCACAGGTTGATGAGATGCTCGAAAAAATCGAGAAGGATACTGAGACGGCTAAAGCCAGGGACACACTACAAACACCTATTGCCCGCAGTTCCTTTTGCTGCCCACAGTCCCATGGTGCAGCCAAAGCGACTGCAACACACAACACTTCCACTAATTTCACCAGGCATCAGCAGCAAACCCCTTCACAGGGTTTCTGCAGGGGATGGTATAAGGGTAACAGTAGCCGAGGTTGAGGCAAGAGGGCAGCTCCCAAAGGAGCGACCGCCCCAAAACAGTGACGCTCTTGCAACACCTGTCGGGGGCAGGTTTCAGGGGTTACTGCCCCACTGAGAGACAATCACCTCTGACCGGTGGGTTCTAGACCTTATACAGGAGGGTTACTGTTTAGAGCTCACCCAAATATCTCTCATCATTCCCCCACACACACACACACACAAATTGTCCACAGAACACCAGCAGCAGCTCCTAGAGGAGCGACACGCGCTACATGCTAAGCGGGCCTTAGAGCTGGTGCTGCTGCTACATCGCGGCAGAGGTGTACTTCTGTACTTTCTGATGCCCAAGAAGCATGTCTCCTTCAGACCCGTACTTGACCTCCAGCCCCTCAACATGTACATCCTTTTGGAACATTTTCATAAGGTCACACTTCATGATGTCATCCTTGTTTTGCGGCAAGGCAAATTCATGACTGCCCACGACCTGTGCGACCCCTATTTCTATATTACCATCCACCCAGCACATTGAAGATTCCTGCGGTTTGTGGACAGTATCCGTTCAAAGTGCTGCCTTCGGGGGTCACAACAATCCACCAAAAAATTGTTCATGTGTTTAGCTTTGGTAGCCGCTCACCTCAGTCGGGGCATTATCCACGTGTTCCCTTACCTCAACGACTGGCTGATCAAGGGTGCCATGCAGCAACAATGTCTTACGCACATGCAGACACCCACAAACCTTCTTCACATGCTAGGCTTCATCATAAACGTGGCCAAATCCCACCAACAGCTGCTTCAAGTACAACTTTTCCTCAGGGCTACTCTAGACTGAAAGATAGTAAAAGCTTACCCCAGTCTCGCCACAGCAGGGTTGCAGAGCCTTCTGCCTCTTTTTCAGCTGGACTGTTGGGTAACAATCGGACACTGATGCGCTTGTTAGGCATGATGGCGTCCTGCATCGCCATAGTTCCTTATCCAAGATTATACATGCGTCCCTTACAGCAGTGCCTAGCGGCACAGTGGCCTCAAGCGCAGTGTCTATGGGAAGATCTAGTGTTGATTTGGGGCCATACGCATCGCTCTTTGCAGTGGTGGAGCACAAACGACCTGTTGCAAGGGAGACCTTTTCTAGACCCAGTTCCGCAGGAGACCATTACTACGGACGCCTCTTACCCCGGATGAGGAGCGCACCTAGCACATAATACAATACAGGCCTTGTAGTTGCCAACTCAGCAGGGTCTGCACATTAACCACCTGTAGTTGGTATCTATCCAACTTGCTTTCCAAGCATTCCTTCCGCTCATTCACAAAAATGTTGTGTTAGTTCTGACCCTGCGTTAGTTCACCACAGCCACATTTAACCTACAGAATCAGGGGGGGGGGGGCATGCACTCACCCTAACTGTCTGCTTTAGCCCAAAGTATCTGGCGGTTAGCGATACATCTGAGAGTGCATCTGTTCATCCAGTACATTCCAGATCTAGACAATAAACGCAGCAACAAGTCCACAAGTAGGAACTCCACCCCCTGGCCTACTCCATTACTTCCAGCAGTGGGGTATTCCTCAGATCTGTTCGCCAATGCCGAAAATGCAAAATGCCCTAACTTTGCCGCCAGCTTACAACAGCCACAGTCCATGGGCAATGCACTATGGATGGTCAGGGATATTTGCCTACACTTTTTGCCTCTCTCTCCTACCATTTGTAGTCCGTAGGCTGAGGCAGACATGCTTAGTAGCTTCAACTTGGGTGTGTCAGCCATGTACTCCACTTTGCTAGAGCTCTCTTTTATTCACCATGAGATGCTCCCCAACAGGCTGGACTTTCTCACACAAAACTATGGCACTCTCTGACACCCCAGTCCTCAGCAGCTGAACCTTGCAATTTGCAATCCTGATGTCTCCGAGTTTAATTATCTCAACATCTCGGAGGAGTGTATGTCTATTCTTTTCTAAACATGCAGGCCTACTACTAAAGCCTTTTACGCAGCCAAATAGAAATATTTGTTTATTATTGTCTTTCCAAAGATATCAATCCACTTACAACATCGGTACAAGACATCTATTACATTATCCATTTTCACCATTCAGTGCTCTCCTACATTTCCATTCGGTTACATTTGGCTGATTACCTAAACAATAGCCAACACATTTTGCTCTTCAGAGCACCAGTCATTAAGACCTTCATGGAAGGACCTTTGATGGTTATCCCGCCCAGGGCGCCTCATGCTTCGGTGTAGAATCTTAACATTGTTCTTACTAGGCTCATGGGACCTCCTTTTGAGTCACTTCACTCTTGCCCTCTGCAGTTTCTTTCATGGAAAGTAGCTTTCCTTATAGATTCTCTTCCCTCAGATGAGTTAGTGAGATACATACATGCTCTTTCTCTGGAAAAGCTTTTGTTCCAGGTCCATAACGATAGGGTGGTTCTCAAAACCAACCCCAAATTCCTTCCCGAGGTGGTCTCCATCTTCCACATTAATCTGACAAGTGAGTTGCAAGTCTCTCTTCTACATCCAGAATCTGTAGCGGAATGCGATTGACATACTTAAATGTCAAAGGGGTGTTAATGTACTACGCTGACAGAACAAAATTGTTTCGTAAGACACAACAGCTGTTTGTGTCCTACTCTAAGCCACAAGGGGCGTGCCGTTTCCAAGGCAGGGGTTGCACATATGCTTGTAAAGTGCATTCAAACTTGTTACACTAAACCTAAACGATCCCTGCTCGTCCCTCCTAGTCCCCATTTCACTCTCAAGAAAGGGGCTTGTAAGGCTTTCCTAGGGAACATAGCATTAGCTGACATCTGTAAAGTAGCTACTTGGTCCACTCCTCACACTTTTACTAAACACTAATGTGTGAATGTCATGGCGTTAGAACAAGATGGGGTGGGCCAGGCTGTTCTAGGCACACTTTTCCAGTCTTCTGCAACATCCTCAGGCTAAGCCGCTGCTTTTGTAAGGACTGCTTTACAGTCTACCCACAGCATGTGCATCTACAGCTATACATTCCATGAGTGACAAATTGTACTTACCCTGTAAGCATCTGTTTGTGGCATGTGGTGCTGTAGATTCACTTGCGCCAGCCCTCCTCCCCGGTCACCTGGAGTTTGTGGCAGGTGATCTCATCTTAATCCTTTACTGCACATGGTCATCTTTACTGTATCTCTGCTCTGTCTACATCTTCACCCTCCGTGTGGAAAAACAATCTACCTATGGAGTCCATGCGCATTACCTACGATAGTCACCACACCTTGTAACTCAAATAAACTTCTTTGAACAAAAACACGTTGCAAACGTCCAAGCTCAGCACTAGCTGGCAGCAGTATGCACATCATATGAATCTACGGCACAACATGCCACAAACAGATATTTGCAGGGTATGTAACAGTTTCCTTTTTTTCCCACAGAAGTTTTATAAAATTTTACCTTGATTACATAGAGGGCCAAAACACAATCCTCTTACCCCCCTTGCCTCCACCCTCCTATGTAACAAATGCAGTTTCTTTACAGTCAAATTAAAGCTGAGCCCAACACAGTAGACCATCATAACCCATAAGAGAACAACGGAAAAACACCATAGACCAGGTTGTTTTACACTTCACACATAAGGTACACAATAGTACAAAGAGGACCAGGGCAACATAGCATATTCTATTCCTAGGCCACCATCCTTGAGGATCTCAAGGATCGTAGACAGCTTTAGTGTGGTCCATTTCACGAGAGGGAAGCCACCAAGGCTAATTTATGGTCCATATCGGTCAAATTCCACTTTAATTTCTCTGCTGCGATCATTGTCCACAGCCTACCAGTCCATTCTTGTATAGAAGGGATTATCCAGGGTCTTATCATAGCTCCAGGAGCTGCTTCACAGCAAGAACCATATTGAATATTATTCTCCAGTCCCCTTTGGGTAATGTCATCGTTTCTACGGGGTGAATTTCTAGGACAATAATAATGGGGTCAGATTTCAGTGGTTATCCCATTACCCCCTGATATGTCTAAGAATCTCTTTCTAATAGCTTGTCAGACTGGGACATGAACACCATACATTTAGTTAATCGTCCTCAAACCCACAATCCCTCGGGCACAAACCGTCCGCCCTCCCATGCATCTGCTTCAATTTAACAGGTGTAACATACCACTTTGTCATAATCTTGTGCATATTTTCTCTGTTCTGCACACTTCTACTAAGTGAAGAGATATCGTATCATAGTTTCTCCCAGGCTGCCCTAGTAATGGCATTATGAAGTTCTTTCGACAATTATGTCCTATAAGGCCACTCTTTAGGGGGGTGTTTTAGCTAGAGCATGTAAATGTGAGATATTGAGCATTTTGGGCCATCATATGTAGTGAAGTGTCTTCCGCTTAAGGACCGAGTGGCTGCTGGTTTACTGGTCGGATGGAGGGCCCTGTAACAAAGCTGGAAATAATCATAAATGTTCATTTTCTTGTAGTTGATAATCCTGTTTGTAGTTTGGGAAATCTTTGATGCACCAATCCGAAAGAGGTCCCATAGCATACTAGAACCTCCCCTGTCCCTGTGTGAATATCTCTCTAATAGTCCCAGGAGAGAAATCCGAGTTGCCTACCAATGGCATGAAGGGTGCCAGGAAAGTGAGAGTGAGAGTGTCCCAGATGCTAAAAGTGGTTCTGAGGATCTCCGAAAAAAATAACGTACCTTAGGCAGACCACATCTGGGCAGCCAGGGAACCACCCAAGGAGGTCGTCCCATCACCGCCGCCACCATGTGGTCCCATGGATGCTCATTTTCATGAAGTACCCATTCAAAAACAAAAATAGAGATTTGCGTTCCGTGATAATACTTCCGAACGTCCAGGAGGCCTACCTCCGGATATCCTGGAAGCTGTCATTGCCTGTGAGACTCGTGCATTCTTCCCCACCCAGATAAAATAGTTTGTATCCCTTTGTATGGATTGGAGACCCCTCTCGGGAAGGTTTACCCATAGTTTTTGAAATAGGTAGAGCAGTCTAGGCAGTATATTTTGTTTAACAGCAACTATGCTATCCAACCAGGAGACATGGAAATGTTTCTACCTATTGAGGTCTTCCCTAATTGAGCCCAGTAAACTGTGGTAGTTGGATCCATTAAACATGCGTTTACATGGTGTTGGATATACTCCTAGGTATTTCAGCTCATTAACCGGGGCCCACCGAAAATAGACAATAGTCATCACTATACATTTACCTCCCACTCCGAGCATATCGGATTAAGAAAGTATCACTTGGAGCGTGGAACGCCTCTCAAACCTCTCCAATAAGATAATTAGCCAGGCTATCCACTGCGTTGGATCTGTTAGTCAGAAGGATGTCGTCTGCAAAGAGATTAGTGTGCTATCATCCTGTGAAGGACATTCCCACAATGCGTTCATATCGCCATATGGCAGCCACGAGTGGCTCAATGGCTAGGAAAAAAAGCGGAGAAAGCGGGCAGCCCTGTCTGGTTCCTCTCATAAAAGGGAGCTCTGCCGAAGTATCCTAGTTCAATAGAACTCGAACTGTTGGTTGCTGATGAATAGCGCTCAGCCAGGTTTGCATACGGGGTCCGAAGCCCATTGCCTCCAGTTATTTGTTTATAAAAGGCCAGCTGACCCTGTCAAACGCCTTCTAACGACCGGACCAGGGTTGGTATCATCCGATATTTAGCATTCTCCATTAATTGTAAGACTCTTCTAATGTTGTCCCCAGCTTGTCTGTAAGAGACAAAGCCGGAATGATCTGGGTCTATCAGATAGACCAGGCAAGGCAGTGTCCTATGCCAGAGGCCCTGTATTCTTCAGCTGGTTTTCCTGGTTTATGGGTCAACGTAATAGCAGCTGCAGCCATCGAGTAGGAATGTAAGGAAGGAATGGGGATTTATTGTTTTGATATGGATTCATGTGGTGAGGAATCAACGTAGAAGCGTCCATCAAACAAATGATTTACTAAACGTTAATGCAGATTCACCAATAGCCCTTCCTGATCCTCATTCCGAGGAGTATTAGCATACATTTACTAAGGTTCGAACTTCACCCAGCTGCGTACAGGTAATAAGAGCAACTTTATCAAGAATCTCTTACAGGTCGGGATGGCCCAGGGTTTTGATGTTAATAACTCCGCCCCGGCTAGCAGCCGGCCCGTATGTTTTTATTTTCATGACCTGCCTCCTGCTGGTGGCTGTTTTCACCGCAACCCAGTATCCTCATGTGCTCTTTTCCTTATTTACTTTTTGTTGGAATTTGTTTAATAATGTAATGAAAGGACAGTTCAGAATGGGCTCGTCAGGCTCTAGGCAGGATTTAACGGCCTGCCTACATGTTCGTATCCCTTTGCTTAATAATGAAGATTTCTGAGACACCTCTTCTCCACAGCCATCTCAGGTCAAAGGCAGATAAGGTGCTGGATGTTCTCTTTGCTGGAGCCTCATAAGCAGCAGCCTGTCAATGGTGTACAGCCATATGGTTTTTTTCCAGTAGTGTAGGTGTGCAGCCAGACGGCACCGCAACAACTTTAATTTTAAAGGACGCAGATATGAATAGGCTAAGTATGGTGCTCATTTTAGCTTCGGGCAGCTTTGATAACAATCCAGGCATGACCTCTTTAAGAAAACTCCTTTTTGTCTTTGAGAAGAGAAATTTTGCCCATTGCAGAATTAACTGGCGTTTTGAAGGTGTAATTGACAAGGGCAGCTCCAAGAGATTCCCAAGGTGCAAATTTACTTTGCTCCAGATAGTCTTTGAAGATACTTTTGTAATTACTGCTACCCTGCTTGTTGGTTGCAGACCACAGGATGTTGTTTAGAGTATTGAGCTCTGCATGTTTTAATTTAAAGCAGCACTTATCAAATGCCCCCTGCCTCCGAATAGATTTCCTTGCGAGGCCAAACTCCAACCCGATTTGACTTGGAGAAGAACTCTGTGCTAGATTTAACAAATAATGATAGACTTTTAGGTGGAGTTTGTCCAATAGGGCTGAGTCACTGCCAAGGAGAGCCTCACTGCCGTAGGTTAGAGTTGGAAGAATTCTTGCCTCCATTACCTTAAAGAGTGGATCAAGTGTTCGGCATTTCAGTTTCTTGCGGAAGGTGTTAAAAGCAGCGATTAAGGCGTTGCTCTTGTTTGATGGCTGGAAGTTGTTGGTTGGACTTTCCCTTGTCATGTAGCAGCGTCCAAAGACACTTATGTTCGTTTGCTGTTTCTAAGACGTGAGAGCTAGGGTACTATGTTCCTTTTTTGACTGCATTGCTAGAAATCATCACATTGGTTTAATTGCAGTTCTTGACCAGGTTGTTTTGTGTAGCGTGCAAGTGCATGGTATATATCAATCTTTTGTTTGGCTGCACCAGACCACGTTGTCTGCATATAGTAAATGGTTCACTGCTACTGTTCCGAGACGGGTAGCGTGTTGTTAATTTTGTCAAGAGCAGGGGGGAGGTCGGCTATGAAAAGCTTGAATAGACATGGGGCCAACAGGCATTCCTCTTTTAGGCCTTGTTGAGTGTAGATCTTTCTTGACAGGAGGGAGCCAGCTCTCTTTTTGATCCACACCCATGTTTGACTGTGAAGTGACACGATGGCTCTGAGCAAATGTGAAGGAATGTTCCAAGCCCTGTGCCTTCCCCAGAGCTTTGCTTGGTTTACACAGTCAAAGGCCGACTTGCAGTCGACAAAGCAGAAGTGGGTCATGCAATTTTGCTTTCTTGTTCGCTCCAGTAGAATGGACAGGGCCGAGATGTTAGTGATTGTGCCGGAACCCCTCCTGAAACCAGACTGTGGTGTAGGAATTATTTGAGGCAGGCAGTCAGATCAGCTAAGACGAGAGATGCAAAGAATTTTGTTTCATTGTCTAAAGGTGTGATGACTTCGCCTCGCCAAGAATCATGTGAATTTTGTGAATGGATATTGCCCATGTGATAAACAAAACAGAATTATGAAGAGGATCTGAAGGAAACCGTGGAAAGTTGTGGTTTCTTTTAATGCTGTTAGGATGAATGTGAATTACATTTTTCTGACTTCTTTCAAAATATAGAATAATGGGAGGAGCAGCTAACTCTCAGCGTGCTTTTTGTCCAAACACTTTTGAAAGAGCTAGGCATCTGCAAAACACTGATCATTCCTGACTGTCCATTAAAACCCAATTGATAAACTTGAATACAAGTTGAGAGTTTTGCTACTGAAGTGTGGGTGAGGTGATGTTGGCTTTACCGAGACTGTTTCATCACTCTTACCAAAACTGACTTCTCAAATTGTGCAGTAACCAACCCAAGCCTGCTGAATAAGCACAGTCAGTTTGAAAAGACGCATCATTTTATATCTTGAATTTCCAGACTCCCACAAGGGAGCACTCTTTGTTGATACAGTTGGGTTGGCACCCTGTGCAGCAGGGCGGTCTGATAAAGCATTCCTTTGTGTTTTGGAATCAGAAGCCTGAAAATTACACAATTGGTTTTTAATAGGAAGCACAGTAAAACAATGTGAGTTGGAAGATCCTCAGTCACAAGAGGAGGAAATCCACCCACACTTCAAGTGTTCAACGGGAGTCTCACAAACTAGATTTCCTTTCCTGACAATGATAAGAGATGCTTATAATAAGAAGATAATGTGCGCTGGAAAGCAATATATTACTGAGAAATGGATAACTGGAATAAACAATTAAGAACCACACATCACTAGGTGGTGTCATTGAAGGGTGAAATGAAGACAAGGACCATACTTGGAATGTGGTTCAGTAACATACCTTATGAGTATTCTACATAGTCTGCAGTAGTGATTACATTTGCAAAATCTTCATGTTGTCACTGGGATTAGATCTTTCAGAAGGAGCACTGTTGAAGAAACATGAGATATAGCACCAGCCAAGGCACGTTCAAAACCTCAAGGGACTGTAACTGAAATTTGCTGATGCTAAAGAAGTTGTGGCTGACGCCCCAGGAGAGACTTCGTCTACACTGAGATATCCCACTGTGAACTGAATGTGAAGGACTTCTGTACAGTATTCCTAAAAGATCCTTACTCCCTCAATTTAGCCACCAGTGGATTCATGTTTTTGTAGCCTCTTTGTCTCTTTCAAGTGAGGAAAAGACTGATTGGATCTTGAGCATCCTTAAAACTTATTATAAATTAGCAAGTACCCTGCTCATATACTGTAAGTCAACTTTGTCTGATCATATGGGACCTTTTATCGAAGTGTAAGACTTTTTTTTTTTTTAAACTTTCTTTTTGCTTATATAGTGCTAGAATCGATATCCAAAGGGGTATCTCTGCACTTAGACGGAACATGAGGCTAATGTGTGGCTCCAGCAGGTTAGCCGGTGCGGAAAAGAGTGGTTTTGAGCAGCTTCCTGAATTGTAGATGGTCTAAACACTGTCTCAGCGGTAGAGGCAGCTCATTCCAGTAGCAGGGGCAAAGATGAGAGAAAGCCCTGAGTTAATCAATGTCTTATGGATGGTGCAGCACAATTTAAACTGGACCCTTTGACGAATGGGGAGCCAGTGCAGTTTCATTAGAAGAGGGTGGGAGGGAGTCCTTATGCTCTGCTTGGCTTTAATGAAGCACCCAAATCTGCAGAATTGTCAACACATTTTCTGATTGAGATTTCTAACTGCAGATTCCCAGATTCTGAACACTCTCCCAGGTGTCAGACTACATTCAGGAAATCTTCAGCAGTACTTCTGATTGGCAGTAGTTGGTGCCCAGGCTCCACATCGGCGTCAATCCACACCTGATGTGATGTGCACAGACCAACACAAGTGCCACCCACGGGCGCTGACATCAGTTAATTTCTTTCCAAACCAGCAGATGTGGATCCAGAGCTCCCATTGCCTCATTGAAATATTTCATCAAAAGATTTCTATTAAAAATTGTTTGCAAGGGAAATATGCCATCTCCCAAATCTACATGGCTTAAACCCTGTGGGGACCTTTACAACAAATGTCAGTGACTGACCCACATGTGGCTTGACTGTGCCTGGGTGTGCACCATGATTTCAAAGCCTGCAGTGATTTTACCTTGATGTACCCAAAGGCCATTTGAGACCAGGAAGCGAAGTTCTTTGAGGCACAGCACCGCAAGACTCCGTGCCAGATCGGTTGAAGTCTAAAGGTGGGTTTCAGACCCACTCTCACGACAGGTCATCTCCACGATCCAAATCTTCGGGCAAAACCAAGAAGAAGCACAAGAAGTTCAAGTGGGACTCGGCCCCATCCCACTACTCTCAATCTCCCAAGAAGGTGCAAGAGCATTATTGTGCTTCTAGATCGCATTCCCGAACTCTCTTCTTTAAAGTCCATTCTGCTGCTTGTTCTGCGTCAACTGCAATTTCTGGAGCGATTAGCGAAGCCACAGCAAATTGAGGACTTTCACTAAGCCATAATGCAGCTTTTTGGCATGGTACTGGCTCCCTCGGGCTTTCCTGAGAAAATGATGGCCTCCGCAATCCTTCTGGTCAAGTACTCCAGATGCCATATGCGGTCTCTGCTGTGAGATCTGAAGTCCTAGTGTGCACAGCACTAGTGGGATCTTTTTGATCTAGTCCAAATTTCGGAGGAAACTGCGAAAGATCTCCAGTTGTGGCTTTGGGCCCACCACTGGGTCTTCCACAGACCCCTCTTCTAACCCTACCCAGAGCTCACTGTGGTGACTGAGTCATCGCTTTTGGTCTGGGCAGGCCATCTGCAAGTGGTGAAGGTCAGAGAAGTCTAGTCTCTAGCAGAGGCCCAGCTCCATATCAACTCTGGGTCTGAGCGCCAATCCCTGGCATTAAAAGCTTTCCTGACCTTATCAAAGGAAAACTGGTTCACAAGTGGGGAGAACCTTGGCTCAGTCATTTGGTCACCTCAGAGAGCGCGCAATGTCAGCTCTTTCGAGCGTTGACGTTTCCAAGGAGTCTCTTGCTTAGATATACGTTTCTCGTAGAGTGGGACTTCTACCCCTTGGATTCTGTACCCCCTCTCCACCGATGCCTCTCCTCCCCGAGTTCTAAAGAAAACAAGGACCGACCAGGCCCAAGTCATCCTAGTGGCCCTGGATTGGGCAGAGAGTATGGTACCTCGAAATTCTGCACATGAGCATTTGTCCCCCAATCTGAATCTCATGTTGCAGCAGCAGGGCAGGTTTCTGCACCCCAGCCTTTGTAACCTATACCTCTATGCTTGAAGATTGAGCGGTGACAGTAGAGCGCTTTCGACCTTCCCATGAAGTAGTGAATGTCATCATGGCAGCCAGATGGCCCTCAACCAAATCTGTATTAGCTTGTAGTTGGATAAGTTTATGACCTGGTGTGCTGCTCAACAGTTGGACCTAATCTATGCCAACCTCACTGAAGTTCTGTTTAGGTTGGGTTGTCTGTCTGTCGCTTAGCAAGGTCTGGCTATGGCCACTTTTAAAGGGTACCTGTTGGCTGTTACAGCCTTCTTATGGTAGCTGAACCAGCCCTCAATACTTAAATTAGCCATTGTGATGCTTTTCCTCAAAGAATTACCACACATGCCCCCCTCCATTTGTTATGCCCCCATGTGACTTATATCTGGTTATCACTTCCCTCATTCATTGTATGCGCTTTTGGAACCCCTCCTCAGTTGTTCTGTTCTCTCAGACGAATTGCAGGTCCTTTCTGTTAACTCGCCCTACACCACATTCTACTAAAATAGTTCACCAGACTTGAGCCTCCCTCCTTCTGGAGGTAGTGACCTCCTTTCTTCTTGGTCAGACCATCACCCTGCTGGACTTCTTTGCTCCACCTCACCCCTCTAAGAAAGAGAAGAGGCCAGGACTCCTGGGATGAAGGGTGATGGGCTTGGTGTAGCAATATTATTTACACTAATTATTTCTACAGGGTACCAAGTATTTTGCAATCTATTGTCAGATTGTCTCCCACTAGGAACCACGCTGCAGGAGCGACGATTTTCCCAGCCCTCTATCCCCACCCAAACCGCAGTCCGCAATATATATACCACTGCACACTACAGCCTGAGCCAGGAGAGAGGGAAGGATAAAAAGAACAAAACCCGGGGAAGAAGACTTCAGAGGACCCAGTGCGTCTCCAGCTCTTAAGGCTCTCAAGGGGTACAGAAAGAAACTCACACCCTGTAGAGGAGAGATAAACAGAAAGACCATAGATAAGACTTCACACCCCGCATTACTCTCTCTATGCACATACAGTGTTTTGGGAGACACAACAACCCCTTTCCTCTTACCCGCAGAGGGCTTCAGTATCGCTATAACGGAGACTTCGTGCCTCTTGATTTGTATTGAAATCTTCTAGAGTTAACACCACTCTGTGGGAGTTTCCTTGACTCTTAATACACATTAGGGGAAAAAGTCTTCCAACACAAAAAACCCCTTGTCTTGGATATGTGTAAATAAAACGTCCCGCTTCCCAAAACAGCCCGAAAATTCAGTGGCCACAAAAGGAAAAGAAAAAACGCCAACTAACAGCTGGGTCGTAAATGAACCCTAATTTTACACAAGGACATCGAGTGAGATCCAATACCCGGAAATGAATGCACTGGCGTTCTTCAAATGTCCGCATGCAGCCGCGTACAAAACTCCAATGCAGGATCAGGTTCTTAGCGCTCCAATGTCCGTAATCCCAATCCAGATTCCGAAAGGTATTTCCTTTTCAGAGCGAAGCCTCGCTCTGCAAACAAATAGTCTCTCAGCACAAAACATGAACTCAGCAGATAAACCCACGCAGCTCGGTCACCAGAAAAGACAACGTGACCGGTAACAAAACCAAGCACTGACTGCCCGGTTTCTTCCCCTTAAAAGCGATCACATGGGTCAAGAGGGAGGGGTGAATTCATCAGCATGTGCACAGAGAGAGGACTGGGTTCAGCCCGCTCTAAATCCCAAGATCTATATTCAACATTGAAAGTGGCTGATAAGAGGACCCCTCTAATAGGTCCAGGTCTGGTTTTGCAGTATCATTAAAATGGTTTCCAACATTCCCTGATCTCGGTCTCCTTGATACATCGTTAGGTCTTGGAGTCCAGAGTGAGCGGTATGTGTCATAAAGCACAGAGGCAAAACAATTGCAACCCCAGTGTCTGGCCCATTGGCAAGTCACTGATCCTTGCTGTGATTTCCAGAGTTGCAACGTGGAGGCAAGATGGCGGCCGTGGCGAAGGCTGTGTGAGCAGCCCTATCCCTTGCTCCGAGCACCCTGGAGTAGAAGGAGGAGACCTTTGCGTTCTGACCGACTACAGTGAGCGCCGCATGCTGGAGAAAAACTCTTACCGGCGCTTCTTTTGAAAGTGCACATACTTGAACTGAGTGGCCCCGGTCCAGCTCCGGTGATTTCTTCATGATCTGTGTAGCCGTGTTTGATTTTATCAGAGGCGGTGCATCCAGCTGAAGATCTTCGTTTTCCTACGGCTTAGCTGCCGCAGCTGCCCCGAATGCTGGCTGACCTTTTCCGTATTCAGCGGCGTGCCCCGCTGTGGCGTGTAACGGTGTATCTGCTCTGGGCTCAGAGCAGCGTGTATCCCGGACGCGGGGGGTCCCGCAAAAAGAAGATGCAGCCTCAAGTTCTGGGTCAAGCTCCGGCTGGAACTCGCAGTCATAAACCGAATGAAGAAGATGAAAATAATGCAGGAGGTAACAGTGATGGCAGTGGCGTCAATGTGGAGAAAGAAACAATTACTTCCAGTAAGACTCCCGGTAAGACTGTATCCAGAGTGGGGAAAAATACACAGAAGGGGAGTGCTCAACTTCAGAAGCCTGTTGAAAAGCCGGCGGGCACAGGTGGGAAAGGCATCATCTCTTTGACACTTCCTGAGTTTTTTGAAAAACAATCGGTAAAAAGGAGAAAGAATGAGAAAGCCCTACAGCCTAAAGACACTGAGTTATTGATAAACCAGGCTTTGGATAGCGCGAACTGTTGCTCTATGGGAGATGGAGTCCTGGAAACTTTGGGAGATACACAGGATATGCAGGAGATTGGTCAAGAATCAGGCCCCTCATTAGTGTCTGAAACTATTTCGAGAGTAGAAATGTTACCCCCCCAGGAACTGCCGGAAATTTTTTACTCTCTATCTGATTTTTCTACAGATGAGAGTACGAATATTAGTAAAGACTGGGGTGATTGCAGTAACGAGAGTAGTTCAGTAGAGGGGGAGCTCAGCGGCAGCCCAGTTACTCCGAATGCTTCTGCTTCTACGGTCAGGAGACGGAAAAAGAGGGGCTCTCAACGGGTTGTAAATAAGGAGAGTGAATCTAATTTACTGGAGTTGGCTGAAGGTGTTTTTTCTAAAGCAAATCCTCAGGAAAAAAACAGTGCATCTAAAACCCTCGAGGGCATTGATCAGGCTGCTAATGCTAATGCTATAGTCGAGGATGGACCTCTTAATGACAATTCTAAGGAAATCACTCTAATAACTATTTATAACACTATGATGAGTCATAGGGCCGAAAGCAAAGCAGAGAATCAGCGCACTCAGGCACCGTGCTCAAAGGTAAAAAATGCAGTTCGCAGAGCTATCAAATTGTGCACAGCGACAGCTGATAGAGTCACTGAGGCAGAGGCGAGGATATCTGCTCTCGAGGATGAGACTATAGTGCAAAAGCAAGAGGTCGCTAACATTAAAGCCCACAGAGATGATATTTCTGATAAGCTGGCAAGTTTGGAGAACCTGGCCCGTAGAAATAATTTACGGTTTTTGGGTGTGCCCGAGAAAAAAGGAGCTGATGTCAGGGGTTTCATCATTGGGCTACTAAAGGATGCCTTTCCTGAACTGACGACTTGGGACTGGTCCAAGGAAGTGCAGCGTGCACATAGATTTCCTTTTGTAATTAGGAAACCACGACAAGGTCAAGAAGAATATCCTAGGGCCATTCTGGTTTCCTTTAATAATTTTCTTGCCAGGGAAGCAATTTTTTCATTAGCAAGACCGGATAAAAAAGCCGAAGGCATGAACTGTCAATTTTTCGTGAGACCTGATTATTGTCAGGCCACCGTGTCCCAACGATGGCAACTGCGTCAACTTATTCCAGACTTCCAGAAGAAGGGAGCCACAGTGTTTCTGCAAAATCCGGCTAAATTGAAGACTATATTTAAGGGACAGATGAAATTCTTCTTTTCAGAAGTTTAAGCTAAGGAATATTTGGACACTCTATGATGCTCTAGGACATAATGCATATTTTTTGAGCTGGCAATGTTGCTGTATTAGATTATTCTAAGAAGATTAGTGTGTATCTTTTTTCTCTTTTGTGTTTTCACAGATATCGCATATGCATGAATTGTTCTCCTTCTACCTCCGGAGGGGGTCTCTAGGGCAGGGGACGCGGTACTCCATCTTTTACAGGAACTGGTAGTTCCTGAGCCTCATATGATGGGGAGAGTGGGGGGGGGGGGTTCCGGTTGGGAGGGGGGTGGTGGGGTTGGGGATGGGGTTGGTGGTGGGGGTGTAAGGCAGAGGTAGTTACTAGTGTGCAGACATTAAGACACATCACGTTTTGCTGATTTTTTTGTTTTTTTCTGGTTATTGCTACAGGATGGATAAGAAAATAAAATGTTGTACCTTAAATATCAATGGCCTCAACGACCCGAAAAAAGTAGGGATTCTTCGTAGAATAATACAGCTTTTAGGTGTTGATTTTTTGTGTATACAAGAAACTCATGTTCCCTGGGATAAACGAGCCCTTTAAAAAAATCTGGGGCTTGAACTTCTAGTCACCTCAAAACAAATGGGTGTTAAAAGAGGCATTGCAATCTGTATGAAGAAAGGGGTGGGGAAATGTCTTAGAACTTTAGCAGATAAATGGGGCAGATGGGGCCTCGTCGAATTAGTCGTGGAAGGGCATAAATATACGGTTTGCTGTATCTATGGCCCCAATTTGGACGATAACGAAGTTTTTAATATTGTTAATGCAGAAATTTCAACTTGGCCTCAGCCTATTCTTCTATGTGGGGATTTGAATATTCACATCGAGGCGAATTGGAATATTAGGTCTGAGAGGAAATATACTGGTCGTAAAATGAGGACTTATAGAGCTCTAAGAGAATTAGTACTAGGAAACGGGTTAGTGGATGTATGGTATAAATTGCAAGCTAATGACCCAGGCTATACCTTTTTTTCGATCCCTCACCGAAAGTTTGTCCGCTTAGATTATTTTTTTGTTTCTTCTTCGTTTATTGAGAACGTGAAGATTGAGGTGTTACCACAACTGGTCTCTGACCATAATCCAGTTATAATTGAATTATTTTTACCTTCTTAATGTGGTAGACCTAATATACAGTGGTCATTTCAGAGAAATCTACTACTTGATGAAGAATATCTTCAATTTATGGCTGGAATAATTAGGGATTTTTTTGAGCGGAACAATGGGACGGCCTCAATACAAGTTGTCTGGGATGCTTTTAAGTCTATTGTGCGGGGGGAAACAATCAGTTATTCCAATTTTAAACGTAAGAAGGGCCAAGCCGATGTTAAAGATAGATTAGATAAAATCCGGGAGGCTGAAGTTAATCTAGCTTCTGCCCTTAGAGACAGGCAAGGCTCTGATGAGGCTCAGCGACTTTTAGTTATTGAGCGGTCCATTCTGTATTCATATGTAGCAGACCAGGTAGCGGTTAAATATAAACAACACAGAGCTGAGTGTTATGAATACAGTGAGCAGACAGGGAGGATCTTAGCTCAACGGCTCAGACAGAAAGCAACGTTAAATGAAATAGTGGGAATTAAGGACTTAGATGGAGTATTTCAGGAGACTAAAGCAGGGATACTAAAGGCATTTAGCTGTTTTTATAAGGTATTATATAACGACACCCATAACGAAATTAATAAAGCTAGTGATCCAATGGATTATTTGAGGTATATCGAAAATACACCGCTGATCGAAGATGATAGAGCTCTTTTATCAGCTCCTATTACATGGGAGGAGATTGAAAATGCAATTCTTAGTCTTGACGCGGGGAAAGCAATGGGGCCAGACCAAATCCCTCTTGAATTTTATCGCACCTATAGGAATCTGCTCAAACCAGAGCTACTTAAGATATTCCATCAAGCTTTCCAAGGGAACCCACCTAGCTCATGGTCCATGGCTACAATTGTAGTATTTAGTAAAAAAGGTAAGGATCCCAAAGAACTAGGTTCATACCGACCAATATCCCTTATCACATCAGACAGTAAGATTTTCTCAATTTTGGCCAATAGATTAAATAATATGATGCCTGATTTAGTATCTAAGACTCAGCATGGTTTTATCAAGAACAGAGACACGACAGATCATATAAGGCGTGTCATTACATTGTTAGATTGGGCACAGGCCACGGAATCTCCAGTCGGGGTTATCCTGCTAGATGCTGAAAAGGCTTTTGACAGGGTTGACTGGAGATTCCTGTGGTCTGTTCTGGCCTGGAAGGGTCTTCCGCTAGAATTTATTATGGCCATACAGGCGCTTTATTTTAGTCCTAAAGGAGCGATTCGTATAGGTATAGAAATCTCTGATTCTTTCTCAATAACCAGCGGGACAAGGCAGGACTGTCCCTGTTCCCCTTTACTGTTTGCACTCTATATAGAGCCATATTTGAACAAACTTATTAAAGAAACAGGGATTCCACCAGTAAAAGTGCATAATGTTGATCACAAGGTTTTTGCCTATGCAGACGATGTTGCCATTGTGACCTTAGATGCTGCTTTAGCTATACCTAAAATTATAGAAATGGCACAGGAGTTTGGTGCACTATCAGGATATAAGCTCAACATCTCTAAAACTCAAATTCTACACTCATCTGTTGGTCAACCGACCGGTATAGCTCTATCTCCCATAGGCACATACCTTGGAGTAACTATCTCGGCCAAGGTGGAGGACATAGTTGGGCTAAATTTGGACCCTTTGTTAATTTCTACAAATAGGACATTAGAAAGGCTAAATAATTTGCATTTATCACTTTATGGCCGTACAAATGTGGTGAAAATGTTGATTTTTCCAAAATTTCTTTATTGTTTTCGCACTATACCACTTTTCTTTCCTTCGTCCCTTTTTAATAAAATAGATCGAATGGTATCTAGGTTTTTATGGGGCTACCATCGTACCAGAAGGTCTCTAAAGTGGTGTATTTTGCCGAAACTGCGCGGTGGCCTGGGAATACCAAGCTTCCAACTTTACTATTGGGCAGTCATACTTAGAGTTATGGGGATTCTATTATTTCATGATTTTAGTTTAGAAACATTCATGACACCATCTATATATGAAATGCTGCTGGGGGAGGAGGCGCGACAATGCCTGGTGAAATTTTTTGAACCGAGCTATTATAAAAAAACAAAGTTTAAGATAATGATATCCGCTTTTCAGATATGGAAACAAATAAATAAGAAATTTCATCTTTTACCAAAACTCAATTATTACACGCCGCTTTATGGGAATAGTCCTCTTTCTGGGATCTTCGCGGATCCCGCTATGCTTCGATGGCAAGTCTCGCAGGTTTCTGTGTTGGGGCAACTATATCAAAATGGATCTCTTGTTTCATTCTCAGAATTACAGGAAAAATTTGGACTTATAAGGGGTGATTTTTTAAAATTCTTGCAGATTCGTAGCTTTCTGGAAACCAATAATTTATTACACACTGACTCAATGCAGACAAAAAATGTCCTAGAGAGCTGCAGAAAGAAAAATCGAATCGGTGTCGTATACCAACTACTGCTAGACAGGATGCAAGATGATTTAGTTTTTTATGATGAGAAGTGGCAAAAAAGCTTGGGAATCAAGCGAATAGATGTCTCTAGGGCTTTTGAGATATGTAATAGGGTCTTAGTTAATGGCTCTCTTAAAAGTCAGCATTTTATGTCTGCCTTAGACCTGTATTATACACCTTCAAAACTTGCAAAGTGGAAAGCACTAAAGGGCACATGCTGTAGTCGTTGTGGGTTCTTTGCAGCCGACCTAAACCATATGTTTTTTTGTTGTCCGAAATTGACGCAATTTGTATCTAAAATTCAAGAATTTCTAAATATTGTGATGAATACTAATGTGATCTTATCATCTGCACTTATAATTTTTGGAATTCAAACTGAATCTGAAGTGTTGTCAGCAGCTGAAGAAGGTTTTCTATTTATAACCATGGCAGTATTTCGATCTTGTATAACTTCACGGTGGCTAGATAAGGACCCCCCAACTTTTAGTCATTGGCAATCTAAACTGTTAAATATATACAGGATGGAAAAGGCGGTTTATAAATTTAAGGGGCGGAAAAGAAAGATCTTGGCTCAAAAATTATGGTCCCCGATTGAAACTTGGATTTGAAAAAGCTATCTATGTATTAAGTGTTAGTTATTTGACTATGTGATATGAGGGGGGGTCTCCCATCTCCAGAAGTATTCTAATGAATTTGTATGTGCCTTAGTGTTTTATTGGGTGCTATATAATTGCTTTTTTTTTCTTTTTCATTTTTTTTTGTGTTTTCTTCTTGACTGCTGCAATTGTATTTGTTTATGTAATTTACCTCTGCCATAAAAATTAATAAAAAAAAAAGAAAAGACAACGTGACCGGTAACAAAACCAAGCACTGACTGCCCGGTTTCTTCCCCTTAAAAGCGATCACATGGGTCAAGAGGGAGGGATGAATTCATCAGCATGTGCAGAGAGAGAGGACTGGGTTCAGCCCGCTCTAAATCCCAACATCTATATTCAACATTGAAAGTGGCTGATAAGAGGACCCCTCTAATAGGTCCAGGTCTGGTTTTGCAGTATCATTAAAATGGTTTCCAACATTCCCTGATCTCGGTCTCCTTGATACATCGTTAGGTCTTGGAGTCCAGAGTGAGCGGTATGTGTCATAAAGCACAGAGGCAAAACAATTGCAACCCCAGTGTCTGGCCCATTGGCAAGTCACTGATCCTTGCTGCGATTTCCAGAGTTGCAATTTGCTGTTGAGTCAGCATTATTAGCTCAGCCCAACCTTATTAATTCCCCAGCAATTGATTGTGATCTGTATCTTCAGGTGTGGAGTATAACTTCATATGCTTGCTTGAAGCATAAATGCTTACTTTACTTCATTAATCTAATTTGGAGAATTAACCAATCCCCCGTCGGCAGTCCAAATTGCCAATGTAGATGTGTATGCTCTCTTTGTATGTAATACCTAAGCCAAAAGGTGACCTGACTGATGTCCGACTAAATATGCCTTTTGTCCGAACATGCAGATGCGTTAAGTTGCTTGTCAGTATTCTGCCCTAACATAAAAGAGCCACATCTTCCTGCCCATCAGTCGCCACTTTGATTTCCAGTGGTCTAATCTTTTTTTAAAACATTAACAACATAAGACATGTCATCATTGGTCAACTCCCTTTCCCCGTCCTCCCCCCTCCCATCGAGTAACACCATGAATAGCAATGCATTTCCCTTCAGCACAGGTAGTCCCAGCAAAGATCGTCCCAGGTCCAAGTCTATGGTAACATAGCCTCTATCCTCGAATTCCCTCCCACCTCGGCATGAGTACCTTCGTAATTGTCCAAAGTCAGTCCAGTGGTCTAATCTTGGCTGTCCTATTAAAGTCTGACTTTACCCATATAAGATCTGTATAGACATACCTCTCAGAAACTCCTCAAAACTATCCTGTTCTACCTATGTGTCGAGACCAAAGCCGCATTTTCTGACAAGTATTGTGGGATATGAGATACTCCCTCTAGAGAAAGTATCCTGCAATGCAGTCACCTGCAGTCACCATGTGGGGAATTCTCATCAGTTGATCACCCCACGTAAGGTGAATAAACATTGAGTTGTGATCAGAATTTGTGCACCCAAGGTATTTTACTCTAATTATAGAGCCAAGCAGCTGTTTAGAGTACAAACTATGAAGATTACCAGTCCAGTATAAAAGAGTAGTGTGTGTATTATGATATCGTCTGATGCGTTGCTTGCCGAACATCAATCAGATTCCAACTGAGCATCCAGACCATGAATCCTCTGCATTTGTTTTTACGTCGCAGCTTTACCCTGAAGTGGTGTCACCAACTAAGTTTAAGACCTCTATACATACAATAAGTGTTTGAATCTGTCAAAGCAGATGTGGCTGCAGCTTGTCTACGTAGCCAAACTGTGAGGAAGTTAGAGCATATAGACAGATCTCTATGGGCCTATAGTCCAATGAACCTTAAGTTAGGACATACATCCTACAAGGGTATATTCTTCTTTGGGACACCTCTAATAGTACCCCAGGTCGGATCCAGGCTAACATGCCTATCACGTATGATGAATATGTTGTGTAACAAAGATGGCCCTTCCATCTTTTATGTAATTTAATGCCTACCAATTGAAAAGGTGTATTTCTTATGGGCATGCAACATCCTCTTATCCCTATGGAGAGAGGTATATATCTTATACCTTTTCACTGTATTAACCTGCGCTCATACATTCCAGGTAATGATTGTATGTGTGTCCAGTACAGGCATGTTGTCGAGATATGCATTGCCCTCTAGTCGAACACTTATCCAAAAACTTGAGGAAGCTGGAATAGAGGGCACAGCTCTAACTTGGATCACATCCTTCCTACGCAATAGACCCAATGTCCCCCTTACTCTTCCAATCTCTTCAAAAACAAACAGTATTGAGGCAGGAGTCCCTTAAGGCGCTCAATCATCTCATCCATGTTTTTCAAGATCTAACTACATGAAATCATTACTGGAACTGATCAATTGTTTTCACTTCAGCTGCTACTACTATGCAGAGATCTGAAAGAGACCATTAGTTATAGATTCCTTACCTTGGAATTACCCCCAGGCGTCAGACTGGATCTGGAGAATTTTTCTGTGGCAGTACCCCTGCACGTCGGTAGGTGGTATCGGTCAACTCTGCGTCCGTCGTCAGCGTCTTGGTCACCGGGATGACGTTGCGGTGTCTACTTAGACGCCGCCCCTGTGTGCTGACGTCAGTTCTTACTTTTTCCGCACCAGCGCAGATACGGAGAGATCTTGTCACATAGTCATTTTTTTACAAAAAAAATTGACTTTTGTCGATGTCTTTTTTGAGTCTTTCGACTCCTGGTAGCACGAGGGATGTCCCATCGTCGGACCGACTTCAAGCCTTGCGACTCTTGTCACAAGTTGATGTATGTTACAGATCCGCACCTCGTGTACCTTTTGTGCCTGGACCACGACCCGAAGTCCTTCTCCGACTGCTGGGCAATGAATCCGAAGTCTTTACAGGCTCGGTCACGAAAGCTTTTGGAGGCTCTGCGTCCTTCGACGTCCAGGTCGCGAGGAAGGTCTTGGGACCAGTCGCAGAGCCATCACCATTCGCCATCGAAGTCTTTGCAATCCTCTGGTAAGTCGAAGCACAAGTAGAAGGCAAAGAAGCATTGTTGCTCTTCGCTTCTCCCCGTGCGTCAGCCTACGTGGGACCCGGAGCGGCGTCGCTCTCCTGCTCTGTTTTCGGAGACCGCTTCTGGGACAGCTCCACGCTGAGGTACCGGGTTTTTAGGAACCCGGTGGTGCCAGGGGAAAACACCCAAAGACCTCTTGAGTTCTTCCTGTTCTGGACCACAGAAACACAGAGTCTTCTAGGTGATGTCAAAGATCGAGTTTTATTGGCTGCAACCAAGTAACAAGCGTCCTAGAAGTACAACAGCATGTAGGTTCTCAGGAGACTGTTCGTTTTTATAGAGCCAGCCTTTTCTTTTTATACACCATATTACACTTCAGGCAAGAATTCTTTGTTTTATGATGCAACCATATACATATTTTTGCAACAAAGGAAAAGCAAAGTCATGATGGCCAGCCTATATTTTCGTATGTCTAGTTCGTGATAGATTACCCGGCTAGGCCCAGAACTACCATCAGATATCGATGAAACCCCAATAAAATCGGGCACCTCCTCCTTGTAAAACTAGCCATAAACAAGAAAACAGGGACAGGTGTGTGTATGATAAAGCATGGTTTGTATGCAGTGAATGGTTTATGACATGTTGTGCCTTGATGTTAATCTCGCTCGGCCATTGTGTTGGGGACTGCCCAAACAGGTTTGGCTGGAGGCAGTGAAGGCAGCTCGCCCAGGTCAGAGAGGAGTCAGGAAAGGTGGACGTGTCCTTTCAGCTTGAATTCGGCTTGGGTGAATTGACTATATGAGGGCGACCACAAGATGGATGCTGCTCACAAAATGGAACCCGAGGGTTCAACACAGGAAGTGCGATTTTTAGGGGTATTCCCGTCACTCAATCGTGACGCAAAAGCACGGGCGTAATGTCCTGATCATTACCGATCTGACGATACCAAATTCGTCATGGTATGAGGATATTTTCTGACACGAGTGTTGGACCTCGGTACCATATCACAGCAGGGCCCATAATTTTCAGAACCACAGACCCTCCTTTTGCCCTTATATAGGCAATAACTCATGCTAATCTGAGTCCAAATCTGTATTCATGAAGTCATGGAGATGCTGCTGTAGCATCATCCTGTTGTTCAGTTCGTCCCTGGACACAGGATTCCTTACACATGATGCAGCACAGAGGCCACATATTGCAGGAGCGCACTGCACACACAGGCAGAACAGAAACAGGATGGCTAAGACCATTCCAATGAATATCAGAATTTTCCATCCCCAAGCAGATATCAGTTCCCAAAACCACCCCAGCAAGGACCAGTCCCCTTTTCCCTTGTGAATGGAATCAGAGATCTTGTGTAGTTTGGAGATGTCCTGGTATACTGTCGGAGCATTGTCGGGGATGAAAATGCAGCAACTGGATTGGATCACTCTACATACCCCACCACGGTCTGCAAGTATGACATCTAGGGCAACCCTGTTCTGAAGAGTCATAAGGCGGTCCGACTGGAGCTCCGCAGTCAAGTTACTAAGAGCACCAGCCGTTTCAATCACGGCGGATTCAACTACCCTCGTCAGTTGGCGAATGTTCCTGCTGTTCACCATAGGCCCCCAAAACGGCAGAAAACCTTATTGCGAAATCTCCAAACTCATGTTCCGCAGTGTCGTCTTTACTCACGACACCCCTAACTGTCCTTGTCCGATGGTAATCTGCCTCGGCCGTGTAGGTGGGTGGCAGCAGAAACAAGATCAAACATGTGCCCGAGAAGTCAGGGGGCAACCATGTATACGCTCTATCGTGGCAGACGAAGTAGGTACCCTTAGCTGCTAGGAATGAAGGAGAGGTCTGAGACGAGAAAACGTAAGTCTCAGTACAGACACTCTTCCCTAACTGAGCTCCAGGGTTTTTGCCATTTCCTTGCAGACATAGGTGACCTTGGTGGGGTACTATCCAGATTGGGGAGGATTTCCTCGATTTCTGACTCTCAGTCAAGGAAATTCCGTATTGGGTTATATTCCATCTGCTGTAAGGCGTCAATTCATCTCTGGGAATCTTTTTATACGTGTCGACATCCCTACTCATATTTCTAATTCCCGCCGCTAGTGCCTTGTTGCTTGAGTTTTTCCCTGGGACATATGGTTCGAGGGCGAACAGGAACATTGCTCGAAATGCCCACAGAGAACCATGGTAGCCGAATGGCAGGATAAAATACGGTATACCCTTGTCTGTTGTGTGTGGCATGAGGCCACATACCCAGCAATTCGTGGTGTTCATTACAGACTGGTGCTGGTGTAAGAGCTGGACGAATGAGTTATTTACAAATTCTAATCTTCTGGCAGACTCGTGTTCAGGCAGAGGGTGAAAAGAATGTGGGGAAATAGTAGGAGGAGGTGTGGGCTGCGTAGTGTATGCAAATGTGACTCGAAAGGTGAACAGAGCATAGCCCACCAAAAACATCATTATGCTACACAACATTAAAATACATATTACTAAAAATTGTTTTCTTGCCATTACAGTGCATATTGTCTTTTCAAAATTCGTAGATCTGGCAGGTCTCTCTATTTTTGGAAACTCCATCCTCTAAGTTGCTGCCCGCGGTGGGAGATTGATTCTGCTCAAGAGTGCTTCTGTTCAGTCCAGGGTAATTCCCTTAGACCAACCAGAACTGTTGACCTAACCGTCTCCAGCTGCACTCAAAAGACTGTGGCAACCGCGACCCTAGCAGCAGAACCGGATGGCGGTTCGAAAATCAAAAAAATGAGCAAGTTTCCTGGATGAGAGAGCTGCACAATCAAAAATAGTTCTTGGGGGCAAAAACTTTATTCGTTTATTTTTATTCGTTCGTTTTTCTTGGCCTCAGATTATATTGTTGTCTTCCTGGTGTGGTGTGGTCTTCAAACAAGATTTTAGGTTCTGTAGTGTCCAACTGCATTGACGGTGGCCCAAATCCTTGCAGAATATTATCACTCTCCTTTTCGGTAGCAGTTCCTTTCAAACGTGCATCACTGAAGGGTAAGAAGCGTGGCACGGTCTCGGAGTCTGCAATTCCCTCCTGGACCCACCGGTCATAAGGGAGGGGTAACGGGACCCTTTTACAATGGGTGCTGTGCACCCAGTTCTTCTTGCCGTGGACACGTACTGCAGAGCGTGTAGCCAGCAACACCTTAAAGGGTCCAGTCCAGCGAGGCTGCTCGTTCTTGGTTCGCTGGAAGTTTCGCACCAGGACCCAGGTGCCAGGTTCAATTGTGTGGCCTGGATCATCAGACGCTGGCGAAGAGGAACTGTGGACCTGTTTGTGTAAAACACACAATTTAGTTGTCAACTCGTGCAAATAGTCAAGCAGTACAGGATGCTCTATCTCACTGAGCTTTTTGGGCCTTGGCACCCCCCATATGTTGGCCGGTCGGCCAATCACGATTTCGTGGGGACTAAGTCCCATTCTAGAATGGACGGTCATTCTTGTAGATAGGAGTGCCAAAGGCAGCGCGTCAGGCCATTTAAGGCCTGTGCTGGCCTGGATCTTGGCTAGTTTCAACTTGAGAGTGCCGTTATAGCACTCTACTAGTCCAGCTGATTGGGGGTGATTTGCAGCGTGGAACTTTTGGTGTATGCCTAGACTCTCACACACTCTCTTCATCACTCGTCCCACGAATTCACTCCCATTATCACTCCAGACCATTCGAGGCATTCCGAACCTAGGGAAGAATTCCTTGACAAGGGCTTTAGCGGTTGGACAAGGCAGTATTGTCCTTAAGGGGATATGCTTCCACCCACCTGGAAAAGGCACAGACAACAACGAGTACGTATTTTAGATTGTTGCACCTCTCCATGTGGATGAAATCTAGCTGCAAAACCTCGAACGGATACGTTGGAGGCGCAAAATGACCAGCTGGAGTTGTTCCCTTGCCAGGATTGTACTTCAGACACACCATACAGTTCTTGACCATATTCTCTGCACATGTTGGGATTCCACTATTCTGCCTTACTGGGGCCAACAACTTACAGATCCCTTTCACACTGATGTGAGCCATCCCATGAGCCATTGTCACCAATTCAAGCACATACGCGTCGGGTAAAAGCCATCTCTGATGCTCTGATAATTCGACCCAACAACCATTCGCATCCAATCTACCCTTGCTTTCTCTCCATTCATTCACCTCTTTCTCAGTGGCCTCGGATTGTATAGACTTCACACTCTCAATTGTGTCCTCACACATGCCAACATCACCAATCCATCTCGCGGGACCTGCAACATACATTCGACTTATCACATTCCTTGCAGTCTCTTTTGCAACTTCATCTGCAAATGCATTCCCACGACCAACATCATCTTGAATCTTTTTGTGTGCACTGCATTTCACAATCGCAACTTGTAGTGGCAAGGTCAGTGACTCGAGGAGCTCATTAACTAGCTGACCATGTTGAATTTTTGTGCCCCACGTTCACGCCACAATCGCCCAAAACTGTGAGCCACGCCAAAGGCGTATTGGCTGTCTGTGTACACATTCACTTGTTTTCCTTTTGCCAATACACATGCTCTTGTAAGTGCATTTAACTCTGCTGCTTGCGCAGAATTGTGTGGGATACGTGCAGTTTCTACAAACGTGTGCAACGTTGTCACAGCATATGCTGCAGTCGTATCACCATTCGGCAACTTGAAACATGAACCATCAACCCATAAAGCATCATTACAATCATGAAAACTTTTCTGACACTCTTCAGACCACGGAATGGGTTTCGGGGTATCCTTGCAAGTTAATGCCACCAAAGGTTTGGCCATCAATGAGAAATTTGGTATCCACTGTCTGCAATATGATGTAATGCCCAAGAAAGCACGCACTTCTCTCTGTGTCCTTGGGACACTCAATTTTGCAATTGCCTGTATTCTCTCTGGGGTCAGTCTCCTTCCCTCCTTCGATAAGATGTGACCTAAGTAGGTCACTTCTTATCGACAAAATTGCAATTTCGAAAGAGAGACTTTGTGCTTCATGTCACATAAATGACGCAACAAAAACAAAGTGGCTTGTTTGCAAATCTCAGTATCTGCAGCGAGTAGCAAATTGTCTACGTACTGAATAAGCGTCGCACAATCAGGTAGAACAATCGTGTCAAGCTGTGATTTCAGAGCCTGACTGAATATAGATGGACTTTCACAGTAGCCCTGAGGAACGCGTTTGAAGCGGAAGCTTCGGCCTCCTAAATTGAAGCCAAAAATGTCTCTGCTCTCCTCAGCAATCGGGATGCTGAAGAAAGCATTCTCCAAGTCAATCACCGAAAACCAAGTGGCTGAAGCTGGAACCATAGTCAATAAGGCAGTGATATCGGGAACAACTGGAAACTGTGGCACAACGATCTTGTTCACTTCCCTAAGGTCGATCACAAATCTATACACAGGTGGTTGGGAGGGATCAGTACGCTTCAAAACTGGCAAAACGGGACTGTTACAAACATTACCTGCTGTCTCTTCAATGACATCTTTCTCAATCAGATCGTAAATGATCGCTAACAACGCCTTTTCACCTTCGCTAGAGATCTTGTATTGGGGAATGCGTGGCAACCTAACATCGGCTTTCAATGTTATGACATATGGCGCTATTTCCAAAAGACCCACATCATTAGAACCAGTAGCCCAAAGTATATTTGGAAGACAAGACAATTCTGTTGGAATATTTTCCCTTGACAGATACATTGGAGAAACCACTTTCTTACCTAGGGTGAGTTGTACTCCCGAAGGAGAACAGTACAAAGTCGCATATAATCTCTTTAACAGATCTAATCCTAACAAGTTTTCACCACAACCAGTTGTAAGAATGAGGGGTGCTTCTAATTCACATGGCCCAACAGAAAGGGGCATAGGACTAGAGATCGGGTTCCTAACCGGGGCGCCACAAAAACCTACTGAAACATTCATTTCGCCAGACAAAGGTGCGCCAGGAAGTTTTGAGTGCATAATTGAACTTTTTGTAGCACCAGTATCCAGCAGAAAAGGCTCTGACACACCTGATGTAATCACCTCAACATAGGGTCCATTCTGATCTACTGGAACTGAAACAACTCCCTGTCTTTGTCCATGGCTGTCCTAGCAATCATTACCCTCATTCTCGTTCTCTGCATAGTAGTCATCAGCATAGTACTGATCTGTCCTAGAAGACGCATTATTCTGCTGATGAAAGCTGTTCATAGAATTCTGAGGCGGAAAAGGACGAGCATTCTGGGGGACGTTTCCACGGCCCCTACCTCTAGGACCCTGCTGAACACCTCTACCTCTTGACCCAGAAACACCATTCAAACGTCGCAATAGAGCTGGACAACTATTCTTGAAATGACCTTCTTCCTTACAATACGCACACTGATTCGGACCATACGGTAAACGCTGTTGAAAAGACTCATTTCTTTGCGAGTTTCTCGAATACTGTTGAGGTTGCTGGTAATCGTGCTGACTGGCAGTACGAGGCGTATAGGCTTGCTGGAGAAGAACTTTAGTTTTCAAATCTTTAGTCTTTTTGTCTGCCTTCTCTAGCTCGTCTTTGCGCCTATTTTCATAGTACTGGGCTGTGGCTAGAATCTGCGCTGACGTGGAGACAGCCCAAGCACTTTCTGAATCTTTCAATTTATTACATAATTCAGGAAGTAGATTATGTACAAATTTGTCTACAAACAATCTTTGGCCACCCTCAGTAGCCATATCCTGACCACTATGGTCGACGAAAGTCTCTTCAAACCTCGTGAAAAAGTCACACATTCTCATCTTTCTTCTGCTTGCATGCAGACAACTTGTCCCAATTCACACGCACTTCGGGCATTAATGTCTTCATATACGTGATATTTCTACCAGGAAGTTCTGCAACCAAAGGCTCGGGCTTGGAGCCACCAACTTGCCTAGCATCAGCAGCAGTAATATTAGCCCATGTATCGCCTAATTCTTGATCATGATCTGCATGACGAATCTTTCCCCATAAAGGCTGTGGAACAACATTTCCAAACAACATGTCTACATCTGCTAAATTCATTATACATGAGCTGGCAGTCTGTGATAATTCCTTATAATAACCTGCAGGATTCTTGCGAGGATCAGGCAATGTCTGTTTTAGGGCTAAAACTTCAGATCTTTTCCAGGGAACATGTACCCATACACGCTGGAAATGCGGCGGAATTGCTGGATTCGCATTCGCATCACCTTCCCTCCATACTAGATGAACTTCCCTCATGGGGTACTGTCGCGCCTTTTTCCTACCTGGCATGTCATACTCAGACAGTAATTGGGAATTGCTTCCCTTACTCCTATATGACAATAACATGTCGATTGCTGGTTCAACATCGGCACCCACAATCATGCCTTCCCCAAACTTGAATCGCATATGGAATAATTTATTCATGTTGGACTCCGGATCATTTCCCTTCAAATCTTCGCAGAGATATACGCACATTTCTTTAAATACATATCTCTGTGTAGATTCTTCCCACTGACTGAAGACTTCCATAACGGACTGAGTGTCATACTTTGCAGTATTGGTAACCCAATTACGTGCTAACTCATTCAATACTTCTCACTCTTGATAGTCAGGCAGTTGACTCCGCAACTGTCTTCGTTCAGTTTTAGCGGTCGTCCTAGGCGACCCAAAGAAAGGTGAGAGGAGACCAGTGACAGTACTTGCCACTCTCTGTCGAACAGGAGAAGCTGGCGGAATGGCAGATGTGCCAGAAAAGACAGGCTGATGTAAAGTAGAAGTCGAGGCGGTAGCAGAAAGAGGATCAGGATAAGCAATTGGAGCAGTAGGCGAAGTCGCAGAAAAAGTAAAAGGAGTATGTAGCGAAGGCGGCGGCCCTTGAGAGGGCTGCGCCGGAGAAGTAGAAACCAGCGGAAGAGGAGCTGGTGCTTGAGTAAGAACTGGTGTTCGTGCACCGGGGCGCGGTATAACAAAGCGTTGCGGGGGTGCAGTAGCATCTTGTGCATAGGGGGGTGGTGAACTCAACAAGTGGGACATTAGGGGATCGCTATCAATTTTCTCCGTTGATCCTTGTCCTCTACGTGGCAACACTGGGTAGCATTTATCTACTGCGAGCTTCTTACTTCTAAGCATTTGTTCACTCTCTTGCTCTTCCTCATTATCCCTGTATGCAACGGCAGCTTGTACCATTGACATACCTCTTTTATTCTTCTTTGCTAATTTCATTTCTTTCTGTTTGGCTTCCTTGCGCCATAGGCAAAAAGAGTCAAACATCGCTGGCCGGGCTTTCTTCTTGAACAGTTTCACCTCTAGATTATCTAAAATCTCTGTATCAAAGCTACCATATTGGGGCCATTTTAAAACACCATCTTTTCTGGTGTATTTTATCCACACTCTATTGTATGTGTTGGGGCCTACTCCGTGCTTCACATATAATTCATAAGTCGGAGTTCCAATCGGAGGAACCGGACACGAGTCCTCCAATCGCGAGTCCCTATTATTACAACCGAGACAAAAAAAATTTCCAAGTCTGCTAAGACCAGGCATCTTCGCTCTCTAGTCTAGCTTCAAACTTCAAAGGATTATCGATTACGATACTTCTCGTGAATACACGAATCCCTTGGTTTTGGCGCTTGCAAGTTCCAAACAAGGTGTATCTCGAGGATACCAAAACTAAGAACCAAATTAAGGACTGGGAGACGCTCCACTTATACTTAACTGAAGTATTGATGATCGATGACGTCACTAGAAGACTCGTCTATCCTTTCACTCTACCAAGTATCGATGGGTCCAAAACAGGGCGATAGTCAGGGCAGCAGTGCTTCGTAGCCGTCGGGACGCGGGGAACCTCGCAGCAAAGACCTTCGGAACCACGTCGACATGCAGGGGTCGCTGAAGTGGCTGGCCGTCCTCTGGAATTTTCACACGAAGCTCCTCACGAACATCTGGCTTGGACCGACACCGCTTGATACCGCCCTACGTTGGGCGCCAAACTGAGGTACCGGGTTTTTAGGAACCCGGTGGTGCCAGGGGAAAACACCCAAAGACCTCTTGAGTTCTTCCTTTTCTGGACCACAGAAACACAGAGTCTTCTAGGTGATGTCAAAGATCGAGTTTTATTGGCTGCAACCAAGTAACAAGCGTCCTAGAAGTACAACAGCATGTAGGTTCTCAGGAGACTGTTCGTTTTTACAGAGCCAGCCTTCTCTTTTTATACACAATATTACACTTCAGGCAAGAATTCTTTGTTTTATGATGCAACCATATACATATTTTTGCAACAAAGGAAAAGCAAAGTCATGATGGCCAGCCTATATTTTCGTATGTCTAGTTCGTGATAGATTACCCGGCCAGGCCCAGAACTACCATCAGATATCGATGCAACCCCAATAAAATCGGGCACCACCAACTGATCAGAAAAGCCAAGAAAACAGCATTCAAGGATCGACTTGACAACAACGCCCACAACAGCAAGGAACTTTTCAACATCGTCAAGGAATTTTCCAACCCCTCGGCCAATTCCAACGACATCACCCCCTCTCAAACCCTCTGCGACTCCCTAGCCTCTTTTTTCCACAACAAGATTGCTGACATCCACAACAGCTTTGACAACCAACCCGGAAGCCAACCCACCCTACCACCTGCTGACCATCTTCCCCCCGTAAACACCCTTAACGCCTGGAACCCAATCTCCACTGAGGACACCATCCGCCTGATGAATTCCATCCACTCTGGATCCCCCACAGACCCATGCCCTCACCACATCTTCAACAAAGCAGACTCCGTCATAGCTCCGCACCTCCGAGACGTCATCAACTGCTCCTTCAACTCCGCTACCTTCCCAGAAGACTGGAAACACGCTGAACTCACCGCCCTTCTGAAAAAACCAACAGCAGACCCCACCGAACTCAAAAACTACCGCCCCATCTCGCTTCTTCCATTCCCGGCCAAAGTCATCGAGAAAGCTGTCAACAACCAGCTCGCCGCCTTCCTCGAAGCCAACAAATCACTCGACCCCTCACAATCTGGCTTCCGAGCCAAACACAGCACTGAGACCGCCCTCATCGCAGCAACCGACGACATTCGAACTCTACTGGACAATGGAGACACAGTCGCCCTCATCCTCCTCGACCTCTCTGCAGCCTTCGACACAGTCTGCCACAGCACCCTTTTACAACGCCTCAGAAACATCGGAATCCAAGGAAAAGCACTGGAATGGATCACCTCGTTCCTCACCGGAAGAACCCAGAGGGTCCGCCTCCCACCATTCAAGTCCGAGGCCTCTGAAATCATCTGCGGCGTACCTCAAGGATCCTCACTCAGTCCCACCCTCTTCAACGTATATATGAGCCCCCTCGCGGCCATCGCACGCCATCACAACCTCAACATCATCTCTTACGCGGATGACACTCAACTAATCCTTTCTCTCACCAAGGACCCCAGCACCGCCAAAACTAACCTACACGAAGGAATGAAAGAAGTCGCCGATTGGATGAAACAAAGCCGTCTGAAACTGAACTCGGACAAAACAGAAGTCCTCATCTTAGGTACATCCCCATCTGCATGGGACGACTCCTGGTGGCCGGAAGCCCTCGGAAAAGCACCCATCCCGACAGACCACGCACGGAACCTAGGCGTTATCCTGGATTCTTCACTCTCAATGAACAGACAAGTCAGCGCCGTATCCTCTTCCTGCTTTAACATTCTTCGCATGCTTAGAAAAACATTTCGCTGGATCCCCTCCGAAACAAGGAAAACAGTCACCCACGCTCTAGTCACGAGCCGACTGGACTACGGAAACACCCTCTACGCAGGTACCACCGCTAAACTCCAGAAGAAACTACAACGAATCCAAAACGCCTCAGCCAGGCTCATATTAGACATCCCACGCAACGAACACATCTCTGGTCACCTTAAAGACCTCCACTGGCTACCCGTCAATAAGAGGATCACTTTCCGACTGCTTACCCACGCACACAAATCACTCTACGACATCGGACCAGATTGCCTCAACTCTCGACTGTCCTTCTACACCCCCTCCCGCCAACTTCGCTCTTCCAGCCAAGCCTTCGCCACTGTACCTCGCATCAACAAGACCACCATGGGAGGCAGATCCTTTTCATACCTGGCTGCCAAAACATGGAACTCACTCCCCGCTTACCTTCGCCTCACCCAGAATCACCTAGCGTTCAGAAAGCAGCTTAAAACGTGGATATTTGACAAATAATCCTCCTCCCCTTCCTAAGCGCCTTGAAACCCTCTGGGTATGTAGTGCGCTATACAAATTTTATGACTTGACTTGACTTGACTTGTAAAACTAGCCATAAACAAGAAAACAGGGACAGGTGTGTGTATGATAAAGCATGGTTTGTATGCAGTGAATGGTTTATGACATGTTGTGCCTTGATGTTAATCTCGCTCGGCCATTGGGTTGGGGACTGCCCGAACAGGTTTGGCTGGAGGCAGTGAAGGCAGCTCGCCCAGGTCAGAGAGGAGAAATGAAAGGTGGACGTGTCCTTTCAGCTTGAATTCGGCTTGGGTCAATTGACTATATGAGGGCGACCACAAGATGGATGCCGCTCACAAAATGGAACCCGAGGGTTCAACACAGGAAGTGCGATTTTAGGGGTATTCCCGTCACTCAATCGTGACGCAAAAGCACAGGCGTAATGTCCTGATCATTACCGGTCTGACGATACCAAATTCGTCATGGTATGAGGATATTTTCTGACACGAGTGTTGGACCTCGGTACCATATTACAGCAGGGCCCATAATTTTCAGAACCACAACGCTTCCCGCACTTTCCCGAAGTGTCCCCTGCCCAGCTTCGAGCTTTTTACGAAGCGTTTCACAGCATCTTTGGGCAGGCGTTCCCTATCGCCTTGAGCGGCAGCCAGAGGTGGGTGAGGAGGACTCGGAGGGGTTTGGAGACCCTTTAGCTGACCAGTTTGAGGAGCCGGACTGGCGAGAGGAACTGGGTGATGCCAGTGTTTTGGATACCTCCCCAGACCTCGGCATGCTCTCCCCCTATACCATGGCTGCAGAGGAGGGAGCTTCGTACGCAGTGGTGTTGCATAGGGCGGTTGAGGCCTTGGGCCTGGATTTTCCTGTGGTGGCAGTCAGGACTAACCTACTGACAGAAGTACTTCAACCAGCAGCGGTCTCTTTGGAGCCCCTGCTGCCTTTTAATAAAGCTTGGTCCAAGCCCAGCACAGGGGCTCCTGTGGATAGGATGATAGCCCGACGCCACCACCCGCCCCTGGCGGCCCACTTCTCCTCTCCCAACACCCTACCCTAAGAGCTTGGTGGTCCAGCCTGGTCTTCTAAGGAAGCATTCCCTACTGCACCCCCAGGTAGGAATCCAAGAAGCTGGACCACCTTGGGAAGAAGATGTTTTCTTCGCTAGCTTAGCACTGCGGTCGGTGAACACCACATGCC
This sequence comes from Lissotriton vulgaris, assembly GCF_964263255.1. Lineage (NCBI taxonomy): Eukaryota > Metazoa > Chordata > Amphibia > Caudata > Salamandridae > Lissotriton > Lissotriton vulgaris. The sequence continues at coordinate 1,837,885,447 of NC_141694.1, forward strand.
TCTTGGGCCGCTATTCCCATATGGTGTGGGATACGGTTGTGCAAGTGCTGCCAGAGTGCCCGGAGGATCCCCAGGCCATTCTCACCCGCTCAGTGGCAGAAAGTCGAGACGCAGCTAAGTTTGCCATTCGGTGTTGGCTGGATACCGCTGACTCTCTGAGCAGAACAGTTTACACGTTGGTAGCCTTGAGGCACTACGCCTGGTTGAGGACGTCTGTTCACTGGGGATATCCAATCCACCATTTTGGATATGCCCGTTGATGACCGTCGCCTGTTAGGTGACAAGGCAGACTCAGCGCTCAAGTGTTTCAAAGATTCTAGGGCTACAGCCAGATCCTTGGGCCTCGCAGCATCCTCTCACCCCCTGCAGTCCATCTTTCGTGGTTACCACATCCAGTTCCTCCCCATCTGGCCACAGGTCTGGGCAAGCTATCCAGCCTCCTCGTAGCCGCAGATGTGGGACCCAGCGACCTGGGTCTAGGGGCCAGCGCGCGGGCCAGTCCACCCGTTACCCCCCTGCAACAGCCTCCAAACCTGCCTTTCAGGGCCACCAGTTGCCAGGATCCGCCATCACCTCCCCCACTGGCAAAACATCACATTGGGTTTTGCAGATAGTCTGAAGGCGCTACTCCCTCCCCTTCGATTCCATGCCACCAGAACTCCATCGCATGTCGAAGGATCACTTGGCTTTACTCTGCCAAGAAGTTGCCGCTCTCTTGGCTTCTTGTCTCAAGGGAGCTATCGAAAGGGTCCTTGTGCAAGAAGAACAAAGGCCTGCATCCTATCTTGGGACTTGGGGCCCTCAACCACTTCCTCTGGAAGAAGAAGTTCACAATGCTCTCATTGGCTTAGGTCCTGTCTGCCCTCGATCCCGGAGACTGGATAGTGGTGTTGGACTTGCAGGACACCTATTTCCACATCCCTGTCCTGCCAGCCCACAGGCAATACCTAGGGTTCACGGTAAGCCACAAGCATTTTCCGTTTACCGTTCTCCCCTTTGGCCTTACCAGCGCCCCTCGGGTGTTCACGAAATTGATGGCAGTGGTTGCCGCTCATCTGTTCAGATCAGGGGTTCTAGGCTTCCCCTGTCTCGACGACTGGCTGTTGAAGGTGAGCTCTCCCCAGGTTTCTGTCCAGACTATGGCGTTCCTCCTGCACTTGCTGAGGTTCACTATCAACAAAGTCACACATGATTCCCTCTCAGAAGCTCCTTTTCATCAGAGCAGTACTGGATACAGCACAGTTTCGGGCTTATCCACCCAAACAGCGAGTCGAGGATATTCAAGCTATGATTCCAATGTTTCAGCCTCTATCCTGGATTTCGGTGAGATGACCCTAATCCTGCTGGGCCTATGGCCTCCTGCATCCTGCTGGTGGATCATGTCAGGTGGCATATACGGGACAAAGCAGTGGGACCTGAAGTTCCAGTGGGCGCTGCCTCAAGGGAATCTTTCCGATGTCGTCCAGATCTTGGACGGTACTGCACATCAATTGCAGTGGTGGCTAACGAACCAGGATTGGGTCAGCAGCAGATCCCTCTCCCTTACCCAACCAGAGTTCACAATAGTGACGGATGGTTGGGTAAGGGAGAGGGATGAGGCGGCCACTTGCGAGAGGCGTAGATCAGGGGTCCAGTTATCTGGCGGAGTCCAGTCTCCACATCAACCTTTTGGAGCTCCGGGCAACCCATCTTGCACTGAAGGCATTTCTTCCTTCTGTCAAAGTAAGAGTAGTGTAGGTGTTCACAGACGACACCACTGCCATGTGGTACTGCAGCAAACCGGGCAAGGTTGGATCGTGGACCCTATGTCAAGAGGCTCTCCGCCTTTGGCATGGCTGGAACATCAGGGCGTATCCCTGGTGGTTCAACACCTGGCAGGCTCACTGAACGTCAGGGCGGACTAACTCACCCGCCAGTGCATGATGGATCATGAATGGCGTCATCACTCTGAGGGGGTGCAAGGTCTCTTTTGGCAGTGGGGAGAACCTTGGCCACCGAAGAGAATGTGCAATGTCAGCAGTTCTGCATGTTGGAGTTTCAAAGGCGGCACTCGCTCAACGACCCTTTTCATCGCGAGTGGAATTGCGGCCCCCTGTACGCCTTTCTGCCTATACCACTTCTGCCCAGAGTGCTGAAGAAGATCTAGCGTGACCAGGCTCAAGTCATTCTTGTGCTCCGGACTGGCCACAAAGAGTCTGGTACCCCAAGCTCTTGAGCATGGCCATCGATCCTCCGAACAAACTTCCTCTTCAGGAGGATCTTCTTTTGTAGCAGCAGGGGACGGTCCTCCAACCGAACCTGTCCAGCCTTCACCTCCTTGTGTGGAGATTGAGCGGCGACAGTGGACAGCTTTCGACCTTCCTCCCGAAGTCTGTAATGTCATCTTGGCAGACAGGCATCACTCCACTAAAAAGGTAACTGCCTGTAGATGGAACAAATTTGTGGCATGGTGCACAGCAAAGGCTGTGGATCCCCTTTCTGCCCCTCTTTCAGAGGTTCTCCTCTTCATTCTATCTTTAGCCCAGCAGGGCTCTGCTCTTAACCCCTTCGCTGCGGGGGTAATTCCCCCACAGTGCGGGGGAAGCAGGGGATGAGCACGGCACCGCCGTGCTCGTGACGAGCCCAGCTCGTCATGAGTCACAGTGGAGCTGTGCACATCACGAGCTGGGCTTATCACAACCCCGCCCACTGATTAATTCTCCCTTACAAGCAGGGAATTAATCGCGTGTGGGCGGGACGCAGCCGTTATGACGAGCCCAGCTCGTCATGAGCACAGCTCCACTGAGACTCATAACGAGCTGGGCTCGTCATGAGCGTCGAAGAGGTTAAAGGCTACCTTTCGGCCATATTAGCCTTTCTGCGCCTTCCTGATCAGCCTTCTCTTTTCAAGTCTCCAATTGTAAATAGATTTCTAAAGGGCATTACTCCTCTCTTTCCTCCCACTCCTTTCATAATGCCCCAGTGGGACTTGAGTCTTGTTCTTACTTTCCTTCTGTGTGCTCCCTTCGAGCCACTACATAATTGTCCTCTTCGTCTTCTTACCTTGAAGACCGCTTTCTTGCTTGCCATTACATCTGCTCTCAGGTTGAGTGACCTGCAGGCTCTTTCCTCCAAGCCTCCTTTTCATGCAGTTCATCCGCACAAAGTGGTCCTTCACACCAGGCCCTCTTTTCTGCCCAAAGTGGGGACCTCTTTTCACATAGGTCAGACCATCACATTGCCCACCTTCTTCCCGACTCCGCACTCTTCCAAAGAGGAGGAGAGACTCCACCATCTGGACCCAAAACGTGTGCTGTCCTTCTACCTTGACCACACTAAAGATTTTCAGGTGGATGATCAACTGTTCGTGCGTTATGTGGGCGCCAAGAAAGGTCGGGCCGTGCACAAATGTACCATCTCTCGACGGGTTATTCTATGCATCAAAATCTGCTCTTCTTTGGGGAAAAATGAACCTCCAGTAGGACTGCGTGCCCACTCCATGAAGGGCGACTGCAGCCTCTACTGCTTTGGGACGTGGAGTTCCATTGATTGACATCTGCCAGGCAGCCACTTGGGCATCCCTGCACACGTTCAAAAAACATTACTACCTGGGTAGCCAAGTCCGGAGAGACGGCTTTTTTGGCTGTTCTGTTCTCCAGGACTTTCTGGTGTAAACTTAGTTCGCAGACCCACCTCTGGGGTTGGTTTTGTTGGGTTATCTAATCTAAGGTAAGGAATCTAGAACTAATGGTCTTTCAGATGAACAAGTTACTTGCCTTCGGTAACAATGTATCAATAAGATACATTAGTTATAGATTCCTTACCGCCCCACCCATCCTCCCTGTTCTGCGAACTGACTTCTAGGGATTTGGACTCCCTTCCATGGCCCTAGCTTTGTGCACCAGTGGTCAGTGTCTTAAATGGCTCTGCACTTCTGGCCTGGAAGGTCGTGTCAGAACTGACGTCAGCGCGCATGGGTGGCGTCTAAGTAGGCACCGCAACATCATCCGAGCGACCACGTTGCAGACGACAGACGCAGAGTCGACCGACGCCACCAACCGACGTGCAGGGGTACTGCTACAGAAAAATTCTCCAGATCCAGTCTGACTCCTGGGGGTAATTCTAAGGTAAGGAATCTATAACTAATGTATGTCTCTTCCAGATACATCGTTACCGTAGGTAAGTAACTTGTTCGACACGCAGATACTTCTGAAATTGAAAGTCCAGAGGCCATTGAAAAATCTAAAATCTTCAGTTTCCTCCGAGACTTTGCATGCATATATAGATAATCATCTATAGAGACATCATTATGAATATGTACATATATAAAGATATATAGGTATACCCTTCATATGGGGATGTCACTATTATATGTATGTATATGTGAACACATTTATATATATGTATGTTTGTATGTCTACATAAGTTTACAAAACAAAAAAAATGTTCCATATGTAACAAGAAATGTATATTTATACATTACATCCTTCAGTATCTCGTATTTAGAAAATATATATGTAGATTAGTGTCAGCATTTAGGTTTCTGCTCTTTTCTAGGGTGATACATATGCATCGCAGTAGAGTTTGTAAGTCTGATTAAAGGGAAATGTAACTATAATAGAATTGCATAACAATATAGTTGATATAAAATCCTGTATATACACTCTATATACACAGCATCCATGGGTATGTCCAAACATGTGACTATTATTACGTGCATCTACATATATATAGGGCACAGATATAAAGGGATTTAGTCCTTGTACATCAGTATTGAGAGGTATAATGCTTGTATGTGAATGCTATGTATGTTACTATACCCATAAGTAGATCTAGATGTGTGGGTATGTCTGTATATGTGTGTGTTTTATTTTAGTTATTGCACAAAAGGAAAATAAATACAATAAAGTTATGTATTTTGCCTTATATATTTGTGTGTATGTGTATATATATATATGTGTGTGTGTGTGTATATATATATATATATATATATATATATATATATATATATATACACACACACACAAAAATATATATAATGCAAAATACATAACTATTGTATTTATTTTTGCATTTTTGCTAAAACTAAAATAAAATACACATATATAGTTATATATATATCCTCCAAAAACACTCCCCGAACCTCCACGCTGGCGAACAGAAAGAGACAGACCCGGATAATTATGGCAGGTAAGATATTTTATTGTCCTCTCACTCCATGACGCATTTCGAGCACCCTGAGCCCTTGTTCACACATAGAGAACACAATCCGCCATTACAATTTTAAATGCTGGGTATCCACCCCCCTGTGTCACATGACAAATGTAATGGAAGAACCACTATGGTACAGGCACATAACGCATTATATCCAACTATTCAATGTGATCCCAGTATATTTGTGTGTGTGTGTGTGCGCCTGTGTATGTGTGTGTTTTATTTGAGTTATAGCAAAAAGGGAAAATAAATACAATAAAGTTATGTATTTTGCATTATATATTTGTGTGTGTTTGTGTGTGTATATATATATATATATATACACACACACAAAAATATATATATTAAATGCAAAATACATAACTCTATTGTATTTAGTTTCGCAGTTATGCTAAAACTAAAATAAAACACACACAATATATATATATATATATATATATATATATATATATATATATATATATGCATCTTCTTTTCATAACATATAAGTGGAGTGTGGCTTCAGGCTTCTTTCTATGAAAACACATGTATGGGCCATCAGGCGCTGACTTCTTGACAGTCTAGACCTCCTGGTTTTCTCCACCATTTTATTGTTTCACTGCCCATTTGTCAACCTATTCTCTGCCAGCTGTCTGATCTGTAAAAGAGTGCAATTTTGTCCCATACAGTATTTTCAGTTTGGCTAGAAATAAAAGCTTTCCTGGACTTCATGACAGTGTAACAGCAATTTTTTTTAATATAATGATCAAAGGATTTACTTTGTCTCCAGGAACCTGTTGCATTATTGCTGTTACACTGTCATGACGTCCAGGAAAAGAAACTTCTTATTACCCTGGCAGCTGTAGGGTTCCTTCTGGCTTGTAGGTTGAAAGAAGTGGTCTCAGTTCCTGTGGTTAAGTGGTCTAACCACTTAAGCACGTAGTGGGTGGATGCCATTTCAACATAGAATAATTTGTAGAGGCGCTTCTGCACCACCTGGATGCTGAGCCATGCCTCAAGATAGAGCTCCCTGCTTGGACCCTCAGCCTTCACAGAGAGTCCAATTATTTGCTTGTTATTCTGTCTAGATCGCCCTTTTTGGTCTTCCGAACAATATTCCAAATAACGAGCATGCTCCTTAAGGTGTGAGATGTATTTCTGCATGTCTTGTATTGATGGTGTCATTACCACCAGGGTAATTTTAACCTCAGCGACTCTGCCGAAGAGCTTTTACTGGTCTATTCTATGGATTTTCAGTTCAGCAGATACTGTTTCAATCTTCAATTCGAGGACCTCCCTTTTTACCCATTGGTTGGCAGGATGATGTCCAGCCTGTCCTGTTTTTGGGATGGTGGACCTATCCATTGTCCGTGGTGCAAGGTGTTTAATAGAGATCCCAGAAAGCTGAATTGTCCATAGATGTGGCATTTTGGACCTTGGCAATCGAAGTCCCCTATTAATATAATGTGAAAGCAATAGTCAGCATAAGGTGGGGTCCCCCCCTACAGCGGCCCACCATGAAAAGCAACTCTACTGTTTCTTTACTGAAATTTGCGCTTGTCCGCTTACAGTTTATGGGTCTGCAAAAGAGGAGGAATTAACACAAGTACTTAATTTCCTAAAGAATAGGAGCCAAGGTCCAAAGTTTTGCTTAGAAGTCCATGCACTATGCTATTTATTGGTTGTATCCAGGCTGCAAAGTCTTGATTTGTTCTACCTTATGTCTCTTTTATCCACCACCAGATACTCTTGTCCCCTTTATCTCACTCTTGCAGGTATTTTCTTCGGTCGTCTATCATTTTCAGTCCTATTCTTCCTCTTACTTTCCTCCTTGAATGATTTTTTGTTTTTTTGTTTGCTGTAAAAGTTTGATGAGGAAAAGTAAGTGCCAGTCCCCAAACATGAGTGTGGTGATCCCCACCTGCAGACACTGGCTCAAATTAAGCGCTGCCACTGGGCCTACTTAGTCACTGGCTCAAAATTAAGCACTGACACCATTGTTCCCTGAGCATGGCATCAGCGTCCATGTACAGCCATGTAAAAGTAGTTCTGCATTATAAGCAGGCAGGGGATTGGCTTATCTGTGTGCTTTACCTTTAATGACTCTACAACCTCTTGTCTATCCGTGGGCCTCAGACTTCTCTCAGCGCAGCACCATCTGTAACCAGGCCAGTGTTTATTCTGGGGCAAGGCTGAGAGACCCTGTGACACCCTAGAGCAGTGGTTACCAAACATTTTTGACCTGTGGCTCCTGTGACCTCTTTGCCGCGTCTTTCTATTATGTTACTTTTTTTTAGGATGATTGGGATGATGTAAGCCCGGGCCTTGGGACTTCTTCCATTTTAACTCCTAAAAATCATTGGGCTGAAGCTGATGAAGTTATTATAATCATACACGATGGATGTTTATTATATCTGAGGCCGCACCTCTAATTAAATATTCCTAGTTACACTTCTTTGCCCATGCCTTGTTAGAGAATCCTCTCAAACGTTTTTATCCCATTTACAGTACTAGATAGCACCCCTATGGATGTAGGCCCCATTGCCAAAGTGTTTCTGTGCTTGAAGAATATTTGCATGCACTTCCATTTCTACCCATGTCATATGTGCTAACACACCTGTCACTGCAGGGTGGCTCACGATTTTTTAAACCAAATAAACCTTTATTTTAGCCATCTTCCAAAAATTGGCTCCAATTTAATGCAAGCCAAATAAATTCCTCTGATTTCTAAAATGTTTCTATTATTTAAACGTCCCTCTTTCTCGCTTCCAAATGTTGGCATTATACCGTGTATGGTGTTTTACTTCCCTGTGCTCATAGAGAGAGCAGGCCAGTCTGGAAATGTGTGTGTACTGGAAGAAATAATGTGTCCTGGAAGTACCTATGGTTCAAGTACACATGTCAGTATTTATTAACACTTAATGTGTTTGAGAGACAGGACAACTTTACTTTCCTAATAACTTGCATTTGGTGTCAAATACATTTAGAAAAAAACTAAACTATCAGCAAGTCTAACAAAATAAATCCAGCATCTTCTGCTTACCTTGGAAGTGTTGGGACATGGAGATCCAGTGAAATAAGGAGGTCATCTCCCTCGACATGCCATCAATTAAGCACTACGTTTCCAGATTTATGCATGTCACTTACAAATCATCTACATCATGTGTTAAGTCTAACTAATTTAACAGAAGCCAATAACCCTTTCAACATTGTCTAGGTTGAGAGACAATGCACTTGGTTGTTTCCTTGACCGTGCAAGAGCAGAACACCCTGCCTCATGTTGCCCTTCTGTCTTCACTTTTCTGTGAGAGCCCAATACTTTTCTTAGATCCTGTTGCCTCTTGTTCTTTGTAGTTTACCTGAGGAATCATCCTCCTGGCCGTCTAGAATTTAATCTCAGAAACTTCCATATTCATTATTTGTAGTGAATAATTTGTCAGGGTTAAACAGTGTGGATAAAGGACTTGGCCCTACTTACATTGTTCCAGCTATGGCGGCAGCATGGCACAGATTTAGTTGTTCTCATTTTGTTCAATCTGTGCCGAGCTCTTCCCTGGCCTGTGGTTCGTGCATAAAACACATTTTATATATGTCTCTACAAGCTAACTTTGTTTCATCAACTCTGTTCTACTCCATGCTCCCCATTAACACTGCTGTCACATCTAGCATGAGACCTTCGATCTAAAACAGTAGTATCTAATGGGTGTAAATTGTGGTCCTTGAAGGAAGAAAGGAAACACGTTGTTAAGAAAAAAAAAGTAGGATGGAGAAGATGGAGAAAAGAAGGAAAAATTAACAAAAGAAAGATGGAGAAGACAGAACGAAATGTAGCAAGAAAGATAAAATGAACTAAAGATGATTGATGGAAAGAAGGAAAAGAAATGAGAATATTTAATGTTTTGTTTTCTTGGCTCCAATATTCACCCACAATCAGCGAACATATGGCTCTGCTTTCTATTGCATTTGTTGTAAATATTAGTCACTGTCATGCGAAATTTGAGCCTTTGTTTAAGGGATGAAATACAGTTAGTAAGTGGCAAAAAATGGTTGAGTTAGTCAGTAAAAAAAAGCTTTATTCGATTCAACGAGCAAATCATAACAGGACATAGACAAATACAAATTCATTAAAAATATTTAAAAACATCGATGGAGGTGTATTGATCATCAAGAAATACATCAAAAACTGTCTAGTCTGTATTGAGTTGCAGATGGAATTGAGTTGAGGGAGAATTTGTATAGCGCTACTTTACCCGTAGGCGTCAAGGCGGACAACTTTGCTTTTTGTTGCATGTATCTTGACACTTTAGTCTGCATTTTCTTCCACAATTTCAAATCCAATCTGTTATCAGAGCCTTTCCTATATTCCGCTCTTCTGAATGTATATAGGTTCAAGGTTTTCATTAGAGATGTAGATCTTACAGTGAGATCTACAATATATGAAATACATCAATTAATACAACTTTAAAAAAGAGCTAAAAAATGTAAACATTCTACAACACATTAATTTATTGACTCAGCAATTTATCATCTCCATAGCAGCTTTAGCTGTTTTAATTCCATATTTTTTGAAAGTGGTTTTAAAAACCTTTTGGTAGTATTCGATAGTCTGGAAATCATTATAAAGTAAGATGCAAATTCCTGCCTTCCAAACTACATTCTGCCATGCATCCGTCATAGTTTTTAGCGGTACACATTTCAAAGTACATATACATCCTTGCATCCTCTGTTCCAGGTTCTACCCCAAATACACTTGGGAACTGCTGCCTGACTTGATTGAATCCCATTATGAAAATGGGGTGACCCAGTGGTCCTGGACCTGGGTTTAATGTGGTACAAAAAACAACGGTCCTAGACCTAATTTCAAGGATGAATGAATCGCAACCTTCAATAATAATATGGCAAATTATTCGGTGAGCCCAAATCTTATTGGTTCACAGTAATTAAATACAAACAGTTTATGAAAGTGCAACAACCAAAACCTTTTTCCTTTGCAAGGGTTTTATTCCATCATATTTAATGCAACAGTATAGTCTTTTCTGTACGTGACAATGAAAAACAGGGGAGAGGTTGCTCCAGGGGAACGTTCAGAAATAGAAAGGTGCTCTAGCTGTGTGAAGGGTGAATAGAATTCACATAGTGCGGGGAAAGAATTGGGTAAAATAGTTCATTCATTAGACTGATGGGTAATTCTCAGTCTTTGTTTTACCTGGCCAAATGTTATCATTTCCAAAACACTTTTCATTCTATTTTGAAATACACACTACAATTCTTGTGGGGCATGTTACAATCAGGGGCTGGTGGTCCAGGTTAGATGTATATGGGCGTTAACCTTTCCTTTCGTCTTGGGGCTCAAGGGATAGTTGGGTGCCTCAGCCTGCGGGTCTTCCTCAGGGCGGTGGGCGCAACCTGGGTGTAGGTGTAGTGTCTTAGTTACACACCCTCTAATCCTTGCTGGGTTGGGGAGTCCTCTTGTTTATGTTAAGCACAGTGTGCCTCCCCATCCATGGGTGAGGGGTAAAGAACTGGCTAGTGGTTCCAGTGCAATCCATGCTGGAGCTGTACAGACAGAAAATCTGGTGCATGTAGTTCACCCGAGATGCTGGCAGTTTTATTTATATTAACCTTTAGGAACTGAGCGTCTGAGTAAGATAAGTTATTGAGACATTTCAGTAGGGCTTTGGGAGACTGGTCAAGCAGAACAATTTTACCTGCATAAAGGAGTGTCCCTAAAGGATATGAGTCTAATTTTGGGGCATCACCGGCAACCTTACTCAACACATCGGGCAGATCTGACATATACAGTGAAAAAGTAGGGACCCCAACAGGCATCCTTGCTTCAAACCATTTCTATTACTTTCTAACATAGCATGACACCAGGTATTATACGTTTTAGGAGACCCCCTGGTATTCCCATGGCGCTCAACTTTTTGGTTCCACTTTTCACTTTTACATTTGTTGTAAATATTAGGCACTGTCTTTAAAATTTGTACCATTTTTTTAAGGGATGATATATACAGTCAGTAAGTGGCAAGAAAATGATTGAGTTGCAGATGGACAACTTTACTTTTTGATACATGTATCATTACATTTTAGCCCCTTCGACGCTCATGACTGAACGGTTCCGTCATCAGCGTCGGTTGGGCTGTGCTGATCACGGAACCGTTCCATCACGACCACGCCCGTTTTCGAATCTTCAGCACAGCGCGAAAATTTGCGCCGTGCTGAAGCGGTTAATCTGCATTTTCTTCCACAATTTCAATTCCAATCGTTTATCCAAGACTCCTAAAATTCCACTCGTCTGAATTTGTTAAATTAATATAAAGCTGTAAGGCTGAAATCCAGGCTATTCGGTGATCTTGCCCTATGAAAGATGCTCAACTTACCTTGCAGTGCATCATTTATTTTTACATGGAAGTAACATAGCTAAGTTTTCAGATAGTGTGTGACATTTCTATGATTTCTGTGTACTTGTGACATTCCACTACTAAATGTGTGACACTTTGACACTTTTTTATGAGTAAGTTAATTACCAGTATTTGGGTACCTCACAGTGAGGATTTTCTATTGCATCTAGATGTATCCCACAACTCAGTAAGGGTTTTCTATTGCATCTAGAAGTATCATACAACAATGTACATACACCAAGTAGAAGCATGTCTCAAGTGGTGGACTAACAATAAAGACGAAGGACAGAAGCAGCTCACCACAGCTCTGAGAGATCCGTCCCTTCACTGAGCATTCCGTCCGTGCTTCACACTCTCGACGCCCTTTCTGCACAGCTCCCTCATCTTCTATGAAACTGGACTGTCCGTTGGCTCATTGCTGCAGGGATTACTCCATTATCTTTTTTTCATCAGTGGCAGCCAATTCCCTCAAGCTTCCCGTCGGTCTTTGCTTCTAGCAGAACTTCAGGCCTTGTTCCCAAACAGAAAAGTGATTATTAAAGACACTGACTCACAAACTCTCCCCGGTTCATGGCTGTGGACCCTTGTCATTAGTCGGTGAGAAATCTCTGGAACACCGACTTTGAGCTTCTGTCCCGTATTTATCCTAGTTTTGTAAATGCAGATGTGTATCCCAGAGCTCATCTCTGTTTTGGGTAAAGTCTGGTTTCATGGAAGTGGGATGGACACACACACACACACACTCGCACTCCTGCCACCTTCTCGCACCTCCGATTTCCTCCTCCCACCTCCCTTCCCCCTCCTCCTCCCTTCTTCCTCCCACCTCTGTTCCTCCCTCTGTAAAACAATGGCACAAAAAATAGCGGGTCATCTCTTCCTGGCTACTACAAAAAATATCTTTAGTGCACCTCTGGGGAAGAATAAAGAAGGCGAGAGATAGGGGCTGCGCTCTTCTAATGGGGCTTCTGTATCACTTCAGAGCGTCTAGTAATGTTCCTTACTTTTCCACCAAATCGTATCCCGGTCTGTCAGACTCACCCATACCTCCATATTGTCAGCTGTACACATATAAGGGAGTCCCAAATGGATTCTTGCCTGTACACAGCTAAACACCACATACATGCTCCATTACCACTGTGCCTGCTTACTTAGAGCAAATATATCAGTGCCAATCTTGTCCTTTTTGGGTGGGAGTAAGGACCTGGTTGAAAGGAGCTGGCCGGCCTTTACAAACTGGAAAGGGCAGAAGGCAGTTCTCCTACTGAAGGCAACAGGTAAAAAAGGTCTCCTGCATCTACTGTAATCAGTTGCTAGTGCACCTGTCAGTTCCCCCGCAGCCCCCGGTGAGTTGACAGTATTTGATATTTATTGAAATTTATATAGCGCAACTATCGCTCCGGGAGGAGCATCTTGGCGCTGAGCAGAACAGAGAGACTCTCATAGCGAGGCGTAGATCAAATGGCTGCGAGGACCGATGAATTAGACTGAGAGAAAATCCAGGTCTTCAAGAGTTTCCTGAAAAGGCTTTCAGTGGGAGCGTGTCTGAGGTCGAGAGGGAGACCGTTCCATGCCCTAGCCGCCAAGAACGAGAAGGTTTTACCCCCTCTCGTTTTTAGCTTTATTCGAGGGACAGAAACCAAATTGGCTCCTGATGACCTCAGGCAGCGAGATGGAATATAGCGCGGAAAGCGCTTGGTCAGATAGGAAGGGCCAGTGTTCCTGGTGGCTTTGAAGACCGTGACAAGAAGCTTGAAAAGAATTCGTTTGTGGAGGGGCAACCAGTGGAGAGTGTTGAGGGCTGCAGAGCCAGAGGACCTTCTTGGAAGTTTAAGTACAAGCCTGGCTGCTGCGTGTTGGACGCTCTGCAGTTTCTTAAGGGAAGACTTTTTTATTCCTGCCAAGAGGCCATTACAATAATCCAGCCGGGATAGGATCAAGGCCACCGCGACTGATTTCCTGGCTGAAATAGGAAGGAAGTCAAAAAATTTCTTCAGTTGTCTGATGAGGCTGAAGCAGCACCCAGCAGTAATGCGCACATGATCGTCAAAACTGTCACTGTCAGAATAGAGGAGGACACGTGGTGAGTTTCTCCAGACTGCAGACTCGCTCTGGACCTCATGATATTTAACAAAAGATCCTCATAGCACATGGATCATTGTCATGCATGTTAAGCTGCAAAAAAAGAATTACAGAGAAATGCTGCAAGGGAAACTTAGGGCAGGGTTCATAGAGTCCCAAACCGCACAGAGGGCGTTTCCATGCCAACAAAAACTGTAATGAATGTCCCCTACTTCGGCTAAAACCATTTGAATATTCTTTGCCCTTTTTTATATAATACAATGCAAACATGGAATATTTGAGTATCCCAAAGAGGTGTGCATTGACTGCAGTATTGTGGTTGATTTTGTGTGCTGAGGCTTTCAGACCTCATCAACTTTTGTGAGATTATGGCTCCTAGTGTTCCTAGTAATTAATACAATTGGTACTGTAGGTCTTACGCATGGGTCCTTCATAGCAGGAGATGTGTTTTGACTGCAATATCGAGATTGATTGTGTGTGCCCAATCTTTCAGGCTTCTTAAAGGTAATAAAAAAACCTATTATGGTAGGTCTCGCACATATCCTTCAAAAAGTTAATATATGCCACTGTAGTGGCAGGTCTGGGGCATCCCACCACCAGAATTGTTTGGTCGCATAATCCTTGATCTTTTAGTACTCCATAAATACGTAGTGATTGTGCCTTGTTATTCATAACGCAATGTCTTTGGGACACCAATAATTGGCAGTTGCATCATAAACAGTTGTTTAGGAAAAATACTACTTTCATTGTAATTGATTTCAACTGTCAATGATAAATGTTAGGTTCCTCCCGGGTTCAGTTCTTATTGTATGTGATTTAACTTAGCCATGTAACTTATCTTGTCTAATTCAGTTAACTCCCCGGTATTTTACCTTAGTTTAAACCAAATCTGTATATTTTGAGTTTGTGATTTGAAATCAAACAGTGAGCATTGCACAATGAGACCAATCTGACCGGCAGGTGATTGATGCTACCTACTTTATTTCAGAACATGAACGAAGCGTCGGCCAGTTAAGCTTCTATGAGCCCCGTTACGTATGTGACACTTTGCATTGTCACTTCTAGGTTTCTTAATCTGTCACTCCTTTCTCATGCAGGAAGGATTTGCACCTCCAGAAGACGAAGACGTTGAAGAAAACCAGCAAGATGACCAAGACGAATACTAACCTTGACATTTACTCATCTCTGTTTCCAAGCTCTTGTCATGCCATGAACAAATTTGTTTTACCCTTAGCCGCCCCTTCCAGTCGTTTGCAACATTAGAGGTTTGGTTGGTACAGCCTGCACTCTCTTACATTAGAACAGTTCAACAAAGCAAATAATTTCTTCTAAATTGGGCATATTCTACACACAACCCACTAACTTATTCCGTATCCTAAGAGAAGTATATAAATGTATATATCTAAGAATTCAGAATGTAAATAATACAGTTGGTGGCGGACAGGGCGGTGCACTTGTTTTGGTCTTTTAAAGGCTTGGTCCGATTTGTCCACGATTTACTGGTCTTTTATTTATTTTAGGTTCTCATCTTTGATGTGACCTTCAAAGTTTGTATACAGAAGGATTGGTTTGTTTGTTCCATTCTCTAAGTTTCCCCTTCATCTTTCACTCTTCACTCAACACACGCGCTGTCGTCCCCAGCTCCTTAGCAGCTTCTTTCAAAGCTATTGACAGCGTTATCTACGTCTCCACCCTTTAACTCTCCCAACTGGACAGACTGTATTATACTGAAAGATAAAAATAAGTTCATTTGTATATTTTATGGTATTGAATTTTACTTGCACTTTTGCCTGCTGTGTTCAGAATATTAAAAGTGGTGAAGTTGGTAAGGAGCTGCCCACCAGCATGTACTTTCTGCTGACGGTGACCATGGGTGACATATTCCAGAGCAGCCAGACTAACCTTTTGTAATGAATGGCATGCACTGAGGGATGGTATGCTCTCTTTTATCAGGGGCAAGACGGGAGGGGGGGCATTTTATGTTATTTATTAGACAATTAATGAAGGAAGACTGAATGCTTGTGATGCCTTGGGGTAGTGGGGTAGCAAGGGGAGAGGTCATTTCTGAAATTGTGTTCATTTTATTTATTTTTTTGCGGGGCTTTGATGGACACATTAGTGAATCCAGAGTTGTTGAAAGTGGCAAATGGTGGCATGAAGGAAGTGATGGGGACAGTGTTTAGGTATTGAATTGCTCAAGATGGAAGGTTCACAGAGCTACATGGGAAATTGGTAGTTCTATTCAGGAAGGCGAATCACGGTCCTCCAGTAGTCGCCTGTCTGTGCTGTCTCCTGCTGCTGCATGGTGTCTCGTCTTAGCGCTGCACTCGTTTCTGTTCTTGAGCCACATCCTGCAGCATCCATCCTCCTTCATTTCAAAGCACATTTAAATCAGAATGCAGGAGTCAGAAAGGATTTGCTGGTGGATTTTTTTCAAAGTTTGACGTTAAGTTATTTTGTTTTCAATTGGGAAAGAAGTGAGGCTTCTAGATCCAGGGCAGGGAATGTGTGTGCGTGTTTTTATTTTTTTATTTGTGCCACTTGGGCTTCATTAACACTGCATTGACAAAGGAAGCCACACAGTTACTGCCTAAGAAGACCACGCATTTGGTGCATTGCCCATCCGATTGGTATTGTGGCCATGGCACCCACTGCAGGGCAGAACTTGCATCTGTGCAAAGTTTTATTTCAAATAAACTTGTGTGGTCAAACATTGCAAATGGTTTTTTGTTCTTTTTGTATTAGACTTCTTTGCGGACTTGGGTAGGGTGAATGTGAAAGGGCAGAAACTTCTTGAATTTGAATTGGTTATCTCCACAATGTGCAGACTGGGCGAAGCAGTAATTATTTAAACCTTGGCATTCATATTATGAGTGTCTTGGTAATGACTTTACAAAACGATTGTCCAGTCCCTGTGCACAAACTGTTTTTGTAATGAAGAAGAAACTGTAGAATAACACAATATTCGTAGTAAAAAACTAATGATGGAGTCATCCCACATTACCCAGAGCAATGGCTGTCTGCGCTGTCACGGACACAATGTTGTCTGTTTTGGTGTTAACATGCACCAAACATTACAGTGTTTTGTCTATTTCTATGCAGAGACCGACTTGGTATTGATTCCTAGATCATGTACGAGCAGAACAGGACGGCCATGCTTACCCCCCGCCCCCCTTCAGCTCACAGGTTGTTAACCCCTCAAAATAGAAGGACCGTGTCAGACCTAAAATGTGACTAGGAGGAAACATCAAAGGATTCAGTTAGAGCAACATTTGTGTGCAACTCTGTACTACTTTTATGCAAGATTTAGGCACAGTAAGTTCTGCTCTTTCTTGATTTTCCTTCCACAGGAAAATTGTCAGGTAGCGGTCCGCTTGAATGAGAGCAGTAGCCTATCACCAGCCTGGCTTATGTGGTAGACTGCAGAGTGCCTCAGGACGCTGCAATGCTGTTGTGCTCCGCAGGCTCACCCCATCAACAAATTGTTCTCAGCAACTCTAGTGAGTCTATGCATACTAAAAAACATGTACTGGTGTACCCTCAATGCTGATTTGCAATTAGGTGAAGCGGGTCATATTGCAGCCTTAGTTAAAGGTAAGTTCAGTGTATAAAGCAACTGAGAATTTGCAGTTAAGTACACTCTTATGAATTTCCCCTCTTCAGATAGGAACCAGTGTGTTGTTTACTGAGCCTCCAAAAAACACCACACACATTTGAATTGCAAGTCTTTCCAATGGCCAGTGTACACTGTCTCAAGGCAAGAAGATGATATTTCTCCAGTATTTGGAGTGTCTTTCATAGATTCACATGCCTGAATCATTCCCCGTCGTCGGAGTGGGAGTCCCACGGTACATAAAAAAGCAATACAATGCCATAATAACATAGGAAAAACCAGTAATTCCCAACCAGGAAGTAAAGTAGCCAAAGCTACAGGAGAAAAAACTTCCAAACTCATGACTATCCTAGTCATTTTATATAGTCCAAACTACAGCCAATCAGGCAACAGCACCCACCAGAAGGTTTCCCCAGAGGGTCAGGCTCTTAGATTTTCTACCGCACGTCGTATTAAGGGAGTCTCCCTGAGCTCTGCTCAGTTTTCTTCTCAGCTACTAGTCCCTCTGAGTTAAATATCAAGTATCAAGAGGACGATCAGGATGATCAGCAATCACCTGAACATATGCCGTCCCCTGTAACAAGTGTCCCTGCCATGCATGTGCCGATCGCATTGCTCACCAACCTCCAATGCATGTTGGAGGCCTATAACAGACGGTTCCCACCATCAGAATCTACAGGCTCGGTGCCTCCTACACCTGCGACGGAAGCACCTTTACCAGACTTTCGACCTCCAAGGTCTCCTCCACCTCTGCCGTCCAATCAGCCTGAGGATCAACAGCTTTCAGATGAAGAAGACCAGAGAGAGGAAGGCGAAGTAGATGACATATCGGAGTGGGATGAATACCAAGTGCAAACTCCTTCTCCATCACCTCAGGCTGCCTCGGATTCACCACCAGTAGACGTGGGTGGTGTCCACCTCTTGATGGAACGGGCTACTAAGCTTTTGCATATTGATATGGAGCAGACAGAGCAAGAATGTTTTCTCTACGACTTTAAAGACCAGCCTAGAAAACAAGTCAAATCCATACCGATTTTTAACTTTATCTGGAAAGAGGGTATAAAGGTCATGTCTACTCCAGCATCTATTCCTCCGGTCTTGCCACGGATTGACAAGAAGTACAAGGCACCTGGAAAGTCACCTGCATGCCTTATAGGACAACCGAAACTGGACTCCGTTATTATCCAAGCGGCACAAAAGAGAGCTAGAAACCCTTCATCTCCAGTTGCAGCCCCAACGGACAAAGATGGCAGGCGCCTGGATGCCATTGGGAAACGCGTTTCAACGATGGTAGCTACCACAGTCCGGGCTGCTAATTCTTTGGCCATCCTGGGCAGGTATGATCGGCAGATGTGGTCGGACATCGCACCGTACATAGACCTCCTTCCTGAGCCTTCTAAATCTGAAGCGCAGAAGATATTACAGGAAGGACAAAGAATCTCAGAGGAGATTATTGATTTGGCGGTTGACGTCGCCTCAACTGGTTTCCGACAGCTAGCTGGTGCTGCTGTCTTGCGTAGGCAGGGGTGGCTACGATCTACTTCTTTCCGTCAGGAGGTGCAATCTAAGGTATTGGATATGCCTTACGATGGTGAATTTCTGTTTGACCTGCAAGTTGAAGGAGCCCTACAAACAATAAAGAAAGACACAGAAACGGCGAAATCCTTGGGTACACTTCAATTTCGCAAACCGAGCTTTCGAGGTTCGAGAGGACGTGGATCGTTCTCCAACACACACAACAATCCTCCTACAGACAAGGAAATCAGCGCTACCAGACCCAGCGCTATCAAACCTACGGCTAAAGGAAAACTAATTATTCCCAGAACAAGGGAAGAACTACCTACCGCGGAAAGGATAAGCGCCATTGAGACCAGTCACCTGCCACCACTACTACCCACTCTCGAGAAAAAGTTGGAGGACAGATATCAAAATTTTACTCAAATTGGCTATCGATAATATCAGACAGGTGGTTCCTGGATATTGTAGCCAAAGGCCATGCCTTAGAATTCGACCATTTTTCTCTGAATGTCCCCCCAAAAGGCCCACCTCCAGCTCACTTGGAAGAGCTATTTGCCCAGATCAATTTGATGCTACAGAAAGGAGCAATCGAGAGAGTACCTCAAAATATGAGGGGAATGGGATTTTACTCCAGATTTTTCCTAATAAAGAAAAAGTCCGGAGAATGGCGTCCGATTCTGGATCTCCGTGCCCTAAACAAATATTTGAAAAAGTTAACATTCAGAATGTTGTCGCTTCAGGAAATACTGCATCTTCTAGCAGCGGGAGACTACATGGCCACCTTGGATCTCCAAGATGCGTATTTCCATATCCCCATCTTACCTGGCCACAGAAAATTCCTGCGATTCAGAGTGGCTGGCAGGGATTACCAATTCACAGTACTTCCCTGCGGACTACGCTCGGTGCCAAGGGTGTTTAAGAAGGTCTTAGCCCCAGTGGCTGCTCACCTCCTGCTGGAGGGGATTCAAATATTTCCATATTTGGACGACTGCCTTATCAAGGCCAGTTCTTACGAGGATACAGACAATCATCTACCACAGTGTCTAAACCTTTTTCAGTCCCTGGGTCTCTCCATCAACTTCAGCAAATCCCAGTTGATACCATCACAAAGACGGGCTTTCCTGGGAGCAACCTTAGACACCCAGCTGCTCCAAGCCTTCGTCTCGGACGAAAGACAAATCAAGATACGAAATATGGCTCGGAATCTACTTTCAAGAAAGTCGGTTTCAGTTCGACAGTACAAGTCTTTTCTGGGGATGGTATCGTCTTGCATTCCATTAATACTAAATTGCTGACTCAGGATGAGGCCTCTGCAGGAAGAACTGAGCTTACAATGGCTACAGGTCTCCGGCTCTTTCGAGGATCTCATCCAGATCACACCTCACATGCGGAGGTCCCTCCTCTGGTGGACGCAAAGAAAACATCTGCGGCAATGTTGCGTTTTCCTCCGGGATGCGCTAAGCTTTACAATCACCATGGATGCATCCCTCGAAGGCTGGGGAGCTCATCTTCAGGGCCTAACTATCAGCGGCAAGTGGAACCCTCAACAAAGGCATTGGCACATCAACCGCTAGAACTGAGAGCCATTTTCCTTGCACTCAAAGCATTATGTGCAATCATCCAGGATGCCAATGTGTTGGTACGCACAGACAACACAACGAGCATGCATTACGTCAACAAGCAGGGAGGAACAAGATCACTTCTACTTTCTCAGGAAGCCCAAAGGCTATGGACATGGTCAATACAACACAACATCAATCTTCAAGCGGTGGATGTTCCTGGAACGGAGAACGTCTTGGCAAACGCACTCAGCAGGACAACGGTGTCCACTCACGAGTGGGAACTTCATCAGCAGACCGTGGATCGGATTTTTCATCTATGGGGTCATCCAGACCTAGACCTCTTTGCAACCAAGACCAACAGCAAATGCTGATTCTTCGCAAGCTGGCATCCCCACAAAGACTCTCTGGGGAATGCGTTTTCGATCGACTGGTCTCTGATATATGCGTACGCTTTTCCACCAATTCCGCTAATTCCCAGAGTCCTGCGGAAGATGAAGAAGGAGCCATGTCGGCTGATTCTAATTGCTCCCAGATGGTCTCACCAGTACTGGTTTCATAGAGCTCCTTCTCCTATCTGAGTGCAAACCGATTCAGTTGAGTCCAATTCCGGATTTACTCTCCATTCAGAACGGCCAGATTTACCATCCGGATCCAACATCGCTGAAATTAGTGGCCTGGCGCCTGAGTACCGTGAGTTTGCCCATCTAAACATCCCTGCGGATTGCAAGGAAGTTCTGGCCAAGGCAAAGGCACCTGCTACCATAAAGACGTACAGTCTTAAATGGAAATGTTTTTGCGTCTGGTGTCGTTCAGCTGGAATTCACCCCTTTTCAGCTAAACCAGAGGAGATCCTGCCTTTTTTCCTACATCTGGCAAGAACAGGATTGTCTCATGCTACCCTAAAGGTTTTCCTGGCAGCGATTTCAAGATATCGACAAGATGGGACCAATTCTCTTTACTCGGCGAGGATTATACAATTCTTTAAAGGCCTTTTTAGAATGTTCCCTCTGGTACGTCGTCCACCTCCATCGTGGCATCTCAATGTAGTGTTGGTACAGCTCATGCGTCACCCATTCAAACCCATCCACAGAGCAGATCTGAAATTTCTTACGTGGAAGGTGTCACTTCTATTGGCCCTAACCTCCTCTAGGAGAGTCAGCGTTATCCAGGCTTTCACTGTTCATCATCCTTTCTTACAGTTCACAAATGACTCTGTGGTGCTCCGTACCAATCCGAAATTCATTCCAAAAGTGCCTTCGGATTTCCATCTAAATGAACCAGTGGTTTTAAAGACATTTTTTCCTAACCCTCAGTCACCTGCGGAAGGGGCATTGCATTCTCTGGACAGTAAAAGATGTCTAAAGGTCTATTTGCAAAGAGCATCTACATTGCGCTCATCTGATCAACTATTTATCACTTATGGAGCAATTCGTAAGGGACAGGCAGTTTCTAAACAAACAATTGCAAGATGGATATCTGCAGCTATTGCATTTTGCCACACACAAGCAGGAAGACCTTTGCAAGCAGCTCCTAGAGTGCATTCTACAAGGGCAGTGTCTTCTTCTACGGCCTTATTTGCTGGAGTTCCTCTTCAGCACATCTGCAGAGGGCAACCTGGGCCAGTCGCCATACTTTCACCAAACACTATTGTTTGGATGCAGCCAGCAAGACTGATGCTTCAGTGGGTCGAGCAGTTCTACGAAATCTTTTCAACTAAGGTGAGCCTCTGTATCCCACCTCCTATTCCTGCTGTCAGACGCTTGTTATGTTTTCTGTTATGCACATGATCAAGTGATTGCGTTCTATTATGCTTTTAATAATGTGCTTTTATACATATTGCATTATGTGCTTCTAATATTGACAAGCTTATACTACCATTAGCGTCTGCCAAGCATGGATATGTACTGCTATCTACTCTGATTCAGGCATGTGAATCTATAAAAGACACCCCTAATACTGGAGAAAAAAAATAGTTACTTACCTGTAATCTGTGGTTCTCCAGTATTGGATTCACATGCAACCCGCCCACCTCCCCTCAGAGGCTCTTAGGCTATATTAGTTTACCATCACTCCTTGCGAGAAAATCTGAGAGCCTGAGCCTCTGGGGAGAACCTTCTGGTGGGTGCTGTCGCCTGATTGGCTGTAGTTTGGACTATACAAAATGATTAGGATAGTCATGAGTGTGGAAGTTTTTTCTCCTGTAGCTTTGGCTACTTTACTTCCTGGTTGGGAATTACTGGTTTTTCCTATGTTATTATGGCATTTTATTGCTTTATTATGTACCGTGGGACTCCCACTCCGACGACGGGGAATGATTCAGGCATGTGAATCTATGAAAGACACCAATACTGGAGAACCACAGATTACAGGTAAGTAACTATTCTTCTTATTTTAGTAGGGTTTTGTCAACCATAATAGCAAAGAGTGAGTATGAGGCTGGTGTGTCCTTTGGCCCAACTCTCATGCATGCTCCTGACAGCCCCACCCCGGCATTTACAAAAATGCTCACCAGTATCTGAAAGAGACACGTTAGTGATAGATTCCTTACCTTAGAATATCCCCAGGCGTCAGACTGGATCCGGAAAGTTTTGCGTAGCAGTACCCTTGCGCGTCGGTAGGCGTCGTCTGCGGCTCCGCGTTCGGCGTCGTGGGCGCCGTGATGACGTCGTCAGAGTATTTAGACGCCGCCTCCGCGTGCTGACGTCAGTTCTTCTTTTTTCCGCGCCAGACAGCGCAGATCTGGAAAGAGCAGTTCCCTAGTCACTTTTTGACTAAACTTTTGTGAGCTTTGATCCATTTCGAAGTCTTTACGACTCCGACGGTGCCGTTAGGGATGCCCGGATTCAAGCATTGCGACGAGTGCGACCGTACCATGTCGGTCACGGATCCCCACCGCTTGTGCCTGATGTGTTTGGGCGTCGACCATGACGACGAGGCCTGCTCCGACTGTCGGGCCCTTTTGAGGAAGGCCAGGCGGGAGCGGTCCCGCAGGCGACTCGAGATCTGCCAGTCGGCCCCGCGCCGTGTGAGGTCCCGGTCCCACAGGAGGTCGAGGGACAGGTCGCGGGGACGGAGCCGTCACAGCTCCGGGAGTCAGCGCCACTCCTCCGGGTCCAAGTCGTCAGGTAAGAAGCATAAGAAGTCGAAGAGACATCATCGCTCTTCTGACTCCCCCTGACGCTCGCGCGATGCGGCCGGGGGTTCGGGTGACACCGCCCACGGCTCCTCGGGAGTCGCGGGCGCCGTGTTCGGCCCCATACCCCCCGGTCCCTGGGCTGAACGCGACGCCGGAGGAGATCGAGCGTTTCCTCATGGCCATGAGGTCCCTTTCTCCTCCGACGGGTTCCGCGGCGCCTTCGGGCCCAGTGAACCCGTCTGGGGGCCCTAGTGGGTCGGGGGCTATGACCCCGACACCGTCGGGTGCTTCGGCCTCGACGCCGCTGGAGCCTTCGGGCCCGGCGCCGCAGGGCTCAACGATCCCGACACCGCCGGTGCCCTCGGGCCTGGCGCCGCAGGGTACAGCGGCCCCGGCGTCGCTGGTGCCTTCGGGCCCGGCGCCGCAGGGCGCCGCTGGACCCTCCTCGGGCGATGGATCGTCACCGGTGGACCTTACGACTTCCCCGGCGTCGGTCCGTGTGGTGTCCCCTCCGGCGTCGTCCTCGGGCGGCGCCGTCCCCGATGCCTCCTCTCAATCGGTTCCGACGTCGGGACGACGCCTATCGGCGCCGATCTCGCCGCCGTTTGGGGATTTTAGTTTCTATGAACCGACCCCATTCACTTACGACCCTGATTCTCAGGAGATGGGGGAAGAGGAGAATTTGGAGGGGTCTGAGGACCCTCTGACCAGGGAGTGTCAGTCTAACATGGACTGGACAGGAGACCTTGGGGAGGCCAGTGGCCTGGACACCTCTCCAGGCACTGGATTTGTCTCTCCTCCTACCGTGGCTTCGGAGGAGGGTGCTACTTATGGTGTGGTGTTGACGAGGGCTGCTAAGGCCTTGGGACTTGAGCTCCCCGTCGCGGCCGTGAGGACTAACCTCCTCACTGAGGTCCTTAAGCCGCAGTCATGCTCCATGGATCCTCTGCTGCCGTTTAATGAGGCCTTGACGGACGTTCTTTTGGGCACTTGGTCCAGGCCCGCTACAGGTTCGCCTGTAGATAGGAACGTGGCCAGACGTCACCGCCCGGCCCCGGGCGACCCATGTTTCCTGTCCACCCACCCCACCCCGAGAGTCTGGTTATCCAGGCCTCTAACTCCCAGACCGTCTTCCCGACGGCCCCGCCGGACAGGGAGTCCAAGAGGTACGAGGTCTATGGCAAGAAGGTATTCTCGTCCCTTAGCTTGGGACTGCGGTCTTCCAACACCGCATGCCTCTTGGGCCGTTACACCAACTCTCTGTGGGAAACGGTGGCGGAAGTGCTGCCAGAGTGTCGGTTGGAGGTACGGGCCAAACTCGGCCAAGCCCTAGTGGAGGGCCGGGACGCAGCAAAGTATTCAATCAGGTGCGGACTGGATACTACTGACTCGCTTGGCAGAGCGATGGCTACGACGGTGGCGATACGACGCCACGCCTGGCTGAAATCCGCCAACTTCTCGGCAGACGTCCAAAATACACTCATGGACATGCCGTTCGAGGGCCGTCGCCTCTTTGGCGACAAGGCAGACCACGCGCTTGAGCGCTTTAAGGACTCCAGGGCTACGGCCAAGTCATTGGGTCTCTCGGCCCCGCGCAGCAAATGGGTGCCTTTCGCTCCTTTCGTGGCCAAGGAAGGGGCGCCCCCACACGTGCCGCCAGCCACTCGCCGCAAACTGTCGTCCAGCGCGGCGGCGGCCGTGGAAACCGCCGTGGAGGCGGTCGGGGAAACAAGCGGAGCCAGTCCACACCTGCCCCCGCAGAATCCGCCTCTAAACCCTCCTGGTCCGTGCTTTTCGGCCCATGTGACGCCAGTGGGAGGCAGGGTTCGCCATCACCACTCTCACTGGCGCACAGTCACTTCGGACAGGTGGGTGCTGCAGATCGTCCGAAGGGGCTACTCCCTCCCCTTCGAGACGACCCCGCAAGCCATGCCACCGCAACACCACCGCGTATCGGGGGATCACTTGCGGCTCCTGCAGGAGGAAGTTTCGGCCCTCTTGGCCAAGGGGGCCATAGAGCGCGTTCCTGGGCCAGAAGTAGGACGTGGTTGCTACTCCCACTACTTCCTGGTACCCAAGAAGGGCAAAGGGGGCCTACGCCCTATCTTGGATCTGAGGAACGTCAACGGCTTCCTCCGGAAGGAGAAGTTCAAAATGCTGACACTGGCTCAGGTCTTGGCTGCCCTAGACCCAGGAGACTGGATGGTAGCGTTGGACTTGCAGGACGCATATTTCCACATCCCCGTCCTGCCGGCCCACCGGCGTTACCTGCGGTTCACGGTAGGCCTCGAGCACTTTCAGTTCACCGTGCTCCCCTTAGGCCTTACCAGCGCCCCACGGGTGTTCACGAAGGTGATGGCGGTGGTCGCAGCTCATCTGCGCAGGTTAGGGGTCTTCCCCTACCTAGACGACTGGTTGTTGAAGGCGGGCTCGCCCCAGACAGTCGTCAGCCACCTCCAGACTACGGCGGATCTCCTGCACCTGCACCTGCTGGGATTTTCCATTAATGTGCTGAAGTCACACCTGTGCCCCTCTCAGAAGCTCCTTTTCATCGGAGCGGTTCTCGACTCGGCGCAGTTTCGAGTTTACCCGCCCGAACAGCGAGTTCGGGATATACAGGCTCTGATTCCGATCTTCGGGCCGTTATCCCGGGTTTCGGTCAGGTTGACGCTGCGGCTTCTGGGGCTGATGGCCTCCTGCATCTTTCTGGTGCATCCCGCACGGTGGCGGATGCGGGCTCTGCAGTGGGACCTGAAGTTTCAGTGGGCCCAGCATCGGGGCAACCTGTCCGACCATGTCCTGATCTCGGAGGGCACTGCGAGACAGCTGCAGTGGTGGCTCACGGACCGCGATTGGGTCAACGGCAGATCCCTCTCCCTTCCCCAACCGGAGCACTTAGTTGTGACGGACGCGTCCCTCCAGGGCTGGGGAGGCCACTTGGGAGAGGCGGAGATCAGAGGACTCTGGTCTCCGGCGCAGTCCCGGCTCCATATCAATCTGTTGGAGCTGCGGGCGATTCGTCTGGCACTGAAAGCATTCCTCCCGTATGTCCGAGGGAGTGCAGTGCAGGTGTTCACGGACAACACCACCGCCATGTGGTACTGCAACAAACAGGGCGGAGTGGGGTCGTGGACCCTTTGCCAGGAGGCTCTGCGTCTCTGGCAATGGCTGGAACATCAGGGCGTGACTCTGGTGGTTCAACACCTGGCAGGTTCTCTGAACGCCAGGGCGGACAAACTCAGCCGTCGGTGCTCGATGGATCACGAATGGCGTCTGAACTCGGACGTGGTGCAAGGCCTCTTTCTGCGATGGGGAGAGCCTTGGTTAGATCTATTCGCCACCGAAGAGAACGCGCAATGTCATCAGTTCTGCGCGTTGGAATTTCCAAGGCGGCACTCGCTCGGAGACGCTTTTCGTCGCGAGTGGAGCTGCGGTCTGTTGTACGCCTTTCCGCCTATACCTCTTCTGCCCAGAGTGCTGAAGAAGATCAAGCGCGACCGAGCACAAGTCATCCTTGTGGCTACGGACTGGGCACGAAGGTACTGGTATTCCGAGCTACTCAGTATGTCAGTCGATCCCCCGGTTCGTCTGCCTCTTCAGGAGGACCTTCTGTCGCAGCAGCAGGGGACGGTCCTCCACCCGAACCTGTCCAGTCTCCACCTCCATGCTTGGAGATTGAGCGGCGACAGTTGAGGCCATTTGACTTGCCTCCTGAAGTTTGCAACATCATTCTGGCAACCAGGCGTCCCTCCACAAAGACGGTATACGCCTGCAGGTGGAACAGATTTGTGGCATGGTGCACAGCAAAGGCTGTGGATCCCCTCAATGCCCCTCTCTCTGAGGTTCTTCTCTTCCTTCTTTCTCTTGCCCAGCAGGGCTCTGCTCTGGGCACTATCAAGGGCTATCTTTCGGCTCTTTCAGCCTTTCTGAGGCTGCCTGACCAGTCTTCTTTGTTCAAGTCCCCTATCGTAAATCGATTCCTGAAGGGCATCACTCATACCTTTCCTCCTGTTCCCTTCGTGATGCCTCAGTGGGACTTGAACCTGGTTCTGACATTTCTGATGTGCGCTCCCTTTGAGCCACTTCACAACTGTCCTCTTCGCCTTCTTTCTTTGAAGACTGCCTTCCTGGTAGCCATCACCTCTGCCAGGAGAGTGAGTGAGCTCCAGGCTCTCTCTTGTAAGCCTCCTTTCCTTTCAGTCCATCCGGACAAGGTTGTTTAGGCCCTCCTTCTTGCCTAAGGTGGTCACGGCCTTCCACATTGGGCAGTCCATCACATTGCCCACCTTCTTTCCGCCTCCGCACCCCTCGAGAGAGAGGAGGAGAGGCTCCACCGTCTGGACCCAAAACGTGCGCTCTCGTTCTATCTGGATCGCACACGCCAGTTCCGGGTGGATGATCAACTCTTTGTTGGGTACGCGGGCGCTAAGAAAGGTAAAGCGGTGCACAAACGGACCATCTCTAGATGGATTATCATGTGCATCCAGGCGTGTTACTCCTTGGCTAAGAAGGAACCCCCTGTTGGGCTGAGGGCTCATTCCACTCAAACCACGGCCACTACAACTGCCTTGGGCCGAGGTGTGCCCTTGCAGGACATTTGCCAGGCAGCTACGTGGGCCTCGTTGCACACGTTTGCGCGGCACTACTGCCTGGACAGTCGAGTCCGGAGGGACGGCTACTTCGGCCGTTCCGTTCTCCAGGACTTTCTGGTGTAAATATTGGTTCGCAGACCCACCACCACGGGGATGGTATTGCTGGGGTATCTATTCTAAGGTAAGGAATCTATCACTAACGTGTCTCTTTCAGATGCACAAGTTACTACTTGTGTAACGATATATCTGTAAGAGACATTAGTTAGTGATAGATTCCTTACCAACCCACCCATCCTCCCCGTTCTGCGAACCGATATCTAGGGTTAAGGTCATCCCCTTTCAGGGCCCTAGTTTCTTGGCACCAGTGTCGGTTTTTGTCATGCCTCTGCGCTTCTGGCGCGGAAAAGCTGTGGCTAAGAACTGACGTCAGCACGCGGAGGCGGCGTCTAAGTACTCCGACGACGTCATCACGACGCAGACGACGGACGCGGAGCCGCAGACGACGCCTACCGACGCGCAAGGGTACTGCTACGCAAAACTTTCCGGATCCAGTCTGACGCCTGGGGATATTCTAAGGTAAGGAATCTATCACTAACTAATGTCTCTTACAGATATATCGTTACACAAGTAGTAACTTGTGCATTGCACCTAAAAGGTCTGTAAATGATCCAGAAATGTGAGGATTCTTGTAGGAAGGGCCATGGTTTAGACAGAGTGGCAAAGAGGCAGGGCCAAGATGGGGATGTTGCAGAAGGCGAATTCTCAGCCCTCCAGAGGTACAAATAGTATCCTGGTAGAACTGCACTGATCCCCGGGATAGGATACCAAGCAGCTAATTAGAAACTGGCATCCTGGAAGAGGCAAGGCTAGACCAGTATCAGCCAATACTTCGGGAGGATGAAGGAACAGGTGCTACGTCACAACCAAGAAGGCAGCAAGGAAATAGCGCAGAAGAAGAAAGCAGCTGAAGGTCAAGTGGCGCTAATACAACTCTGCTGGTCTCGTGTGCAAAGCAGGAAGGACATCAGTACTGCCATTATTTACACAGGTAATCAAACACCCAAAAGGTGATAAGGTGCATGCTTGCAAACAGTCTAACCAACTGCAGTCACTCTGGGTAGCATTCCAACCCGTTGTTTTCCACTCACTGTGCCACTATAGACAGAATCCCATCTAATTGTGATCCTGTTCCTCCTGGAAACAGTGAATCCCAAAACTTGATCACCTCACTCCACTGCCCTGCAGCCCGCTGCTTTTTATTTGGAAAATTTCAGTTACCTCCCTGTAGTGAATAAAAGATAGTCCAGTTCCAAGTAGTTTCTTCATGTAGATTTATTTAGAATAAGTGACCAACATTCCACTCACCAACATTCTGTCACCACAGTCACACTGGCTGAGCAGCAGGTAAAACACTCCCTCCACCAGACTCTCACTGACTAAGCGAAGCCCTTGGCAGGAGGTTAATGTTAGAAATAGAGAGGGTCTCGCTGTGAACCTTCACGCACCAAACACGAGCCAGAACACCTTCCTTAAGGAAGCAGATGCATCAAGACTCTAGGAAGGGTTTGCAGACATACTTATAGGAGGAGATCTGAATGTAGTAATCAATAGAGTAGATGGCCTAGGCACATTTACAGTAGATACACAAGACTGGTTAGATAAAATGTGGCTGGTTGACACCTGGCAATTCCAGGGAGGACTACACTTTTCACACTCATTCCCCTAATACGTATGCAAGGTCAGACCAATACTTAGCCTCATCATCTATCTCTGCAAAGGGAAGTGCTGAACACTGAAATCAGTTACCTTACTCTTTCAGACCACACACTAGTGTTAGTAAATTTTCAGTTCTAATCACAGTAGTGCAGCAAGGCAGAATTAAGGCTTAACGAAAGCATGCTGTCGGGCCCGTCGTTTAGAGACTTGTTGGTAGAAACAATTAAGCTGTTCCTGAAAGAGGGTGACATAGGGGAGGTAGATATGGAGACACTGCAAGGCTCGAAGGCCTTAGCATGAGGAGATCTAATCGACACGGTGACAGCCCTCATCAAAGGGAGAAGGGGAAGACCAAGTGCATCTGGAGACACAACTACTGTGACTGGAGAGCATCCATAATAGATCACGGTCCTGAATTATGTGCTAACCTTAACCAAACAAAATAGCTGAGGAAACAAAGCAGGCAATCTGTTGATCAGCTACTTCTGTGCCAAAATTACATTAGAGCGGGTTCAACTAGTCAAGGGAGACGTGGAACACAGATGAGAGCTCCTACTATGATGTTCTATAGAAGGCGGTGGAGCCAATTAACACAACACTTGAGCACTGTCTGAAGGGAGTTGAAGTACAGTCCCTGACAAAGGACTAGATAGAGTTCTCACCATTCGACCAGAAAATATTATTGCATGAATATCAAAACTGCATAATGAGTAATCCCCAGGACCAGCTTTAGCGCTGGTGGTGCCCGGTGTGACCATCTTTTTTGGCC
Source organism: Lissotriton vulgaris (assembly GCF_964263255.1). Lineage (NCBI taxonomy): Eukaryota > Metazoa > Chordata > Amphibia > Caudata > Salamandridae > Lissotriton > Lissotriton vulgaris. The sequence continues at coordinate 1,837,916,008 of NC_141694.1, forward strand.
CCCCTGTAAATCCCCCGTATTACCTCCTTCTCTGATTCCTCACTAGCACCCGGGCAAAAGTGCCCCTCATCTCTCCATAGCCCCTCTCTCAAAGCTGGACCACAAGGAACTCTGCAGCAGGTGCTTTTAAATCCTATGTTATTGCTAAACACAGCACCCCCCCTGAGGTCAGTACCCGCCTCCAGGTCAGCGCACGGTGTGGCTGCACCGGTTGCACAGCCCTTAAGCCGGCCCTGTCCAGGGCATAGCGGTTTACCCCTGCATTTTACAAGGTCTACTGCACAACACTCGTCCCAAGTATGATAAAGCTATTTCATTTATTTTTGTGGCCCGAGACTTGTCTCTCGCCCTACGCTGGAAGCCAAAGTGTCAGGTATCCCAAAACCAAGTCTCCGAGGTTCCACCCCTACTACCCCACATTCCTGCTGAACACCAATTCTAAGATTATTACAGCCAGATGGGATCCACTATTTCTGGTGGTGGTCCATCCTCATCTGTCAGGACTCATTCCAGGACGCAACTGCTAGACCGTACTCAAAAGATCAAGTGCATTATTGACAACTTCCACAGAACGTGCAAAGGCTCCTTCCTGCTTTGGTTAGACGCAGACAAGATGTTTGAGTCAACTGGAGATTCTTGGACCACAAACTAGATAAATTCAGTTATAGGTCCAGATTCTAGGGCTGGTTATTAAGCGGATATTGGACCCAGTTGCACGGGATCGGATATACTAGGTCACATCAAGCACATTTAAGATAAGGCAGGCAACCTGCTTTCAGGAAAGCTCAATCGTAGGGGGAGATTAAAGGTGTGTACATAACGCAGGGCCATTATATGCTCACCCTTTATGCAGATGTAATCCAGATGTTGCTCACCAACATGATGGATCGGTCCTGAGTAACAAGGGATCCCAATAGTCGTCAGGGTCCTTGGGTAGAGACTGTGATACTAAACAATGGCCTTTCACATATAGATTAATCATGTTTTCAACAGTGTTCTCAACACATTTTAAACCAAATGATTATTAATGACAATAAACTAAAGTTTTCTTTGTAAAAGCAGCCATTTAACATTGGCACAGTGGTTGTAGGTGGAAGACCGTGCTCAGTTCTCTCTCATCGGTGATACACATGTGACAATAGTGATCAAAAGTGCATTTCTTAGAACAAGAACAGCGCAACTCGTTGAATTCTAAATATTACAAATTGTGTCTGCGATTAAAGTCTGCTTCAATCCCTCAACCAGTATCCGGATCCTCATCAGGGGTCCTTATACATCTGATTCTGAGATTCAGCAGTCAGAAATGGATCGTCACTGAAACTCAAGACATAATATCATAATTACAGAATATGCAGCAAGGACGTGCAACCTGGTCAAGGCGTCCCTGGTTATGTAGTTGGTGGTCCCGTGCACCAGAACTTTAAAGATGAGGGTACGTATGCCCGATAAAGTAAAGCAATGAACTAGATACACAAAGTGGGCGAAGTACAATGACCGTAGCATCCAAGCAGGGCTACTGAGGGGCGAGGGGAACAATGTCAACGTGAGTGGTGTGTTGTGCAAGCTGTTGTACAACTCCACTCTTCCAAAAAGGGTTGGATGAATGAGGTTAAAATTCTATGGGTAAAACCATCTCAGTTTAGGACCAAGGCATATCATGGGGAGGCTGGTGTGAATAAAACACCCCTTGCTTGAGGTAAGTAGCATACCTGACCCTGCTGCCAAGCAGGTGAGAAGTAGACTGAAACCATAATAAAGCTGCAGCAATACTGCCCCTTTCATATCAGCGTAGCACTCTGCTGATGCAGGTATTTGTCTATGCTTCTGAGATTCCTCTTCCCTTACAATAATTTAATATGGCCATTATTAATTCCCCTTTTTCTTCAAAAATCTCCCAGAACATTTTTTGGGTATCTTCTGCATGTATGTGCTGATTCTGTTTCATGCTGTCAATTAAATGGTGATATATTATCTTGGTTGATTGTATGTAATGTGCTTGTGTGTGTATATATTGTTTTATTCATGCTTACTTTTTTCTGTCACCCCTGTCTTTTTTTTCCCTTCCCAAGAAGCGTCTTCGCAGGCTCATATATTTTATGAGTGAACCCATCATCAATAGAGATCGAAATGCTGTCAACTAGTTTCTCGGGTTCGACTTCCTTACTAAATAATAGAACACAAGAGGGTTTTTAGTAAAACAGGAACAGTTTGTTTAATTAGACAGTGCGGCCGGGAGAACAGTTACAGACAAGAAATCTCAGGACTGTCTCAATTTATATTGGGTTTGCATACTACTCATACAGTATTACAACAAGCAATCAAGCTTTTTGGCGTACCATGTAAGGTGAGGAATGTTGGTTCTCTTCCAGGGGATACTCATTAATAGTCATAAGCACTGAATTATCTCCGCCCATGAGCGGGAACCCGGAACACATAAACAAAATACATATATATGTGTAAATATAACCAAAAGTACATAGTACTAACTAATTATACACATATACATGTATAATAACCATAATATGCAGCCTAACATTAATACATAGGCTAATCAAACCAAACCTTACACACGTTCTGAAGCATGAAAATATGCTGTATATAAATGCAATAAACGGGCATGAGCCTAAAATGCATTTCATAACCATGAAAAACCTTTTATTTTCATCAAAGAACCTGTTGTAAACAGTTATTAGCCTAAAAGGCTGCATATGAAAAAATGTCTGTGTACAGAAAATCAGACTGGCACCTTGCCTTTAAGGCCCCAGAGAATCTGCACACTTTGCCTTTAAGGCCTCCAGGAGAACTCTGTTCCCATCATGCACCACAGGTGACAGTTAGGTCAGTTCTTTTTTCCGGCTTGTGAGGAACCTGGAACTTGAGCTCTGCTCATTTGTAGGATTTTCTGTCAGAAGTTGGTTTTTCTTGTCATTTTTTGGCAAAATATAGCTTTGGAGGTGGTTTGTTATCTTTTTCTGACTAAACTGTTGGTGTTTTTTAGTCAGAATGCCACCTTTATTTTACAAATGTCCTTCCTGTGGGAAGAAGATGTCGAAAACTGACCCACACTCTGTTTGTGTGGTGTGTCTTCCAGCTTCTCATAAGGTGGAAGATTGTTATCACTGCCTCAACCTTTCAAATAGGACTTTAAGAGAAAGGGAGAAAATGAGGTTGCTGGGCCTTCTGGAGAGAGAAAACCGTGGTGAGAAGAGTTCCAAAGGCTTGTTATCATCTGCTAAGCCATCTTCTCAGCCTAAACGTCGAAGATCAGCGTCTCCTGAAGGTAGAACTAAACAACATCGACTCCAGGGAGCGTCGCTGTCAAAAAAGGTTCGCTCGACGTCGAGATCCAGATCGCCGTCAGCAGTGTCGGCGTCGAAGAGGGCTCCGTCAGCATCGAGGACTTCGCCGGTGAGGCAAGGTTCAGCGTCTCGACAGTCGCCGTCGAAATCCTTTTCGACGTCGAGACATTTGGTGTCGATTGCAGTAAGGACGACGTCGGGAGTGCAACGTTCGACGTCGAAGGATCGTGAGAGGTTGACATCGAGGGAAGAGAGACGGCCGACATCAAAGGATCGTGTGTCGACGTCGAAGGGTAAAGTGTCGACGTCGAAAGGGAGTCATCGATCGACGTCGAAGGATAGACCGAGGTCGAGAGAGAGACGTACGTCGTCGTCGAGGAAAAGGTCGACGTCGAGAGGAAGAATAGCGTTGAAGGATTCGATGTCGAGACCTAAAAAGAGAAGGTCAAGGTTTCCATCGCGACGTAGGTCGACGTCGAAGCTAGCTTCGGGCTCGAAGCATGGAGTGTCTGGGTATCCCCCACCTGAACACAGGTCGGCGTCAAGACTATCAAGACCAGCCTCTCGGACCTCAATTAGGTCTTTGTCGAGGTCAGAAATAAGTCACGAACCTATAGGGGAGACTTCCCCGCATGATCAGAAAGACGACAGATCTGCGGTGGGGCACGAGACAGTGCACCAGGACTCTTCTGTGGTGGCTCATTCGGGCTCAACCTCAGGGCAGGTGTCAGATGACAGACAATTGGTGCCCAGACAACGGACTCCTTCTGGCTCATTGGTCTCTGAGCACAGTGCAGCTTCCAGAGCTTCCAAGTCTTCAGCAGGGCTGAATATTGTGCAGGTGTCACCTGAGGCTTCACCTGAGCATACAGAACGGCCTGTTAACTTGTCACTGAGGTGGCTGGAAAGTCTTAGACATTGGAAGATGCGTCCAGTGATGGGGGAGAGAGCTCCGGTCCCTCGGACGGAGCTGCATAGAAGATCACGCTCAAGATCCTTAGTGAGAGAGAAATCACGTTCAAGGGAGCGTAGGAGGCAGCGATCGGCAACTCCTCAGAGAAGACGTAGAACCCCTTCTCCATCTTCTACATCATCTTCGTCTTCTTCAAGATCTTCATATGGAGACTATTCTCCAACTATATCATCTACTCCTCCTTCCAGAGTGTCTCCCGTGGATGATTTGAGCACATTTAATGATGTGTTATGTCGTGGAGCGAATAAATTCAACATCAAGATGGCAGTTCCCCAAGTAGCAACGTCAGTCATCTTTGAAACCCTGCATCACAAGACGACTGGCAGGCCTCTTCTGCCATTAGTGCCCGGGTTGATAGAACCAGCGATGAGAACATTCCTAACTCCGGCCACGGTGGGTTCAGGTCCTTCTAGGATTGCAAAGAAGTACAAGGCTCCAGAAGAAGATCCAATGTTTTTGCGTTCTGACCCACCTCCAGACTCACTTATTGTAGCGGCAGTCAGAAAAGCGCATTCTGCAGCATCTACCTCTTCTGCTCCACTTGAAAAGGATAGTAAGAGTATGGATTCCTTGGGGCGAAGAATGTGCAATACCTCAGGTTCGGTCATGCGAGTGGCCAGTGCGGCAGCTTTATTGGGCCGCTATGACTGTCTACTCTGGGACTCAGTGGCTCGTTTTGCAGATAAACTCCCTAAGGAGGATCAGAAAGACTTCCTGGAAATAGTGGAAGAAGGAGGATTGGTGGCTAACCAGAGCATTAGCGCGGCTGCTGATGCGGCAGACCTGTCAGCTCATGGTTATGCACACGGTGTTTGTGCAAGACGTACAGCTTGGCTTCGCCTTACGGGGCTAAAGCCGGAGGCTCAGAGGAAAATGGTAAATTTACCGTTTAATGGTTCGACTCGGTTTGGATCTCACGCAGACGATGAGATGTCTAAAATGAAAGTGGAGTTGGACACTCTTAAGGCCGTAGGCCTTGAAAAGAAGAAAGAATTTAAACGTCTGGGTAATTGTCGTCCCTATGACAAGAGATCTTTTCAGCAGAGGAGCCAACAGACGAATTGGTCTTCGCAAAATCAAGGCCAAAATCAACAAAGGTCGCAATTCCAACAGCGACGGCCTGGACAAGGCAGAGGCAATGGAAATAGGCAGCAATCATTTGCTACCAAGCAGCCTAAAAAGCAATGAACGGAGGCTTCCTCTACAACCATGTCCCACTCCGTTTGGAGGAAGTAATGTGTGTTATCTGGGCGAGTGGAAACAGATCACAAAGGACAGATGGGTGCTGGGTATCATTCAGAGCGGGTACCTTTTGAGATTCAAGAATTCACCCCCTGTCATGCGTCCTCTAAAGATGGTACAGTGGAATATGAAGCGCTTACAACAGGAAGCGAACGTCCGTCTGTAGAAGAAGGCCATAGAACCAGTTCCATCTCAGCAGAGAGGTCAAGGCCTGTACTCTCGATAATTTCTTGTAAAGAAAAAAGGTCCAGTTACGGAGTTCAGACCCATTCTGGATTTGAGACGGTTGAACAAATTCATTCGGAAGGAAAGGTTTTGAATGCTGGCTCTTCACCAGATCTTCCCTCAATTACACCAGGGGGATTGGATGTGCTCCATCGATCTGAAGGACGCTTATTTTCATATTCCGGTATCCAGAAAACATCACAGGTTTCAAGTAGCGGCTCATCATTATCAGTACGCAGTGCTTCCTTTTGGCCTGAAATCAGCTCCCAGAACATTTTCAAAATGTATGGCGGTAGTGGCGGCTTGTCTTCGAAAGAGACGGATTTATATATATCCGTACTTAGATGACTGGTTTCTGAAGAGTTCATCCCCATCGCTTCTAGAAGAACATCTGTCGATATGCCTCCAACTCATGTGCAAGTTGGGTCTGCAAGTCAACTACAAGAAGTCCATAATGAACCCCACCCAGAAGATCCACTACCTGGGTGCTCAATTGGACACGGAAGAAGAAAACGTGTGTCCTTCGGAGGAGAGGTGGTCATCCATCAAGGCGAAGTGTTTGCTTCTCCTTCAGTCTGCACGTCCGACAGTTCGGCAAGTGTCCTTTCTCCTGGGGTCCATGGCATCGTGCATTTTCATCGTGCCAAACGCACGTTTGCAGATGCGTCCTCTACAACAGTGTCTGGAAGATGAGTGGAAACAGAGGACAGGATTCTGGGAGGATCGAATTCATCTCCAACAGTCTGCAAGAGATTCCATCCGGTGGTGGATGAAGAAGGCGCACGTGATGAAGGGAGTTCCTTTTCATCAGGACCCACCAACGCAGACTCTGATAACAGATGCTTCTCTCCTAGGCTGGGGGGCACATATGGGCCCTCTTCAGGTACAAGGGCTATGGTCAGACTTCGAGAAAGGATATCACATCAATCTACTCGAACTCAGAGCGGTCCATCTTGCTCTCAAGTCCCTGGTGCCATCGCTACAGACTCGGTCCCTCCTGGTGCAAACAGACAATACAACTACAATGTATTACTTAAACAAGCAGGGGGGTACCAGATCCAGGACTCTATCCATAGAAGCCCAGACCATCTGGCATTGGTTACTTGCACGAGACCTGTCCATAACAGCAATTCACCTACCGGGGAGTCTCAACTCACAGGCGGACAACCTCAGCAGAGACTTCGTCGAAGCGCACGACTGGGTTCTCAACGAAGACGTCACGCCCAGCATTTTCCAGGATTGGGGAACACCAGACATCGATCTGTTCGCAGACGCGGCTAACGCAAAATGCCCCGTCTTCGCGTCCAGGTTCTACCAGAAAGGGTCTTAAGGGAATGCCCTTTTGATAGCCTGGTGTCAAAACTTGCTGTACGCTTTTCCACCGACACCGTTATACCAGCAGTGATCAATCGGCTGTACAAAACCCACTCCAGAATGATACTGATTTGCCCAGAATGGCCACGCCAGAGGTGGTTCCCAGATCTCCTCCAGTTGTCAATAATGCCACAGAGGACATTGCTGTGTCGCCCGGATCTTCTGTCCAAGCAGGAGGGGCGAGTGTTCCATCCCAATCTGCCCTCCCTGCGCTTGGCAGCATGGCTCCTGAAGTCATCCAGTACGGGCATTTATAGCTGAATCCGTAGTGTATGAACATCCTTAAGGAGGCAAAGCGGCCTTCTACCAGACAATCCTACGGATTTAAGTGGAAGCGCTTTTACATTTGGTGTCAGAGTAAGGGTCTTGATCCTATTCATGGTCAAGAACAGGTGATCTTGCCTTATCTTCTTTACCTTGCTGAATCTGGTCTGCAGTTTAGTTCCATCAAAGTTCATCTTGCTGCAATAACGGCTTATAGAAAGTCTCCAAAACAGGTATCTTTCTTTCGGATGCCTGTGGTGAAGGATTTTCTGGAGGGGTTGAGGAAGGTGTTTCCTCCAGTCAGGTCTCCTTCTCCATCTTGGGAGCTTAATGTGGTGTTGACTAAGTTAATGGGCTCCCCCTTTGAGCCCATACATAAAGCGTCTTTAGAACACTTATCTTGGAAAGTAGCGTTCCTGGTGGCCATCACTTCTGCTCGTAGGGTGAGCGAAATCCAGGCTTTGTGTTGTAATGAACCGTATACAGTTTTTCATGGAAACAGAGTGGTACTCAGGACTCATCCCTCTTTCCTGCCTAAAGTGGTGTCGGATTTTCATATTAACCAATCCATAACATTGCCTACTTTCTTTCCAAACCCTTCGAGTCCGGCTGAACGGGCTCTACATTCATTAGATCTGAAAAGGGTTTTGAAATTTTACTTAGATAAAACAAAGTCTTTAAGGCACACGGACTGTCTGTTTGTGAACTATGGTCCTACGAATACTGGTTTGTCAGCATCCAAGAGATCCATTTCTAGATGAATAGTGTCATGTATCTTACTGGCTTATCAGCTAGCCCACAAGTCGTTATCAGGTAGACCTAGGGCTCATTCTACGAGGGGGAAAGCTTCTACCACAGCTCTCCTTAGGAATGTGGATATGTCAGAGATTTGTAAAGCAGCTACTTGGCGTTCAGTGCATACGTTTACACGCCATTACTGTTTGTATTCTGATGCACAAGTGGGACAAGCATCACTCAGAAATTTGTTTGCTACTTCTAGTTAAACACTGTGGTTTTAAAGTGTGACTATGCATTTATCTGTTCGCCCGCTCCTGGTGGGTATGAGCTTGCTACTCTATTCAGTACTTATGACTATTAATTAGTATCCCCTGGAAGAGAAGGATTAGTTACTTACCTGTAATCCTAGTTCTCTTCCAGGGGTATACTCATTAAAGTCATAAGCACCCTCCCGCCTCCCCGGGCGAGCAGTAGCATTGAGGTTTATCGTTTCAATATGTATTATGAAGGTTTTAAGTGCAGATTCCTGCTAAAGTTTACTGTACCGTACAAAAGAACTGACCTAACTGTCACCTGTGGTGCATGATGGGAACAGAGTTCTCCTGGAGGCCTTAAAGGCAAAGTGTGCAGATTCTCTGGGGCCTTAAGGCAAGGTGCCAGTCTGATTTTCTGTACACAGACATTTTTTCATATGCAGCCTTTTAGGCTAATAACTGTTTACAACTGGTTCTTTGATGAAAATAAAAGGTTTTTCATGGTTATGAAATGCATTTTAGGCTCATGCCTGTTTATTGCATTTATACACCGCATATTTTCATGCTTCAGAACGTGTGTAAGGTTTGGTTTGATTAGCCTATGTATTAATGTTAGGCTGCATATTATGGTTATTATACATGTATATGTGTATAATTAGTTAGTACTATGTACTTTTGGTTATATTTACACATATATATGTATTTTGTTTGTGTTCCGGGTTCCCGCTCATGGGCGGAGATAATTCAGTGCTTATGACTTTAATGAGTATACCCCTGGAAGAGAACTAGGATTACAGATAAGTAACTAATCCTTGTTGCTGTAGTCCTAAATTAATGGTCAAATGGTTACTACAGGTGGGGTCACACTCTTGCGTGGACATAGTGTGGCCAGTGGTGAATGTGTCCAGCATGGGGAGCGTGTAATCACTACGTTTGCTAGGTCCTGATTGGCTATGTGTCCCTAACTAATGCGGGATCTGACTTTATGCTATTTTTTGAAGCAAGCGTCCCCCATCTCGACCATGTGTGCTTCATTGGGGGCAGTCTCCCCTAACCGTTGTGATTGTGATATCACTGCCCCTATCTGTGGTATTGATCAAGAGTTTCCTGCCTGAGTGTTTGCCTGGCAGCTATGCACCCTCCCACCTGAGACCCATCAACCAGTGTTCCCGAGCCAGGGTAGCAACGCTTGCCTGACTACATACGTGTGTGTCAAGGTAGATGTGGAGTTCGGAACGGGTGATTCTATTAATAAGGACGATAGTTCATTTGTATAGATAACTACACTATTTAACTCCTGCATTTGTACCATTACTTTATTAGGCTCCTGCTGTTCCCTCTGCTCACTTTTGACTATGACACCCTTTCCAGTTACTTGCATTCTACCTAATTTGAGGACTGCATTTGTACAGGAGGTGGTCCCCATTTGTGCAACCCCACAACCCAACAGGAACCCAGTAACAATTGGTAACAGTGATTTACACAGACTGGATATTCATTGTGGGAACCAAAAGAACCAATTCGAATACCACTCCTGCTCAGAGGCACCTCCTTCTTCATGCATGCTTCTCTGTAGATTTTGCAGTGCTTGGGGGGCAAGTGTCAAAGTTCCTTGTCCATGTCATTCCCTGGGATAAAAGTGCAGCAGGTAGCGCTAATCTTGGCCCAGACCCCTGCCTCCATTGCGGTCATTAAGTCCAGAACATACTGATGCTGCATTACTATGAAGTGAGTGGCTTGCATTTCTTCCTCGATTGAATTGAGACCGAGCTCAGTGCTGTTTATCATCTTGAGAATTTCCCACCAGGCGATGTGGAGCTAATGATTTGTCTAGAGGGTGTCAACCTCCCTGCCCCCAGCTGTGCCTCTGTGAACAGTCTGTATTCTTCTGGGAAGTCCTTGAACTGAGCCTAGCCAAAATAGTCTGCATCTCTCTTTTCGTGAGCTTGGTGCAGCAAGGTGGTCTTTTTTTTCAGCGGGTGAAGGTACAACTCTGTTAGTTCTTTTCCAGCAAACGACCAGTGTTGGGGTGTTCACAGTCCCCTCTGACCAGGAACCAGGTGGGTGTAGGCGTGTTCACCTCACTGCTAGTAGAAATCCATAAGTGTGTAGATGTCCCATTGCTAATCCGGAATGTGCAATATCAATCAATCAAGGTTTTTTTTAAGCGCAGCTACTCACCTGGAAGGGTCTTAAGGCTCCTAGGCACTCGCGGAGTATCGTCGAAGGCCAAGTGGGTTCAGAGTTCTTCAATGACCCATCAGTGTACATGTGGAGCCGGACGCTTTTGGGGATTCGTCGAAAAGCCAGGTCTTGATTTCCTTCACGAACTTGGAGAGAGTTGGTGTCTGGCGGAGGTGGAGAGAAAGGGTGTTCCATTCCTTGGCTGCGAGGAATGAGAAGGAACAACCTCCTATTCTGGAAACTTGATGCGTGGTACCGTGGCAAGGGAAAGATGGGTTGAGCTGAGGGATCTTTGAGGTGCGTGGAACGAGAGGCGGTGGTTCATGTAGGCGGGCCCAGTGTTTTGGAGGGCTTTGTGGACGTGGGTGAGAAGGTTGAAGGTGATTCTTTTCTCGACGGGGAGCCAGTGTAGTGCCCGCAGGTGTTGGGTGATGTAGCAGTGGCTCAGTAGGTTAAGGACTAGTCTGGCGGCAACCCCCAATACTAAAACCTCAATAGCTGCAACCTGTCCGTGCATAGATGGCCATGGGCTCCATTACCAAAAGCAGGGGGGGGGGGAGTAGAGGCAACCTTACTGCTTCCCACGTCCAACCACGTATCTCGCAGAGATTGATGTTTCCTGTGCGGACTCTTAACAGTCTTATTCGTATACAGGAGTTTTGTCCATGCTAGGAAGTTCCCTCCCAGTCCCATATGCAACAGCACTTCATAGAGTTAGTGCCGTTCTGGGCGGTCAAATACCTTCTCTATGTCAACAGCAAACACTGCTGGGCTCACCCGATCATAGTCCCCAGCGTCTAGAATGGCCAGCAACCTTCTGATGTTTATGGGGTTGATTTTTTATCACTTAAAGGCGAAGCACAGAGTTATGCTCCAGAGTGGCGCTGGAACTAAGTGTTCCACAGATGAAGCAGCATTTCTGCATGGTTAGGAGGAAGGGCAGAAGAAGAATAAACATTAAGGACTCCTCTAAAAGTATTTATTTATTTATTGCTATGTCTGTGTTTTTAAAGGATGTCAAATATCAGATATAAGAAGACCCAGCTAACAGACAGAGGGTGAACAAACCACTTCTTGTTTAATTTACATTCAGTTTACTGTTTACATTTGTCTTCATGTAAAACAACGTCACCTTGAACTTAAATGGCTTTATTGCAAGAATCATTAATATGGCTTTATTGCAAGAATCATTAATAAGTGAACAGAGGAGACATGAAAGGCGGCCACTGACTTAAACATAAAACCTTCTCTAGATGCTCTCTAATCTTTGCACATTTTCAAATATAAGGTACGTTGGGCTTCGTAATACATGATGGTAACGGACATTAAGTAGGGTCAATAAAAAAACAAGAAGCATTCATTTTACTCTTGTGTGAAGTACCCATGGCTTACACCACTCTGGTATACTAGCATCCTTTATTATGGCGATCATGTACTTTACGACAAAGATAGCTCTTATTGCTAACACTTGAGGCATGAACCACTGTTTAAAGAAATGTGTAATTAATTTTATCGGCATACAATTTCAATGATATACACTCTTAGATTGGTTGTGTTTAATTGTGTTATCCTCCTATCTCCACATTTATCTCAGTGTTCTGTTAGTCTTGGAGACACCCTTGGCCAGCACCCACGCTCTTAAAATTGTCCCAGCACCACTGATGCTATACGTCTAGTCTAAGAACGGCGGCAGTTATCTAGTTCTCCAACTAAGAACCATAGAAAACCGACTTGATCCCTATTAATTCAAATGGGAACACAGATAGATTGCACTATTACTGTAAATATTAAAGCTTAGGGAAGAGTGTCCTCTGGCTGATAATGATTAGTCAGGCATTCTATTCAAGGCAGATCAAGCTTTGCCTAAACAGGAGTGTGGTTATTGGGAGAACCCGAGAAGATGCACCAAGAATGAACTTCCTAGGAGCCTTCAACTTAGGTTCATCCACCCATCGCCTCCATTCTCGCTGAAATGACCATCCACCACCACAAATAAAACATAAATGATTAAGCACAAAGTCAACCAACGAGTCACAATTGTAAGTACTAATATGAGAAGTGTTGAGGAGGCAAACGAAGCCACAAATATTAATGGAATTCCCAACTAGGTCCACAGATGGAGCACATGAATGTTCCATCAGGGAACACTGAGGTGGCTTTCCTTCTCTTTCTCAAACAAATCCTCCCAGCAGTTCTTAGCCCCAGCCTTCCCCCAGCAGAGTAACACCAGCAGCCCAATGCCTGTCTGCTAAGGAGGCTTTGGCTGAGTTAGCCATACATCAGGTATCAGATTAATAGAAAGCAGCAGCTCTACTGAGTCACCTTATTGTATTGATAAAGAGACAATAGTGGATCTCAATGTGAGTGAGCAGTGAGTGTTAAACAATAAAATATGCTTTTGTCAGAGGTGTCCGGCGACTCTTGTCCACTACCTGAAAAAATGTATGGACACCCAACAGTAACAGCGTAACATTTAGGAGACCTGGATGCATGGTGAAGAAGTAAAATATATAGATGGTTCAGCAGGAAAGGTGTGATCAACTTCAAAGTTCTATGTGACCTACAGCTAGTTGAGGACCTCTTCAAGGTTGTCCAGTCAAACTGCGTCATAGCCTGACTCGGACATTCAAGCACTAAGCATAGCGCATTGAGTCACCCAGTACGCATGGGTCTGTGTGATGCCTGCGGGCTCTTGAATCCTATTGCATTGGTTATGGCTATTTAGGTCCCAGTGAGCTTCTTTGTATTGGTTTTCAGTTGAGCTAGTGCCTAGACACATCTGGGTATACGTACACTCTAGAAATAAATCAAACATATGGGAAGGCATCAGTTGGTACTGAAGACAATCCACCAACTCTGTGGAGCAGACCTCTTTTCTGATGTATGTCAACTTCAGGGTTTGGGCAGTGGTGTGTACAGACGGCTTTAGGAGTCACCCATGCCTCCCTGATGTGGTGACAGCCTCCATAAAGCTCCTCTGCTTCCATTCAGAACCAAGCAGTCGACGGTCCCGGTCTTGTCGCCTCCTGCAGTTGGGGCAGTGGAAGTAGCGAGTGGGACTGGAAGCTGGTTGGGGAACACCTGATGCTCAAAACGTGGTAGATGGGATAGAAGAGGAAGAAAACCCGCAGATGGAGCCAGTGTTTGGGTGTGAATTGCACACACAGTAAAGTATGAGCCAGTGGAGAGGAGAGTAACAGGGGTCCAGTATGGAGCATCAGGACCACAATCTCACCCTGGGTGTTAAGTATAGAAGATGTTACTACCCTAAACGAGGCTGACAGTGGATGATCACAGGCCTTTATTATACCTAACCCTCCCGCGAGAAGAAGTAGGCTCATCCAGCTGTGCCCATGGGTTTTAAAACCCTTCCACCACTGGTCTGGTTTCCTTGAAAGAAAACGGGCAAGTGCTTGCTAGGACCATTATCTGACAAAAAAAACCGTTCTGGAAACCAACACCCCTAATGTACAGGCTCCTCTGCCTTTTGGCTAGGTTCCCACTATAGAAATATCAGATGCATACAAAGATCTAATCTGTGTTGTAAAGGACCTTCTTTTGAGTGCCTCCAGAAGAGCAAATACCTACTCTTGTCTCTATGCAACTTCGGCATAAAAGACATTGAGGAATTTGTACATGAAGTATCTCTCAAAATTTTATCTGGAGTGAGGCAGAGATGTCCATTCATCAGACCAACTTTTTGTGAGCTTTGGTGACAGTGATGTGATGCCAGGTGAATAGCTGCTAATGCAAACATTGCCAGATGGATAACACATTACCGATAATGGATCAACGCTATAATACATTCACTGAAAAAAAAACAAATGTTAAATATTAGTTGCAGTTCAGGGAATGCACCGATATTTGATATTCTGGCATGGAACAGACACCAAAACTGACACCCCTCTACATGTTTTTCTATTGTTATGTTATGTTATGTTATAGGGTCTCTTCTATAGCGCAAGGCTACTCCATGGAGTGTCCCGGCGCTTTGGCAAAGAGAACTGAAGAAGAGTACACAACATACTGCCCAACCGCGGGCTAAAGAAGTATTACTGGGAGAAAAGCCAGATCTTCAGTTCCTTTCTGAAAGAGAACAGACTGTTGGCTTTCCTTAAGGAAACGGGAAGCTCATTCCAGCAGCGAGGTGCCAAGTGTCGAAAGGAGCGACCTTCAATGCGAGCGCGTTTGATAGTAGGAACGTCGGCCTTGGCCAACAAAGCCGACCTTAGAGTCCTCCTGGGGGCATAGAAAGCCATACGCTTCCCAATATACTTTGGGCCAATCGAGTGGAGGGTCAAAACCTTGAAAGTAATTCTCTTAGAGACTGGGAGCCAATGCAGTCTCTTGAGCAACTCCGAGGCTTTTGCCCTACGCTGTAGGCCAAAAATGGCTCTGGCAGCAGAATTCTGCATGATCTGCAGACGTGCCAGCAGATATTTGGGAAGGCCAAGGTAAAGGGCATTCGCGTAATCAAGACGCGAGCCTATCAAAGCCTGAACAATGATTTTTTTATGTTGCAGAGACAGTAGTGGAAGAAACTTCCGCACCATTTTCAAGATGCCGAAACATTTCCCTGTCAGCCCAATAATCTGGGGTCTGAAGGAAAGCTCATCATCACACAGGACACCAAGATTTTTGGCTTTTGACGAGGCAGCGTCAGGCGGAAACATATCCCGGGGCCACCATGTCTTCCAACTGGGATCAGGCGGACATCTGAAAAAAAGCAGCTCCGATTTATCGGAGTTGCATTTCAGACTGTGCCTCTGAAACCAGTCAAAAACAGCGCCCAGGCATTCCTTGATCCGGCCGCCGTCGAAACCCTCACCCTTGTTACACGTAAAAAGGAGCTGGGTGTCATCAGCATAGGATATGATCCGGGCACCAAAAGATTCCGCCACCGCCGCCAGAGGGGCCATATAGATGTTAAAAAGGGTGGGGCTCAGGATAGACCCTTGAGGAACCCCAACCTCCAGCGGCGGCATTTCGGTGGAAAACGGAGGTGCCCAGACCATTTGTCGGCCGTCGGTCAGAAATGACTTAAACCAGTTCCACACCGTCCCACGAAAACCGATCTCCCAGAGTCTTAAAAGGAGACCGTCGTGGGGAACGGTGTCGAAAGCCGCCGACAAATCCAACATGACCAAGATGGCTTTTCCCCCTGAGTCCAGAATCTCTCTTATGGCATCAGTGATCTCCAAAAGAGCTGTCTCCGTGCTGAAATTCACACGAAAACCCGATTGAAAGTCATGCAAGATATTATAACTCTCGATGAAACTGGAAATAGAGAGATGCACATGCTTCTCAATCACCTTAGCCAGAGAAGGGAGGAGGGAGATTGGTCTGTAGTTAGCGTGAACAAGGGGATCTAACTATGGTTTCTTAAGCAGCGGCAGTATCAAGGCATGCTTCCAAGCCAGAGGTACCTCTCCCGTAGTCAGGGAGGAGTTAAGCAGTGGATTGAGCAAGGTGTTGACTGCAGGCGCTACTCTCCCCAGGCATTTCGCTGGGCAAGGGTCAAGTGGCGAGCCCGACTGAAGCCGAGACAGGAGACCGAGGGAGGTAGCGAGAGGGATAGAAGGGAAAACAGAAAGGAAAGGGCCATTCCTTTCCAATGATGGCGGTAAAGTGGTCAGATGACTGGCAGCTGGAATAAGGCAAGCATCAGGGAAAGAGTCCTGAATGGATTTAATTTTATTAATAAAAAAGTCACTAAGCTGGCTAATCCAAGTTTCGGTATGAGAATGGATGGGCGTACTCGAGGAAGGGGAGATAAACTCTTTTACTATCCTAAAAATTTCTTTGCTCTTATTTTCAGCTTCCTCGATTCTGCGCTCAAAGTAAACTTTTTTCCCATCCAAAATATGTTTGTGGTAAAATCATATAGCATCCCTGTATTTTACTTTATCATCCGGGTCATACGTGCGCCGCCAAACTCTTTCAGCCCTCTTGCAATCTTGGCGCATCTTACCAAGAAGAGGAGTAAACCAAGGGGCCGAAGCGTGCCTACCCGCAGACTTAGCTGGCTTACTGGGGGCTAACTCCTCAAATCTGGCTGTAAGCCACTTCTGAACCAAGTCAAGATTTTGTTCCAGGTTACCAGATAGCTGGCAGGGATGACGGCGAAGAGCATCAGAGAGCATTTTCGCCGTAACCTGATGGAAAGGCCGGGCCACCCTTCTGGCATCTTTCGGCACTCTTGTACCAGGCGTGGCAGAAAAAGGAATACAGAATTTAATTAAAAAGTGGTCTGACCACAAAACTGGAAGCGGCGGGGACACATCAATTGGGCTAGTCGAAAATATCTGGTCAATAACATGTCCTTTGATATGGGTGGGATTAGTGATGTAGGGAACCAGCCCTAAAGAGGAGGCAATGTCCTGCAGCTTAATAGTATCAGAGTCCACTAAATTATCCATGTGAAGATTAAGATCTCCCAATAGAATACAGTGCTCCGATCTAAGGCAGGGCACCGAAAGCGCAGCCTGCAGTTCATCGAAAAAGGAGCCAAGGGGCCCGGTGCTCTGTAAATAAGAATCCCAGCGCAAGTTTGACGGGGAGTTAACCTAAGGGTAAAACCTAAGGCTTCACAGCCCGTAATATTATCGACAGGAAAAGTTGTACAAGAAAAGCACTTGTCCACAATTAGTGCCACACCTCCGCCCCTGCCTTCCACTCTATCCCTCCTGAAGATAGTATAGTCCGGGGGGATAGCAGTCGCCAGATCAGGACCAGAGCACTCACCCAACCAGGTCTCAATAAGAAACAGACACGATGTTTTAAAGTCTGACAGCAGGTTCCAGATGTCAGTGGAATGTCTACTGAGAGATCTGGTGTTAAGGAGAAGGCACTGAAAGTATGGGGGTGGGGATTCAAGCAGGATGCCCTCCTGACTAGGCATGCGCCAGCCGCAGCCCGAACAGCCCTTCCTAAGAGATCGACCACCAGGGAAGACATGATGGCAGGTGCTAGTATGTCCTTGCAGAGCTAATAGCTCAGTGGAAGAATAGGAGAGCATAGAGACAAGAAAAGCGCACCCACGCCCCGAGAAAAGAGCAAAAAAAAAGGAGAAGGCCAGAGGGCCTACCTCGTCCGCCTCCGAGACGCAGACGGGCAGGACTCTGGCACGACTCAGGCGCAGGGAGGGCGCTCACGCTGTGCGTCACTGCTGCGCGCCATAAGGGGTCCTTTAAGTGGGCTGCTCACACAGTCCACGAGCGCAGGGACGCTCAAAGATGGCGGCCACAGTTCCCTTCCTGCTCCAAGATGGCGCTCCCCGCCCACAGCCTCCCCGGAACCGGACCCGCTAAGCAGCGGTGGGACTTCCAAGAAATTATGGTGCAGGTAAGGGGTTACCTGCACCATAGGCATATGAGGCTTCTTCCAAAAGCAATGTGAAATTTGGCTTGAAACTCCAGCAAAATCTTGTTGCTTATGCCGAAGCTTGAGACTATTGCCGGTCTCCATTTCTTTCCCGAACGCTGTGGGGCCTACACAAAGGTTGAGAATTGTAAATAGTCAATTAGTCAATCAAACAGAATTCGTAAAGCACGGCTAATCACCCATGAGGGTATCCAGGCGCTGTAACAGTAAAGTAACATTACCTTTATGGTGACATTTTCTCAGCCTAAACGCTCTTTCCCATTCTAATCATCCTCCAGGACCTCAGTCATTGGCCTGAAAATACACCAATTGGCACCTATTTAGCATCAAGCTACTACAGCCTTAGCTGTTTGTTGCGAATACTATGACTTGGGCATATCAAAGACGGTTACACTGTGCCATTGACAACATTATATTCTGGCACTGGTATTTTCTGCTTCACACTGTCCGCTGCATGGAATAATGGCACCACCGTTTGCCTTTGTGCATCACAGGCAAGGCAGGTGCATTTGTTTTCCCTGCGTGTGTTTGAATTGAAGGGTACAGGTGAGTGCACACTTCTGCACAGGTATTGGTAGTGTGACATGTTTGACATATGCATACTTATGTAGGCTCACAGAACTATTAAAACAGCTGCAGCAGGAGTTTCTGGACCAAAAAGTTGCAGGGTTACCCTTAGGTTGATGGTGAGAAATAGGCTATGGAAAAAAGAGTACAGGAGTCTCTATAGAGGTACCTTTATCTTTCTACTCTGACACGCACGGATTATATTCTGAAAATATGTGACTCCAGACCCGGATAAAGCATGGGACGGTGGGCACTTTCACTGTTTCTGTTATCCTGTTTCACTTCACCTATGCACATTTAAGACTAGATGGTTGTTGAGCGATGAATGCTAAAAGATTGGGAACCTGGTGAAAAGTAATAAGTGCAATAACAGATATGTGGAATAACAGTGGCAGCATTGTAGGAAGTCATCAAAGGGATATCTAAGGACCAATACCAGATTACTGATTTCAGAACAGTGGAAGATGTGGCTGACTTCAAGATAAAACACAAGGTGGCAGGGTTGATGAAATTATATGGGAAATTGTCCCTAGAGAGAATATCAATTGAAAATTGAATCAACCTGGGGGGCTTGGCTTGGACGCCGAGAAAAATGGCGGCTTAGAGCTTTTCTCCTCCCGTGATACGGAT
Organism: Lissotriton vulgaris; assembly: GCF_964263255.1. NCBI lineage: Eukaryota > Metazoa > Chordata > Amphibia > Caudata > Salamandridae > Lissotriton > Lissotriton vulgaris. The sequence goes on from NC_141694.1 coordinate 1,837,935,141, forward strand.
CCAAACTCTAAATTGGAACCGTTTCTGCCGGACCGCCACTCCTACAAATGACAGACCCGTGAATCGGAGTGTATGCGGCATGTAATGGGAGAATTTGTGGAAGTGGAGGTGGTCAGGAAGCGCTGCAATTGGTGAGCACCTGGAGCACGGCCGCGCTCGGCACTGAGAAACGAAACGCAGCGATTTTCGGCCGATTCCTGTAGCCGAGTGTTCTGCCAAGTCACACCGACCTCATGTGGAAGGGTCCGCCGGACTGCAGCCACATCTGGGCTTCCGTGGCCAACGAGTGAGAACCCTGCACCTTAGCATACGCTACCAGTAGCCCGGCCAACGTGGGACATATGCGACTCGGAGAACTTTCCCAAAATGGCGGGCGCAAACGACTATAACCGTGCAGTGAGCCCCGTCAGACATTGAACGTGATTCTGAACTGACGCACGATGCCCCGGCATATCGATTATGTGAGATCGCTTATTGAGGCTATGTGTGATTTATTAGTGAAGTAGCTCTCATGTTCTACGGTTCCTAAAGAGGCTCTGGTGCGCTTAACACAGCCGCATTTTCACATTTCCACGTCATTTCAGGGCTCAATTTTACTGTTGCTGTGCACCCTCTGATGCTTGTTCTGTAGCTGTGCACCGTACTTGGGCCCCGACCTATGCAGCCGCAGGAATACAAATAAAATGGCGGGCGCTAACCACACCGTCCGGAGGGGCAACAGGAACATAAAATAATGCCATTTATGAAACCTCTAGGAGAACGCACACTCACCGTCTAGATCATTGTCTGGGTCAAGATTGGGCAGACACATACCTTACAAAGATATCGCCGGAGCGGACCAGCACAGGAGCCAACCGGTCTATCCACTGCATGAATGTGTGCCTCACCCGGATCAAACCTGATTGGGTGGCGATCACTGAACTGGTTATAGGGAACACAAATCTGAGCTAGCTGGTCCTGGCGTCCAATCAATGGGTCACCACCTGCCATAGCAACGCAACAGCAGCCTCCTGACCTGCTCCCATCTCCTTCATAACCGTCAGAATAGTTACCTGAGAACTGGTGACCGGTCTCGGTCTGCGATCCCTTATCTAAGACACTGTTGACAGGATATCCATACTAGGGCATATCTACGCGCATCTCTGCACTAGCAAAAGAGGGCCCACACGCCTTCCTACGTTGCACCACGATCCATTACCACGGTCACCCATCTGCTCCGCCTTTAGACAATAAAAACTACGAAGCAGTAATTATGGAGCGCAAGGATGAAAAAAACCTGAAAAGACTCAAATCTGAACATTCCAATCCAGGGTCGCCCGTTAAGGTAAAGGACAATAGTGAAGCCAAAGACATGATCCTAAGTAGATTGGATGAAGTAAGAGACTTGGCCAAATCCACCAAGGAAGAGGTGATCGTAATCAGACAGGATATACGCGACACCAATGCAAGACTGACGTAGACGGAATCAAGGATCAGCCGACTGGAAGACTCAGAAAGTAAAACCTGTGGAGCGCTCAAACGCCTGCACATAGCATCGGATCAAATAACAAGGAGGCTGTCCGAATTGGAGGACAGAAATCGGAGGGGGAACCTTCACATTTTTGGCATTCCGGAGGAATCCGAAGATTCACAGGGCTCCTGTGTAGCGTTTTTGGAGTCATGGTTCACCCAAGCCACCAGCATGACCTCCCATCAACCTTTGGAGTTTGATAGGGCCCATCGAGTCCCAGACAGGATCCCCAAACCATTGCGCTACCAGCACGTGGAGTAGATTCTAGCCTTCGTCCGGAAGCACAACCATATATTATGGAAGAACTCCAAACCATACAAGGATCCCCGCATATATTTACAGACCCCACAATGCTTAAAAGACTGTTGGATGGTAAGGAAGAGCAAGTCATAGACACCAACGTACCAGACAACGTCGATCCCTCAGCACACGCTGGTGAATAAGTATCCTGTACTTGATATACTAGTTTGAGGGCAGTTTCTCTGGATTACAGGTACGCTGAATGTTGCGCTATAGACACTACTAGTCCTGGTATGTGAAGGGTATTTGGTAAGTGACGCTTTCCTCTCTGGGACACCATTGGTGCCTTTTCCTCATCCCATGCGTGGCCATAGGACAAGGAAGTTTCGCGTCTGCGGTCATAAACTAGCGTCTTGATGATGCAGACACAAGCTACGTGTTAAGTTAACTATGGTTTTCTGCACCGACACGGCCTATTGAGGTGTCTTGGTTATACAACGTTTACTCTTAGTGTCTACCTATTCAAATGGGTGTGTTTGTCACTACAACGGCCTTCATACACTAGGTTGCAGACAGAAAATAAAAATGTCACAAATTGCACTGTATCTGTTGGTAATAACAGTTATTGCCACATCCCAGGCACTTACTTTCGGAAGGAAAGTATACATCTCTCTAGTTGTGCTGAGGAGTACAAGGCTGTTGGACATTGCTCTAAGATCAATACATTTTCTCTACATGGAAGGGCTCTACTTCTAAATGTGTATGCTAGAAGTTATGTTGATAGATGTTAGATGTTAGGTCACATCTCTTGTTACTGTTGATATAATGGTTACTTGGCATTTTGGTTGCAATGCTCACTATAAATTTGGTATAACCACGGGAGAATGCTGCAATTTTTCTCCAATCTCCATGCCTACGAGGCACTTTGGGGGATGGTTGGGTGGGGGGGTTGAGGGTAGGGGTCGGGGTTTGTGTGCTATGTTTCTTTTTATTCTTTCATTTTTTTATCCTGACACTGTCGGACTGTTGCATGTCGAATCTACAAACTGCTGTTAGTATTTGCTCTTTAGGAGTATCTGTTGTGATCATGGACAAAAGTCCAAAGAACGTAAATGCAAAAACGCTTCCCCCTTCCTCCGGGGTCTGTGTGGGAAAACAATCAAACTGTTTATAACTAGCGTCAATGTACCAGAGTACAGAGACCGGCACCCGGATTGGTAGAGAGATTACGGCGCGCAAATACTTGACATTTGGCTGTAAGTACAGACAGAATGTTTGTTTAGTTCTCGCACAGTAACGCTTTATTTTAACTTAAACTGGAGTCACGTTTAGAATGTTAGCACTGTTTACTTTGTAGCGTACTTTACTTTGTAGCAAACGTTTGAAGTTTGGATATTAATTGCACTAGCAACTCACGAACAGGGGTTCATGGTTTTGTTTTTGGCAAAGATTTCGATCGGCATTGTTTACTATCGTGATGGAATGAGGCACTAGATATGACTTGAGCATTCGATGTATTTTTGTTTGGCAATGACTGTAGATAATATCCTAGATAACACCTGATGGAATGACTGTATGAACATAATTATATTGAATTAGTAGCTGTTTGGCTCATTATACTCCTTGTTTTCCCACACAGACCCCCGAGGAAGGGTCGACTCTGACCCGAAATGCAATGGGTAGATGTCGAATGTTAAAGTAAAAAACCTTTACAATATGAATGGATGAATTCAAGTTTTGTTGAAGAACTAAGGAATAAAAATAAATCATGTTTGAAATCAAGAAAAAGCTATAAGAATTTTATTATGCAAAAGATGCAAAAATTGTGATAAGACCATCTAGGTCAAGAAATTGATGTGCACACCTCCACTTGCAAGTGGAAATTCCACTTTCTCAATTAACTTCATTTTGAATAGAGTGTTCCTGGACAAAACACTTTAAAGGAGTGAGTAGCACAAAATTAACAAAAAACAAAAGAAGAAAATATAAGTTACACAGAGTGCCAGACGGACAACAGGAAAGATTGATTCAAATTATAGTCTACCCCCCGTCCGGGCACCACCGATTTAAAAAGATGAATTTGGAAGACATAGCACAAATCACAACAAACAAGGCAGAAACTTTAGCCTACACCACAGAGGAAGCCGAACAAATTTACAGGTTAATCAAGGAAACAAGAGCATTCAGCCCACAATTAAGTACAACAAATCAGTTACTCAAACAACTAGAATACGTCAGTAAACGTGAAATAAATCAGCGTTTACACGCAACAACCTTGATACATTACCACAGAAACAAACGGATCCCGAGAGGATTAAGGATAGCTTTGAAGCCCATGTTATGCAGGAACAACAAAGCTTTTCTAAATAAATGGTAACAAATCTTGAACAAATGTAGTTTGGATCTGATTCTTTTGATCGTGGAAGAGCTTTCTAAGGAATTGAAGCTAGTAGAAGAAGAACTCGATGGCATCAACAAGAATTAAATCAACATGATGATTTAACGGAATTACTAGAGGATACGAACAAAAGATTGGAAAAATATGCTAAAGAAATTGAGGAAAGAAAGGTCAAAAAATACAGACGTGATACTATTGACTATAAGCTGGAAGAAGTATATAGTTGGGCGGAAGTATACAACCAAAGAAAATGGCAACAACCATCAGCGAATACAAGTTCATCACAAGAGAGTGTGGTATCTGACTCAGACACAGCTCAAAATAGGAAACCAATGGGCAGGAATCCACAAAGGGGAGGCAGAGATCAACAAGACAAAACGGCTTTTTTAGAAACAAGTCCAGCCTCAAACAATGCTCCCTCTACGAGCACAACAACAGGAGAACCCTCAAAACAAGGAGGGGAAAAAGAAAAAAGAAAAGAATCGGAAGCAGAGCGAGAACTGAGATCAAAGAAAAAGAAGACAACCTTGTCATAAACATATCTGATAAACAACTTACTAAGGCACAAATAAATGTGCTTAACAAGGGCTTAACTTTCGTTCCAGTATACAAATCAAACGCTCAAGAAACTGAAATATCTGTCTTTAAATTTCTTCGCATCCTACGTTTAAAGAATTTCTTTAATAATGTTCCATCTATTGAAGAATCCAGAAGCGACACCAAAGAATTCAGAATAAAGAGCACGTTCTGTGCTCCAACATCACACAAAACTATTGATGCCTATGAAAGAGTCATAACCAGTGAAATGAAAAAGATCAACTACTCTAGCGGCACTAAAAGCAATTTCTCAAGGAAAGAATGGCAGACTTTAAAAACGTTAACGGAAATGACAGAAATAACAATACAAAAAGCGGATAAAGGGGGAGAGATTGTAGTAATGAACACTGATTTTTACAAAGAAAGTGTGCGTACTCATCTACAAGACTCTAACACATATCAGAAATTAGAGGAGGATCCTACGAATGCATTTTCTGCTACTCTCATAATCATTCTTGACAAAGCACTAGAAATGAAATGGATCACAACCAAGACATATCAATTTTTGAACATCAAGTACCCAAGGAGACCCCAGTTTTACATGCTCCCAAAAATCCACAAAAACGCCAACAAACCACCCTTTAGACCCATTGTGTCTGCATGTGGCTCACTATCTGAACCTCTAGGTCAATACCTAGACTGGTTTCTACAACCACTGGTACAAAAATGGAGCACCTATATCAAAGACACTACTTCCTTCTTGAACATGCTGGCAACACTTAAAATTCCAATTGATGAAGAGATATGGCTATGCACGATTGATGTGACAGCATTGTACACGTCTATTCCCCACAACGAGGGAATTGAAGCGATGGAATGGTGCCTATTAGAAAACGAAATTTCTGGATCAGATAAGGTGTTCACGATTGAACTGTTACAATTCGCACTACTTCACAGTTACCTTCAATGGGAAGGGGAATTCTATGGACAATGCAGTGGTACGGCTATGGGTTTTGCGGGGGCGCCATCCTACGAGAATACCTTTATGGCGAAGTTCGAAAGTGACCACATACTGAACAATATCAACTGGACTCAGAGTCTCATTATATTCAAGAGATACATTGATGATATCTTCATAATCTGGCGTGGGACAAAAGAAAAACTGATTGAAAATATTCAGGTCTTGAATTCACAACACGAGAGGCTAAAATTCACATATCATATGGTTCAGCATGAGTTATCCTTTTTGGATGTTCTGATAAACATTAAAGATGGGCGAATCAATACTAATGTATACACAAAAGAAACAGACAGGAACAGTTGTTTACACTACAGGAGTTTCCATCCTCATTCCCTTAAAAAGCACTTACCTTTATCCCAATTTATTCGACAAAAGAGAATCACGTCAGATCCCATCAACTTAGCCACCACTTTTGAAAATCAGATCCAAAAATATCTTAAACGAGGTTACCCGAACACCTTGCTGGAAGAATCTAAAAACAAAGTTCTAGCTATGAACAGAGAGACCTTACTACAAACTAAAGAAAAATCGGAAACTAAACTCACGGTGTGTGTGTTGAAACATTCCGTACAATCCATTAAGATCGCTAATGTCATGAGACAACACTGGTCATTGATCACGCAAGAACCAGAACTACAATCACTCATTTCAAAACAAATAACATTTGCATATCATCGATCAAAGAACATGAAAGAGTTACTCAAAAAGGAACCTAACAAGGAACCGGAGACAAACTATAAAGGCATGCAAAGATGCGAAAACTGTAGGCATTGTAATAATGTGATAGTTGGAAGGATTTTTACACACCCTATGACAGGCAAGAAAATCCCACTGTTACATTCCAGCACCTGTGACACCAAAGGAGTAATCTATGGTATCAAATGCCCATGTGGGAAATTATATATTGGTCAAACTGAACGGAAGATCAAGATAAGAATCACAGAGCATAAGATCAATATTCGTCTGAAAAATGCTAAATCCAATCTGGCAACACATTGGGCAGAAGCAGGACATAGTATAGCTCAGGTTCGTTTGTCTATATTAGAGGTGATCAAACCAAGACTAGATCTGGATACACATAAACAGAGACTAAGATCAGAATACTTTTGGATTCACAGAATGGGAAGTTTACACCCACATGGATTAAATGACAGGATAGAATTATCCTGTTTTTTATGAACATTCTAGAAAAGCTTTCTCAGTTTCCTGCTGACCCTGCTATGAACATTGCATTACAGTCCCATTCCAAAATGGCCGACGTTTTTGAATATTGTGTTTCCTTTATATGATCTTGTAAATAGTTAACCGTTCATGTTTTATTTATCAGATTGTTACAGATGACAAGTACTGCATTTTTAACCCAACAGATTGAATTTATCAATTAATATCCGTGGCGCGTAAAATCATGTTTTTTATAAACACCGAGTCAATATGAATTAGAGTAATAATTAAATTTGTTACCAGTACGATTTATAATTCTTTACACAGCATAGTTTAAGTTTTCATGAAAAATACAACAGTTCATATTTCAACCGAGTAGCGGTCACGTGATCGCGGTTAGAGCCAATCAAACTGTTCATAACTAGCGTCAATGTACCAGAGTAAAGAGACCGGCACCCGGATTGGTAGAGAGATTACGGCGCGCAAATACTTGACATTTGGCTGCAAGTACAAACAGAATGTTTGTTTAGTTCTCGCACAGTAACGCTTTATTTTAACTTAAACTCGAGTCACGTTTAGAATGTTAGCACTGTTTACTTTGTAGCAAACTTTTGAAGTTTGGATATTAATTGCACTAGCAACTCAGGAACAGGGGTTCATGGTTTTGTTTTTGGCAAAGATTTCGATCGGCATTGTTTACTATCGTGATGGAAAGAGGCACTAGATATGGCTTGAGCATTCGATGTATTTTTGTTTGGCAATGACTGTAGATAATATCCTAGATAACACCTGATGGAATGACTGTATGAACATAATTATATTGAATTAGTAGCTGTTTGGCTCATTATACTCCTTGTTTTCCCACACAGACCCCCGAGGAAGGGTCGACTCTGACCCGAAATGCATTGGGTAGATGTCGAATGTTAAAGTAAAAAACCTTTACAATATGAATGGATGAATTCAAGTTTTGTTGAAGAACTAAAGAATAAAAATAAATCATGTTTGAAATCAAGAAAAAGCTATAAGAATTTTATTATGCAAAAGATGCAAAAATTGTGATAAGACCATCTAGGTCAAGAAATTGATGTGCACACCTCCACTTGCAAGTGGAAATTCCACTTTCTCAATTAACTTCATTTTGAATAGAGTGTTCCTGGACAAAACACTTTAAAGGAGTGAGTAGCACAAAATTAACAAAAAACAAAAGAAGAAAATATAAGTTACACAGAGTGCCAGACGGACAACAGGAAACACTAGGGTAATGGCACATGTGTTAGAAAAGGCGAAACTCCTTGACACACCTACAGCTGCAATAACCTTGGATGCCGAGAAGGCTTTTGACAAAGTCGACTGGAGCTTCCTGGAAGCAGTCCTAAATAAATTTCATCTGCAAGCAACATTCACGAAACTAGTAATGTCCCTCTATTCTTGTCCCACGGCGAAGGTTAGGGTAGGTAGATCTTTCTCCTCCTCGTTATGGCTGCAACAGGGAACACAGCAGGGGTGCCCGCTATCTCCTTCTCTGTTTCTGCTGGCGATCGAGCCATTCCTTTATCATATAAGAAATAATGATGCTATTGCCGGCATTCCATTTCAGGAATGCAATAGAAAGCTCACCGCGTACGCAGACGATGTACTTGTCTTGTCAGAGAGGGCAGGTGATGCCATACCAGCGCTTATGACATCCATCGAAGAGTTTCCCGGGTATCAGGTTACAAATTAAACTAGGATAAAACTGAGGTCAAATTACTCAATAACATAAGTGATGGTAAAGATATCCTTGGTAACTCGGGTCTTACCTGGCAGCCACACTGCTTTAAATATCTAGGCTTAGATTTTGATAAGGATCTAATATCCACACTAAAAGCCAATGAAGCATCAACCCTAAAGAAGATCTCCACTTTACTGGATGGATGGTCACCAAAATTCCTGTCCTGGTGGGGTAGGGCAGAAACGCTTAAGATGATGATCACCCCGTTGGTAAATTACTTGGCCAGAATGTTGCCTATGACATTCACTGATGACTTAATCTCCAGAGTAGACAGGCTGTTTGGTGGCTTCCTGTGGCAGGGCAAGAAAGCCAGGATTTCACTGAAAAAGCTACAACTAGCAAAAGATAAGGGCGGCCTGGGTCTTCCCTCTTTCAGAAACTACCACTCAGCTTTTCTCTGCAAACAAGGTGCACAATGACTGGAGACACCCCAGCTTACGTACCAATGTGGATAAATATTGAAAAATCTATCGTCAAACACTCACCTTTGCCGACCCTACTCACCATGAACCTATCTCACTTGCCCCATTCCAAATACATTTTGCTGAACACAAGGCATGCGCTATTAAGATTAGACCAAACTACCGAATTAAACTTAAAAATTAGTAAATCCACGTTCATGGCCCTATGGAGGAACCCTTATTTTAAACATGAAGGGAAAACCCTTTACCTAGAATCCTGGTCTGAGAAGGGCATTAATATGGTGTCTGACCTTTATGACTGGATAAAACTTCTTCCTTTCTCCTCACTGCAAAAATCACATGATCTACCTCCCATGGCCTTCTATGAGTTCCTGAAATTGAAAGCCATCATTTCGACGCGGGTCCTCAATCCCCACACTTCCTGGCTCATTTCCCATCTACCATGTCTCCTAGCGACTGGCCACTTTGTCTCCAAAGTGTACAAATTACTCCTTCCTATGTCCAGGAAAACACACAGGCAGGTTGAACTCAAAGGGGAGTCAGAACCCAACTCTATGGGTATTGCGATTGACTGGGATATAATTCACAGAACTGCTTTTTCCAACAAAATATTGCCTATCCTTGCCCAAACAAAATACATTTTAGTGAATCGAACATTCTGGACCCCGGATAGACTCTTTAAGTGCCAACTATGAGACACCCCCTTGTGCTGGAACTGCCTGTCTGAGACTGGAGATCTAGCCCATATGCTCTTTCACTGCCCCATCCTGCAAACCTATTGGGGGAAAATCTTTGACTGCATTCAACAAGTTTTCAAGCTACAACCAATGAGAGAATTCATATATGTCATACTGGGGGCTCTTGAGCCAAAATTACACAAGGCGCAGGACCGCCAGCTCTTGGACTTGATGCTCACTCTAGCATGTAAGGTGGTTTTATGTAAGTGGAAAAATAACACAAAGGTTAATTTTAAGATTTGGCAGGACTGGCTTTCCTTTCTGAGAGGAGCAGATAACCCGGCACTGCACTCCTCCACCTGGCGAGCTTCTAACAAGAATCTCTGGAAATCACTAGATAAGTCTTCATTTCAATTCGATCCACCGTGATGTAGCTACCACTGATGCATATCCTCAAAATACTGATACATATCATTAAGGCACTGATGTATTTCTTTGGTTCACTATTGGAGTGGTGTGGCTCACTGGTTAGAGGCGGCAGACCCGGGAGCAGAGGACGGCCCGGGACCAGGGTTCAATTCCCGACGCAGCAGGGTCGTGAACCAGGGTCAGCGGACTCGATAATTCTCGCCTCGGTGCCTACTCTAACCAGGGATCACACTTGGCAACTCTGGGCATTAGCTTGCCTCATCTCCACAACGGCCCTCCACAAACGCCGGAGATGCCTGGTTTCACCTTGGAGATACACAGGAGGGAACATCTCACAGGGAAAGCCAGGACGGGTTCCCCAGCGGTCTATAGCGCCAAGACGCCTCCGGGTAGCAGTGCGCTTTACAAGACACACACATTTCACACATTTATTGTGTTTTTGCGACCTCATGAACCTGACTTACTTACAGTTTGGATTTGCATGTAACTGTACAACCATGAGTTAATGCTTTTATTTTATTTTGTTTGATTATTTGTTTATTCTGGCATATGTAGTCCTGGTATCAAGCATTATTATTATGCATTTTCTTATTTATTTCTGGTTTTGTATTGTTTTGTATGCACCTTATTGTACTGTCTCCTTTTCCCTCTTTTTCAATAAAAAAATTTGAATCAAAAAAGAAAATTGAATCAACCGATGGCGTACAAAAAGATCTATTGAACCTTAACCTCTTGGCTGCTAATGACAAGGGTAACTCGTCATGGATTTTCCATTGATTTCAATGGAAATTATATGAGAAGAATATTAATGCCTTAGCACTAAAGGGGTTAAGCAATTCTTAGACATTCTTGAGAAAAGTAAAAAAAAAAACTCCAAACTCAAAGAATATGGACAAAAAACAAAAGCAGTTGCTTCCTACCTCCAAAATAGGGGATAGGAAGGTCAGGATAGTCTACAGCGTTCATAAGGAATTCAGATTTCAGTAAAGTATAGCAATGCAGCGGCAAATTTACATACCTTGGTAGCTATTAATTAATTATGTTTAGCTTTAGAGGAAATAAAGTTTCTCTCTTACAATGAACGAGACCCTTGGATCTGACATGTTGACAGACGTATTTTACCTAAGTTGTGCCAGCCCTCTTGGGAGAATTCACTCGTTAATTTCTGTAGAATTAAAGAGGAGGTGACTGTGACCTCCATCACCACTGCATGTAAGTAGGACAAAACCTTGAGGAATTGTACCTCCATACGTTTGACTGCTTTGACCATCGTCGACACCAGCTTGCATATTTCAGTTCTGCTCATTGCACTGGGGCACCTTCTCCCCTTCCTGGTACATCTGGCTCAAGATGGGCCTTTTAGAGATCAACAGACTCGAGACAACACAAGGTGGATGCCCAACCTTGTTAATAAAACTAAAAGAGCAGAAATCTGTGCTTTGCTTCTGTTGCTGAAGCACAAAGGTCTTCACTTACTTTGAGGTATCCTGTGACTTAGGCAGCTGAGGCCCCTTATGTTGTTTAAAAAACTCCCAAAGCGCAGACCTAAATCCATTGGTTTCTAGGATTTACAAATTGCTGACCACCAGAGAGACCAGAACCATCATAATAAGCACAAGAGATGTAGCCCTGAGCAGAGATGTAGGTTCAAAATATTGAAATATGCACAACAGAGTGAAGTACTGCACACTCAAAATGAAGGGAAAGCTTCAAGGGCAGAGTCGCCAGTAAGGTAGCTGGACCTTCTTCCCTCTTTGGATGGTCTCAGAAATACCTACACTCTGCTCAAGAAGGAGAGCGAGAACTTGGAATAGGAACAGAAAACCACATCTCTGAGGTGAAGGAAATGTTTCAAGGCCATATCAAGGACTGTTATTGGTAACCCATGTCAAGAACTATGCTTTAAATTGGAATCAAAGAACAGCTGGCTCACCAGTGGTCCTGAAGCTGGCAGTGTCTGAGGTCTGCCACGAAAACACAACCTTCCTTCAGCATCGATCAGCAACCACACCAGTAACCGGACCTGTGTGATCCAAAACCAGATCTGCGACAAGCAAAGCTGAGAGAGCTGTCCCCTCTCCGCAGCTTCAGTGCCCGGGCCACTCAGGATGCTCTCCGTGTCCTAGGCTTCCCCAAGAGCCGCAGGTCCCTTTGGTTTGCATCTGGTCGCCACTGCTACATCCTTGAAACCGCATTTGAATCAGCCTATGAAGTGACCGCAAGTATTCCCTGTTATAACACAAGAAAAAAAAGTGCATCAAACAATCCAAATAGAGCGATGTGTCTCATGGCCAAGACTCCAGACATTGTGGTTGAGCTAAATGTAGTTCTGTTAACATTGTATCTTTGCCACCCATGTGCAGACCCCTCATTTTAGGTAATGATACAGAGTGCCAATAGAGCCTCACTCAGAGAAATGATTATGGCATAAGACTTTCTAAAGCTACTGGGCACGTTTCCTTAACTGTAAATAAAGTCTTATTCCGTTTACATAAAGAATAACGTTGCTTAGATGATATATTTATTGGGATAGATAAAAGTGCTGGCTGAACTAAGTGTTCTGCCTCACACCCCACTCCAAGAGTGATCCACGAGTTTCCCGCACTCATTCATGAAGTAAGACGATATAGGTTCTGGAGTGCGAGTTTCTTATAGGGTATCTCTCCTGTAGCCTATTCGACTGTTGAGAGTCTTCCTAAAAATAAATATAATCAACTTCATCTGTTTGTCCTCCATATATTTCAAGCTCACAGTGAAGTGGTGTGCCTTTTCTATCATGGGCGATACCGGAGTCTAACAGTCGAATAAGCTCCAGCACCTATATTGTCTTACTTTATGAATTATTGATAAAGGAATGCACTTTGTAATTACACGCCTCGAAAAAGCCCAGTTGGGGATGAAACACCTGTGGGCTGATGACTATGTGCTTCATTGGAAGCGTGTAAACACGAGAAAGATGACGAAAATATATCACATGACCTTGGAGTTATGGACTGGTTTATCGGGTTATTTGTCCTCCAACATTATTGTTTATACAAATTGTTGGAATGCTCCAGTATAGTAAGTTGCTTTTGGCCCAGTACAGGGTTATGCTGTAGAAATACCCATCCATGCATACATCCAGCCAGGAAGGGTCTTCATATGCTTACCTGACCCCGACACCGCCAGTAGGAGCAAGTCAACCTGTGGCCTGAGAGAGCTAGGACTTGAAGACTGGGTCCAAACACGTGATCATTTACTGCACGCCTACAACAGAGAGATGCGTTACATACCCTTTCACACATCCATTTTGAGAAGAGCCTCAGCAATGGCACCAGATTGGGAAGAGATCACCTGTACCTCAGTCTAAGAGTGCGCGTGCCCCTGAAGCTGCTTGCCATGAGCTCTGGCCCACTTGAAACAAAAATGCACTGGAGACACTGGTTCCTACAGTAATTTGGAGACCATTTTAAATATGAGTGTACACTTAGTTAATGTCCAGCTGCCTCTACACTGGACCTCTACATAGACCCCTTTGGCTTATCTATTGCTCACTTGGAAGAAGGTCTGCACACTTATGTAGAGCTATGCTGGAACCAGGGGAACAACTTGCCATAACTTCTTTGACAAACCCATGAGCCAAAACTCTTTTTTCCAAAGGTAGTTCATCAAATCCCAGAAGGAGATAGACACTTTTCACAAGGAGAAATCACCATGAACTTAACCGCAATCCTTTAATTGAATGAGTCACTATCAAGAAATGATTTGAATTATGTTTAAAATCTGTTGTCTCTCTTTTTTCAGGGTTCTTTTCATGACCCTCAAAAACAGGAATTCAATGCAGTGCATTTCAACAGTAAGCACCGAAGGCCGTGTCACCAAATCAGTGCATAGATTCTACTTCATAAAACCTTTTGCCTTAAATGGCACCATGAGTGAAACATCCTGCTAACAAATAACCATGAATTGTACCTCACATTTGAACTGTGTGTTTCAGAGCTTTTTCATTGGGACACATGACTCCTAGGAGTTGCCCACACCTTTGGATAATATTGCTTAAATGTATTTTTGTCCATATTTGGGTTTTGGGGTACAGGGGTATTTTTAGGGTTCAGGGTAATTTTTTTGTTTTGGGGCATAGGGGTATTTTTAGGGATCAGGGCTAGGTTTGGGTTTTGGGGTACAGGGGTATTTTTAGGGTTCAGGTCTAGGTTTGGGTTTTTGGGTACAGGGGTATTTTAGGGTTCAGGGATCGGTTTGGGTTTTGGGGTACATGGCTATTTTAAGGGTTCAGGGATAGGTTTGGGTTTTGGGGTACATGGCTATTTTAAGGGTTCAGGGATAGGTTTGGCTTTTGGGGTACAGGGGTATTTTAGGGTTCAGGGGTAGGTTTGGGTTTTGGGGTAAAGTGGTATTTTAAGGGTTCAGGGCTAGGTTTGGGTTTTGGGGTACAGGGGTATTTTTAGGGTTCAGGGGTAGGTTTGGGTTTTGAGGTACAGGGGTATTTATACGGTTCAGGGCTAGGTTTGGGGTACAGGGGTATTTATAGGGTTCAGGGCTAGGTTTGGGGTACAGGGGTATTTTTAGGGTTTAGGGATAGGTTTGGGTTTTGGGGTACAGGGTATATTTATATGGTTAAGATGGGTTAGTGTTTAAGGGTGTTTGGGTATTTTAAGGAGTAAGGGTGGGTTATGATTATGGGGTGCAGGGGTATTTAAAGGGAGCAGGGTGGGATTAGCACACGATATGAGACATGGCATGAAGGGCGGAACGTACCACACGCCCCCAGCGTTTGTCACCCCCCCAGCACACGCCCACAGCACAACGCATACACGCCCACAAGGGACTACTTTGTGTAGCGCTTTGTGACCTTTTCGGCTCCAGTGTTGCTTTTGCCCCACGCTTCTGCTCCCGTTGACCCCTGCCGCAGTTGCCCAGCCTTTCCGCCGCCGCAGTCCGCGGCCGCCGAGCGAAAGAGGACTACAACCCCCAGCCTGCCTTGCGCCCATTGTCACCAGCAAGAGCGCGCCTGGAGGCGCTTGAAATAGTGCTCACCACCCGCGGAGCGGGGTGTAGCGCTTTGTGACCTTTTGGGCTCCAGTGTTGCTTTGTGCCCCATGCTTCTGCTCCCGTTGACCCCTGCCGCAGTTGCCCAGCCTTTCCGCCGCTGCAGTCCGCGGCCGCCGAGCGAAAGAGGAGACCACAACCCCCAGCCTGCCTTGCGCCCATCGTCACCAGCAAGAGCGCGCCTGGAGGCGCTTGAAATAGTGCTCACCACCCGCGGAGCGGGGTGTAGCGCTTTGTGACCTTTTGGGCTCCAGTGTTGCTTTGTGCCCCATGCTTCTGCTCCCGTTGACCCCTGCCGCAGTTGCCCAGCCTTTCCGCCGCTGCAGTCCGCGGCCGCCGAGCGAAAGAGGACCACAACCCCCAGCCTGCCTTGCGCCCATCGTCACCAGCAAGAGCGCGCCTGGAGGCGCTTGAAATAGTGCTCACCACCCACGTCCGGGCTTGGACCCCGATTGGAACATTGGTCAGGTGACATTGATTGAATGCTCCAGATTGCACCAAACGGTCTAATATTCTCCAATAGCTGGACATTGTTTGGCAAAATTCATAATTCATAACACTTCTAGGGTAAACCATGCCCCGCCGTAAGGGTAGTGGGGGATATTTACCGCCTACACCCTGTGGGGGAAGCATTATTGGTTTACTAGATGGGTTCTTCACTAGGGCAGTGGCTGCCCTAGAACAAGAAATAGCGATAACTGAGGAAAGGCTATCCTCTGAGTTCCTTAATGCTAAAAGATCTTCTTTAGGTAACATTATGAGTGGCATCACACCTGAGAGGAGAGTTAGTCAACGCCTTATAGATCTAGGGTTACCCGAAAGTAGCACTATTTCAGAAGATCAAAGTATCACTGCGCTGGGGAACAGTATACAGGATAGCATCATCCATATCGATGATAGAACACAGGCTAATACACCCCTACAAAGACCATAGCTTGCCCTACCACAGAGATAATTCCCACCAGATGTATACCAACGGGGAAAAGAAAAAGGTGTGGGGGCGGGAAGAAAGTCAATCGGGCAAAGATTCCTAAGCTTACGACCAAAAAGATTAACCCTCCAGGTGCACACTGCCAAATACAAGCTGCTGTCCAGCCTACTAGCACCAATGCACAGCTTAACCTCAAGCACCAGCACCATCCCCTGCCCAAAAGATTACCACTGACTGCTCAGGAAGGAGGTACCTTGTGTGGACAAGTAGAACAGTTAGTGAAGTCGTTAACTCTCCCCCTTATAGAGAGACTTAGAGTGGTTAGCGCACATTTAGAGAAGTTACAACAAATCACTACAGACAATAACCACTTGCTTGAAGAGATAGTGGGTAGTAAAAAGTCTTCAGGCTTTGTGCAACAGTCAAGTAGAGGGAATGGTAATAATAACTCATCCACATCTAATAACCATCAACCCCCTACAGTGCCAGTAACTGGAAACCTGGATACGAGGGACACAAGTAGAGTGAACAAGAAGGGTAGCCCCAAATGTCCCGGCGATAGCTGTAGCTCATTGGAAGCTCTTAAACCTCCCCTAGAAGAGGGCCGACATCAAGCACGACAGCCTAATGGGCCCATACCGCCCAGTAGTAGAGCCCAGGGTCTGGGTAACCATTCTATTCTGCACCTGCCCCCTCAAGAGTACCCCACTTGTAATAATATTAGGGAATGTTCCACCTTTGCCCTTGGGGGGGGAGGGAGGACTTTCCGCAGATCAAAAATAAAGTCACCCACTGGTTAGCAAACAACACCGCAAGTGGCCAAAACATAGGACATAACCTAATTATGGCACGCCTAGTAGCTTGGTTGGGGTCCACTAAGAAATGTAAGGAAGGGGACTTCATAGTAGTGAATTTTAATAGTTTGGTCCCGGTTGAAAAGATTTTAAAGGAAGCAGGGACATATACTGGTCAGAGGGGACAAGGCATAGAAATCTTACCTCTGGGATTCTTCTATCGGCCAGAGCAAGATCGAGTTAGTTAAGACCGAAACAGGATGCACTACAGCACGTACAGAAATGGAACAGACGGGTGGTATATAATACCTGCTGGGCCATTCAGGAGACAACCGAGGGGTGGTATGGAATCTATTTCACATACGGAGGTTACAAATAGATATAACATCCTCTCAGGTCTCAACGAATGTGACTGACTGAGGGATCGCGTTGATAATGTGTCTCCCTATTTTGGCTCGGGTCTCCAGTCAGATTGTTTGGTATCACCAAGGGGTAGTACTGTATCAACTGCTGCAATCACAATGGATAATATTGGTTTATCGGGCCGATCAGTTAAGGATCTTATTATGGAATCAACGCGGCCTGGCCCACCTGACATAAGTACCGGGGTGGACTTGGATGGCAACCCAGTATATAACATCTTGTCATGGAACATAGCGGGGATTGCAAATAAGATTGCTGACCCATTATGGGTACAGTTTGTAAAGCACTACTCTATAATTTGTCTTCAGGAGACATGGGCAACCGACAGCAACATAGCACTGGAGGGCTACAAGTCATTTTGTGTACCGGCAATAAGCTCCAGAAGTGGGCGGGCCTCGGGCGGCCTGGTTATCTTTTTCTCCCTGGCATTGAGATGTAGTGTCAGGGTTCTTCCCTCTGTCTACAAAAACTTTCATGCAATTATGTTGGGGAAGGAAGAGAATAGTATGTGCGTGATCAATTTTTATAACACAAACAGCCAGGGTGAGGGCTGTAGGATCTCAGAACTGCACAATTTTATTATTCAATGTCGAGGAGCGCTTAGAAGGAACCTGCTACTTGTTGGGGATTTTAATGCCCACTTATGTGGTGATCCCATGTTACATCCTCTAGCAGATATGGGTTGTAGCTTGTACTCAGGACTCCATTTTGAACATACAACCCAGGGTAGTGCTTTGAACCACTTACTAGATGAGCAAGACCTCCTGTTTTCCTTGAATATTGCCCCACCGATGACAATACAAAAAGAACCCACCTTTAAAGGAGGAAGCCACTGAACTTTCATTGATTTTATTTTAGTTGACAGAAATCTTATGACACTTCTATCTGGCTTCCGAATAACCCCCATTGCTTATAGTGACCACAACCCAGTCTGTATTCTGTTAGGAGGGATCCTCATGAAAAAAACCAAAAAAGGTCACCACTGCAAGAGATAACGTGCTGCAACCCATCAATGGCGGGCGACGCATAAAATGGAACAAGGTAATACCAACCGAATTCCACGAAAAACTGATAAAGGACTGTGATAAGGACTTTCTAACCTGTCTCAGCTCCAACTCTGACAGTGAAGGAGTCCTTATAGCCTTTGAGAATATCGCCCGAAAGGTAGAAAAGATGTTGAGGTACGGGGGGTAAAACCATATCGGATAAACCAAAATGGTTTTGCAACAATTGTTCAAAAGCAGCTAGAGACCTGAAAGAGGCCCTTAAAATACTTCCCCGGGATAAAGCTCTAATCCGCTTACTCCGATTAACCTATAAAAAGGTATTGACAAAAAGGAAGACCGAGCTGAAAAACGCACTATGGGAGGAACTCTTAAACCCCTTGACTCTATCTAATAGCTCTAGATTCTGGTGTGCAATTAATCAATCACCTCAAGTACCACCAGGGACCACTGAAGTGGGGTCAAACATTACGGAGGGTGAGTGGGTGAGTCATTTTTCAACCATCTTCGAGGATAATAATGTACAATCAGCACCCCCACATGAGAGGAACGGGCAGGACATTGTGGTATTTTCAGTGGGCGAACTGATGGAGGGTATAAGTAATCTCTCCAACAAAAAGGCCCCAGGTCCAGACGGCATCTCCCCTGATCTTTACAAATCAGATCCCACTTTTTGGGCCCCTATTCTCACCGCCATGGGAAATGCTGCAGCAGAAAAGGGTTGCCCAGCTTCATGGGGTCTCTCAACTATAGTCCCCGTATTTAAAAAGGGAGACCGTAATTGCATTTTAAATTACAGGCCTATCTCCCTGTTATATTCCATCGTAAAAGTACTGGGGGACGTTATTCTGAAGAGGCTGTCTACCTGGGCAGAGGAGAAGGGGATCATCTCTGACATACAATATGGGTTCCGTGTAGGACATTCTACCATGGCCCAGTGCCTCAACCTCTACCTAATCCTGAGTAAATACACCATTGCACGACCAGGAACTGTTTACATGGGCTTCATGGATCTTTCCTCGGCTTTTGACTGTGTCAACCGGGGAAAGTTGTGGCAGTCCATGGAGGCCATGGGGGTAGAGCAACATCTGGTGAATTTCCTAATGGACTTACATAGTGACACAAAAGCTAATGTCCGATATACCTGGGATCTCAAGGTCACTCAAAGCTTCAGAACCAGTCGTGGGGTCAGGCAAGGGTGCATCCTGGCCCCCTTTCTTTTTAACTTGTATATCAATGATTTAGAAGACAAACTGGTTAAGTCAGTAGGGGACTACACGTACGTGGGACGACGGGGTCTGCCAGTTTTACTATATGCTGACGACGCCGTCCTCTTAGCCTGCACCCCGAAAGGACTACAAATATTATTGGACACCTTTTATGGATTTTTGTTATCACGAAATTTACACATAAACAACACTAAATCCTATGTGTTGCAGGTGGGAAAGGCAGCTAGAAAACAGTATCCATTTAGGGTAAATGGAATCAGGGTCCCCTCATGTACCACATTTTCTTACTTAGGGGTACTTTTAGACCAACAGTTGAACTGGCTTGCACTGCTGAATAGGAAAAGGGGAGAAGTGGCTAGGGCTAATGCAGCGCTTTTTGATTTCGCAGCCAGAATGGGCAATAGACCGGTGGCGGCCATGCTAAAGGTCTATCGCTCCAAGAGTACTGCAATAGCCACTTATGGGAGCGAACTATGGGGATACAGTAACCATGAGGGTCCCCAAGTCGCTAAAAACAAATTTCTAAAACAACTTTTGTCTGTCCCCCAGGGAACCCTGAATACATCCGTGCATGAAGAAACTGTCATGCCCTACATTAGTGACACTCTGTTATTACGTCCCCTTATGTTTTGGATGCAATGTTGGCTCAACAAACATCTTGGGCTAACGCACAGCTTTCTAAAAGAAACTCTGAGCCTTGAACACGTATCCAAAATACCCTGGATGAGATATCAAAGGATCTTGCATTTATAAAACAGTCATTCATCACACGTAAGAAACTGGACAGAGAGGAAAGGGACTTGATAAAACCCAGTGTGCGCCTCCATTTGATGTTGATAACCTCGCCTGCTGAGGAGCAGTACTTACTCTGGCCATTACCAGAATATGAGCGATTTCTTTTAACCAGATTTAAGTTTAATTGTTTCACCTCCTACTGGCAGTCCCTAGGGGATGCCACAAGGGGATGGTGTTAGCACCCTGTGGCTGCGACAACTTGTCTCCACAGGATTTGCTACACTTAATGTTTTATTGTAAATATTATGAATTTTCCAGGGCTTTTTATCTTAAACCTATTTTAAAAATGATGAATTATGTACAAGCCCGCCCTGCGTTATTTTATCTACAAATGTTGAACCCAGAAAGTATACCTTATGTGGCTGGTTTTTTTTAAATGTTCTATGAAGTATAGAAAGTGTCTGGATATGTAAAATTGTCAAGAACTAAATCATGTGTCTTCTGCCCCCTTCTAGATTATCCAATAGCTGAATCTTTATGTTATGAATAGCCTTTTTTTTATAAAATAGTAACTTGTCT
This sequence comes from Lissotriton vulgaris, assembly GCF_964263255.1. Lineage (NCBI taxonomy): Eukaryota > Metazoa > Chordata > Amphibia > Caudata > Salamandridae > Lissotriton > Lissotriton vulgaris. The sequence continues at coordinate 1,837,956,048 of NC_141694.1, forward strand.
TGTATATTTTTATCTGTAATGTTTGAATTGTTAATTTTAATGCTACATGAACTTTTATGTTTTTTTCACAAAAAAGCGAATAAAGTATTTTGAAAGAAAGACTACTTTGCTGGCACGGTTCTTTTACCTTTTAAATGTAAATGTATATGTATATCTTTTAAATGTATCATTATTTGACTTTGTTCCCTCATGTACCCTTCTGTACTGTGTGAACTATTGATTTACCTATTTGACTTTGTTCCCTCATGTACCCATCTATGTAAAGCGCTCTGATATCTGCGAAGATCTTGTTTGCGCTATATAAAACTTTGAAAATAAAAAATAAATAAAAAAATAAAATAAATAAATATGGTGGGCGTCTGCATAGCCTATGTCCTTCTGCTGCAACTGCCCTTTCCAACGCTGTATTGGGTGTTGTGATTGGTGCTGTGGTTCCTGAGATTACCCGCCTCAAATGTTTGGGCTCTCTCTTTATTATATTAGTATAGATATGTGCACTGAAGAACCGGATGAGCACCAAATAGGAATGCTGCATGTTAGTGAAACACTTCGGATGAGATACCAAGACAGTAAAGACTCTGAGGCCTGGGGTCACCAAGTATCTGACAGCATCAGCAAACCAAGAGAAACAGGAGGAGTCTGATTAAGAACCAGTAAGGAAAGTGGTTGATGTGGAAAGAGCCTACAGTCAAACAGAGGAATCTCTGGATAAGATTACAAATCCGGCACTTTCTCATCGCACAAGGACAATAGATTAAATCTATCCCATGTTGGTGACCTTGGAAGCTTCTTCTCTGACAGGCGCGCCTCTGCATCGTACCTTCAGAGTGGGTGGGGACCAGACTTCATGGCACAGTGGATCTGACTTCTAGGGACTACCTATTGGGGTTCGAGCCATCTCACCCATGGAGTTTGCCCAGGTTGTGCCCAGGTTGTGCGCTCCCTGCTAGGGTCTGGAATGGGCGAGAAGTCAGGGCTGCACCTACGGTGGTTCTGCTACGAACGCTGATTTTAATCTCCAGATTCCAACCGGCCCTGTCTGGCATTTCAGACCGGCACCTTCAAGCTGACATCACAGTTACAATACAGCTCATCTTCACAGTGTGGCTCAGATACACCCAGATGGGCAGAGCTTTATTGTAACAGTGTCCTTTGGTGCTGTAAGGGGTAGTTGAGCCCCCATTTTGCACAGCATATGCAAAGAGGGCGTTAAACGACTTCAAATAACCATGTGTGCATCTTTGTGTACCTGACCGGCTCACGCCGGACACATGCCTGATGCCGCAAGGAGGTGACAGAGCCCCCATGCAAATCCAATGAAGTGCCATGATGCCAGAAGCCTGTTTAGGTACTCAAAGGACATTCTGATAGAAACTTCTAACCTCAGATCCTCAACTTAGACTATTCCCCAGGTCTCGGACTGATGCTGGAACACGAGAGCAGCACCTCTGCGCGTCAGTAGGAGGCATTGGGGAAGTGATGTGCACCTCGAGGTGCCTAAACAGCTGACGTCAGTTCGTTTCTTTCCATACCAATAACGTGGATCCGGAGAGCTATCTCGGTCACATTTAGACCAACTTTCTCAACCCTTTTGTTAAACTTTTTTGGAGCAATTGCTCCTAGGTCATGTCCCCTAACAAATGTACGAGTTTCAAACCCTGTTGGGAATGTCGCAGTCAGACGTCTGTTTTTGACCCCACTTGGTCTGTCTTTGGTGTCATGGGATAGACCACAACTCCAGGTAATGGTGGCTGGCATCTTCGGACGAGGAGGGGGCACGGGGATGGGGTGGTGGAAGTGGTCATGCGCAAATATATATATATTTTTAAAACCTCTTCTAAACCAGATGTTGCAGTGCAGGCACCAATTCTGGCCCTGTTCTCATGCGGAGAGTAGTGCCCTGATTGGACAGAGCGGCCTCACTTGGCACTCCCCAGCGCCCTGGAGACCTGCAATTACTCGAACCTAGCTGTCTACGACTGCATAAGCGTGTCAAGTGTCTGTCCTAGACATCTGCCAGGCTGCTACACGGGCATCATTCGGGAATCACTACTGCCTAGGCAGTCAGGCCGCCCACTCAAAAGGCATTTTGCCCTTTTGATCCACCTGGATTTTTTGGTTTCAGCAGGTTGCAGACTCACCTCTGCAGAGTAATTGCTGTGGTATCTATTCTCAGGTGACAAATCCGTGGTAAGAAGTCTCTATCAGATGAAAAAGTTACTTACCTCTGGTATCGCTTGTTCTGGTAGAGACTTGATCTTACTAGAGATTCCTCCCTGGCCCTCCCTTAGTTCCTGTTTTACGAACCGGAGTCTTTACCTAAAGTTTCCGTTAGTCTCACTGGTCAAAATCATTCTAGCGTGGCTCTGCATCATTGGTGCGAAAATGGTCACAAAAGAAACTGATGTTAGCGCACTGGGTTGGCGTGTATATAGGCACAATCATGTCACTTCTGACGTGAACAAAGTCAATGCAGAGCCACCAGTGCCACCTACTGGCGCGCAGAGGTATTGCTCAAGATTTTCCAGACCCAGTCTTGCCTGAGGAATATTCTAAAGTCAGAAATCTGCGGTTGGATATTCTCTACAAGAAAAAGTATTACAGAAGGTAAGTACATTGTCCATCCAAACCACCCTCTGTATCCATCATGTTGGAAGATAATACAAGGTTATAATTGGAATTTGTTGAGAGATCAAAGGTTTAGTTCACAGCAGGCTAGACACAACTCAGATTGCCGGCACAAGTGTTGTGCACAGCAGGCACACATTTTAGTTAAATGACCCCTGATCAAGTCTGGGTTGAAAACATAACTGGGTGAAGATGGTTAGATAGAAGTATATTGGCTGGACAAAAGTTCAGAACTGTTGGGTTACCTTCAATTCTGCAAACCTGCAAAGATGCGTATTATTATTCAATAGATCATCCAAACCTAAAGGCCCTTCAAATGCATGTGACTTAAATAAGTGTACTCCCATGCACATTTCAAGGCAAGAGTTTTTCATGAAAATAGTAAGTGCTGCAAAGCATGCAGGATCATGGTGGCATAGCCGGCTTGCACAGGAACTGTAATAATACCAAGTAATGCGAGATGACCCCATCATGCGAGTAACCTACCAGGACGTTAAGGAATTGTTACAGAGTGAGCAGACATAGTGTTTTCCTACACAGACCAAATCTGCTGTGAAAGGAATCCATGTCTAACTGGAGCTGCCGGATCAGAGGGAACACTGCCAGTAAAGGTGGTAAACCCACCAGTTGAGCTGTGGCTTCAAGTCATACAGCCTAGTCCCCTTGATGGACTGAGAAAGGGCTGAAGACCAGTCCTAGCTACAAGAAGGTCCAGGGAGCAGCAGCAAGCGAGGAGACCACAAATAGACCGTGAAAGGAAGCTGCCTAAATCTTGATGTAGGGGCCAGGTGAGTGTGTAATGCTCACTTACTTACTGATCATCTACATTACTCTGATTCTTTCTTGCTTGTCCCCGTACTTCACGAGGTTCTACCTCTGAGAACCCTCTCAGTCCTTCAGCTGTTTCTTATATGTCTATGAAACAGAGCCGACCCTTCACACTACACATAGTAACACTTCCTACGGAACTTCCTGAAAATACCAAGTACCTTTGTCAGAAAGATGATGAAGGTTGACGGAAAGAGATGGGGCATCATAAGTAATGTGACAAGGAATGGAGAGTTGGAGTAATAAAGATTACTGTGAGCAATCCAAGCAATAGCTCCTCATCCCATTCCTTACTGCATGAGGATATACCTAAGCTCGCCAAAGGCACAACTTCATGAAGGTGAAGCGGAGACTCCGCACCGCAGGCCTTAAATATTCCCTGCTTTTCCCAGAGAAACTGAGAGTGGTGGCAGGAGACAAAACCCATTTCTTTAACACCCCCGAGGAGGTCAGTGAGTGGCTGGACGAGGGCACGGACACAACACCCAGACAGGCACGGGGTGGCGAGGCGAGGCCGCGATCACGCGGGCCCTGGCGCCACCGCAGGAACAAAGCGCAGCAGTCCCAGCGCCCGGAGGAGGGGACACAACACTCTCCTCCGATGGACCAAATGCTTCAGGAACAACAGGATGTGCTCCGGAGAGTCTCCCAGTTGAGTAATTCGCCGTCCCAGGAGGCGGCTCTGGAGGAAGGCCAACAAACAGTCCCTAGCGGTGAAGATGAAGCTATATATGGGATTCCGAACTCTCAGATTTCGGTGGATCTGCCGGACATCACGCCACAAACTGCTGACCTGTTTCATTGACTCTGTACTAGTCGTCTATGAGGTTTCCTCCATGGCGGGGGGGATGGCGGCAGGAGCCGACTGGACGCTGAGGCGCGGCTGACGCCCGGCGCCGCTGGGGACTTCTTCTCCCCCCCTGCCAGCCGAATGGACAGTGGACAGCTGGAACAGTGAGTACTGCACCAATGGTGCTGTTGGAAACAGGGTGTGGTGGCGGCGGGGTTGTTACTAGGCTCGTACTCCTCCAATCCCACCTCTGACCGCGAGCCACGGTCAGTGGGGAGCCCTTCCTGCCAGGGGCCCGGGAAATACCCCACACCTCCTTATGCTCTTCCACTGCCGGGGCCGGCTGGAGAGGGGCCCCCCTTGGGCTAAATGGCGCCGAGTTCCGGAACACTGATATTGGCTGCCAGTTGCCCATCCCATATGGCTCAGGGAAGGATCTTGATCTCCCTCCTTGACTGTTCATCTGAACTGCCAGGACTGTGCTTAGCGCACGTTACCCCCTAGACTTGAACGGTTGTCCCTCTCGATCGAGAGTATGGACGGTGGCCCGTTTCGCCACTGCCCTTTTGGTATTTTGGTGGGGTTCACCCACAGTTGGTTACTGTTGTTTTTTGTTTTTCCCCTCCCTAATGTCTTCCTGAACATTGCAGAGTGTACTGAGGGGGGTGGTCGTGAGAGAGTTGGAATAGGGGTTGCAATGGACCTTCGTTGGGCTGCTGTTCGTAGACATGGTGGGGGGGAGTTCACACTGCTAGAATGTCTGCGATAACGATATGCACCTGGAATATTAGAGGCATGCACACACCAGCGCGCCGTTATCAAATATATTCCTACTTGAAAAGGCAGTGGGTGCAGGTCGCACTCCTACAGGAAACACATTTGAATGGGGCAGAGGTGGCCGCGCTGCGTCGTAGATGGAGGGGACAACTGTATGCCACGGAGTACTCCTCGTTTGCCCGTGGGGCGCTACTGTGGGTGAAACCGGGCACCCCCTTCACAATGACAGATGTCCTCACAGACCCGGAGGGGAGGTACGTGTTGGTGAGAGGCCACATGGATGGGCAACCAGTAGTTCTGGCATCCGTTTACTCTCCGAACACGGACCAGGGGAGCTTTCTGGCACGAATTTCGGAGAAACTGGCACCCTGGCATGGTGTCCCCTGGATACTGGGGGGAATTACAATACAGTGCTGGACCCAGTGCTGGAGCGCTCGGTCCCGCCCAGGCTTGATGCAACATCACTAGGAGCCACGAGAGCACTCACACAGTGGGCGGCACAGTGGGATTTGAAGGATGCATGGCGCGCGCACAACCCTAACACCAAAATATACTCTTATTACTCAGGGGCGCACGCGTTACATGTCCTCCTCGACAGGTACATGGTGTCCTCGGACCTGCTGCCACACATCACAGATTCCCAATACCTAGGTCGAACACACTCAGATCATAACCCACACACGCTGCAAATGGCCTGGGAACGCCCACACCCACCCATCCCCACATGGCGTTTACAACCCGCCCTATTGCTAGATGCCCCCTTTCGAGACACCCTGCAGGCTTGCGTAGCACAATACTTCGCAGACAACTCGGGCACAGCGTCCTCCATACAGGTCGAATGGGACTCCTTCAAGGTGGTAATACGGGGACACTGTCTGGGCACGCAGGGGAACATGCAGAAAACACTAGAAGCTGACCTGCGACGGGTGGAGGCGGACCTGCTCCGCAGGGAGCAGGAAGCGGTGGCAGGGTCGGGCGACCAATTGAACGAGGCCCGAGCGGAGCACACAACATTACTGGAACGACTGCGACACATTAATTATGCGGCTCACTCGGCGCGCGTACACCAACACAGCGACAAGCCCGGGAGGCTGCTGGCCTGGCTAGTCCAGCAGGAGAACCGCACGGAGCAGCTGAGGGAGAGATAGTGTACACACAGAGTAAGATACACCAAGCCTTTGTGCGTCACTACCAGGCCCTATATAGGTCCCAGCTGAGGGTCTCCTGGGCGTCCATAACGGACTACCTAGCGGACATACAACTGCCCTCCCTTACGGACGCGCAGCGGGGGGACCTAGGGGCACCATTCACACAGGAGGAAATGCGAGAGACCATTTTTACCCTATCCAATGGCAAATCCCCTGGCCCGGATGGCCTACCTGCCGAATTTTTTAAAGCATGTTCAGACGCTCTGGTCCCGGAGTTGCTCAAGGTTTATAACACCGCAATTGAGGACTCTGCACTCCCGGACACGCTTAATGAGGCCAATCTGGTCTCGCTTTTGAAGCCCGGCAGGGAGGGAACAAGCATGGGGTCCTACAGACCATTAGCCATGTTGAACACCGACAATAAAATTTTCACCTCCTTGTTGGCCCGACACTTAGCCTCGGAGGTCTCAGACTTAGTACACGATGACCAAAATGGTTTTATGCCAGCAAGGAGCACTTCCCGCAACATACGCCGCCTCTTCCGAGTACAGGAAGCCGCCACGTTGCATTGGCCGAGATCGGGGTGCCTAGTCTTAGACCTTGAGAAGGCCTTTGACTCCGTAGAGTGGCCCTATCTGGGGCGGTGCTGGACAGATTCGGCGTGGGCGATGCCTTCGCGGACATGGTCGGATTACTTTACTAGCGGCCCAGCGTGCGAGTGCGGACGGGCAGGCTGCTCTCGGAGGCGGTGCGGGTGCGTAGAGGCACCCGACAGGGCTGCCCCCTGTCACCCCTTCTCTTCTCTCTGGCTATTGAGCCCTTGGCGGCGCTGCTGCGGGCTAGGGGAGCAGAATGGGGGATCCCGCTGGCCGACTGGGTACATATAGTTTCGCTTTATGCGGATGACCTGCTGCTGTATGTACGGGACCTCACCGCGCTCTGTCGGACATTTTTCAGACGTTCAGTGAAGTATCGGGTCTTAAGGTCAATTGGACGAAGTCCAGAGTGTATTCGTTCAGTCCAGACCTGCAGGAGTGTGACGTGCACCTCGGAGGCGCTCGGCTCACATGGTATCCTACCACCTTTAAATACCTTGGGATGTATATATACAGGGACACGCCAAACATACTGGAGGGCAACCTGGTGCGCGCTATCTCCTCGTTGCGAGCCCAGATGGCCTTCTGGAAGACTCTGCCACTGAATGTGCCCAGCAGGATTGCACTATCCAAGATGATAGCTCTGCCCAAGGCTACTATATCATTTTTCAAATATTCTGCTGTATGTCCCCACAAAGATATTCCGTGACCTGGAATCCATGCTCCGTAACCTGATTTGGAACACTGGGCGCCCCCGTGTGGCCCTGGCGAAACTGTACTCCCCGACTGCTGAGGGAGGGCTGGCGGTCCCTTATATGGAGCTGTATTACCTGGCCGCGCAGCTGCAGTGGCTGACACACTGGCTCAGCGGCTCACACCTCGACGACACGGCCACCGGTGACTGCCAATGGACACACACGCAGGTATGCGCCTTGTTTCATCCCCTGACTAAGGGACACCGCCCTCTACCCCTACACGTGGCCGTGGCCCGTAAATGCTTCCTCCGTAGCCTAAAACTGACCCAGGCAGTCAGGCCATATGCCCCTGTGCTCCCCCTGATGGGCACCCCCCGGAGGGGTGGAACGGTGACACCACGCATTCTGGAGAGCTGGACCGCGGCTGGGGTGGAGACCATGGGCGATCTCTACGCGGATGGGGCCATGCTTCCATTTGCGGAACTGTCGGAGGGCACCGGCCTTCCGGCGGGGCAATTCCTACTCCACGCGTCTATACTGCGAGCATACACGGAGTCCTGGGGTGATATCCAGGGAGAGCCGCCGATACACCACCTAATGCAATACCTGCACGTCATGGGCAACGGCTCCCACATCATTCGCTGGCTGGCGCAGGCCCTCCTCATGCACACGCAAAGATCCACACAACCGATTCGGGACAAGTGGGCGGCCCACCGAGGGAGGGATTGGACGGATAAGGAATGGAACCTGGTTCTGGCCAGCCCCGTGAATATCCCGCGCAACTCCCGCTTCCGGACCATTCAGTTATACATACTGCACCAGGCATATTTATCACCTGACAGAATCAACAGATACTTCATGATCACCACCGCCACTTGTCCCAGATGCGACCTGTTAGGCGCAGACATCCTACACATGCTTTGGCACTGCCCATCTCTCGCCACATACTGGGGGGAGGTGACATCTCTCCTGACGGACAGTACGGGCCCGGGGCTGCCACACACATGGGAGGCTTGTATTCTTGGGCTATACAAAAGAACCAAACTCAATAAGACGCAGGCTAGGTTTTTGGCTCTAGGCCTTATAACAGCCAAAAGGTTGCTCACCAAACATTGGAAACGGAGAGAACCGCCAATCCCCAAATACTGGTATGCATCCTTTACCAACTGGGCTAGAGCAGAAAGCACGGCACTACACCAGGAGGAGATAGCGGGCCTAAGGCAGTTCCCGATAGCACAACTCTGGGACGACATACTGAGTTCCCTCCAGGGGGAGGGCACGGCCAGGGGGCTCACATAGGGACCGCCACAAACAGGAAAGCACTGCTGGGGTAGCGGGCGTGAAGACAGGGACGCAGGTTGTATCCCCCCCCTCACGACACTCGCCCGCTGGAAGCACTCGAGACGCGGTACTTGAGACCCGTAGGAAGACTGCCTCTCCCCCAGACGCCCTGAGCAACAGCTGCACCACACGTCCGACACGCTGGCTGTGGACACGGACGGCCACCCACACGAAGAACCACTAATACACAACGGATTGAAATATCCTATTGGCCCCTTCCCGTGGCATCGCCCCCGCAAGTACACTCTTCCCCCCGCCCCCCATCCCCACACACATCCCTATGTTCCTTGTCTCGGATTATTGTTTCCCAAATGTAGTCACGTCTTCCTCACACGTCGTGTCCGGAAGGTGCACCTGGACACATGTCCAGCCACGGACCCGGACGCAGGTGGCGTATCCCAAATTCACAGCAGGACTACACAATTTATCCATAAGGCACATCGCACACTCCATCGACCACCTGTGGGGCCCCACCGCCCTGCACGGCTGTCGCACACCACGACATAAATAGATCGCACACATGCGCTGCTAACCCATACCCCATTGACATGCCTCCAAGGACTGACGTCCCGACCTATGGGTTTCAGTGTTGTGGATGCCGATGGGATACACGATGGCACAGCTACTGATTGGGACATGCCGATGAGATCTGTTTAGTTTGCAGAGTTAAAATGTTTACTTATAATAAAAAAGAAAAAACAAGACGTCATTTGCAGGCATAACCGAATAAAGAGAGCACGAGATGCGAAAGTTGTACTTAAAGACTCGCTCACTGAGGTTAAGATTGAAGGAATGGAATACCTTTCTCTATGCTCCCTTACCCTCGTGATACCTCGCACAGTTGCAGCCGGCCCGCAGGGTTGTAGGCTTCGCTATATGTACTGCTCTATTGAACACTAATAAACGTCTTACAAAAAAAAAAATGAGGATATACCTAAGCTAGACACCTTCGTCGCAGTCCAATAGCCGAACTTCCAGATAGATACCAAAAGAAAGACAAGATTCATGAGTGAGTCAAAAACATAAACCTTTATCATCACATCTTGGTGATCAGAACAAAGGAACCATCATGTCAAATTATTCAGAAAGAAAACTTTTGTTCAACCTGTGGTAAGTCTGGAAAGAACTCCCTTCCCAAAACATAACGCAGACCTTCAACCTATAGAGGTATTAGCTGGGGTGGCAGCCCTACACATATAAAAACTGGAACACCTGCCCATTGCATCCAAGAAGCAGCGTCCCCCTGGTAGAGTGCCCCAGCGGATCCTTATCCACATCCAAATATGGTAGCGAAATAACGGACTTGATCCTCCCTTAAATGGTAGATTTAGATGATTTACAACCATTTTAGCCGATCCAAAATTGATAATGCTAGACTGTCTGAATTTTGCTGTGTTCTGGAGGTAGATCCTAACCACTCTTAAAACCAGTGGCAGCTGGTGAAATTTGGAAAGTGGTGAGCCGTAAACGTTTGGCCGGATTTCTATATAGCAAGCGATGTGAACAAGTTCTATGGACAAACCTGGGGTCCAGGAGGAGAGATGAAAAAAAATTGGCAAATGGTGCATTTTAAAGCAAATTAATATAGCGATAAAGAAATGCTTATTATGAAGTGGTAATGTATAGTCTTGAAATATTAAACGCATAAAAAATATCCCCATATCTTCTTGCATTAATTTGTTCAACAGTTACTGTAATTTGTAAATTGTTCTGCAGGACAACTTTAGCCCTTTAAAATGTATGCTTGCCCAGTGTCTTGCACTGCATGCAGCATTAACTTTAGAAAAATATGCTCTAACCAGACTTCGAGAAGCACCCACAGATGCTAGCTGGTACCAGTCATATAGAAATATGTGCAGGCAGGTCTTTAAATGAGAGGAAAAAAGTGGGTGCTCTCTGTAAAGGAACATGCCAAATACATTTCTGTGATTCCCACAGTGTGTCATCAGACCGGTATTTTGGTTTCTCGCTGAGATGTAATTTTATCCAGATAAATGGCACAGCAACTGACATACGCCTAAAGCCTGTCAGTATGATTGGCTTTGTCACTGGCTGTTAGCTGTTTAAGATAAATGAGTAACAACGATTTCTTATAAATAATTACCGCTGGAAATGTTTCAATTCTGAAATAGTGAGTCTGTGAATTAAATAGCAGTGAGTCCTGTGGAAGGAGTTGTATCCTTCAATTATGTGCTTTATGTTAGATATGTATCCTCTTTTTCTCCGCATATCTTGTCCATCTGCACGTCTTCAACCCCCTCTCTTTTCTCTTCAGCATCCTCTTTTTACTCTTCCCAGAATGCCCTTCCTCGCATATCCGTCACTTCACCGCCCCCAACATAAACTGCACTCCCTCAAATGTATGCACTTTAATTTCTCTTACTTTTGCCTTGCAAATATTTTGACATCAGGGGGGCGTGGCTATGGCACGTTGCGGAATGGCTGCCTGGTGAGGGAGCTCCATAGGCCAGGCTCAAATATCCGACTATTACCATTTATAAAGCGGGTCTGCATCCGTAACAATTCGCAATATCAAATGCTGACCACGTCAGGCACACTCGGTAATAATTTTGTCGCTTGAAACTATATGGAATCTGTTGGTCTGGACGGTGACGCAGCGACGAGACCTGAGATGAAATGGTGGCCTGGATATGAACTATGAGGGAACACTGTGCTCTGAAGTACTGAGCGGGTAGAATTATACGGATCGGAGGCTTGGAGTGTGAATTTCATGAATATTGGCTCGGACTGGGACTGCTGCTGCTGAGCTGACTCGCAATCTTGTAGAAGGTGTCTGAGAATGCTGGGAACTGCAGCACTGGGCACCGAGTGTGAACACCGACAAACTGGGATTCTCTGTGCTGAAGCGCGGCTGTGACCTGTGGACCGTGGGGGTGTAGCGGTACCGGCGGGCAAGGAGCCCACCCCAGAAGTCTGTGGAGGTGAGTGAGGCGGAGGCTGCTCGCTGGGTCGGGGCCTGGCGGATCTGCGTGGCGGGCCTAGGCAACCTCGGGTGGCTGACCTTGTGGGGCCTGGGCTCAGCGGCGCGGGCTGGCTGGACTCGGCGGGGTGTTGGGGTTGCGTCTGCTCTCCCGCCAGAGAGGCGAACAGCTTGGTCATCTTTGCCACTGGTGGGGAGGCGCAGGTGGGTGGACCTTGGGAGGCACCTGGCTCCCGCAGAGTTTTTTGCGCTGGGGCAGGCCAGGGTAGCCTGAGGGCCATCTGGTGCTCCCACCATGGGCTGAAGGATCGCGCTGGACCCCATGTGCTGGATCTCTGAGGGGTTTGAGGCTGGCGCGCTGCCGGGATTAGCCCCTACTTAACAGATTGGTCACTGATATTGTAGCGACAAGGCATCCCCGGGATAAGGCTGTTGCAACGAGCTACTGGAGTACATTTGGTGTCGCGTTGCGTTGCGGACAAGAGAGTGCAGGATTATGTGGTGGAGATGATACAACATCGCTCTGTGGTGTCGCACCTGGGCTGACCTGGCACTGTGCAGGCTAGAGGCGGCGGGACTATAACTAACTGCGCAGTTTGAATTGCTGAAGTTGGCGTGTAGATCGGTGCAATGATTAGCCACTGAAGTTGTGCATAAAGAGAACAAGCTACATCACTTGTGGCCAACACGTGCAATCCCACATTGGAAGCCCCACAATCCGGTCCAACACTTAAATCTGAAAGCGGGGCTCCAAATTCAAGTAGTGAGAGCGCGGTAGACGTAGCGAGCTGTTGGTGAAAGCGCTGTCACTCGGAATTTATTGTACAATGGGAAAACCGGACCCCAAACATCCAAAACTTCCATTTGAAAGTAAGCATAACAAACGCACCACAGAAACTATGACGGAGCCGGCTGCGACACAGGGTCCTTCAGAAACTGCGGATAGTCCGGAAGAAGAAATGAGATCTATACTGCTGGAGTTGCGTTCAGGCTTGAAAACTATTGACAGTAAGATCGATGCACTCACATCCAGTCTAGATGCAGTAAAGAAAAAGGTTGATACACACGAAACCTGACTCAATGTTCTTGAGAACAGGTTATCGGGGACACAAGATTCCCAGGCTGAATCACAGACAAAGATACTGCATGTAGAGAAAGTGCTGGAGGTAATAAGAGCGAAAAATGAGGACTTAGAAGCGCGTTCCCGCCGGAACAAATTTCGCCAAATTGGCCTTCCGGATTTGACAGCAATATCAAAGATGGAGCCATTCATTGATAACCCGCTGCGTAAGCTGTTTGATCCAGTGCTGTCTCCGGTCATGATAGTGGAAAGAGCCCACAGGTCTCTTGGTCCCCGGCCAAAACCGGGAGCACCGCAGCGCCAGATCATTGCACGACTTCTAAATTATACGGACAGAGATGCTACATTACGTGAGGCCAGAGCCAAGAGACTCATTAACCACAAAGGAAATAATTTGTCCTTTTTTCCGGATTACACTCAAAGCGGTGGAGGCAGCCCACAGAGAATTTGTGCCAGAGAAAAGGATACTGCTGTCTGCCTCCGTTCCATACGCAATGTTATACCCTGCTAAATTGAGCATATAGCACGATGGACAATCACACTTCTTTACGGACTCTAAGTCAGCTTTGAAGTTCATGAAACACATATGCCACAATAGTCCTTGTCAGGGTGGCACAAAAAGTCCATTGGGATCGTTGGATCCTGAGAATACAGATCAATAACTGTTGTTACCTCTAAAATATGGGTCCGGTGGCCACTGTGGCTGTCTGTAGTGACATACTTGGAGCAGGTTAAGCTAGGATGCCGATATAGTACTAATATGTACAGAGTAATGTTATAATGTTGTTGAAAGCTGGGGGCTTTTGATGTGGTCATGTTCTATAATAACATGGTGCAGTAGTGCGACCCGATGAAGCAGCCTGGCCACCCCCCCCGGCACGGTGTGTGTTTGCCGCTGTTCCTTCTGCCCCAGTGGGTGAACCCCAATTTGATAGACCCTCACCGGGAGGATCGGGTAAGTGGTAGGGAGGGGGGAGGGGATACAGTCTCAACCTATTGGGAGGTTGGAGTGGGAGAAGGGTGGGTAGACGGGTTAAATTTGATTGTGTTGGTTTTTTATTTTACCAACGTGTTTCCTATTGTTTGAACAAGGGGATTGTGGTCACTATAAGACTGGGATGCGCACTTCTGCTGAAAAATATGATGCATGCCGAACCAGTGTTCCAACTCAGTTAAAAGATGCCAGAAAGGGACATGGGTGAGAGTTACAGGTTGATAAAAGATGCTAAAAAGGGACATGGGTGAGAGTTACAGGTTGATAACATGGAACATTAGAGGGCTGAACTCCCCGAAAAAAATACGCCAAGTGTTTGCTTACTTGAACCGTCATGGCACGCACATTGCACTACTACAGGAAACACATCTGAAAAAGTCTACGGAACGTACTATTGCACTTAAATGGGCCGGGTTTAGGATAGCTTCCTCATACTCCTACGCAAGAGGGGTAATTATTTTGGTCAGAAGAGGTGTTGCATTTACACCAATGCGTACATATGTAGACAAAGAGGGGCGTTGTGCAATGGTGCAAGGTAAATTGGGGAACTCCATCATCACTATAGTAAACATGTATGGCCCAATAGCAGACGAGCCAGAGTGCTTTTTGAGAATGTATGATATATTGAGAGAATGGCCTGAAACTAACATCATATGGGGGGAGACCTCAACACTTATCTGGACCTGACTTAGATAAATCTAACCCACAGACCAATCGCACCCCAAGGGTGGCTCAAAGTGTTCATAATGCCATATTGGAATTTGGACTGGTTGATGTCTGGAGAGTGCGTAATGGCTCTGCTAAAAAACGAACGCATGCCTCACCAGCGCACAATAGCTGGTCTAGGCTAGATTACTGGCTTCTTGGTGGGGATGAAGTCGATTGGGTAACAGCCGTTGCTAACTTCCCGCGTACCTTGTCCGATCAAACCCTGTGATGTTAGATATCATAATACCGACGGCATTACATCGCCCTTTCGTGTGGCGGTTGCGACCAGAGGCATTATTAGACCCGATTTACAACGCCACTGTTTGCACGGCAAAAGAAAACTATTTTGAGATTAATAAGGGCACGGTAGACAGTGCTTCTACACTATGGGAAGCCTTTAAAGTGACGATTCGGGGAGTGTGCATAAGTACAACTGCTGGTACACTAAAGGATCTTAGAGCCCAACCTGCCAAAAAAGAGACCACACTTCAGACCACACTTCAGACCTTAGAGATTTCTCCTGAGGCGGAAGCCGGGAGTAGGCCTGTTTACTTGCTTTTAACTAATTTGAGTGTCACATTTAACTTGCTGTTTTACCTACCTCACTCCTTCATTTGCTCATGGCGTCTTCAGCCTTCTAATTCCATCGCGCAGCGGAGCCTAACGCTGACGCGGGATATTGACATTGCCGCCGTTTCCCCGCCGCCCACACAGGCCACACCCCTTTCACAGAGTCCATGCCCCCTACCGCAGTACTTAAGGCGCTGAATACAAGCCCCTTACAATAGAGATTTCTCCTGAGGCGGAAGCCGGGAGTAGGCCTGTTTACTTGCTTTTAACTAATTTGAGTGTCACATTTAACTTACTGTTTTACCTACCTCACTCCTTCCTTTGCTCAGGGCGTCTTCAGCCTTCTAATTCCATCGCGCAGCGGAGCCTAACGCTGACGCGGGATATTGACATTGCCCCCATTTCCCCGCCGCCCACACAGGCCACGCCCCTTTCTCAGAGGCCACACCCCCTACCGCAGTACTTAAGGCGCTGAATACAAGCCCCTTACGATAGAGATTTCTCCTGAGGCGGAAGCCGGGAGTAGGCCTGTTTACTTGTTTTTGACTAATTTGAGTGTCACATTTAACTTGCTGTTTTACCTACTTCACTCCTTCATTTGCTCAGGGCGTCTTCAGCCTTCTAATTCCATAGCGCAGCGGAGCCTAACGCTGACGCGGGATATTGACATTGCCGCCGTTTCCCCGCCGCCCACACAGGCCACACCCCTTTCGCAGAGGCCACGCCCCCTACTGCCACCTTTTTTCTCCTCTATAAAATATGTGCATATTCCGATCGCGCAGCGGACGAGCGCAGCGGGCGCGACGTTTGCGCGCCGAAGGCACGCCTAAGGCAAGCCCGTCTGCCCTTATCTTTGGACTGGGTAAGAGTGGTCTGCTTAATTCAGACACTCTGTTCATCACCACCCCCTTTTCTGAATCATTTTTGTCCACCATAAGCGTGGAAGGGTATACTCCGATGTGAGTCCCTAGCTAATTGCACCATCAGGATTCAAGCAAGCCGGGCCGAAGACGGCTGAAATGCCAGAAACCGGTCCCCGGTAGCTTGTTTCCTTCCCAGTATAAGAATTGGCTTGGTAGTTTGGTCTGCCCTGTTCCCATGATGCACTGGGCCAGGGTCAGACTAATTTGCATATAGCCAAGTTCTGAGCTGGGATGGTGCAGTGAGCTAAAAAATGGTGATGGATCAAGCCCTGATCTTTGGACTGGGTAAGAGTGGTCTGCTTAATTCAGACACTCTGTTCATCACCACCCCCTTTTCTGAATCATTTTTGTCCACCATAAGCGTGGAAGGGTGTACTCAGATGTGAGTTCCTAGCTCATTGCACCATCAGGATTCAAGCAAGCCGGGCCGAAGACGGCTGAAATGCCAGAAACCGGTCCCCGGTAGCTTGTTTCCTTCCCAGTATAAGAATTGGCATGGTAGTTTGGTCTGCCCTGTTCCCATGATGCACTGGGCCAGAGTCAGACTAATTTGCATATAGCCAAGTTCTGAGCTGGGATGGTGCAGTGAGCTAAAAAACGGTGATGGATCAAGCCCTGATCTTTGGACTTTGTAAGAGTGGTCTGCTTAATTCAGACACTCTGTTCATCACCACCCCCTTTTCTGAATCATTTTTGTCCACCATAAGCGTGGAAGGGTATACTCAGATATGAGTCCCTAGCTCATTGCACCATCAGGATTCAAGCAAGCCGGGCCGAAGACGGCTGAAATGCCAGAAACCGGTCCCCGGTAGCTTGTTTCCTTCCCAGTATAAGAATTGGCTTGGTAGTTTGGTCTGCCCTGTTCCCATGATGCACTGGGCCAGGGTCAGACTAATTTGCATATAGCCAAGTTCTGAGCTGGGATGGTGCAGTGAGCTAAAAAACGGTGATGGATCAAGCCCTGATCTTTGGACTGGGTAAGAGTGGTCTGCTTAATTCAGACACTCTGTTCATCACCACCCCCTTTTCTGAATCATTTTTGTCCACCATAAGCGTGGAAGGGTATACTCAGATGTGAGTCCCTAGCTCATTGCACCATCAGGATTCAAGCAAGCCGGGCCGAAGACGGCTGAAATGCCAGAAACCGGTCCTCGGTAGCTTGTTTCCTTCCCAGTATAAGAATTGGCTTGGTAGTTTGGTCTGCCCTGTTCCCATGATGCACTGGGCCAGGGTCAGACTAATTTGCATATAGCCAAGTTCTGAGCTGGGATGGTGCAGTGAGCTAAAAAACGGTGATGGATCAGGCCCTGATCTTTGGACTGGGTAAGAGTGGTCTGCTTAATTCAGACACTCTGTTCATCACCACCCCCTTTTCTGAATCTTCATTTGCTCAGGGCGTCTTCAACCTTCTAATTCCATCGCGCAGCGGAGCCTAACGCTGACACGGGATATTGACATTGCCGCCATTTCCCTGCCGCCCACACAGGCCACGCCCCTTTCTCAGAGGCCACGCCCCCTACTGCCACCTTTTTTCTCCTCTATAAAATATGTGCATATTCCGATCGCGCAGCGGACGAGCGCAGCGGGCGCGACGTTTGCGTGCCGAAGGCGCGCCTAAGGCAAGCCCGTCTGCGCCCGTCCGCGACCGACTGGGCCACGGGGCACCATATGCTGTGCAATTTCATGCATATACCTCTGCCCAATTGCGTTCCTTTAGAGCCAACTGGCAGCTGCATCCCAACACGCTGTCTTACGCTCAAAAGCTCGGCATTGCTTCTCCCAAGCCCATCACGCCAGCTTCCCCTCTCCCTACCACTTCTTCTCTTCATCTGAATACGAGATCAGCCGCAGACCGAAATTTATGATCTTTTGGATTCTAAATCCCCAGACCTCTTGTTTCTAACTGAAACCTGGCACAGACTCGATTCCCTGCCAAGCATCCTAGCCTCCCTCCCGGCCCACTATTCCATGCCGATCGACCTGACAGTAAAATAGGAGGCGGTGTAGCCTTGATTACTCGCGAGGCCTTTCACTTTCAGACTCTGGCCTCGCCCACACTATCAGCAGCCACTGCCTTGTAGTGCGATCCACTTCTTTCAAGACCCCACTAACGTGCGTATTAACTTATCGACCACCTCAGTCATCCCCTGATTTCCTCCCTGCTTTTCAGAACTTACTGGCTACCTTGGCAATCAACAATGCCTCTGTCCTTGTTCTGGGCGATTTTAACTATTGGCCTACTGATCCTGCAGAGGATTCCATTTCCAAAAACTTCACCCAATTGCTTCTCAGCCTCAATTTTACCCAGCACGTTCAAGGCCCCACCCACATTCGGGGCCATACCTTAGATCAGATCTGGACACTTAACATTCCAATGTCCACTCCTATCATTTCGCCCTGTTCCTGGTCGGATCATTCATTGCTTGCCTTCTCCTTGGACCTGAGCCATACAACACCTCCTCCTCTTCCCAAAAACACCTGGGCTAGGAGTTGGTATAAAGTCAACATTCCTTCCCTTTGTAACTCGCTAGCTGCCTCCTGCCCAAACCTTTCGGGCTCGGACCCTCACTCCCAGGCCGCCACATTAGATCAGTGGCTTACTAATGCCTGCAACCCAGTGGCTCCCCTGAAGCGCACTACTATCAACCGTACTCATAATGCCAATAAATGGTTTAGCGCCGTTCTCAAAGCTAAGAAACTAGAGCTAAGGCAGGCCGAACGAGCTTGGAGAAGAGCATATTGCCCCATCCATAGAAAACACTTCATCACCGTGCTCAATGAATATAAAGCTGCCATTCTGACAGCCAAGACTGAGTACTTTTCTGGGCGCATCTTGGCGGCTGAATGTCAATCTCGCAAGATATTTTCCACCGTCCACGAACTGGCATCCTCGGATAGAACCTCACCCAAGATCCCCCCCTCTCAAGCCTTATGTGACTCGCTCAACGAGTTCTTTATTGACAAGATTGCCCTTATTAAGGCCAACATTCCCCCTTCCCTTTCCACCTTCTCTCCCCCTCAACCCCCCGGCAACAATTGTTCCTTTACCACAATCCCCCCACTCACGAGAGAATCTCTGCTTTTGCTGCTCAAGCGTGTTAAGTCGGGCACCCCAGTTGACATCGGCCCAGCACGCCTCCTTTGTCAGCTCCTCTCTGCGTGCCCTTTTCCTGCCATTGCTCTCTTGAACAATTGTTTCACCTCTGGCATTGTTCCAGCCCCCTTTAAGACTGCTATAATTCTCCCTATACTGAAAAAAACAGGAGCCGACCCTTATCTTCCTGAAAACTACCGCCCCATATCCCTCCTCCTGATTTTGGAAAAAGTAGCAGAGTCTCACGTCATCCAGGCACTTAGCTCCTTCATAGAGAGCAGCAACTACCTCGCACCCTGCCAGGCGGGCTTCCGCCCCCGCCATTCCACTGAGAAGGTTGTCATCTCAGTTATGGACCAACTCAGGGAGGGATTGACACAAACATCCCCCAGGCCCTGGTCCTCCTCGACCTGTCAGCCGCCTTTGACACGGTAGACCATTCCATTCTTTTGTCCCGTGTCAGGGCGGCAGGCATAGGGGACCAGGCCCTTACCTGGATAGGATCCTTCCTGGAAGGGCGCACTCAGGCGGTTCGCCTTGCCGATTTTTTCGGCCCCCCCTAGCAGGGTAAATTGCGGGGTCCCCCAGGGCTCTTCTCTCTCCCCTCTTTTATTTAACCTGTATATTTTTCCTCTTATTTTTGCACTTCAACAAATGGAGGTCACAGTTTACAATTACGCTGATGACCTCCAACTCATTTTTAATTTTTCCGACCCTTCACTTGGTGCTTCCCGCTTCCAGTCTGTCTTGCTATTCATCCAGGCATGGATGAATGCAAACCATCTCAAACTCAACCCGGATAAAACGGAGTTGATTCTGGAGGCAGTGGTAACACCTGGTCGCCTTCCTTTTGGCCCCCTTCCTTCGGCCCTCCTCCCACTCCCTCCCACTCTGTTAAGACCCTGGGAATTATGCTCAATCACCACTTGACACTTCACACCCACATTAGTTCTGTTGTTTCTTCCTGTTTTTTTACTTTGCGTATCATCAGGAAAATATCCCGGTTTTTCTCCCCTTCTGCACTCAAACTGATTGTTATGGCCATGGTTTTATCCAAGATCGATTACGGGAACGTCATTTATAATGGTGCCCCAGCCTATGCACTCCAACGCCTTCAGATGGTGCAGAACCAGGCAGCCCGCCTGGTCCACGGCCTACCGAAATACCATCACTCCTCCCCCCTTCTCACTGCCCTTCGCTGGCTACCAATTAAACAAAGAGCCCTTTTTAAACTCGGCTGCCTTACCTTTCAGGCCCGTGCGGGCACTGCCCCGTGTTCATCAATTCCGCCATCCCTAACTATTGTCCTACTAGAGCCCTATGTTCCTCCGCCAAGTCTTTGCTAGTCATCCCCTGGTTTAAGAAAAAACGATCCGGTGGCCAGAAATGTTTTCAGAACTCGCACCCACCTTCTGGAACTCACTCCCCCCACCCCCCCATCAGATCTTCCCCCTCCACCCCCCCATCAGATCCTCCCCCTCCTACCTAGAGTTTCGCAAGGCTCTTAAGACTTTTCTGTTCCAGCAAGCTTTCAGCCCATAGCCCCTGACGCTTTTTTTTCAGTTCTGAAATCCTATAGCGCCAAGAAACTGCTCAGTGAATGTGCGCTTTACAAATAACTAAAAATTCAAATTCAAATTCAGACCTTAGAACGTAATTATACTGAAGCCCCAATTGCTGACACCTTATCCCGCATACACAACTTAATTCTGGAATATGATACTCTGGCAGAGTCCAAGATTCGTTCTATCGCGGGCAGACATGTGGTACTTAAATATGGAGATGGGGGTAGGCCAGGCCGCAACCTTGCCAATAAAATAAAAATTTGTACAGAACAACAGCACATAGATAAGATAACAGACTCTCAGGGTGGGGAGCATTACAACCCGTTGGAAATAACTGATCAATTTTGTGAATTCTATACCAACCTCTATACCTCCAGGGGTGGAGCTACATACCCCGAAATGGAGGAATATTTGGATGATACAGCCTGTGCTTGGCTGTCGGATGGTCACAGGGAATATTTGAGTCAGCCAATAGGCGTGGAGGATATAAAAGCGTCGATCAGTTAGAGTTGTATGCTGAGGCGCACGAGTCTAGAGTTTTGCTCCCATCACTTCATCAGGCATTGATTATAGCTCTGCTTAAAAAGGATAAGCCCCCCGATTTATGCAACTCATACAGGCTATTATCATTGATTAAAATCGA
Organism: Lissotriton vulgaris; assembly: GCF_964263255.1. NCBI lineage: Eukaryota > Metazoa > Chordata > Amphibia > Caudata > Salamandridae > Lissotriton > Lissotriton vulgaris. The sequence goes on from NC_141694.1 coordinate 1,837,977,370, forward strand.
TGCGAAAATTCTCGCCAAAATATTTGCTACAAAACTTCAACGCCTGATGTCTTGCCTGGTCCTGCCGGACCAGTCGGGTTTTATACCGGAGCGGTCCACATCGCACAACTTGAGGACTATATTTGTAATGCAACACATTCGAGAGCCAAGCTTACCCGTGGCAGCGATAATGCTGGACGCGGCTAAAGCCTTCGATTCTATCAAGTGGAAATATATGTTTTATATTTTACAGCGCAAGGGGTTCCCGCCAATTTTCACAAAATGTATTATGATATTGTATGCGCACCCATCGGCGCGGGTGGAAGGACTGACGTCGGATCCATTCCCTATGAAGCATGGCACCGGCAGGGCTGCCCTCTGTCACCACTGCTATTTGCTCTCGCAATCGAGCCCCTGGCATGTGTGATACGGAAAAGGCATAAGGTAGCGGCTTTAAACTTTAACTATCGCTCAGTTGCCATATCTTTATATGCAGATAACATGGTGCTTTTAGTCCGAGAACCCTCTCGCTATCTATCGCAGTTGTTACAAAAATATGTCCGATTTGATTTGATGTCAGGTCTAGCTGTAAATTGGGATAAGTCCATTATTATCCCTCTGACAGAATCCACGCCCCAGCCAGCTATGGAATATCCGCTGGTTTGGACTGCGGACCCAGTCAAATACCTTGGAATCTGGATCCATTGTGACCCAGAATTAGTTATACCCGAAAACTATGGGTGGGCTTGCTGCACTTGAGATCAGCTTGTCGAAAAATGAATTGACCGCATTGCACTTACAAAAAGGGTGGTACTGCCGCGCTTTTTGTATTTGTTTTCTAATATTCCGATTACTTTGACGAAGGGATTTTTCGATACTTTACGAGCGGCTCTGCTTCGATTGATTTGGGGGGGCGGGGCAGACAGGCCCGGGTAAGTTGGACTATTCTTACACTAGACTACGACAAAGGGGGATTCAGTGCACCAGACCTATATGTTTACTATTTCAGTGCACAAGCACAATATGAGTATTTCTGGGTTAGACCACACGCATTTACCCCACATGTTGCGGTGGAAGAAGGGGATGCCTCCCCGATCCCACTGCATAGTTTGCTCACTCATACGAAGCGCGGAGTCCCGAAAACGGGCATAAATACAATACGGTAGCTGGGTGGCAGGCGATAGGGAAATTAGCCAATAAGTTACCTATTTACGCCCCGGTGATGCAACTGCTGCACTGTCGGTGACACACGAGGCAGGGGCGATGCGTCGACTAAATGAGGCAGGCATGCAGATGATGCAAGATCTGTATCCAAACAGAACGTTTCACACTGCAGAGACCCTGCAATACATCAGTAACCCTACACTGTTGTTTCGGTTTGCGTTTCACAGACTTAGGCATGCAATTAAGTCTACTTAAACTACTAGTTTTACAAAGGCAGATTGGCAACTTATTATTTTGGCCTATTGATCATACCCAGTAGTTTAATAAGTGCTTCGCTGCCCGCGCAGAACCTTGGAGAGCACAGTGCATTTGTGCTCTAGACACACAGTCTGCTGGTGCAGTTCCTATCTGGATCCTAAAAAAGGTCAAATGGTCTCAGTGAAATCTACCTTGCAATGTTGAGCTTCTGGTAAAGGGATCCTGCCTTTGGAGTCCATTAGGAGGTAATTATGGTATATACGTGAGGTAGTATTTCTTTAAGCAGTAAATGTATTGTTCAGGTATAGAATGTTAGGTATCTTGTGAAATGTTGTGATTCAAGCTGTGGGAGAGGTGGAGAAAAAGTCTGTATAGATGAGATGCTTTAATAAAGAGCTCATGTAGCAACTTTTACCAGAGCATTTTAGTGATCATCACGATTTGGCGATCAGGATGCAGTAGACGAAAAGCACCTAGACATACTATTGGCCGATCGTGATCTTGTTAGAAAAGTGCTGCGGTGGGCTAAGTGAAAAAAGGTGTCTGTGCATTATGCCGGGGTGTGCAGGAGAAATTTAGGGCTAGATGTAGGGAATTTAGATTTACCGATTCGAAAATACTGAATTTTACCGGTTTGGTAAATACCGAATCGGTAAATGATGATTCGGTAAATACCAAATCGGTAAATACCGATTCGTTATTTACCGAATCGGTAAAAAAGCCTCCTGCATAGGAAAAATCTTTTACCGGTCGGTAACGACCGAATTCGGCCGTTACCGACCGGTAATAGCCTACCTACATGTGGCCCTTAGTTCCAAATTGAAATGTTCCCTTTTATTGCACTGTTTAGGTTTCCCAGGAAAATCAATGAGCATGAAGTATCAAACGGAAGTTCATTTTACATTACCTGCCTCACGTTAGTGCAATATTAGAGCGGTATCATTTTAAGTTGAGAGCTCAAGGAAGTGAGTAAATGGTTGAGGAGTTCATAACAAGTCTACCGGAAGTAGCATCTATGTGTTAATTTAGAAATGCAACAGAAGAAAGAATAAGAGATCCATTTGTTTTGAAGTGCAATAGTGAGGTAAAAAGAGGAACTGTGGATGTAGAATGAACTACCTTCAGAGAAAGAGATGGCAGTAGATAAGAGGGTTTAGCATATGGTTAAGCGTGTTATGAAACTGAAAAATAAGAATAGTACGTAGATAAGAGACAAATCAGAACTTCCTTGAGGCCATGATGCAGAGAATGCATCATTACATCCGGTTCCCTGACACACCTGCGGAACTTGCCAAGACCAAAACTGATTTGTATCAACTAGCACACTTCCCCACGTGATAGGCTGCATAGATGGCACCCACATTCCACTCTGTCCACCTGCAGCCACTGAACACATATACAGGAACCGTAAGTCAACGCACTCCATCAATGTGCAGGTGATATGCAATGCTGGCAACATCATTACAGACATTGTGGCTAAATTTCCTGGGAGAACCCACGACTAGTACATATTCCAGAACAGTGGGATATACACACGCCTTGTTGATGGAGAGTTTGGGGACGGATACCTGCTAGGTAAATAACTGTGACACACCCTGATAGTCCTAGCAGATGAATGTATCATGAGTATGTAACTAATGGACCTTTCATTTCAACCTAGGCGATAGTGCAGTACTTTGTGCTCACACCCTACCTCAATCCAACTACCAGGAGTGAGAGGTGTTATAATGTGGCTCAGAGGTCTACTCGCAACGTAGTGAAGCGCACATTTGGACTTTTCAAGAGCAGGTACCACTGCCTCCACAAGAGTGGAGGTGCACACCAGTATACTCCCATCCTGTGCAGCAAGATGATAGCGACGTGTGCCATGTTGCACAATCTTGCCACCAAGGAAGGCACAGAGGTGGAGCTCACACACCACGAGGATATTGATGATGACCAAGAACAGGAAGAGCCCATGCAACAGGAGCAGCAGCAACAGATGGGAGATTGAGACGGGCAGAGATCACATGTCGATATTTCTAAGTAAGTAAGGAAACACAGACAGGCCTAGTATGTGAAGTATGTAGTTTAATTGTCACTACAGCATGTTAAAGATTCAACACCATGGTCCTACAATGTCTGTGTCCATGACTGGGTGGTCGCAGTTCTCCTCACTGTGACCTGTCCTGTGGGTTGAGGCCATTTTTAATGTTTGCGCCCACGCACTACAGTGCGAGATGCACGAGGCTGGGTCTCAACACTTCCGGTGGTGCCTGGGTCTGAAATTTGGCGCCTGCCGCTCCTACGTATCTCAGGGACAGGAGTGCTGGAGCCACTCCTGCTGGTGGACTCTTCAGTTCCAGCGACACCTGTGTCACCAGCAGTGCCTGCCTGGTTTGTGAGCATCTGCTCCATGGCAGAGGTGACTCTCCCCATCCCCCTTGACAAATCTGTGCAGCAGTGCACAATTGCATCCTGCATGGCAACAGAACCCCGGCACAGCAGTGAGGTTGATGTGGCAAAGCCGTTCAGGGTTTTTGACTACTGACGCATACACTGGCGCTCCCTGCGCCGCTCTGAGTGGTCTCTATCCAATTTGTCACAGAGAACACTCATGTACTGTGTGATGTCTGTCATCCCCTTTGCAATTGACTGTGGCTCAATGGTTAGAGCGGCAGACCCTGATGCAGAGGTCTAGCCCGGGACCAGGGTTCAATTCCCCGCCTCTGCGGGTCTTGGGCTCAAAATTCCACGGACCTGATAATTCTCACCTCGGTGCCAATTCCAATCATGGAGTCCCACTCTGCAACTCTGGGCAATAGCTTGCTTAATCTCCACAATGGCCCCCACAATGCTAAGGATGCCTGGCCTCCACCTTGGGGGTGCCCAAGAGTGGACGCTTCACAGGGAAAGCCAGGATGGATTCCACAGCGGTATTCGTACAAGCGCCTTGAGACCCTTACGGGTGAGTAGTGCGCTATACAAGTATCAAATATACAAGTATCAAATTTACAAATTTACATGCTCTCAGCCATGTTGCCAATTCCATGTTCAATGTTGGATATTTTGCAATTGATACTGCGCACCTGCCTGTGCACTGCCAACATTGCCTTCACCTGCAGGCGCTGCACCTTTACCATGGTGGCCTCTAGTCCACAAAAGACCCCCTCTCCTTCCTGGCCTTCACCTCTCTCCCGTGCCCTTCGGCCAAGGACACTGGCCCGCACAGCGCCTGCAGTACTCTGCTGCCTCGCCATGTCAGCCACAGGTGGATCACTTTGCATTTCACCCTCCTCTTCCTCCTCATCTGAGGTTTGCAGGATCCTCAGAGGGGGCATATGAAGCCTCCTGGCCCTTTCCTGCACAGATGACTGTGTTGTTAGTGTTGGGGAAAGTGCTGCTGGTTCCAACTCTTGTGTCCCAAACAACAGAGGTGACTGAGGCTGTGGTGTTGTGGGTCACTCAGGTGTTGTGGCTTCCTGCACTGTGGTGTTGTCTTTCTCTACAGCGCTGTGACCAGCTCTTTCTTTCTTCTTTTCCCTCCTCTCAGTTGTTGATACCCTCTCCTCCCTTTCTGGAGCTGTACTGCGTGAGGACTCTCCTGTGTACAGATATGGACATTGGGTCAGTGGTGTAGTTCACCTTGTAAAAGGTAGGCAGATTTGAACCGATAACCTTTAAGTATTGCCCGGCGTTAGTCGCCTCTCATACCACTCGAAATTATCAAACAAAGAGGCAGGCGCTGGAGACTGGATGGCAGGAAACAGAAGTTTATTCCGACGGAGCAGAACACATCAAATCAGACAACAGGGTATCTTCTCGAGGTGCTCTAACCGCATCTCTGAGGCCTAGCCTTTTATACACAGGTTTATGGCTTTATTGCATGAAACACATCTTTGTCAATACTTTGATGTACAGAAAGACATCCTCGGAATCCCCGTTTCAAGCCCATTCCCACACACATTTACAGTAGAAGTCCCCACCCCGATCTCAGTAGGTGATGACTGTCGCGCAGCTGGACATTCCGCCTTTTCCCGGAATGTGTGCGGCTGATCGGATCTCATGGGGTGGGGGGCTTTGATCAGTTGTAGATCCTTTGAAGAGGGCAGCTTCCTACTGTAGGGGGCAATAAACTGCATCCACAGGGCCAGGTGATGGCCTGGGATCGAGCCGGACAATCGGGCACAGAGGAAGGGGGTTCATCAAAGGAGGTGTGGTTATGAAAGAGATGGAGGGAGGTGTTGGCCGGGTACGGGATGTGGCTCCGAGGCAGGGCCGCGCTGAAGGGGTGGTTTATGGCCCAAGCATGTGAGAGCGGGGGCTGTCAGGGCGCGTGGGGATGCTTGCGAGGTCAGAGGGAGAGAGAGAGAGACGCGCTGGCTATCGGCAGTGGGCAGAGAGGCCATGGCATTCAAAATGGCTGCTACTGACACGCACAAATGAGCCTAAAAAGGGACAAGATGGCGCGATAATGTTTACGTCGCAATCTAGATTTTAACAGTCTTCCCTTTTCAACATATCTAGCCAGCTTGTCAATCTATGTCTATCCCCATTATAGTTCGGATTTCTACTTCATACGAAGCTTTCATGCGTTCAGATTCAAAGTCCAGAGTCTTAGGGCAGATACAGTTAGCAAAAAGTGAGCACAGGGGTGGCAAGCATTGAACACCCAGACAGAATCCACATATTACGACAATCGGTATCAATACGATCATAAACAACCTCCACCCCCAGTCCTTTACAGCACTCCAGAACCAACTCCCAAGCGACCATTCTTCTTGTTCCTGATGAACTTCTGAGGAAAGTCTGTGGAGGTGTTCAATGGCTTTGTAGACTGAGGGTGAATTGTCCGGTATGTAGGTGCAACAGCTGGACCCAATGATACAGCATGCTCCTCCACGATCTGCTAGAACCACATCTAGAACAAGGCGGTTCTGAAGAGCCACCAGGCAGACCGCCTGAAGCTCGGCTGTATTGTTCGTGAGGATGCCAGCTGTAATGTTCATTGTTGTTTCAACTGCCTGGGTCAAATGTCGGATGGCACGGCTGTTCGCCATCGGACCCCAGAGTGGAACAAGTCCCTTCATTGCATCCAGGAACTGCGCTCCGGTGGAGTCGGCTTGCTCAATGTCTCTTGCTCGCTTTTGTCGGTGATGGTTTGCTGGAGCCACATAGGTCGGTGGAAGGATGAAGGCAATGTAACAGGTACCTCCCCAGCCCTTGGGGAGCCAGGTGTAGGCTTTCGTACCACAAACAAAGTACATGTTCGGAGAGGTGACAAAAGAGGGTGGATCAGTTGAGCCCAAAGTTCTGGTGATGCAGCAAGCTTGGGACACCAACTGTGTCCCAAGTCCTTAGATGCATACAAGGCCCGAGACGTTGACGACAGACAGGGCCACAGTTAGGGTGGCAGCTGTTCGTTTCCGGAGGTAGGAGAAGGTGGGTCTGGCTGGGTTGTTGAACACCTGCATTTCAACCCGTTTTTTGGCAGGGATGTCCATGTGAATAGAGGCGTTGGATGTCAGAGGGCAAAAGGGAGCAGCAGTTCTTCCTGTTTTGTTCTGCCAGACCCCATGATAAAAGTGTGCCACAGTTCTGCTGGAAGTGGCATTACCCCTGTAACTCTCTTGCAAGAGAATCAGCCAAGCGAGGCAGGAACCATGAACGGAGAAAGTTGAAGGGATGAAGGGGATGCAATGTCCAGTGGCATGTGGTAAGAACCCACAGGTCCAGCAATTTGTGGCATTGGCGGCAAGGTTGTGTTGGTGCAGCAACTGCACGAAGGAGTTGTTCCAAAACTCCTTACGTCTTTCTAGGAGTTGAGGTGAAAGAGAGACCAGGTAGTGTTCTTTTATTGTGGTAGGCTGTGCAGTAGTTAGGAATGTCTTATGAGCTGGTGAGCTCTCTTCAACGATCCAGAGGGTGGTCATGAGGAGGAGGCAAAAGAGAAGGGCGATAAAGAGAGCAATAGTCTTTGAGCTGTGTATTTTGTCAGTCTTTGGGTTTCTGTAGTGGGTCTTCGGATGTCCCGTTGCTTCCATCATCTTCGTGTCGGGTGCTTCCATCATCTTCGTATCGGGCGCTTCCATCATCTTCAAGGGGCTCTGTAGCGGGCAGAACCACAAACTTCGTTTGGCTTCTCTCCTGGCAGCCTTAGTAGTGTTTTAGAGAAGAATGGAGGCAGCACCAAACACTAAGTAAAACAGGACCAAGTTGTATCAAAAAATATATTTTTCTTTTTATTTTTTCATATGTTCAAAGTGCACAGGACAGCCAACGCGTTTCGCTCCCCAACCGTGGGAGCTTCGTCAGGGCTGAAAACAACGTGAAATGATACACATATATTAATGACATATACTCACATTAAAAAATACAACAAAGAGACATACAAAATTAAAAACATCAGATCAAGCTTCCGAGAGAAGAGATGACAACACCTAAAAAGACCACAATAACAATCCTGTTTTCTGGGGAGCATGTTACCCAAATTTAAAATATATATACACAAAGGTGGTGCAACGTGGTGAATACAATAATCACATTGTTACGCGAAATAGTATTCAACCATATATCAAGGATTTGAGGAAAGAAAAGAGAATAAAAATGAATGGAAATCAAGCAGTGTTCAGGAAGGGGCAGGGAAAGATGCTACAATAGAGTAAGGGTAGAAAGTGAAAAACCACTTGAATAGAACTATGCAGAGTAAGAAATGATCACCAATTTTAAAACACACACACACACGCACAAGTGACTAGGCCCAATTGTTCGAGAATATATATAATATATATTTCTCACCAAAAATACTGGTGAGTCTTGATACGACACAATAACGTTGACAGGAAAACTGGTCAATGAAGTGGTAGAAATGCTGAAATAACAGAGGACAAAATATGTAAAAGAAGTTAATTTAACTAAACAGATTAAATATACTAAAATTCCCAATCTCCTGACCTAATATCAAGATTCCGATATTGGGAATAAAGATGTAAACAAACGTCACGGGCCCTCAGGTTGATAACATCAGTTGCATGAAGGTTAGTGTCTCAATTGAATCTAAAGACACAAATTAAAAAAACAGTCATGAATATTGCGACTTGCAGATAGTATAGCCCAAATCCGAAATATCAGCAACTATATTAGCACTGAATCTATTGTGTGCACACTGTGACAGGGGGGCAATTGATCATAGGTATCAATAGAAACAATTATTATCAGAAGTAACTCAAATTAGTATTTAAGGTAGACTGTACGTAGGGCGACGTATGTGCAGTCCTTGGTAAGCTGCTGCCACACGTACTGCAGTGGAGAATAAAAGTCAAAAAGGCATATAAATTACACCCATGAGCAGTCAAGGTAAATAAGCCTTAGTAGTGTTAGGCCACCGCTCTGAGAATTGTAACTTAGTCAGTGGTCTGCTTAGCCGAAGCTCCCTCCTTTCGTCGCAGGTTATACCCTTCTCTGGATGGCACAGTGGGATCCGGGAATTCTGCCAGTTCAAGTGTCTCTGTATCAGGGTAACAGCTCAGGGATGGCCGGTCTTTGTTCAGGAGCTCTTCTTGGGTGGCCACGTCTTCGGTCATCGTCAGGGTGGAGGAGATCTTCTTACAGTGGTGTGCATGCAGCCAATTTCGCTTCCCTTCCACTCGAACAGCTGTTCGGGTGGTGATCAAAACTTGCCAGGGGCAATTCCAGTGGGAGAGCGTCTGGCCATTTCAGTCCTGTGGTAGCCACTATCTTAGCTAGTTTGAGCTTCAGCGTGGCATTATGTCGTTCAACCAGTCCAGCATATTGGGGGTGGAAGACTGCGTGAATTTTCTGTTTTACACCCAACCCCTTCAAGATGAGTTGGATAACCTCGGCTACAAAGTGAGGGTCATTGTCACTCCACAAAATTCGACAAAGGCCGTAGCGAGGGAAGAATTCTTTCAGTAATACCTTTGCAGTGGCAATGGCAGTGTTGTCGCGAGTTGGATAGGCTTCCACCCACTTGCTAAATGCGCACACGACAACAAGTACATACTTCAGACCTTGGCATCTTTCTAGCAGGGTGTAGTCCATCTGTAGGACTTCAAATGGATGATTGGGGACCCCAAACACTCCCCGGGGTACTACAGTTCCTTTCCCAGGGTTGTGTTGCAGGCATATCAGACATTGTTGGACCAGACGTTTAGCTGAGTCTGTAATCTTGTCATTGTGCCAAACTTTGGAGACAAGTTCGGCCATAGGGGCAGATCCTATGTGTGCAGGGGAGTGTGCCATAGTCAGTATGGGGATCAGGTACGAATTGGGTAGCAACCATTTGTTCGTGTCTTTTGTCCGCCAGAAGCCTTCATCGTCTTTCAATCCCACCCGTGCCCATTCAGTCAATTCGTGTGGTGAGCTGGCCATCTGGATGTCCCTAATAGTTTCCCTAGCGTCCGTCCATTTTTCTGCTTGTGACCTGGTCACATACATGCGTGTCGTTGTCCTATTCTCGGCTGTGGTCCGGGCAGTGATGTCGGCCAGTGCATTCCCCTGCCCAATGATGTCCATCACCTTTTTGTGTGCCTGACATTTGATTACAGCAAGTTCTTTGGGAAGGAGGACCGCTTCAGTCAGAGCGGAGACTAGGTCTCCGTGCTGGATGGGTGTGCCGTGTGAGGTCAGGAATCCCCTCTCCTTCCACAAGAGCCCGAAATGATGAACCACCCCGAAGGCGTACTGGCTGTCGGTGTAAATATTTGCTGTTGTTCCTGCTGCTAGGATACACGCTCATGTGAGGGCAATCAGTTCTGCTGCCTGTGCAGATCGTTGTGTGATGCGGGCAGTCTCTACTACAGTTTGGGCTGTGGTAACTGCATAAGCAGCTGAGGTGGTGCCGTCGGGGAGTTTGATGCAAGAGCCGTCCACCCTCAGCTCTCCGTCAGGGTCTGGGAAGGCAGTGTCTCGGAGGTCAACCCTACTCCTAGTCTGTTCGTCTGTGAGGGTCACACAGTCATGTATAGGGGACACATTGGGGTCGTTCTCAGGTAGGGGCAACAGAGTGGCTGAATTCAGCGTGGTGCATCTTTTCAGTGCGATGTGGGGTGCAAGCAGAGTCAGTTTGTACCCAGTCAGTCGTGCACTAGTCAGATGTTGCGTCTTAGTCTGGTTCAGGAGGGTGTCAACCGCATGGGGCACTAACACCGTGAGGGAGTTCGAGAGCACGATCCCCTCACTTTGTCGGATAGAGATAGCAGCGGAAGACTACAGCTCGAAGGCAGGCAGGCAAAGCTCTGGCTACGGGGTCAGGAGTGGCAGAGAAGTAGGCACATGGGCGTTGCTTGGGGCCAATGAACTGAGTCAGGACAGACAAGGCGCAACCCTCCCTTTCGTGAGTGTAGAGGGAGAAGGGCTTTGTGTAATCAGGGGTTCCTAGGACGGGGGCTGAACAAAGGGCATCTCGTAGTTCTTTGAAGGAGGATTGGCATTCAGGGGTCCAAGGGAGTGGGAAGGGGACATCTTTAGCCATCAGGGAAAGTAGTGGTTTTACAATGAGGCTGAAATTTGGCAACCACTGTCGACAGAAGGAGGTGAGGCCTACCAGGGAGCGGACTTGTTTCTGGGTCTTAGGACCAGGGGTTTCTAGAATGGTCTGAATTTGATCGGGTGTAAGCTTTCTCCCGTCTTTGGACAAGAGGTGGCCTAGGTAAGTGACCTGGGGTTGGCAGAATTGCAACTTCTTCTTGGAGACCTTGTGGCCATTTTCCGCGAGGAAGTGCAGGAGTTGGATGGTGGCTGTGACTGCGAGTGGAGTGGTGTCGGCCGCCAAAAGGATATCATCGACGTATTGTATCAACACCACTCCGTCTGGTAACTGGACTGCGTCCAGTTGTCTCTTGAAGGCCTGACTATAGATGCTGGGACTTTCAGTGTAGCCTTGGGGTGCTCTACAGAATCTATATCAGCGGGCTTTTAAGGTGAAGTCTAAGAGGTATCGGCTGTCTGGGTGGATGGGGATAGAGAAGAATGCGTTCTTGAGGTCGATTACAGTGAAGGTGGTGGCAGTGGAAGGAATCAGAGTCAGAATGGTGATGATGTCTGAGACTACGGGTACTCTCGTAGGTCGATGATGAAGCGGTACGCTTTCTCATCTACCTCACCCTGTTTCTTTACAATGGGTAGGATAGGGCTGTTGCAAACATTGCTAACTACTTCCTCTACCACTCCTGCATCTATCAGGGACTGGATAATCTTTACCAATGCCTTCTCGCCCTCGGGCGATATCCAATATTGTGGAAGTTTTGGGAGTATTGCGTCCTGTCGAACAGTTATGTGCACTGGGTCGATCATCATGCGCCCTACGTCCGAGTCAGTTTTGGCCCACAGATACAGAGGTAGAGTGTCGAGCAGGGACAAGTCGGCATCAGTGATAGAAAACATGCGTCGGGTGGGACAAAGTCTGAGCAGAGTCGGGTTGTCGTACAAAAAGACTCGAACTCCGTCTTGCGAACACCTAATAGTAGCTCGGAAATGCTTCAATAAGTCAAGTCCCATAATGGCATCGGGGGTGTTGGATGAGAGCAAAAACGTTGTGTCAGTGGTGTTATTTTCCAAGTCAAAGGAGACATGGGATAAGTGGAGGGTGTTCCATCAAAACCTATTGATGTTACATGTGAGCCAGACAAGGGTGCCCTTGGAATCAGTCGTTTAGATAACGCACTACGTGTTGCGCCAGTAATACCAAAAATGGAGACTTCGTACCCAGGACCTTAGCGGTGACATAAGGACCTTGCTGGTCAACATAGAGCTCGACTGGATCCCTCCCTTGCCCTTGGCAGTCCTATGCAAAGTCGTGGGTGTCGTCGCAGTCAGACTGTTGGTACTGGTTCTGTCGGGGACGGTCAAACGTGTTCGGTCTGCCTGGCCTGTCGTTGTTGTTGGTGTTGTTCGTGTACCCTCGTCCCTGTCCTCTATTTCTTGGCCCACCCGCTACATCTCTTGTGTCCCTATTTTTGTTCATTTCTAACAGGACCGGACACTGGGACTTCCAATGACCAAGGGCCCGATGTAGGTGAAATAGAGTTACCGATTTTCAATTACCGAATTTTACCGATTCGGTAATTAAAAATCGGTAAATCTATGGGGTGGACATGTAGGTATTCCAGATGTGCTGGAATACCGAATCGGATGATTTCGGTATTTACCGATTCGGTAAATACCGAATCGGTAAAGCCCATAGGAATGAATGGGCATTACCGATTCGGTATTTACCGAATCGGTAAATACCGAATTTCACAAGGGTGCAGGGGGTGTCACTTTGACACCCTCTGGCACCCCCAAAACAGGCTTGGGTGCCATGTGGCAGGCATACATGCCCTAAGGGCAGGCCTGCCTGTCACATGGCATAGGTGTGCATGCACACATGTGCATGCACACCGGAATCGGTATTTTACCATCAAATTGGATTTGATGGTAAAATACCGATTCGGTAAGGCCTTTGGGACTCTGAAGAGTCCCACCTACATCTGGGTGGCTCACATTCGGTAAATTTACCGATTTTTTATTTTACCGAATCAGTAAAATTAACGAATCGGTAATTTTACCGATTCGGTAAAATAATGCCCCCTACATAGCGATCACCTATTTACCGATCGGTAACGGATGAACATACCGATTTTCGGCCGTTACCAACCGACCTACATCTGGCCCCAAATCCTTTGCAAAATGAACACTGATTCTCGTCGATGTCTTTATGTCCAGCGTAGAGTGCGGGTGTACGGTCTTTAGGGGGTGGATTTCTAGGAGCATTCGACTGGTAATTTCCTTTGTAATGCTCTCTTCCTATAGTCACCCCCTGCAACTGTGCGATCATCACCCTTTCCTTTAGGTCCTTTTTCTTTTTCTCAGTCGCCCTATCATTCTCGTTCTTCTGATGCTCATAATACTGGGCTATCTGAAGGATAGCCGCAGGTTTGGAGGCCGCCCAACTACTCTCACTAGTCTGTAGTTTCTGTGAGACTTCCTGCGACAGACCTTTGACATAATTCTGGACAAACAGATGATGTCCGGTTGCAGTGGTCGTGTCCTGGCCACTATAATCGGAAAACACCGTCTCAAACCGGGAGAAGTATTCTGATACATCTTCCTGGGGTTTCTGGCGGCAGGCCGTTTCTATCGACCAGTCCACCTTCTTTTCTGGGATCAGGGTTTTCAATTTCTGGACAATTTTGTCTGGGAGGTCTAAAATGGATTTTAAAGGTTTCTGTCCAGGCTCTCGTTGTCTGTCTATGCCATCGAGTTGTGACCAGGTATGTCCGAACAGCTCAAGGTGGTCGACTTTCCGGATCTGCTTCCACACATCAGCTGGCAGACATAGCCCGAAAAACAAATCAATGTCCGTTAGAGTCATAATCGTCGAACCCAAGGCTGTGCCTAGTTCAGTATAAAAGGCAGTGGGGTTCTTTCGTAAATCGGGCAGGGATTTTCGGAAAGTCAGGATGTCTTGTCGATCCCATGGTTGGTAGACCCAGTTATAAACTACCCTCCCGCTCGCATCTTAGTGGTTAATGTTATCATGCGTTCCCTATCCTCGTGGGGGAACCCAGGAGTGAGCGGCCTCCTTTATAGGCATCATTGTGTCAGTTTTTTCTGTTCGAGGTTCGATCGCTACAGGAGTCGTAGTTTTAGCTTCTAACCTCTGTTCAGTGAGGTGGCGGAAAACGTCAAGCGTACGCGTGAAGAGGTCCGTCACGTCACACTCGCCTTCATCCCCAATGTCAACTTTCCTATACAGAGTCGTTAGGCTCTCAGGACCTTTGTCTTGGTATCGGTCCTCATAGGCATTGAGGGTGTGATAACAAAATCGCACAACAAAGTGTCGTCTGTGGCTATCGGCATATGAATTGTACATATCCGTTACGTATTCCTCGCTCTCCTTCCGTTCCACCAGTGTCCTTACTATCTTATCGATCCCTGCTCGTTCATCCTTGCTCAACCGGTTCATTCTAGTGGAATCTTTTTTTCGGGTCTCAGGGTTGTCTAATGTTACTGTTGGTGCTGCGTTGAGTACAAGGGGCTCGGCCGGCGCGGAGGCCGTTAGGACCTAGGTCCTGGCACTATTCTCACCTGTGCTTGGGGGCTGCAGGTGCTGTAATAAGGGTTGGGAAGGGGCGTATGGAGGGGGCATGTAGATGATTGGGGGACCCAGTAATCATCATTCGCTCGTTGTTTCGAGGGTAACTCAGGGTAGAGCGTAGAGGGTGTTCTAACGGGACACTGGCCCGATGTTTCGGACTCTTGCTTCTGCTTGGCTTCCTCTCTCTCCTTTATCTCTTCCTCTAACTTTTTGGCAGCTAGGTGAGCTACTTTTCGTAGCTCTTTCTCTAATCTAACCTTGTTTCTCTTTTTCCGTTGTTCTGCTTCTTTGCGCCACATGCCGAGACTATCAAGCATAGTGGGCATTGTTTTATTGTTACGAAGGGCTGTTTCCAGCACGTTTATTTTATCGTCATCGAAGGATCCTATCAGTGGCCACTGACTTTCCTGATCCTTTCTTGTATATTTGTGCCATAGTTTGCTATAGGCTACGGCGACTAATCCATATTTAGTGAACATGTCCTTATTAGGGGTGCCTTCCAGTGGAGCTGGATGGTTCATCTCTAAGAAGCGGTCTGGGCTGAACCAACTACCTATCAGTGGGGAGAAGATAGGCATGACAGATTACAAAGGGGGACAAAGGTCCGCACTACCTATCCTTCACTACTTGCAAAGACTAGACAGAATATTTCTATTCTACGTTATCTGCAAACAGAGAATATCTCAAAAGAACCAACTTCGAACAATCAATGTTCGGACAATCAATCAATCAGTGGGGAGAAAAATAGGCACGACAGGTTACAAAGGGGGACAAAAGTCCGCGTTACCTACCCTTCACTATCTGCAAAGGAAGAGAGAATATTTCTATTCTTCCCCGTTTGCAGGCAGAGAATATCTCAAAAACAATCAATGAGCAATACTAGTATTTTTCAAACAATCAAACAATCGTTTCGCAATTTGTCGTGTTGCACGACCTTATCCGGACCGCATGGACAGTTTCTCGTCTTCCGCTTCCAGCGCCCGAGCGTCCTCTATTCTCCGTAATTGCCGCGGCACTCCTGATGGTTCCCAGTCAGGACCGTAGATAACTCGAGGGAGGTCTGCTCGGAACCGGTGACATTCAGATGATCGGCTGCCAGACGAGGGTCTATCGGGCAGGTGCACTCCCGATCGTTGCAGTCGTTCACTCTGTCGTCAGGACCTCTCCCACTGGATCCACGTGTCGCTGATGGGCTTCACGTTTGGGACGCCAATTGTAAAAGGTAGGCAGATTTGAACCGATAACCTTTAAGTATTGCTCGGCGTTAGTCGCCTCTCATACCACTCAAAATTATCAAACAAAGAGGCAGGCGCTGGAGACTGGAAGGCAGGAAACAGAAGTTTATTCCGACGGAGCAGAACACATCAAATCAGACAAAAGGGTATCTTCTCGAGGTGCTCTAACCGCATCTCTGAGGCCTGGCCTTTTATACACAGGTTTATGGCTTTATTGCATGAAACACATCTTTGTCAATACTTTGATGTACGGAAAGACATCCTCGGAATCCCTGCTTCAAGCCCGTTCCCATACACATTTACAGTAGAAGTCCCCACCCCGATCACAGTAGGTGATGACTGTCGCGCAGCTGGACATTCCGCCGGTTCCCGGAATGTGTGCGGCTGATCGGATCTCATGGGGTGGGGGGCTTTGATCAGTCGTAGATCCTTTGAGGGCAGCTTCCTACTGTAGGGGGCAATAAACTGCATCCGCAGGGCCAGGTGATGGCCTGGGATCGAGCCGGACAATCGGGCACAGAGGAAGGGGGTTCATCAAAGGATGTGTGGTTATGAAAGAGATGGAGGGAGGTGTTAGCCGGGTATGGGATGTGGCTCCGAGGCAGGGCCGCGCTGAAGGGATGGTTTATGGCCCAAGCATGTGAGAGCGGGGGCTGTCAGGGTGCGGGGGGATGCTTGCGAGGTCAGAGGGAGAGAGAGAGAGAGAGAGACGCGCTGGCTATCAGCAGTGGGCAGAGAGGCCATGGCATTCAAAATGGCTGCCACTTACGCGCACATATGAGCCTGACAAGGGACAAGATGGCGCCGATAATGTTTACGTCGCAATCTAGATTTTAACAACCTGTGTGTCATGATAAAATTACATTTCTATCACACAATTGCCTAGTCTACATCAGCTTCTCGAAGTACTGTGTGGCTTGCCTTGCTGAATTCTATGGTGACTGCATAGAATGTACGTATCTATGACTACGTCTCCCATGATGCATTGATGGACATCAGTAAAACCTGTTCTGGAGTGTTATGCTTACACACACAGTGGGGAAGGGGGACAGGGAAATGGGTGGGGGTTACTGTCCATGCATCTTACCTTGCTTCTTTGCAGCTCTGGCAGAGCTATCAGCGTCCCCAATTCCATGGATGCTTTCTGGCTCCAGGGTGGATTCCACCAGCTCCTCAAGGTCTGTTA
Organism: Lissotriton vulgaris; assembly: GCF_964263255.1. Taxonomy (NCBI): domain Eukaryota; kingdom Metazoa; phylum Chordata; class Amphibia; order Caudata; family Salamandridae; genus Lissotriton; species Lissotriton vulgaris. Next base: position 1,837,994,270 of record NC_141694.1, read on the forward strand.
GTCTTGGTGCTCTGTTTTTTCCTCCGCCTGTAAGTCAGCTTCCTTTCTTTGTGCAGCAAGTTTTTTCTTTGTGATGATACGCAGAACGTACCATCTTTTCTTGAGTTCATCAATCTCCCTGTGCAATGGCATTGACCTTTGTCTGGATGTCAAGCCATGTATTACGTTTCACAGACTCTGCAACATGCAGAGACTGTTTACTGAAAATTTGGGTGTGGTGCTTGACCATCTCATCAACAAGCACCTGCAGTTCTGCTGCACTGAATTTTATTTTCCTCCTGCGCTCTGCTGCATCCTTCCGGCCATCCTGGGACTCCATTCTGGTGATCAGGTATGCTCAGGGATGCCTGCTCCTTCCTGTTTCCTCCTGCTCTGCAAACAGTTCAGTTGCTCTGCACCTGCATGGGTGTGGCCAATCCCAGGTACTGGGGAGGGGTGGTTGCATCTGATTGGTTGGATCCTCTGTAGCTTTGTTGTGGAGTGTGGTAGGTGTTCCTGATTGGTTCACAGGCTCACATGGGTTCTTTTTCATTTTACCGATTTGGTATTTTACCGATTCAGTAAATACCGATTCAGTAATTCTCATTCATTCCTATGGGCAAGGAGGACCATAGGAATGAATGGGTATTACCGAATCGGTATTTACCGATTCGGAAAATACCGATTCGGTAAATACCGATTTCATTTTCTGAGTGATACCGAATCAGTAATTTTTACCGAATTTTTACCTACATCTCATTTCCAAATTTTAAATACCGATTCGATATGAGTCGGTATTTAAGAGTCGGGAATCAGGATTTACCTACATCTGGCCCCAAATCTTCTAAGTCTGTAAAGAATTCGTCTACCATTGTAGGTGAAAGTTGGATTACCTCGTTAAGAAGATCAATCGCACATAGATGTGAAGCATCGCCATCAGCATTGGTCGCATGAGCAATGTTCAAACCAGATAGTACCTGTGCACCTGTCGCTTCTTGTACCTCACCGTCAGCATTTTGCGTCTGTGAGATCTCAATGAATTCCGTCATCAGAATTGGTAGCCGCTGTGGACAACACAGTGCATGAGCCGTCACTGGTCCAAGAAAAGTATCAACATCCGTTGGCATGACTGATGGGAGTGTCAGACAGATGTCTAGCACGCATTCTTCTCCATATAGCAAGCAGCGCAGAACAGGTAAGATGCAATCTTGCCAGATTGGTCTGAATGACATAAACAATGCAGTGTTCAATTCTCTTTAACAAGTTAATCCCAAAATTTGGACTATGTGCTCACGACACTTCATCACCAGAGGAGTATTCTCCACGGTGAATTGGGTCCCGCTGGTGATTTGGCTTGCCATATCGTAGCCATAGGTGCAAAAATAGTATCCCTGCTGCGAATCCCAAAACGAGAGGCAGTCCGCCAAACACAGAGCACACGCAGTTTGGAAATATGCCTGGGACTACTTCAAAAGGTGCTAACAGTCCCGAAAAAACTGTCTTAAATACATGTACAATACCACTCGTATCAGACATGTTTAAGATACAACTTAACATTTCTGAGAAATGTACAGGGCAGTTTGTAGTTAAAAGTGTGTGCATCTCTGCCGAAATCATTTGCGACTTGCAGATCATAGGTTTCTTTGGCCTAGGTCAATGGCACAGTTTTTTGTAAAAGAATGGCTTTCATTCTGCTCAAAGTATCAATTCGTATAGAAGCGATGTTCAGTGAAGGCCATAACAGTGACTCCCGGTCTGTCTTGGTTTTTGGAAACAATACTTGCATACAGCAAGTGACCCTGGCTGACACACGTACGAGATAGGCTAAACCTGGCAACATGCCACAGCAGCTGTGATCATTCAACATAATGTAACTTCCATTAGAAAGTTGCCTAAAAATTGGATCAATCACTGCAGCTGGTGAACCTTGCAGGTGGCAAGATAAGTTGTTCGAGGAACCATCGCAGGCCCCGTGTAAATTAATACCCTGACATAGGAGAGAACCGCTTAGTGCGTTTTCACAATTATTACCACTAAGAAACACTTCTTTCCCCCCAGTCCAACATCTGTGTGTGTATGGTAATTCCCAGGATGTCTTGATGTATTCTTTACCCAAACTTTTATATAGGCCTGCTGGTATATGTTTTAAGCAATACTGAAAATGGAAAATTGTAACAGGCCGAGTGATTGTACCATGTATTATCCATTCTGTCGCTGGCTTTTCAGAGACAGTTAATGGCAATCTTTCCAGTTTTTCAATGCGCAGCACCGTATAGTCTGCTCCCCTTTGTACCAGTGTGATCTGTTTATCAGTGAGATTGAATTCTGAAAGTAGGTTTCGTAACGTCCAGCCTAATAGCATTATAGAACGTAATTGCGACTGACCATGTTGCAACATGACCAATTCCTGTTCCATTATGTCTATGGCAGAGGATACTATGCTGTCCAAAGAATATATCCTGGATGACAGAGTCGTTAACCCATTGTCAACTACAGAGAGAGAATTCTCTAAATTAATACGATCAATTTCTCGTATTCGTTCTGCAGTATCTGCTTGTGTAATCTTCCATGCTTCATTATACATGGCATAGATACCGGCGTATATAAAACGTTTATGACGCGGTTTAGTAGGTCCTTGTAAGAAGTCCCTCAGGTCAGCGCCATCCTTAAGTAAAGATACGTGTTGTTTTACTTCCTTTAGTGTCGATTTTTGTAGCCACTCAAGGCACAGTTTCCCTATACTGTATGATGTTACTATTCCCGGATGCTGTCTCTGAACATATCTAGGATCTGGCCTAGTGAATGTGAACCCTTGTGTCTTTTTCAGAAATCTATCTTGACAGTTGTTTGTGTCTGTGGGCCAGATTAACCATTTTTTCCAATCTGGATCTGTTCTGTTGTGATGCAAAATAGTAGGTACGTCGACCTCCCCCTCCGTAGTGTTGTTACTATCAGGTGTAGGTGTAGGTATGGACTGTTTGTTTAAATCTTTTATCTTGGCTAACCCAAAACAAGATGTCTGTTGGATAGTGTCATTCAAAAACATTATTTGCTCAGGGATGCTGCAGGCTCTAAATAAAGCTTCTACCCCCTGCACTTGCCAATCTTTTGTACCCCAGACAGTTTTTGTCTCAATGCTGTCTTTCCAAAAGACGAAACCTAGAATAGACAGTTGGGCATAAAAGGCTGCAGAATAAATTTGCTTGGTATTTGTCAACATACTTTTCATTCCTGTCTTGTTAAATTTTTAAAGTAAAACAATTCTGGATTTGATTAATTGAAGCCTGAAAAGTAAGGTAATTTGCCATTAAATGTTTTTAAACTACCCTTTTGTGGCGTAGGACAATATTCCCATTGGTTAAATCTTAGTGCATTTCTAGGGATTGCAGATTTGTGCAAGAAATGATGACCATAGTGATTATACCAATACATTTGTTCATAATCTGATGAACCTTCTAAGTATTCATGACTTGTAAATTTTGCAGACATTTCTAAGCCTGACATCATATTATTAACAGTCTCGAAGTCCCAATCATCAGAAAAGGTACTCGATGAAACAAAGTCACTCAAGGAAATCTTGAATTGGTGGGGAATCGTTTTTTTTATTTTTCAAAAACCTTTATTAAAAAAACAAAAATTATGGCAGACACAATACGCTGTGCAAATCCACCGCTCGACGGTAGCATAGGATAATACAAGTCATTCAATTAGTTACATTTAGATTACAGTTTCAGCAATTTAGTAAAACAGGAATGTCAAAAACACAGCTCCACTGTTCAAGGGACACATCATCATAGGAGAAATACTCATAAGATAACAATATCAGTGGGGACTCAAAAGCAGCAGGGGCGCTAGTGGAAAATGAGGGGGGGAAGGTTGTCACTGACCAGCGCCAGCGGACGCCGCGGACCCAGGGTCGGCGGGGAGCGCGGTAGAGGCAGCACCACTGGGGTGGGATTGTGAAAGGAGATAGGCGACCAGGGGGCCCCAGATGTCGACCGGTCGAGACCTGGCAGGCATTAAGTCCCGTGACTCTGACAGGAGAGTCTGACACTGAGAAGCATCCCCCAATCAACACTCGACTTTAGGTGCAGGTCGCCGACCCCAACACATGGGCACAAAAGCGAGCAGCATAAAAATCAGACAGCGAGAGGCATTGGGGCATAGTTTAACGAAGCCCAGGAGGCAAAGGGGTAGATCGGGGCACACTTCAGCGCCGGTGATGTCAGAAATGGTGGAACACACCGCCTGCCAGAACTCGGAGACCTTAGGGCAGAGCCATGCTAAATGGGCAAAGTCAGCGGCAGGAGCAGCGCACTGCACACAAATATCCACGGGGTAAGCCTGAGCAGGTGGAGCTGCACTGGGGTGCGGTTTAGCCTGTGCAAGTACTTGAAATGGATCAGGCGGAGCTGGTAGTTCAGTGACAGCTTTTTGGTTTGATTACAGCAATAAAAGTCAATCAACCTCCTATATGGTGACACTGAGGTCTGCACTCCACGCCTCCCGCGCGCGATCTGAGGAAATGGGGGCTGAAACCAGGGTGAAAGCTTACAGTTTGGTGACTAGCTTGTGCGGCGCCGGGGAGGTGTATATGAAGTCAAGAGCTGGAATGGTGGGCAGGGGTTGAGGGAATGTGGGGAGCAGTTTCCGGCAAGTGGCGCACAACTGATAGAATAAAAGCGTGTCCTGCAACCCAGAAGAGTCCGGAAGAGAGTGAAAGGAGTCCTCAGGATAAAGGTCCATCACCGTCCTCAAACCCTACCGCGTCGCGTGCCAGGACAAGCTGGAAGACTGAAGCGGCGGTAAGTCTGGGTGATTTACAATTGGCATGGCGTTTCCGGAGAGTAGAGGGAAGCCAGAAAGCCTGAGCAGGCAAGACCAGGCCCCGCGCAACGTCTCGACCGTGTCAACCTCCCCCCGAGGTCGAGCCGCAGGCGCGAACAATGCAGTGGACAGGGGCCAGGGGGAAGCCACATCGGTCTCCACCGCGACGTGAGGCTGATAGGGGTTGGGGTGAATCCAAAAGTGCAGGAAACTGGCTTGGGCACATAAGGCATGGATCCGGAAGTCAGGGGCACCCATCCCACCAGCAGACATGGGGAGAATGAGGATATCATAGGCCACCCTGGGCTGCCTAACCGCCGAAACTAGCGAGATAACTACAGAGCGCAGTTTGGAAAAAAATGAGAAGTAAGGGGATAGGGATATTCAAGAAAAGATAAAGCAATTTAGGGATGACCACCATTTTGGCTATTACGATTTGGCCCGCTTTGGATAACGGCAGTCTTCTCCATGAAGGAATCTTGGACTCAGGCCAATCTACCGCCTGACCAAAGTTCGACTTCCACAGTTCATCCAAATCCCTACTTAACCAGATGCCCAAGTAGCGCCTGGGGCCGGAGGCCCACCCAAACGGAAAATCAGGTGAGAATGGCACAGTGGCGTCAGTCAAGGGGAATAGAACAGACTTGCTCCAGTTCACCTGGATGCCCAAAAGCCAGCCGAAACGTATGATTTCCCGGACCAGGAGGCTGAGGTTTTCCTGGGGATGGTGGACGTGTAGGGTAACATCGTCCCCGTACATTGAGACGAGGAGAGAGCGGCACGAGAATCCAATGTCCCTGTGAGCATGGTTCTGCCGAAGCCTGGCAGCCAGGGGCTCCATTGCGATGGCAAAGAGCATGAGCAATAACGGGCACCCCTGGCGGGTGCCATGGACAATACTAATGTGGTCGGAAACCTGACCATTAATGTGGAGACGTGCCGATGGATTGGTGTAAAGGAGTCTAATCTTACGCAAGAAAAATTCGCTGAAACCCATATGCGATAGAATGTAAAATGAAAAAGGCCACTCCAGCTTATCAGATGCCTTAGTAGCGTCGAGTAGGGCGGCCACTGCCGGCAAGTTGGGATTAATTTGATGCAAGACTGACAAAATGGTACGAAGATTATGAGAAGTTGCCCTACCAGGGATTAAGCCAGATTGATCAGGGAGGGCGATGGTGGGCATTAAAAGAAGAAGACGGGAGGCGATCAATTTGGCAAAGATTTTGTTGTCTATGTTTATAAGAGAAAGAGGGCGGTAGGAGTCGCGGCGGTCGGCAGGCTTATCAGGCTTGAGAAGCAAGGTTATCAGTGCCTCGCGCAGGGACAGCAGGAATAGAATAGTGTCAAAAGACTCGTTGTACATGGCTGCCAGATGCGGTTCCAGAATGTCAGCTAACGATTTGTAGAATGAGGCTGGCAGGCCATCAAGGCCAGGGGCCTTGTCACCAGGTAGGCTATTGATGGCTGCCAGAATTTCTTTCCTGGGAATGGCTCATCAAGGAATTTTCAATGGTGGTCTTCGAGCCAGACTCAGGCAATCGACTCAAAGTATTGTTCAAACTCCACCCCTGACGGAGGAGTGCGGGCAGAGTAGAGTTGTGAATAAAACTAAAAAAACAGGTTTTTATAACTTCCGGGGAGGTGGTCCTATCCGGGCCGCCATCACTGAGGGCCGTTATATAGGAGGTAGCACGAGGTGGACGAAGAAGGTTAACAAGAGTACGCCCCGGGCGGTCTCCCTCCCCAAAGCGGAACGCCCGACCCTCTCTAACCAGGAAGGGCAGTTCACGGCCAACTTCATCTGAGAATTTGGTATGCTTTTGGCGTAACAGTGCAAGCATCTCAGGGCTGGGGCGGCATCCAGATCCCTGATTTCCACCTCAAGCTTAGCCAGGGTGGAGCGAATAGAGCGGAGAACGCCCACCTGTTTGGCGATACATTCGCCCCGGATGAAAGCCTTGAAACCCTCCTATAGGGTGGAGACAGAGTCGACGGATCCTACATTTAAATCGAAATAATTTGTGATCACGGTATGAATATCCGTACAGAATACAGAGTCCATGAGGGTATTAGGATACAGACGCCAGGTTATGGCCCTTCGCTGAGTGAGGAGGTCTGAGATGAATCTGGATTGGCGCGTGAGCGGAGAAGGTACTAGCCATGTGCACGGCATCAGTGAGCCAGGACAAGACATCCGGTGAGGTCAGCCAGAGGTAAATTCGCAACCAACAACCTGTCGGACCGGATGTCTTGTCCTGGCTCACTGATGCCGTGCACAAAACTGGAGCTGGTCTTGTTGCCACATCTTGCTTAGCTGGTTTCAAAAGGGAAGTATGGAACACTGGATGGATTCTTAAAGTTTTTGGAAGCAACAATTTGTACGTTACTGGATTGACTTGGCGAAGTACAGAATATGGTCCGATAAACTTAGGATGAAACATACTTTTATGCTTGAAAGTTAAGTTTTTGGTGGACAACCATACTTTATCTCCAGTAACATACCTTGGACCAGGCCTATGATGTTTATCATATTGCTGTTTGTATTTCTCTTTACTTTGTAGTAGACGTTGGTGAGTTTGTTGATGAACAGTTTGCATGTGTTGTATGGTATCTTGTACAGCTGGTGTATCACTCACATGTTTGGGCAAAACTAGAGGAATACTATTTGGTAGATATCCATAGAGAGCCTCAAATGGAGATGATCCAGTTGAAGAATGCGGTGATGTGTTATAAGCCATTTCCGCAATCCAAAGTAAATCATACCAAGACCTTTTGGAATCTTCTACGTAACATCTCAGGTATTGCTTTAATGTCTGATTTAATCGTTCAGTTTGACCATCTGTTTGAGGATGGTAACTAGTAGACATATTAGATGTGATTTGTAGACTTTGACACCACTGTTGCCAGAATTTAGATGAAAACTGAGAACCTCGATCAGATAGTAACACTGAAGGCAAACCATGTAAGCGCACTATGTTTGTTAGAATTATTTGTGCTAATTGTCCTGCTGGCAATCGTTTACAAGCAATGAAATGGGCATATTTTGTTAAACTATCCACAACTACCAAAATAACTGAATGAAGATTCACTTGTGGCAAATTCGTGATGAAATCTAAAGAAACATGTTCCCACGGTTTAATTGGTGTTGGTAAGACTTGTAACAATCCTTTTGGTTTGCTATGATCAGTTTTAAATCTAGCTCATATTTCACAGTTTTAAGCCATCAAAGAAACATCCTTTTGGAGTGTTGGTCACCAAAAAAGGTTTTGTATCTTTTCTACTGTCTTTTTTGGACCTGGATGTCCTGCCATAGGATGGGAATGTAACCAGTTAAAGACTTTCTTGTAATTCTTTGGTTGGAAGATAGACTTTTTTCCCATGAAACGGTATTCCTTCTTTGATTGTTTGATTTTCCTTCTTGTTGTTCCACTTTTTCCATTGAGATGGGGGAAAATTTTCATGTATATTGTCTAAAAACTGATCAGCATTTAACAAACAGATCACTTTGTCAGGTTCTATTATTGCATGTGGAGTTCCTTCGAATTTATGCAATGTAGAGTCTTTCCTAGATAAAGCATCTGCTTTTTTATTGTCTTGTCCTGGTCGATAGGTTACTATGAAATCATATTCTGCAAAGAACATCATCCATCTCATTTGACGTGGGGTTAACATTCTGGCTGAGCTCATGAATTGTAAATTTCTGTGATCTGTATACACTGTCACTGTGAATTTTGCTCCCATAATATTATGTCTCCATTCTTTGAATGCTTCAAGTATCGCTAGCAACTCTTTCTCAGCAATGATGTAATTTTGTTCAGCTGCATTCAATTTTCGAGACATATAAGCAACAGGATGCATTTGACCAGTTTTGTGATGTCTCTGGGATAAAATGGCTGCTATTGCTACATCTGAGGCATCCGCTTCGATTATAAAAGGTTCGTTCACATCAGGATGCATCAAAATTGGGGCTACTGTAAAAGCTTTTTTCAAACTTTGGAATGCTTCATTTGCTTCTGCAGTCCATTCAAACTTTACCTTTTTTTCGTAACAGACGAGTTATGGGGGCAACGACTGCTGAAAAGTGATCTATAAATCGTCGATAAAAGTTTGCGAAGCCCAAAAAACATTGCACATCTCGAACAGATTTTGGAATAGGCCATTCTGCTACTGCTTTTATTTTTCTATCAGTCATTTTCATGCCAGTTGGTGTGAGCAGTACTCCTAGAAACTCAACTTCAAAGACATGGAAATCGCATTTGGATAATTTGCAATACAGATTGTGAGATTGTAATGCCTTTAAAACTTGTTTGACATGACCTTCGTGTTTTTCTTCTGAATCGGAATAAATTAAGATATCATCTATGTAGGCGATAACAAATACATCTAGAAATTCCCTTAAAACATCATTGAGAAAAAACTGAAAGGCTGCTGGTGCATTACAGAGACCAAATGGCATTACCAAATATTCAAACAGTCCATATCTAGTTTTGAACGCAGTTTTCCATTCGTCTCCTTGCCTGATTCACACCAGATGATATGCTCCTCTTAGATCAAGTTTTGTGTATATTACTGCTGTTTTTACCTGGTCTAAAATAACTGGAATTAATGGTAATGGATATTTGTTTTTAATTGTGATTTTATTCAAAGCCCTATAGTCAATGCACGTTCTTAATTCACCATTTGCTTTTGGGATAAAAAACAAAGGAGAGGCGGCTGGCGACTTTGAGGGACGGATGAACCCATTTTCAAGATATTGATCAAAGTATTCTCTCAAATGTTGATTTTCGTTTTCAGAGAGTGCATATATCCTATAGTTCGGTACACAAGAACCTGGTATGAGATCGATTTGGCAATCATAGCTGCGATGAGGAGGAAGGACTGCTGCTTTCTCTTCGCTAAAAACCTCCTGAAACCTTTTGTAACAATTAGGTAGAATTGTTTCTTTTTCCTCCGCTGTAGCAATTTGACTAACTGTTTTTGTGAAAGTTTCCATACAAGATGATTGACAAAAATCAGATTGAAATGCAAGTTCTCTTTTTTGCCAGTCAATTATTGGATTATGTAGACAGAGCCATGGCATTCCTAGAATAAATCCATACTGAGGTGCTTGGATCACATCAAATTGAACCTCCTCTCTATGATATTGTTTTTTGGAGTCTTCACAGCACATTATTACCTTTGAGGTTTGCATGGTAACTGGACCTCCAGACAAAACTTTTCCATCTACGGCTTGGACTATTTCAGGAGTGTCTTTTTTCTCACAGATAGTACTTAATCGCTGTGCAGTTTCAAAATCGACAAAGTTTCCTGTAGCCCCAGAGTCAATTAAAACTTCCATTTGCCAGATTTTGTGAATTAGTTGTATCTGTACTGCCAATCGAAAATGAGCTTAGTAATTACTTACACAAGAGTTTACTGAAGGGTAAGCAATGGTTCCCAAGAGATCCCCTTCTACAAATCCTGGGCATGTTAGTTTTCCGACTTAAAGTCTTTTGTTTCTAAAACTGACACTTTACCAGTAGTTGGAGATTTGCTCTTAGGTTTCAACATACAGTCTTTCACAAAGTGTCCTTTGCATCCACAATAAAGACACTGTCCATTTTTGCGTCTACTATCTTTTTCATCTTTTGACAATGGTTGTCTAAGGGTCCCAATTTCCATCGACTCAGAGCTAGACTCAGAATATGTGAACTGTGTTCTAGGTTTGGCTTCATTTTTCCAATTAGGTTTCTCTCCTCGTTTTTTATCACATCTTCGTTCTGATAATCTGTGATCCAATCTTAAGGTTAGATTTATCAAATCCGAACAAGCAGTTGGTTGTGGGTCTATTTGAGCTAACACATCTTTTAAATCGTCTTTCAACCCCTGATAGAAAAGTGCTGCTCTCTTTTCTTCCGGCCAAGAGGTTTCTGCGACTAGTCTGTTAAAATGTGACAAGTAAGCAATGAGATCTCGATTTCCCTGTCTTAATTGTAACAATTCCCGGTCTGCAGACAAAGTTACAGTTCGTCTATCGAATACTTTCTCAAATTCTTCTACAAAGCGCCGCCAGTTATACAATAAAGCGCTATCTTGACGTACTAACGTGACTGCCCAATTTGCAGCATCTCCAGACAGATAAGAAATTAGGAATGCTATCCCAGATTGGGGGGTGGGAAATGCTGTAGGCCTACAAGAGAAATGCAATTCTATTTGTGTTAAAAATATCTGCACCTTGGAAGGGTCTCCGGAAAAACGCTCTGGAGCAGCCAGAGGTATTTGTGGTGGAACAGTTACTGAAATATTTGTGGATGCTCTAGTGTCTTGAGCCTCCTCAGGAAGGGGAGTATTCAGAAGCTGAATATTATCTACTTTATCAGACAACAATGCTGTTGCAGCCATAGTCTCATTTAAATCTGCCTGCATTTTAACTATTGCCGCTAGTAAATCGTCCATGGTGGCCATTATGTCAACACATTCAGATCGGGAGGAAAAATAATTCGTGGGCTCACTATTCTGTCAGACGAAGTCTTCCTCGGAATCTGATGTGATGATATAAGGGCCCACCTCTCGATACCTCCAATTCTGATTGTAATTATTACACAGAATATTGAAGTGATCAAGCGGGGGGAAAAGGGAGTTGGGAAGGGAACAGCTGGGAGGGAGATCTGAAAAGGAAAAGTTAAACACACACTAATACTTAGCTACTTTAGAACCAATAGGCTTTCCTTAAATCAGGCAACAACCAAAAACGGAATCTTGTAATTCTTCATTCACAAATCACGAGGTTAAACTTTGCATTTAAATCTCTTCACTTATTATTCTCAAGTTGCTAGAAAACCTTTTGCAAATTAAATTTCCTTACTCCTCTGATATTTCTCTCTCAGAAAAGATATGGTTCACATTACTTTTCTGTAGATAATTCTCTACTAATTACCATCAAAAACTCTTAGTACCACTTGCAAAATCAAAACTGTGTGTGCATAATGTCTTTTTAAAACATTCTCATAATTTTCTTATACAATATCAAAACCAAATTGCATATATAAAACATGGGCGAGGTTTTAATCTTCTTTCTGTGCAAAAACAATATTTCTCTACACAAATTTAATGCAGGGTTAACTTTCAGTACCAAAGCATAGAATTTTCTGGATTCCTTTCAAAAATGGTGAAAACAGAAAACAGCATTTAAGTCTTCTTTTTAGTACAAAGGATTCTTTAAATTTAAAAAAACCTTATTATTTTACTATATTGTCTTCATACCTTTAGAGTACGACCTACTCTAAAACTTTTATGGTCAACAGAACTTCTGGACCCAAAAAGAAGGAATCCCACGAAGAAATCCAGTCCAAAACGAACTTCAAATCAGCTGCCGGAGAAACTGCCACCTCAGGACACTCTTCGGAAAGGTTTGCTCCAGCGCGATAATCTCGACCTGCAGAAAGGGTTAATACAGCCTCCAAACATACAGAGCCTGCCTGGGATCAACCTTCCTGTCCAAAATCCTAAGAATAGTGAGCACAGACTCTTGGGTGTGGTCACGTACATCAACGTAACCACACCTGCGTATTTTCCCTGTTTGCAGCATCACTGGAAAGCCCTACGCATCTCGCGGATGCGACAGCATGCCGAATTGCACGCATCTCGCGGACGCGGCTGCCAAAGTGCACGCATCTCGCGGATGCGATTACCCTGCCAAACCTCACGCATCTCGCGGACTATTGGCAAACTAAAGGGAATTTAAAGCAGAATCATATGTCTTAAGCCTGCCTGGACCCTACAACAATATTTACAACAAGGGGTGGTGAGGGACAGAGTCTCTGAATTAAGCAGAAATCTCTCACCCAGTCAAGAGATCAGGGCTAGATCCAACACCGTTTTTTAGCTCACTGCACCATCCCAGTTTCAGAACCTGGCTGTATGCAAATTAGTCTGTTCCTGTCCCAGTGCATGATGGGAACAGGGCAAACCAAACTACAAAAGCCAATTCTTACACTGGGAAGGAAACAAGCTCCCGGGGACCGGTTTCTGGCATTACAGCCGTCTTCGGCCCGGTTTGCTTGAATCCTGATGGTGCAATGAGCAAGGGTCTCACATCTGAGAATACCCTTCCACGCTTAGGGTGGACAAAAATATTTACAACAAGGGGTGGTGAGGGACAGAGTCTCTGAATTAAGCAGAAATCTCTCACCCAGTCAAGAGATCAGGGCTAGATCCAACACCGTTTTTTAGCTCACTGCACCATCCCAGTTTCAGAACCTGGCTGTATGCAAATTAGTCTGTTCCTGTCCCAGTGCATGATGGGAACAGGGCAAACCAAACTACAAAAGCCAATTCTTACACTGGGAAGGAAACAAGCTCCCGGGGACCGGTTTCTGGCATTACAGCCGTCTTCGGCCCGGTTTGCTTGAATCCTGATGGTGCAATGAGCAAGGGTCTCACATCTGAGAGTACCCTTCCACGCTTGGGGTGGACAAAAATATTTACAACAAGGGGTGGTGAGGGACAGAGTCTCTGAATTAAGCAGAAATCTCTCACCCAGTCAAGAGATCAGGGCTAGATCCAACACCGTTTTTTAGCTCACTGCACCATCCCAGTTTCAGAACCTGGCTGTATGCAAATTAGTCTGTTCCTGTCCCAGTGCATGATGGGAACAGGGCAAACCAAACTACAAAAGCCAATTCTTACACTGGGAAGGAAACAAGCTCCCGGGGACCGGTTTCTGGCATTACAGCCGTCTTCGGCCCGGTTTGCTTGAATCCTGATGGTGCAATGAGCAAGGGTCTCACATCTGAGAGTACCCTTCCACGCTTGGGGTGGACAAAAATATTTACAACAAGGGGTGGTGAGGGACAGAGTCTCTGAATTAAGCAGAAATCTCTCACCCAGTCAAGAGATCAGGGCTAGATCCAACACCGTTTTTTAGCTCACTGCACCATCCCAGTTTCAGAACCTGGCTGTATGCAAATTAGTCTGTTCCTGTCCCAGTGCATGATGGGAACAGGGCAAACCAAACTACAAAAGCCAATTCTTACACTGGGAAGGAAACAAGCTCCCGGGGACCGGTTTCTGGCAAGCCCTGATCTTTGGACTGGGTAAGAGTGGTCTGTTTAACTCAGACACTCTGTTCATCACCACCCCCTTTTCTAAATCGTTTTTGGCCACTATAGGTGTGGCAGGGTATACTCAGACATGAGTCCCTTTCTCACTGCTCCATCAGGATTCAAGCAAGCTGGGCCGAAGAAGGCTGAAATGCCAGAAACCGGTCCCCGGTAGCTTGTCTCCTTTCTGGTGAAGAATTGGCTTGGTAGTTTAGTCTGCCCTGTTCCCATGATGCACTGGGCCAGGGACAGACTGATTTGCATATAGCCAGGTTCTGAGCTGGGATGGGGCAGTGAGATAAATAACGGTGATGGATCAAGCCCTGATCTTTGGACTGGGTAAGAGTGGTCTGTTTAACTCAGACACTCTGTTCATCACCACCCCCTTTTCTAAATCGTTTTTGGCCACTATAGGTGTGGCAGGGTATACTCAGACATGAGTCCCTTTCTCACTGCTCCATCAGGATTCAAGCAAGCCGGGCCGAAGAAGGCTGAAATGCCAGAAACCGGTCCCCGGTAGCTTGTCTCCTTTCTGGTGAAGAATTGGCTTGGTAGTTTAGTCTGCCCTGTTCCCATGATGCACTGGGCCAGGGACAGACTGATTTGCATATAGCCAGGTTCTGAGCTGGGATGGGGCAGTGAGATAAATAACGGTGATGGATCAAGCCCTGATCTTTGGACTGGGTAAGAGTGGTCTGTTTAACTCAAACACTCTGTTCATCACCACCCCCTTTTCTAAATCGTTGGACCCTACAACAAAGCAGCCACCTATGTCCAACAGAGGGAGACCTGTGCACCTTCCCACACAGGTGTCTAGGACACGGCCGAAGACTACGCCAACTACTGCTGCTGAATGGGGCGGGCCCCAGACCGCAAACCCCCCTGGGCCTGACACAACCCCTCGCACCGATGACACAGGTGCCCTCACGGGCATCGGAACGAAGATGGCGCCAGGCATCGTAAAGAACGTGTAAGAGCCCGAACGATCCAGGGTCGCTGAAAGAGTAACGTTAAAATCCTCACCCCAAACCACTGCCGCGGTGCCGCAAGAAGAGATGAGGTGCCAAACATGATTAAAAAAGTCTGGGTCATCGGAGTTGGGGCCATAAACCGCAGCGATCGTGACAGGCTGGGACAATAGTAAACCATGGAGAATCACATACCTACCCTCCGGATCGAGAAGCACTCGGGAGGTTTGCCAAGGCAGGCCGCGGCGCAGCAGAATTGAGACGCCCCTAGCATACAACGAGTATGTCGATTAGTGGGATTCCCCCCAATAGCGAGAGTTGAGTCTGGAGACGGAGCCGGGCAGCAAGTTCGTCTCCTGTAAGAGAAATATGTCCACTTTGTGACGCTGGAGGTGTGAGTGTATCATTCGGGCCTTGCGGTGATCATTCAAGCCCCGGACATTCCAGGTCCAACAAACAACACCAGCCATAAGGGACCGGGACAGAAAGCAGCACTTTGCGGTGTGGACAGCAAGCTACGCAGAGCAACACAGCGCACTTGTGAGGCAAGGGAGTCAAATGGAGGCAGAGTGCAGCGTAAGTAGGAAACAGCGCAGACAATTGGAGACAGCTCCTGATGTATTTCCACCCCCAGGGAGAACATTATGCAGTGTAGAAGTGCAACCGAAACAGATACAGACTGAAAGCGGCCCACTGCGGGGCTATGTAGGAAGCGCAATGCAGTGCCTGGAACCATACATGTAGAGATAAAAAGAAACAACCAGATAGTGGCGAAATAAAGCCACAACCCCAGTAGGGGAGTATGACATCTCCAAAATGAGCCCTGCCCACCCCAACCAAAACAAAACCCGCAGAAACAACCCCCAAACCCCCTGCCCACTCCAACCCCCCAATTAGTCTGAGTTTCCAACCCACCCCACCCCAGGAACCCACAACTAGGGAAGGGAAGGACAACAAATAAGCAGGGACTTGGCGTACACCCCTGCAAGAAAGCAGGGTGGCCAAGTTGAAACGGTGTTAGGCATCCAACACGTCAAGAATTAAGTCAAACACATCCCAATCTGCACAGTCAATCATTGTCACTGAGATGACCAGAGCCGTCAGGTTGAGATGTAGGAGGAGAGGAGTGAGCGTCCTTATCAAGTCTTTTAGCAAATGCCATAGCCTCTCTCGGGTCAGAAAAGACAAGTGTTTTAGCGCCCTGTCGATCTCTCAATTTGGCTGGGTAGGCCAAGGAGTAAGAGACCTCATGTTTCTGTAGCAGGCTCTTAGCAGGTAGGAATTCTCTCCTGGCCACTTGGAAAGTGAGGGTGTAGTCAGGGTAGAAGGAGAGTGAATTGCCCTTGTGGTTGATGGCGCCCTTGTCCCGTGCAGCCCGAGGATGGCGTCCCGATCACGATAATTTAAGATTTTTGCTATTATGGGCCGCGGAGGCGGGCCGAGGGAACAAATTTGCTTTGGAATCTTCAACAGCTCTGCCGGACCAAGAATGTCATATTCAGTTCTGTCCCAAGCTATACCACCAGGTATAGGAACGGCTGTGATGTTCACTGATGACAAGTCTCTTTGTTCACGATGATATTATTTGTGTGGCTTGAGGAGTAAGTTGATGTTCTGACTTGCTGTGTCCTTTTTAACATATCTTCTATTTATGAGCATTCCCAAAGTAAATACAAGAGTCAACCAAAGTAGAAGAAAAAGTACACCCAACACAATCCATAGTTCAATCCATGGTGAAACCAGATAAGTCTTTTCCAGTTGACGAAAAAGTTCTGTTGCTTGTTTAAAAAGTTCTTTTTACTGGTGTTGTTTCAGGTTTGCTGGGATCCTCGGAAAACGTATCAAAGTTAATGAAATAGCCAGAGGCAGTTTTGTCAATTGTAGGGATTGCATTAGCATTCGTTGAAGTCGCTGGAACCACTTGATCACTTGTTACATTTGTATAGTCAGTTGCGATTTCATTGTAAACAGGTGTTTCTTGACAAACTGTTATTTGGGTCTCAAGAGGTACAAGTTCCATTGCTTTGTTGCATAGTCCTTCATTTCGCACGGCAGATTCTTCAAAGGTGATGAGTCTTTCAGTTTGAACCTCTTGGATAGTAGCCAGATTCGGGCATCTGCTACATCTTTGGAGTCCACTTGGCCTACTACTTATGATCGGCCACATGATGTAGTTTGACCAGGTCGATGGACACAAATCTGTTCTCCTTTTTACCAACAAGGGGCGGAGGTTTCACTGTTCTTGATCCGTGGATGGCTAGAACAGGTACTGGTTGTCTGTAAGAAGGCCCAAATTCCTTCTTGTCCGCGATCTTTTCTCTGACTAGATGCACAATCTTTGGAATCCAGACAGGACCCCACCGAACTCAAAAATTACCGCCCCATCTCGCTCCTTCCATTCCCAGCCAAAGTAATCGAGAAAGCTGTCAACAACCAACTCGCCGCTTTCCTCGAAGCCAACAAATCCCTCGACTCCTCACAATCTGGCTTCCGAGCAAAACACAGCACTGAGACCGCCCTCATCGCAGCAACAGACGGCATTCGAACTCTACTGGACAATGGAGACACAGTCGCCCTCATCCTCCTCGACCTCTCTGCAGCCTTCGACACAGTCTGCCACAGCACCCTTTTACAACGCCTCAGAAACATCGGAATACAAGGAAAAGCACTGGAATGGATCACCTCGTTCCTCTCCGGAAGAACCCAGAAAGTCCGCCTCCCACCATTCAAGTCAGAGGCCACTGAAGTCATCTGCGGCGTACCACAAGGATCTTCACTCAGCCCCACCCTTTTCAACGTATACATGAGCCCCCTCGCGGCCATCGCCCGCCAACACAACCTCAACATCATCTCTTACGCGGATGACACTCAACTGATCCTTTCTCTCACCAATGACCCCAGCACCGCCAAAACTAACCTACACGAAGGAATGAAAGAAGTTGCCGAATGGATGAAACACAGCCGTCTGAAACTGAACTCAGATAAAACAGAAGTCCTCATCTTAGGTACATCCCCCTCTGCATGGGACGACTCTTGGTGGCCGGAAGCCTTGGAAAAGCACCCATCCCGACAGACCACGCACGGAACCTAGGCGTTATCCTGGACTCTTCACTCTCAATGAACAGACAAGTCAGCGCCGTATCCTCATCCTGCTTCAACATTCTCCGCATGCTCAAAAAAACATTTCGCTGGATCCCCACCGAAACCAGAAAAACAGTCACCCATGCTCTGGTCACGAGCCGACTGGACTACGGAAACACCCTCTACGCAGGTACTACCGCTAAACTCCAGAAGAAACTCCAACGAATCCAAAACGCCTCAGCCAGGATCATATTAGACATCCCGCGCAACGAACACATCTCTGGCCACCTGAAAGACCTCCACTGGCTACCCGTCAATAAGAGGATCACTTTCCGACTGCTAACCCACGCACACAAATCACTCTACGACATCGGACCAGAATGCCTCAACTCACGACTGTCCTTCTACACCCCCTCCCTCCAACTACGTTCTTCCAGCCAAGCCCTCGCCACTGTACCTCGCATCAACAAGACCACCATGGGAGGCAGATCCTTCTCATACCTGGCTGCTAAAACATGGAACTCACTCCCCACTTACCTTCGCCTTACCCAGAACCACCTAGCATTCAGAAAGCAACTTAAAACGTGGATATTTGACAAGTAATCCTCCTCCCCTCCCTAAGCGCCTTGAGACCCTCTGGGTATGTAGTGCGCTATATAAATTCTTTGACTTGACTTGACTTGACTTGTCTTGCTGGGATGGATGGCTTCTCTTGAGTGGTTGTTGGCTTCAGGATTACGTTACTTTGGCTTTTTCTTATTTCATTTAAGTCCTGCAAAACAGCCAAATGATCTTTGATATCAAAGGGTTTTTGTTCTACCACTGAAGTGTGACAATCGATGTCCTGTACAATCGTTCTAGTTCCAAAAAGGATTTCATATGGAGTGATTCCCCCCCAGAGAACTTCTTGGCAGATTGTTAAGACTACGTTGGACACTTATTAGATGTTTGACTCACCCGTCACCCGTCACCCGAGCCTTAATACCTTAGCTGTTATAGATTGCTTTATGTCCCGGTTTTTTCTTTCCACTAGCGAATTTCCCTCAGGATGGAATGGACTAGAGTACTGCAATGCAACGCCCAAATTGGCCATGGCCTCCTTGTAAGCTCGAGAGCTAAATGCAAGACCCTGGTCAGAATGTAGCGTGCCGACTGCGTATGTGTCGATAAAGACTCGCAAATCTTTTCTAACAGTTCGAGCATCAGCCGAGCTCTGAGGCCACATCCAAATGAATCTTGAGCATGAATCCACTGCGACCATGATATATTTATAGTTGCCATCCGTCTGTAAAGAACCGCAGTGGTCCAGGTAAACTCAAGCTAATGGTTTATCTGAAATTAATTGCGGAGTTTGCGCAGGATGTTTCACAGTAGAGACTCATCTTTTGGCAGATTTCACATTCCAAAACATAGTTTCTGCTGTTTCCTCATGCACGGCCACCAGTATCTCTGTTTTAATAATGACACTGTGGCGGAAACACCTGCCTGTGCAGAAGCAAGCCCTTCATGTGCAGCTAAGTTTAGTCCTAATTTATGTTCCATGTTTGGAATTACTCTATCCCCCTGTGAAATGGCCCCTCGGGAGATGACCCCGGGGACAACGTTACGTAAACCGCCAGGGCTACCGCCACTCCGACACTCACCTTTCCTGGCGGATCAGTCAGCAACAGCGTCCATGACAACGGAAACCCCTCCCCTCTCTGTTTTGCAGGAACCAACCCAGAAAAGCCGAGAACCGGAAGCACAACCGCCTGACCCCGGAAGTCCCGCCTCCCCACTGCCGGCAACAGACAGAAAAGACGGAATCGGGAGACCAGACGCCGTCCAAAGATCGTGGCAGGAGATTGCGACTAGAGAGGAGGAAGAGAGCGGAGAAAACGGAGAAGTAGACGAATGGTGCGAGGACTGGTGGAGTCCCCAGGAGGAAGCTGAAGAGCGGCCGCAACTCACCCGGAGAGTTGCGGCGGAGTGCGTGAGTAACACCTAGCCTCTTTGTTGCACCTTAAGTGCCTGTATATAGTGTAGAGCGTTTTTCCTTCCTATTGAGCACTGTTTAGACACGTTAACCCTGCTAGCTCACTGTAAATCCGTGTAAAGCACCTTTATGTAAATAGCCCTGGTTCCTTAAGATCGCTGAGGATGACCGTGGCCAACTACACGACGTCCTGAAGGGACAAGGGGACTCGCATGATCAAGCAATGGGGAAGCTCACAGACGTCCTGGGTCAACAGAGACCGATGACCTCCCTCCCATCTGTCGTCCTTCAAAAGTATGTTCCGGGGGAAGACCCGGACTACTTTTTCACTAACTTTGAGAGGCTAGCCCAGGCCGCTGCATGGCCGAATGATCACTGGGGTCAATACTTGGGTCCTTTGTTGACGGGAGACCTACAGGCGGCATATCAGCAGGCCAATATACAGGGCAACACGCCGTATACGGATATCAAGAAGTGTATCCTGGAACGTCTCGGTATTGATGATGAGAGGAATAGAGTAAAGTTAAGGCAGATCAGAGAAGGACCCCAGGAAACCCCAAGAGCCCTGTCCTTTCGAGTTAAGGACCTAACCAATCGATGGCTCAGACCGGAAGTATCAAAGTGCCACAGTGCTACAGTTGTGGTGGGTTTGGCCATATTGCACGGTTTGCCCTCAGAAAGACGACTCCATGGAAGTAGGCTTGGTGCACAACTACGTATGCTCTCCTCCTGATCTGGCACCTCCCCCGTTTCGATGCCTAGTGAACATTAACGGACACGAGGTTCTGGCCCTAGCGGACACCGGGTGTCAGAGCGTGCTTAGACCACAAGACATGTCCTCTCCGGTTGACCCTCCGTCTGGCATGGTTGCCATACAGTGTGTACACGGGGACACTAAGAGATACCCCACCACCCGGGTACATGTTCAACACCCTAAGGACCCCGGTACCACTCTCACCGTGGGTCTCATACCCGCTCTCCCCGAACAAGCCATACTGGGAAGAGACTACGCAGGTCTACCCCAGCTTCTGCAGGACCCCACCGATTCCCTAACCAAATGGTGGGAAGAAGCACCATATCCACAAGGATTGTCTCCACCCACTAAAGATCCCAAGGTACACAAACCCCGAACCCAGAAAAGAAGAGACAGGAGAGAACACACAGAGGTGTACCTCACAACATCCGAAGATCACCCGTGGCAGACCGACAGAGAATTCAGGGCGGCACAACTGGAGGACCCCCACCTGCAAGAGGCGTGGGACAGAGCCCTTGAACACGAGGACCCCCTGAAAGTAGGTCCATATTTTTTTAAAAACAAAGGATTATTGTACCGTAAGGGAGGGGCCCAACAGAATCCCCAACTCCTGATCCCTGGACCCTTCCAGGATAAAGTACTCTACCTGGCCCACAGTCACCTCCTGGGGGGCCATTTCGGTAACGAGAAGACCAGACAAACAGTATTGGAGAAGTTCTACTGGCCTGGCGTTTATCAGCATATCAAAACATACTGTCAGGAATGTCCAACATGCCAGAAGCACAGTAGATACCGACCCCCTAGAGCACCGCTACGCCCTCTTCCTGTGATAGACGTCCCGTTCAGCCGCGTAGGGATGGACATCATCGGACCCCTACTGCCCTCCAGAAGTGGTTGTCGATATGCACTGGTGATTGTGGACTACGCCACGCGGTTCCCCGAAGCCCTGCCCCTACGTCAACCCACTACACAGAGCATTGCTAAGGCTCTCATTTCCGTATTTTCCAGGGTGGGGTTTCCCCGGGAAATCCTAAACGACCAAGGCACCCCGTTTGTCTCGGCAATCATGAAGCAGGTCTGCTCCCAGCTGGGCATAAAACAAATCCGTACATCGGTCTACCACCCGCAAACAGACGGCTTAGTCGAGAGGTACAACGCCACCCTAAAACAAACATTAAAGAAACTATTGGGACTTGAAGCCAGACGATGGGAAGAGATATTGCCGCTTGCCTTGTTCGCCATCCGATGCAAACCCCAAAGGAGTACCGGTTATTCCCCTGTCAAACTCCTGTACGGACGTCCACCTCGCACACTGTTGGACATGGCTCAAGAAGCGTGAGAAGCTGAGCCAGACCGCACCCGTCCCCTTCCTGAATATGTCGACAACTTAAAAACCCACCTATCCGTGATCCGAGATATAGTCCGGCAAAACATGGAGAACGCCCAGCTCGCCCAGAAAGGCCAATACGACAAGGGTACGAAACCCCGGGAGTGTGTCATAGGTGATCTAGTTCTCCTGATGATGCCATCCTCAGACCAGAAACTATTGGGCCAATGGCCAATGGCAGGGACCGTATTCTGTCCTACAAAGGGTGACCCCTGTCACGTATGAACTAGAACTGGATTCCAACCATGGCACGACTCAGATCTATCACGTGAATCTGCTCAAAAAATGGGAAGGGCCACGTCCTGTCCTGTCTGGCTCTACCTCATCTCTCTCTCTCTCCTTCGACCCCTGTCTGGATACAGATCTGACAACCAAACAAATACAGAGATACAGAGCGTTCTATACCCCCTGCGACAAGTGTTCTCCTCCTCACCCGGAAGGACCTCTGTAACCGAACACGTCATCCAAACCGAACAAGGGAAAATTGTCCGCCAGCGTCCATATCGAGTGCCCGAAGCCCGCAGAGAGGTAATATGGAGGGAAACGGAACAGATGCTGAAAATGGGGATCATAGAACCCTCGGTGAGCGACTGGAACTCCCCCCATCGTCCTCGTCCCGAAG
The DNA here is from genome assembly GCF_964263255.1 of Lissotriton vulgaris. Classification (NCBI taxonomy): domain Eukaryota; kingdom Metazoa; phylum Chordata; class Amphibia; order Caudata; family Salamandridae; genus Lissotriton; species Lissotriton vulgaris. The sequence goes on from NC_141694.1 coordinate 1,838,016,946, forward strand.
CCTGACGGGTCGGTCAGATTTTGTATTGATTTTCGCGAAATCAACAAAATCTCCACCTTCGATACGTACCCTCTACCCCGCGTCGACGAAATGGTGGAACGGATAGGGAAAGCGAAGTATATCTCAACGTTGGACCTTTGTAAGGGGTACTGGCACATACCCCTCAGGACCGAAGACAGAAAGAAGACTGCCTTCTCCACCCCTGATGGGTTGTTTCAGTTTCTCGTCTTGCCTTTCGGTTTACATGGAGCACCCGCCACGTTTCAACGAGCAATGAATCACGTCTTAAGGCCACATTCCCAATATGCAGGAGCCTATTTAGATGATATCATCATCTGTAGCAACAGTTGGTCCCAACACCTGGAACACCTGCAGAAAATCGTCTCCTCCCTGGGGTCTCTCGGTTTCACCATCAACCCCGCCAAGACCACCCTGGCAGCACAAACCGTGAAATATCTTGGATATCTTCTAGGCGAAGGCTTGATACGACCTCAAAAGAACAAGATCGATGCCATACATACTCTTCCTTTTCCTCAGACCCGAAAAGACCTCCGGGCCTTCCTAGGATTCTTGGGCTATTACAGAAGATTCGTTCCTAACTTCTCGCAAAGAGCTGCCCCCTTACCGATCTCCTCAGGAAAACCTCCAAAACAGAGGCTGCCCTCAGAGACCCTACTCCCCTACTAAGGCAGGCCTTCACTGATCTAAAGAACGCCCTGACGTCTAGTCCCGTATTGGTTAGCCCAGACTATACCCAACCATTCCTACTTCAAATAGACGCCTCTGACCAGGGTTTGAGGGCTGTACTTTCCCAAAAAGACCACCAGGGAAATGAAAAACCGATTCTCTACCTCAGCAGGAAGCTGTTCCCAAGAGAGAAAAGCTACGCTGTGGTGGAGAAGGAGGCCCTTGCCATCAAATGGGCCATTGAAAGTCTGCGCTATTACTTGGAAGGCCGTGATTTCATCATATATTCGGATCATGCACCCCTAGAGTGGATGGCTCGAAACAAAGGGCGGAACAACCGTGTCCTTCGTTGGTTCCTCTCACTGCAGCCGTATCATTTTAAAACTCTCCATCGAAAAGGAACCCATCAGGGCAATGCGGACTATCTCTCCCGATACCCCAGATCCCCTACCGGTACAAGAAAGACAGCTAGGGAAAGGTGATGTGAAATGGCCCCTCAGGAGATGACCCCGGGGACACCGTTACGTAAACCGCCAGGGCTATTCCCACTCCGACACTCACCTTTCCTGGCGGATCAGTCAGCAACAGCGTCCATGACAACGGAAACCCCTCCCCTCTCTGTTTTGCAGGAACCAACCCAGAGAAGCCGAGAACCGGAAGCACAACCGCCTGACCCTGGAAGTCCCGCCTCCCCACTGCCGGCAACAGACAGAAAAGACGGAATCGGGAGACCAGACGCCGTCGGAAGATCGTGGCAGGAGATTGCGACTAGAGCGGAGGAAGAGAGCGGAAAAAACGGAGAAGTAGACGAATGGTGCGAGGACTGGTGGAGTCCCCAGGAGGAAGCTGAAGAGCGGCCGCAACTCACCCGGAGAGTTGCGGCGGAGCGCGTAAGTAACACCTAGCCTCTTTGTTGCACCTTAAGTGCTTGTATATAGTGTAGAGCGTTTTTCCTTCCTATCGAGCACTGTTTAGACACGTTAACCCTGCTAGCTCACTGTAAATCCGTGTAAAGCACCTTTATGTAAATAGCCCTGAATTACTAACCACCCCTCCCCAACACTTCTCACGCTGCTGCCCAGCACCTTCATCTTTGCCCATACCCCCAGTCGTCCTAAAACCCCTTCCCTTCTCCCCTCACGGTACTTTTCAATCCCCTCACGAACCGGTGATTGGTAGAGGTACTACTGTTCCCAGTACGGTGGGACTAACGGCTCCTTTGTCTGTCTCCTCTTACTGCCCTCCGGAGAACTCCCCAGCAAGGAGCGGATCTGCATCCCAAGACCCGGACCTTCACCCAAGACCCAGACCTGCATCCCAAGACCCGGACCTTCACCCAAGACCCGAACCTTCACCCAAGACCCGGACCTCCCCCCCCTCACTTTATTTGGACTACGCTGCAAAGACTCTCAGTGTTTGTTATAAAACCCCACTATTGCACGCTATATCCGGCCTCCTTGCCTTATTTTCCAGCCCGCCGACCGCCCACGACCACACCCCCACTCCAGGGATTCGAGCAAAAGGAACATTATTTGCATCAGTTAGGTATGAGTATTGGAGTGGAAAGCCTTTTGGTAATGTTTAACCACTGTCCTTGCTTGAAGCATTGACAGCTTGCATTATTTCGCAGTCTATTTTCGTTTTTGAACGAGTGATTTCAGCTACGGAAACAGTTTGCAGAGCTGCCTTCGTGGCTTCATCAGCCAATGAGTTCCGTACAACGTGAACGCCATCACGTTGGTGACTCAGTGTATGTATCATGTGAGTCTTTTGTAGTTCTTGTTGTAACTGAACTACTTGTTCCCAAAGCAACTTATGCTTGATTGTGCCACCTTTTGTGGAGACTTGGTAATAGTGGTGGCACCAAGAAACAGCCGAAAGCCTGAACATTTGTATTTTTTTTGTGCATGGGGAGCGCTCGGAGGCAAGATAACATTATGCTTGGAGCAGTGAAACCCAAGATGTTTTGAATAATGTGCATATCAGCAATTGGTGGTCAGTGTCTGCTTGGACCCTTATGTGCGATGCATGGAGACTCAGGTGGTGTAAACCCTTCCACTCCTCTTCCTCCTTGCAAGTCGATGCAGCTATTCCAGCAGTTCCTGCTGTCTTGCATGCAGAAGTGTCAGGTGTAATTGCTTAGAATTTTTAACCAGATGTACTAAGAACTGGGCGCAAATTGCCACCATTATTTTTGCGACTTGTGAGGTAATTTGCAAACCGACCTATACACTAGTAGGTCGGTTCGCAAATTACCTATTCCTAGTGGGTCACAATTCAACTTACATCATGAATATTAATGGGGTAGGTCACAAATTGTGACCCAGTAGGAATCGCAGCCATCACAGGAATAGTGCTCTGCTGGGGTCAGCATATCAAAATGTCTGTGACTGCTTTTAAATAAAGCAATTATTTTTCAATGCAACCTGTTTTCCTTAACGACATCGGTGCTCATGACGGCTCCCGGCCGTCATGAGTCACGGTAGGCGTGTGCTCATGACAGCCCCGGAGACGTCCGAACATTGCCGCTCCGCGCACGCACTGATAATTCCCCACCTATGCGGGAGAACTAATCAGTGGGCGGAGTTCTGACGGCTCCTGGCCGTCATGAGCACACACCCACCGTGATTTATGACGGCCGGGAGCTGTCATGAGCACCTCATCGCCACGCCCAACCCTAGACCGAAGTGGAATTCCCGCCACAGCGAAGGGGTTAATGGAAAACAGGATGCATTTTGAACAAAAAGGAAAAGTTTAATTTACATTTTTTAAGAGTAGGTAGGGGTGCATGGGACCACTCCCTACTTTTAAAAATTTGTTTTTGTCAGCATTCACAATAGGAAAGGGTCTCTTGGGTACCCCTTTCCGTTTGGGAATTGTTTACCTCCTCATTTGAGATGGTAAAAGATTAATGTTTTGCAACCGGAATTTGTTATAAAATATTAATATCCGAATGAGCATTTGGAAGGGATGCCCTAGTACGCCCTTCCGTATATCAAATTGGTATTTGGGACCAGATGTATAAAGCCTTTTCGAATATATGATGTTACTTATTAGACCATTACTTCGCAAGTTTTTATGGCGGTTTTTACAACGAAAATACAATTACTACGCAAGATTTAACTGTGCATGCTTGTAGTTCGCAAATACATTTAAAACTAATAAATATGCATTTACTTTGCAGTATATTACTAAGCATACAACTTCTACGTATGTTTGACTCTTTTACCCTTACCCTCATATACTACATTACCCTACACTACCCAAACACCACTACACTATCCTAAAACACTACCCTACACTAAACAAACACCACAACACTACCCTAAACCCAAATACACTACTCTACAGTACATTAACACAACCCTAAAACCTAAAAGACAACCCCCTGCACCACAACACTACCCTAACCCCAAATACACAACCCCCTGTACGACCACTACCCTAAACCCAAATACACTACCCTGCACTACATAAACACAACCCTAAAACCTAAAAGACAAACCCCTGCACGACCCCAAAAACTACTTTGCCCCACTTACCTCTCTCTCCTCGTGGTCCGCAACTTCACTGTGATTCCTCTCTTCTCCTGCTTCAGGCGTCGTCAGAGCTGCACCTTATTGTTTGGAAATTGAAGCGCCTCCTTTTCCAAACAACAATGTGAATAGTCAGCAAAGTAATTGACTTTGCTAAGTTACAGTATTTGCGAAGTAGAAGCATGCGAACTTAAAGCATGCGAAGTAAAAGATTCTACTATGTAAAAAATGAGCAGTAATGATAAGTCGTAGCAATGGCCGCGAAGTAATGGTAGATTACCATTTTGCAGTTGCAAAATGGCCCGATTTGTATAATCGGGCCGTTTGTGTCCACAAAAAGGCTTTTCTGATGTATCAAACCCACACTGTGATTCTGGAACACAATACCAATTCGGTATTTGGAGGGGGCGAGTTTAGGGTGTCCTTTCCAAATACTGAATTGAAACAGTAGGCCAATGTATGGAGCATTTTTGAGGTCGCAAATGGCCCGATTCACAGAGAACTCCTCCCCACTATGTCGCCATCAGTGGACGTACCACCAGTGTGAGCCTCAATAACTGTCACTATTAGTAACACTACCACCAGTGTCCACAGCTGTGATTATGTCACCATCAATGCCAGTACCACTGCTACGAACTTTTAAAAGCTGTCCTCTCTAGCGATACAACATAACAACCACTGAATACCAGGGCCGGACTGAGAACAACAACCAGCCCTGGCAGATTGCTGCTCGACCGGCCCTGGGAGGGGGAGGTTGGGTGCTAGTAAGAAGTACCGCTCCCGCTTTTGTTTTATTACAGACGGCCAATATTGCATTACTGCTGCAAAACCGGACCCCAGTGACAAAACTGTCCCCCACGGCCGCAAACCCGGCCTCCACCCCTCCGGGGAAACGACTGGTGCCCGCTACTGCCAGTTCGACCCTGCTGAGTACCCTGTATCATTACTCCTTGTAGGAAATCAAGGTTATTTGGTTCCAATGTTCCTAATGTGTTTTTATGGGTGACCCTCTCACACCCTATTGGTGTCACGCTTCATCATGTCTCATCCTGGTCCCTATAACCATAATTCAGGGCGCATGTGAGACATTGCCTCCAACGGGGTTCTGGATGCTTTAACCCCTTGCATGCTTGTGACGGAACCATTCCGTCACAAGCCACGGTAGTGCTGTGCTGGTGACGGAATGGTTGCGTCATGGCCCGGCCGCCACGCCTGCGTGGCGCTGATTTCGCACCAGCGCTAAGGGTTCTAATAGGCGGGCGGGGCCGTGACGGAAACATTCCGTCACAAGCACAGCGCCACCTCGGCTCGTGACGGAGTGGTTCCGTCACGAGCATGGTGGCACCGCGCGCCCCCCCTCCCCCCTAGCGCCGCGGCAGAATTACCGCCGCGGCCAAGGGGTTAAGATAAAAAAATAATTACAGTGCGCCCGGTATCCCTTTAATATAAGGTGTCCCTGATTTAATAAAAGCTGTGTGAGTATTATATATTGGATATAATTTCCTTACACCCTAGTTCTCGTTGCCATATTTCAACCCTCAATCAGCTGGTCACTCAGGGTCTGGGACATTTGTCGGGGCTAACGGCTAGTACCCCACAATCTGTTCGTCACTGAGTCCTGACTCCTGAGTCCTACCTGCCAGGGCTCTCTAAGACAATGCAAGACAGAGAACATGAATCAAGACATAGTTGTACAGGCTTACTTTCCTATTATTGAAGCATGTATTGATGCCTGTTTTCCACAAAGAAAGAGAGATCAATCAATAGTTCATGCATTTGCATGCATACAACATTAAACAACAGAACACAAGCGTTTTCATACTAAGTGGTTAATGTACAAAAACACTGCGTAGAGGATCCTGGTATATTCCGGGCAGAGCCAGGGTCCTCTGGTGGAACGGTGCATATACATTGATCTGGGTGCCAGGGTTGTAGGCGAGAGTGACTTGAGGGCTCAGTGTTGGGTAGGGCTAAAGGAAAGTGAAGAGTGACTTGAGGCTTGAGGGGTCACAGATGGGTTGAGGTAAAGGGAGGTGAGGGTGACTTGGGGGTTTAGGGGTGCGTAGTGGTAAAGAGAGGTGGGGTGGCTTGAGTGCTCAAAGGTGAGTAGAGGTAAAGGGAGGTGAAGGTGACGTTGGCACAGGAGTGGGGAGAGACAAAGGGTGGTGGAGGTGACTTGAGGGTTCCGGGGTTGGTAGAGTGGCTTGAGAGCTCATGGGTAGAGGTAAAGGGAAGCTTGATGGCTCACGGGTAGAGGTAAGGGTCGAGGTAGAGGGAGGAGAGGGTAACCTGAGGGTTCAGGGGTGGGTAGAGGTTAAGGGAGGGGAGGGGGACTTGAGGGCTCTGAGGTGAGTTGAGGTTAATAGAGGTGAGTGTGACTTGAGGGTTCAGGTGTGGGTAGAGGTAACGAGAGGTGAGGGTGACCTGAGGGCTCAAAAGTGAGTAGAGGTATAGGAGGGGAGGGTGACGTGAGTGTTCAGGGGTGGGTAGAGGTTAAGGGAGGTGAGGGTGACCTAAGGGCTCGGAGATGAGTAGAGGTTAAGGGAGGTGAGAGTGACGTGAGGGTTCAGGGTGGGTAGAGGTTAAGGGAGGTGAGGGTGACGTGCGGGTGCATGAGTAGGTATAGGTAAAGAGAGCTGAGGGTAACAAGGGTTCAGGGTCGGTAGAGGTAAAAGGTGGTAAGGGTGGCTTGGGGGTTCAGGAGTGAGTTAAGGCAAAGGGAGGTGAGGGTGGCTTGAGTGTTTAGGAGTGGGTAGGGTTAAAGGGCGGTGAATGTGACTTTAGAGTTCATGGGTGGGTAGTGGTAAAGAGAGGGGAGGGTGACTTGAGGGTTATGGGGTGGTGTAAGGAAATGTCCCTTTTTGTATGATAAACCCCCAAAGTTTTGGACTGAAGCTGTTGTTTTTTTTACTCTGAAACTACATTGAGACCTGCTATCCAGACCTCAGTGCCAGTGCTCAGACCCTCAAAATATATGTTTAATTGGTGTATACTATAATTGGCATAGGTTCGCTTATTTATAGGTCCCTAGTGTACGGTACCAGGGGTACCCAGGGCCTGTAAGTGTGCGTGTCCCTCTTGGGAAGCAGCTCTTACTGTGCCACCTGAGTGTGACAAAGTAAAACATGTCTCCCGGCCTGCCACTGCTGACTGGTGGAGCAGTTGTAAAGTGCTAACTCGACTTTGCCACTTAAACTAATGACAAAGTCTAGACCTCCCATTTTAATGTATATAAGTCACCTCTAAGGTAGGCCCATTCAGTCCTAAGGAAAGGTGCTGTATATTAAAAATTAGGACATATATGTTCTAAACAGTAAAAAACCCAAATTGTCATGTATACTGTGGAAAGGCTAGCAGCTCCGTTGGCAAGAACAGATTTACACGCTGACCGCCTAAGATGTGCTAACTTCTGGGAGTACTAAAGTTTGTACTCCAAGATATCAAAAGAATCACTACATTAAACCTGTCTTGATGTAAAAGTTGAATTTAATGTAACTTTTGAGTAATAGGCAAATTTAGAAAGTTGCCACTCTATTAGTCAAGAATTCCAGTGGCCAATCGCAGATGCTGGCCACAAGACAACCTTTTGCCCTCCTGGGAAGAGGTGGAAATGGCTCACAGGAAAAGAAACAATAGAGGCCTGCTGTTGGAAGGGATGTTACCTCTCCCTAGTAGGAAGCCACCCAGGGGTTGAGCCCAAAAGGCGGCCTTCAAAGGGAGGAGCCACCTTTGAGGAGCAAATGGTGGACACACATGAGAGGCTGCTCTTTTGTTGTGATAGACAGGTTGGCATCGGAAACAGAGAGAGAACAGTTGAAAAACCTTTTTCCCTTGGGCATGTAGACCTCAGGTAGCCACACCTCTAGGGTGGGCTACCAAGCTCCACACAACGAGAGAAGGGTTATGCCATCTTAGGAGTGGGCAGAATGTTCCACTCTCGGATAGCTAGCTGCCACACATTGCAGTTAGTCGTCATCAGGTGGGGGAGGACTTGGTAGCCCTTTGAATAGTAGACTCTGCAAACAGAGGGAAATTTGTGACCATATAAGTAGCGCCTCTGGCACCCAGACCTCAGATCATGTCTGTACTGGAGAGAGGACCATGGAAGGACTGCCCTGCTATTCCCTGGACACGGCAAAGAGAGACTGCTCCAAACACCAGACTGCACCGGACTGCAACTGCTGCTCCTGGGCTAGCAAAGAGAGGACTGTGCTTGTGGCGCTATGCTCAGGGAAAGATTGACCGCTGAGCACCAGACAGAAAAGGTGAACTCCAGAGTCAGTTGGCTCCTCTTACAGCTCCAGGGTCACAAAAACTGAAGAAACCGCGTTGGCAAAGTTGGTAGCCACGCTTGCTTGTTCGGCGCTGTCGACTGGTGCGCAGCCCAGAAGACGGAACGTCAACACTGAAAAGTTGCATCCGAGCCTGCTGGAACCCGGAAAATTGTCAAAGTGCAGTTTGGTTGCCCAGGACGAACATTAGCCACAGTTAAATGAAACTGCTGCTTTCACTGTGACTGGAGATCAGAAGACAAGTGGGAACTATTTTTTGGCTTGACTTCACCTGGACTTCGAAGGAGATCGCTTTTGTGGCTAAAGACACCTCACAGCACTCCTGGAGCAAAGGGTGGCTCCAGGAACACCCTCTTTAAGCGGATCAGCATCTTCAGTGTCCTGTATCACTTGCATCAAGACTACTCGTTGATGTCTATGGTGCTTAGCTCATAGAGACAGGACTGGACACAGGACTGCTTTAACTGCAAGGTGATTGTCCAGCTAAGCCTTACTAGCTTACAGCTAGCCCTTGACTTGCTCCCTGCTGGGGTTTGTCCTCCTAGGCGGGCCAGAGTAGTCAAACTCAACTTTATTAAAGTTTTCCAAGAAGCCAATAATCACAAAAAGCAGTGATTTACAATGTGCTTAACAATTCATAACTCCGGAACACCTCCAGTAGATTTTGTTTGCTATATCTACAAATTCATAAAAATAAGATCTATTTTTGTAACTTTGTGTCGAATTTCCTTTGTGTTTTGTTTCCTTCTCATTCGATTGTTTTGATACTTCTACATGCCTTGCACTTGTTCCTGTATTGAAGCCTGACTGCTTGAAGCAACAGCTGCCCAGGGCTGAGCTAAGGATTCACAAATAAACCTGGCTGGACCCAAGACAGCTTTGTGAGTTTATTACACAGTGAGGACGCACAACCACACTAATAATAAACCGCATTTCCTCACAGGTTGATAAAGGTCAAATATGATACGGGTTGCTTGATGGTACAGGTGTGGGTAGGGATAAAGGGGGTGAGGGGGGCTTAAGGGTGAGCGGTGGAAAAGGAGGTGAGGGAGACTTAAGGGTTCAGGTGTATGCAGAGTTAAAAGGAGGTAAGGGTTATTTCATTGGATAGTATGATATAGCACTGCCTGTCATTGTACAGTATATTATGGTATGGTGTGTTATTGTATAGTATATGATGGTGAGAGGATGATATAGCATGTTATTGTATAGTATATTATGGCATGGATTGTCATTGTATTGTATGGCATAATATGGTGTGGACTGACTTTTTGTGTATGAAAGAGTTTGGACTGTTATTGTACTGTATGGTATAACATGACATGTACTGACATTATATGGTATGTCACAACCTGTTGTCTAGTATATTATGGTATGAGTATGGTATGGCGTGTTATTATGTAGTATGTTCTTATATGAGTATGGTATGGCATGTCATTGTATAGTATACTATGGTAAAAGTATGGTATGGTGTTATTGAGGATTAATACCTATGAACTGCTTACAGCATGCATACACCTGCATTTAGCCAAGTGCTGATATTGCCAGTTGGTACAATTTAAAAACATGTAACTTATGTGGCCTTTCTCAAATTGGGAAGGAAGGCGGCATTCCACGGAATGCGACCAAAATGAGGACGAGTCATAAACAAATGCACCATTAATGAATACTGCAACATGTAACTTTATTACAATTTAATAAATTGTGTTGTTATGCGGCTCAGACAAGAGTGGCAGGAGAAAACCTGCTTGCTGGAAAGTGAAGTTTTGAAAATCTGGAAAGCAAACAACAAGTGAGGAGAGCGGCGGGCCCAAGACAAAAAAGCAAAGACAAAGGAGCATAAAAGCAGCTATAAACAAGATAGAGGGCATAAGAGCATGTAAACAGAACGAACAAACAATATACACACAAAAAAAGGTACCACAAGCTGAGCACAAGCAGAGCAGAAGAACTCTGATCAAGAAATCAATCAGTACTTGGTCCATGCTCCAGGGAAGAAAACATAAACAATGAGTCATGGTGAAGCTGACATGCACCTACACGTGCTCACCAATGAAAAGTAAGGAAATAAGAGTGACAGAGAAGTCAACCAATGGTAAGTAATGGGTGGGCTAAAAGCCTTACTCTCTAGCTCAATATTGGGGCTTAAAAATTCCTGGCCTCCAAAAGTGAGTGCTGCCCCCCCCCCCCCCCTCCCCCGAATACCCAGCACGGTTTAAGCACTACAGAGAAGACAAGCACTGAAGCTGACTGTACCCACATAAAAAGTCACTGTAGTTATCACCTCTGAAGCCTGGAATTGACCTCAATTGCCATCACCCCTAAACGTTCTACTTTCTAATATTCAGCTTCCAAAAATGGTCAATTTGAAGGTGATGGAGAATGAAAAAAGGGCCATACATCTTAATCTGTGTATTCTTAGCTCATGGCCTATTTTTACGTACCCACCACCCATTTTCCATCCTTGGACATTCAGTAGTCTGCTTGATATTGACATCCAGCTAAATTGCTGTAACATTCTGGGGTGAGGCAGGGATATCTGGTGGGATGGTGCCAGGGTGTTTACCGCGTATCAGTATCTTTCCTTAGGGCGGCACGTTTAGTGACCCAATGGAGTAGGAGCTGCAACTTAAATTTTCCTGCTCACTTCATGGTTTATGCAAATTGCTTTTCCTTGCATTACCCTGATTTTTTATCAGCAAGTAATGTGATTTTGGCCATTTTATGGCTTTACCCTGCCAGTGAGCCAGAGGAATAGTTGTTTAATCTCAGGACACTCAGGTTATTTGAGGGACAGAAGAGAAGGCAAACAGATGGGCACTTCTGTCCCCAAGTGCCTATCCCTGGGATCCATATGTTTCTGAAGATGGTAATAAGCAGTCACACACCTGGGGCGTCGAGCAGCTCCCTGCACTGATGCTCTTTAATGGGTGGGCGTCACAAATTATATAGAATTACAAATAACCAATCCACAGGGAGCGCAGGTAAGAAAAAGTCCTTGTTATGATCAAACATGGAAGCTGTTATCTTGTAGGCACTGTCATGGGATTAGCAAGGCGGGTATTAATGTTTTAAATAAGATTTTGCTTAATTACAGGCATAGGAGAAACTAGAAATAATATAAAAGACCTGGGGCTATGAAAAAGATGCATTTTCAAACAAACCAACAGATGTGGCTTGAAATAGAGAGATGCAAACATCAGCTGGAAGACAAGTACTAACGCTAGTAGGTCTCCGCAGGAGACTCCCCGTCTATCGTCTCAAAGAAACATCTAAAACAACTCTTACCAGTTGGAATCGGAGATAAGGCTTCCCATTATGAGGTCTAGTGGGCGCGACAAGTCGACGCAGGTGTTTTGTGCACGTGTGATGATGATACATCTACTGCAGTGTACCTGGAGCCAGACTTCAGAGAATCGATGTGACCAGTGGGGTCACTGGGAAAAGGAGCAGTACGCGCAAGAAGGAGACGTCATGATCGGTGGAGTCTTCACCGTCAACCAGTATTTTGAGTCTCAGCCACATAACTTCATGGAGCCTCCGAACAGAGCAAAGGAGGTCTGTCTCATGTAAGTTTTTACTGAGGTTTAGCCATGTTACAAATCCATCACCAGTCACAGGAGTCTTGGCTTATCATGGGGGGGGGCAGACTAAAACACAGCATACATGTGGGTGCCGAGTATCGAAGACAGGATATCAAAGAGTCACAGTATCATGACCAGAGTACCAAGAGACAAAATATCAAAATGTAAGTTTGCAAAGACATTCTATACATAACTCCACCTATACATACCTGGGTGAGATATATATATATATATATATATATATATATATATATATATATATATATATATATATGTAAATATATATATATAATTATATATATATATATATATATATATATATATATATATATATATATATATATATATATATATATATATATATATATATATATATATATATATATATATATATATATAATTTGTCTTTACTAGGCGTGCAATACATCACATGCCATTACAATGCGGTCATTGCAGCGATCATGTTGTTACATCGTGAACCATTACATCGGTAGTCGTTTCAATGACTTGCTGTAGAGGGCGCTGGATGTTGGAATAGTATAATTTACTATTCCCACTCCAGTTTGTGCAAAAGCAGGGAAGGTGTTGGATTGTAAATCCAACACCAGCGCGCACCCTACAGCAAGTCGTTGTAACGACTTGTTATGTAATGGTTTGCGATGTAACAACGTGGTCATTGTAATGACCACGCTGTAATGGCATGCGATGTACTGCCTGCGATGCAAATGCTGTTTCCCATATATATATATATATTTAATTTATTTTCAAGCTACATAGACGTGGGGTTAAGAATAGTAAATCCATATGTCCCTCTGTGCACTTACCGCTTTAATATTTTACTCCTCAATATCTTTGTCACAATATTTTGACCCATGGATATTCTGCCTTCCACAATTCACTGCATACAATCCAAGAGTGGCATGGGTTCACTGCACACATAAAGACGAACCCTGAACTATTGAATATCTAGTCACTTAGGATATATTTTTTGCAGTTTCTATACACAATGTTTTAAAAGCCACAACAAATCCCTGGAATCATTCTTAAAGGTTATTTGCAGTTTATAAATCCACTTTAAGATGCCATTCAAACTAGTCCAGTCGAACTTGCATGATTTAAACTCAAGGTTATGACTGTATGTCAGTCATATATCAGTCCACAAGCCTGGTCAGTTTAGTGCACCTCAAAATACTGGGAGGATTCAGGAACACATTCAGCATTGCTTTTTCAGTTCTGGCTGACCCCAAGGAAGCACCCTTCTTCAGCCAGTAATAGATGGTAAGCTTCAGGCTCGAGCACCCACACATTACATACATAAGGGATGTCTCTCGGTGGTCGCACTTTCTACAGTTCTGCCCCTCCATCCCCAGACATGACCAGCTTCCTGTGACAGCTGAGAGTGAACCCCTGCATCAATGGGCATCCCTTTAAAACCAGTCGGCTCACCCCAGCTGGGAAAAACGTAATATTTGGCAACAGCGATTTACAGCAAGTCTTCAGTATGGACATAAATAAATAGGCCTGAGGTTGACCGCTTCCCACCTGGGCACTGGAATAGGAGTGTGTGGTTACAGTACAGCACCCCCCCCCCCCCCCCCCCCCAAATAACCATGCTGGAGTTCAGGAGGTGAATCAGCGATAAATACACTTTTAATTTTGTTTTCATCTTGTCACATCTGCTATGTGTTCAAAAACAGAGGTCAAATGTCAGGTTATATCTTCTGTCAAATTGCTGCTTATTTTTTTAACATAGAGACTGGAGTTTTCTTCCTCTGACCGCAAAGTGAGAGCATTTTGAAAAAAGTGAAATATGTGACAGTCTTGCTGGGGTGCAGGGAGTGTGAAAGAACAGGCTCGAGGGTGTCACTTTTTATCTAACACACACAATTTAAATACCTGTAAATGAACTGTACAAATTATTCAAAATATATCAGCAGTTAGGAAAGTACAAATGAAGCACTTGTTTTCTAATTCTGAAGTATGATGGAAACACAGCGCTTGATCTGATTAAATTCAAATCGAGGCACTTTACCTAGACTGTGATAGAGGCGAACTCCCCTGGACTAAGGTCGTTCTATCCTCATGAGGGGACCAAATGATGCTGGCTCACAAAATCAAAGTGATCTTAATGCCGCAGCTGGACTGCAGCAAGGCTAGAACCCTCATAAGCATCAATCAATCATGACACTTGTATAGCGCGCTACTCACCCGGGAGGGTCTCAAGGCGCTTGGGGAAGGAAATGTGTCTCATCACCCAGTGGAGCCACAATTGTAACTAATCAGGATATTTTCAAATGTCTCATGGTCTGGGGCAAAAGGCTACTGCTCTGTGGGACACCAGCCTTGGTGCCAACCGCGCTCTGCGCCTTCTGCGCTCCACTGGGGCTCAAAGATTTGGAATCAGCACTGCCGAGGGGAGTCATTGCCAACTGCAAGCAAAACGCCGAAATTCTTTGTTTTGCCTTTAAGAGTTCGAACAAATAATGTAATTTTAAGTAAACAATTTCAGACTTGATTGTTCCTTCATTGGGATTACATTGTTCAATTTTGTGTGGATTCCCATTGCCGCAATCACAATAGAAGACGGACTTTAAAAAAACAGGAAGAGGCTAAAGGGCACGTGGTGCTGAGATCGGCAGCTGTACAGACCTCAGGGCTCTTGACTGAAATAACAACTATCAAATATTTTGTAAAAATGTACAAACTATCTATGATACTGCCCTGGTGCAGTCAGTGGAAGTCACAGAATTCCATAAATAGACTACAAATCCCATAACTCTTTGTGCCAAAGGTGATCCCAATGAACTGATGTCTTACACAAAGCTGTCATATTGCATTTTCCTATGTATAGGTTTCAAGATGTCAACGCTGAAACATTCCGCGTGATTATGAGACGCAGAGAAATGACAAATTTTGTTCCTGAAATTGCTCAAGTGGCTCAAATGTTAGAGAGTTTTACTATGTGCAAGCAAACGTCGAATAATTCGATGTTTTTATACAATAATCCCCTTGTATATTACCTCACCAAGACAAGCTTCGCATTTTCGTGCTAAAACCTTTTTTATCGTTGTCACAACTTTGTCACTGAATTTGGATAGCTCCTTTTTATGCAAGTATCACACCTTGAACCCATGACTCGGTGGATGCTTTTTCTCTGGGTCCTGAGGGTGTCAGTGTTTCCTCACTTAGAGTATTGTTGTTTATTGGGTCCAGGGTCTCATTAGTTCATTCAAATAACATAACCTTTGTGCGCTTTATTCTGCAATAGAAGCAGGACGAGCATAGAAGATTCCCATCTTCAGGTGATAGAACAGTTTGGAATTTAGAGTTTTTATGCCCCAACTAATCTCACCCCAATAACAGCATCTTTATATTTTGTGTAAGAGGCCAATCCAGGCTCCCTATTGACATTTAGCAGTTCTTGCTATCACAGTCTGCACCAACAGAGAGGTAACATGCAGTTAAAGACATTCATAAAAACATTAAGTTAGGGTGATGAACCCATTTTTGAGGGCTCGACCCGTGCTTGGCTTTTTGGCCCAGGCGAGCACAAAGTACAAGGCGCTGATGTGACCCTTTTGGTTTGCAATGCAATTACATTACATCCTTTGCCGCAAAAATGATGATTACATATTGATAAATGCACTGTCTTGCATTAATTTTCACACAAACAGACATCGGAGTAAACACCAGTGATTTTAGAAGCTCGCCCACCCACTGTGCTCACTTGCCTATTCTAGTCCTTAGCGCACATACCCTCGGCCGCGGTGCACGGAGGCCCCTCACTACCGCACACAAAGTAATGGAATTACAGAAAACATTGGCTACGGTTCAACTACAACTTTCAATGTCGATATCTCTGGGAATGCCACTTATAACTCAACTGGTTCTGGACTTAGGCTGACTGGCCATAGTTAACAAGATACGAAACCTTAACTAGAATTAAGAAGAAAAAGCTTCCGTTTCCCTCTGTGGCTGAAAACAGAGATGTGGTCTCAGGTAAGATGGAGCAATGGAAGCTCACCATCCCCACAGGTCCTTGTCCTTTAGCCACAAGGAGGCTTCTTGGGTCAGCTCTGGCCAGCGGGCCTGCAGGACCTTGGTGGCTCACACCCTTCAGATGTCCTCCAGGTGGGCTTCATACAGCTGGACTTTGCTCTCTTGGTCAGAGGTCAGATTCTTCTCCACCACTGGGTGGTGCAACATCTTCCAAGGCAGTCGCAGCAGCAGGCCTTCTATGTCCTGGGCTAGAGGAAAACAGTAATAATTAGAGACATGTTTCTGCCTCTGTAGGCGGGTCAATGAGCCTTCTTCTGGAGTCCAGACAAAGAGCCACTACTGGCTGGAGAGACCAGTATTTTTGTCGCTTTGGAGGCACTGACTCGGAAGTCAGGGCCAACCACAAAACAAGCTTTCTTTAGAACATTATCAAGGACAGGTAGAACAGAGTGCATGTATGTGCTAAGGATGGGAGGCTGTTAAGAGTGGGTCAAAGTGTGTATATTAGTTTCAACTCATGCTTACAACTCGCACTCAAGGCTTTCAGAGTGTTAGGTGACGCCCAGCACAACACAGCAAAGAGAAGAAGGGAACGTAGGCGCTATAGCAAGAAGTAAATAGTTGCCAGGGAGCATACTGTGGCATAGATCTAAGGATAATGTCCATACAAGTTATGACAGTGATAGGGAAGGATCCAGACAACCTTAAGTGGACCTCCATTTTATGCATGGACTTGTGGTGTCATAATTTGACAATATTTGTTCATTTGTAGTCCGCTTTCCCTTAGGGGATTGCAACATACACCAAAATCACCCAAAATGAAATTGATACACTGATAATTTATAAAGTGTGCGCATCATAAGGAAATATTTAGACTCAGGTTAATACACATTATTTTATGACTCGGCATGGTCCAACAAAACTTTTTTTCCATTTCTTTTTTTTTTTTTTTTAGAAAATCTGTTTCAATATATTCTTTGCTTCTGAGGAAAGTCCCAAATATACAAAAACATCCAGGCGACCCTGCGGTCTCCACACTCACGTGAATTTCAATTCAGTTTACTATAGTTCAGATGCACGCGCCTGTGTTCCAGACCCCTACAATGTGCCCCGTCTTCAAGTCAAGTAAATACCTAATTTACAGAGGTACAGTAGTCCTCAAATAGTATTGCTCTGCACCTTTAAGTGCAGTTTTATACACTGAAAGCAATCTTGTTGCACACCTACTAAGAGCATAATTGTGTCCACGCAAGGTCGCACAAGTCGCTGCCTTGCATGACGCTGTATTGGGAAGGCATTCCGTGAGTAGATCGTGGGTGTTCCCGCGCATCCACCCATGGTTTTTGGCTCATCCCAGTTTTCCTAAAATTAGTAAACCTTGGAATGCATCAAAATGCTACGCCTTCCCAGGGGAGGCGTAACGAGGAGAAATAGCTTTATTTCGTTTGTTTCTCCTCGTTATTTCCTCTTCGTACGTGTGCTGCCTTCTGCAGTACACATAGGAGAAGAAAGGGTCTCTGGGGATTGTTTTTGTGCAGGAAGGTGTCATGGTTCTCCTAGAGAATACCTTAACCTTGACTACATCACCCACCTGGTGATTGCCACATCTTGGGGTGTCTGGACAGAACATACAAAAGCAGTTGTCCACAGCCCTATTGTCCATTTCTTTTTCTGTCTTTCTAGGTAATATCACTAATTCCCCCCAAGATCCACCCTTTGTTTACTGTCATTGGAAGTCTCTGTCCATCCTTTGGTGTATTGCTTCACCTCCCAGGTTGTCTTCTTGTATACTCAGGCACTGGTTAGTTGTTGATTTGCAAGCCTCAACACCATGTACATTAACTCACTACATCACTATTTGACAGACTTTGAAGGTGGCCAGGTACGTGGCCCAATGCATTATGTTTAATGAATAAAGAAGGAACCTCCACTGAACATCTGCCTAGAACTGCTGGTCGTTCTTGTAAAATGTGTTGCATATTTCAACTGTTGCCCGATTGGATTTCTCTTACTCTCATTTTAGGCTCATTTCTAAATACTACAGGCACTTTTTGGCTTTTCAATTTGCCATTAATGAGATCAACAACAACCCGCATCTTTTGCCAAATATCACTTTGGGATTCACCGTTTATGATTCATGCAGACAGGAAGACAAAGCAACCGAGAGTGTCATCAGAATACTATCAATGGCGACCAACCCCATTCCTAACTACACCTGCGCGAAGCACTCCCAGCTGGCTGGGGTCATCGGAGACCTCGGTTCTATCACGTCTATCCCAATGGCACAGCTGTTGGGAATCTATGGGTACGCACAGGTATGTGACATGTCACATTTCATTGCTGCATAAGTAGATGCACACATTCATTTAATCGACTGTAAAATGTACACAAATGAATGGTAGTGAATTTGTTCCCCATCATACCTGAACAAACAAAACAAAAACAGCAAAAGAGACTAATCAATGTTAATAAAAGTTCTACTACTCAGGGATAGTCATCTATCTCTGATTCTAGCATAAATGAGGCAAATCTCTTCAAGCTTTGTCCTGGTTTTTATGAGAAAAGATTCAATGTCATCTCCCCTATTGATGTAATCTACTAGCAAATAACAATCAAATACATGCACTTATCAACCCCTTTTCCATGAACACAAGTAGCACAAGCTAGCCATTTCCATGAAATACTCTAGAGCTTGATAAAATCCTTGTAGATTTATTTAAAAGCTATTTAACGCAGGCTACTCTAATCCGGGAAACCGGGAAGCTTGCAAGAATACCTCCAATATTCAAGAAGGGTGACAGGCACCAGCCCACCAACAATAAGCCAATCTCCTGTCTCTATTTTCTTTGGATACACTATCAGGTGATTAGCAGCTGTTTGATCAATAATCTTAGCGATACACAATAGTTACAAGGAATTAATATCAGTGTCCACCTCAAACACGCGCATATACAGGCGGGCACTTCTTGTATGTATACAAAATTTACCTGTTACTGTTACAAGCTATAATTCCTGTGCGTGTTCTATTTGTTGCAAGACTTAAAGCTGTACAGACATAAATGTGCACATATGCTATTTGCTAACATATAATTGTATTGTTTTGCATAGTATGTTTTTGAATGAACTTGTGCTCTGGTAGGTAACATGTAAAAAAGTCAATAAAACAGATCAAAGGAGAAAATAAATCAGGTGATTAGCAGCTCTTTATAAATCCTCATTGACTGGCTGATTGATGGATATACCCCATTAAAACCTAATGCAAAAGTGTCCCTTAGCAAAGGCAATATTAGCTTGAGGGCGAGGGCTTCAGGTCCTCTCTTCAAGTAGGCTTTCCTCAAGGAATTTGTACTCTTGGAGAGGGATTTGTAGTCTACATCATCATCATCACGAAATATGTACAGCTAAAAAAGTTCCTTTGCCCTACACATTGACATGCAAGCTTCTTTCAGTAGATTGGGCGGGACAAGAGGGGAGGGGGGCTTAAAATCCAGAGAGTCTAACACTCGCCGTCCGGAGATTCCATGTTCATAACTATAACCAAGTTCATCAGATCATTTTCAGTAGCTTGGAGGGTCAGCCAAGGCTTTGTCCTTTCACCCAGTGTATTCAATATGGTTCTCAATGACATGGATCTCTTTACCAAATCATTCTTCAGTTCACCAGCAAAGTCAGTGCTCCAGTTCTTCTCTTCAGGAATGTGGTTGAGTTTATAGCAAAACCTTTGAAAAAGTTCCACAAGCTGCTCTTATTTTTTGAGAATTATTGTTTACAATCATGATCATTATTATTTTCAGTAATGCTAAGGTCATGGTTTTTGACCAAAGGAAATTTGTATAACAGACATTTAGCTTTAGAGACTGTGAACATGAACCCATTGCTAAAATTAGCTAATGGCACAATTGTATAGCTTCCTCAGGGTCCTGTGTAGACAGGAGTGGGTTGGTGATGGCTCATCATGGCTCTGGAATCTGAAAATTCACTAATTCTGGGGTACATGACAGTGTTGTTGCCGCTTTCAAATTCTGCTCGTCCAAAGTCTTCCCTGCAATTTGATAAGGTGCCAAGTTTTTGGGAGAGTGGGTGTTCTGTAATCTCACCTCTGAAATTCCAGCAGAAAACAAATTATTTAAGTCACTGTACAATATGCCATCCTCTCCACCTGAGGCTCTCTCTGTCAATTTATGGGAACTTGGTATCGCGCGCTGCATGGCACGGACATTTGTGATGTTGTGCATCCATATTTGGGAGCCCTCATATTCCTTGGGAGAGTTGCTCGGTATAGATGGATCACCCGCGGTGCAGTGGTTCACACAAGTTTGTAGTACCCATCACACACTAGTCTATCAAACTTTGTGAGTTGACATTTATTTGATAATGATTTCCCAGATTGAGAGGAAAGTGTGGGAATCTTCGATGTTGAAGAAGTATCACCATAGAAAAGTATCCTCTGCTGACAGGCCCATACCCCTTCAGCAATGTATGCATCAGAATAACATTAGAAGCTTTCCCGTTGGAACTTAGCAATGTAAATAGAATATTCTGTATAATAATCCCCAAATCAGTTTGTTCTAATAAATTTGATTAGACCATAGTCCGCTTCCTAATGTTGCGGCCAATGCCTAAAAGACCTATGTTTAAATGAGCTGTGCAATGTTTTCCCCCCGCCCGATGAGCAATTTCTTTTGGGGGCAGGATGGTATTCTTCTAAATTCCTCAAAATTCGATGAATGTTTACAGCTTGTTTTGTTGGGGGGAAATTATAAAAATTTTCTAATTAAGGTGGCAGGAGGAGTTCGCTTACCAAAGACTTATGAAGAAATGGGAAAAGCATAGATTTGACTGTGAATGTTACTTTTCCTGAGCCTGTGGAAAATGGTTTTATGGTCTTACGATGCAAATTAGACCATTTTATGAACCAGCTTCCCTTAAACTTACACGGCAACCCGTTGGAAACTAATATAACAAAGACAACAAAGACTGTTGTTATAAAAGGATTAGGCTCATTTTCATTTTGATTTTTCACCCTCAGGGATATGAGTGGGTGCTACTAAATGTTGAGGGGGCGGTGGAATGGCCACTAATGTTGCCTCTTCCACCAAAACTGGGATCATTCAAAGTCTCAAACGCTACATGCGCACGATCCAGACCTGGTTGTCGAGCACCTACTTGAAGCTCAACCCAACAAAGAGAGAATCCCTGTTTTTTTGCCAACAACAACAAACAAGATACAGTGCCAACCTGACTCAATGGAATGACAGATCTCTCTTTAAAGAAAGTCAAATAATTTCTTCCAGAAAGCAACTTTCGGAACTGCTGTTCTATCCCTCGTACTCCCGCGTGTGGATGGTGGTAATTCCCTACTCCATAGCTTCCTAGGTGCCACACTGGCAGCCCCTAGGGGCATCCTAGACACCGTAGCGTGTCTCATCCAGTGCCTGAAGAAATATGATCGCATCACCCCCATCCCGATGGAACTCCTTTGGCACCACTTGCCAACCTACGTCATCTTTAACCCTTTTACTGTGGCGGCAATTCCGCTGCGGTGCGGCAGCTTTGAGGAGTCGGTGGGGTCGTGTCGGTCAGCGGACATGCGCAGCACTACGGAGGTAGTGCACGTGACGGACGTTGGCCGACAGAAGCACACAACAAGTTAAAACCAGCTGCATTAATACAAAACCATCACAACCAGCACCATCGCTCATGTTGCAGACAAGCTCACCATCTGTAGTTGTTCTCGGCACACTCGCAGCCAGGACACCATAAGACTGGAGACTAAGAAGACTAAAAAATAAAAAAAACAAGACAGTAGACTTTTTTCATCTATGCACCTAGGATGTGAAAAACCATTCCTGTATCCACCAGGACTGCCCAAACGCTGCTCCAATTAGGAAAGAGTTGAAGACGCACCCCTTTAAAGAACACTACATCACAATGCATTAGCCATCCACATCTCAGCCTCCTCTTCATTACCCTATGAGTTTACGTCTGTCTTTGAGCATGTACAGTACTCCACTGCCTTTTGGTTAGGATTGCAGCTATAGAAATACCTTATACATAGAAACATATGTACATGCATACATACATGCGTACATACATACATACGTTCATACATGAGGTCAAACACAGATCCCTGGCGTGGATGCATGGTGTGTGGGGCCACCAGTAAAGAGGCACCTGTGCCATGACCGTGTTCGATATGGAAGGAAGAGAAAAGCCTTTATAATTTCACATGAAAGAATCAATGCTGAAGACCTCTATTAAGATCCCAGGGTAATATTTGAGGAGCTCATCACTAAAAAGCCTCACAAGTCATGGCACACGGTGGATTGATGCTACACTGAAAGACAGAGGGACTCGATTAAAGGTAAGGAAGTTAGCACTTATGAGGGAATATCTGATCGCACCGCAGCTCAACATGGGCTGCGCAACTGTTGTGCACTTTTGCCTCTCCCCTGTCCCTTTGATGGAGAGACCTTCTAGACACCTGAGCAATATGCAAACGAGAGGGCGCGGGGAAGTTGTTTAGGGGTAGCAGGGAAGGAATATTGATTTTCACACTGCTGGCTGTGGGTTCAGAGTCAGGAGATCTGAGTGGGAAGACATACAAACATAACAATGCAAAAGACAGCATCACAACAAATATCTGTGGGTGAAGGCCAGGTGGAGATGGAAGGAATCCGGTGCCTCTCACAATGTTGCTGAACAAAGCTCTTAAGATGACTCAGTCAACCTTAACCTTGAAGTTGATGGACCACTGGCAGCCTTGAGCCTCTTAGGGTGGAGGGATGTCTTCATGGTTGGAGGATGATTGAACCTGCCAGACCGCGTCCACCAACGCCCCTGTTATCCTCCATAAAGTCTTTAGGTGGGACTGGAACTGCTGAATACCCGTCATTATATTTGCTAAATAACTGCCCCATCTCCTCTTCCCCCCATAATTTCACCAAGTAGGCCTAAGCACCCAAACTCTTGTATCTCACCATATCGACCTACAAAGATGTTGCATCCACTGCATTGTAAAATATGTTTATTATTAATAATTTACTAATCTGCTGTTCTTAACTCCAGCTATAATTATCTTGGGAGGTAAGAGTAAATGTAACTAAGAGTAGTCATCATATCCTTGCCTTACAGTGCAGGGGCAGGTTGACGTAGTGCATACAGCATTATTGCCAAGTGTACTAGCGTTGCCCGCGCCACCCTGCTGCGAGCCACTTTAAGCCAAGATTTTCTCCTATCCTGATAGAGTCATCTGATCGACTCATGAATCCTGATGGAGATTTGGACTGCACAGACAGAGACTCACTCTCAGGAGTATTATACCCCTGTGGTCCTGCCATCTGTGGGCACCTGCGACAGTGTGGTCTCAACAGTTTTAAGAAAATCTCCATCTAGAAACCAGGCGACCTGGGAGTCCCCTCCTCGTAGGAAAACCAACATTGCTTCATGTTTCAGTCTTGCTAGGCCTCATCAGTGGCGTACAGTGTGATTTCATGTGGCACAGCAAGTTCTGGGCCCTCGTGAAGGCATACCGGTCCCATTTATTCATTGGCGCGTTTTATAGACAGCTTTGTGTCTTCTTTCAATTAGCCAACTCTCACTCACATAGCAAAAAAGCAATGGATGAGAATGCTTAAAATGGTCTGAACGCCTGCTAATCTGACGTCATCTAGGCCAATGTCTTTAAGCTTGATTTTTTATTAGCGATCGGGCTCAATCTACTGATGAACAACTCTGCTTTTCTCAACGTACACCTGACCTATCTGTTCTTCGTGCTTCTCTCTGTCCCGCCTCTCCTGCTCTCTCTTTCCTCCCCCTTTCTCCTACCTCCTTTCCATCCCTCTCTTATCCTCTCCCTTCCCTATCTCCTCTGCTCTTCCCCATCTAATCTGTTTATTTTGCCCCAATTTGCTCCCTCCTTCTTTGCTTTTTCCGTTCTCCTTCCCTACATCCCTGTTGAGCCAGCCTGCTTCCTCCCTCCACGCCCTCTCTTTTCTCCTACCTTCATCTCTTTCTACTGTTCCCTTCCTTTCTCCCTTTCAGTCACCACTCCCTTCTCCTTTTCCAATCTCTCTTCTCTCCTCCCATCTCAATCCTTCCTACTACTTACTCTTCTTCCCTCTTTTCCTTCTCCTTCCCATTTCCCCTCAACTCCTCCTTTCTAGCTTTACCTCTCCCCTGTCCCTACTCTTCTTCCTTTTTTCTTCTTTCCTTTCTCCCCTGCCCATTCTCCCCACCTCACTTTTTCCTCCTCTCTCAGCCTATCCTTCTCACTCTAAACTGCTTACCTCCATTTCTTTGTCCCTTCTCTCCCTCTTCTCTGATCATCAACTTTTTTTTCCTCATTCTCCCTATCCTTGTTATGTTATGTTAGTATGAATTTGTAGAGCGCACGTTCACCCCAGGGTTTCTTGGCGCTGTTACCGCTGGGGAACCCGTCCTGGCTTTCCCTGTGAGATGGTCCCTATTGGGCATCCCCAGGGTGAGACCAGGCATCCCCAGCAGCGAGGGGGCCGTTGTGGAGATTAAGCAAGCTATTGCCCAGAGTTGCAGCGTGGGACCCATGGTTAGAGAGGCACCGAGGCAAGATTTATCGTGCCTGCTGACATTGGTTCCGTACCCTGTCGCGTCGGGAATTGAACCCTGGTCCCGGGCCGACCTCTGCTTCTGAGTCTTCCGCCTCTAACCGGTGAGCCACACCACTCCACTGTTCCTCCCACATCTCCCCTCCCCAAATTCATCTTACTCCCTTCTCTTCCTCTTCTCTACCTTATCCCTCATTGTCTTCTTTCTTCTCTCCTTCTACTTTTTCCTATGTTCTCTTTGTCATCTCATTCTTGCCTTTCACTCACTAACCGACATTTGAATTATTTTTTTATTTTTTTATAAAGGTTTATATAGCGTGAACTAGACCCTGGGAGGGTATAGGAGCACTTTACAAATGTTACATCAACTAAAAAGCAGGATAAACTAGAAACATATTTGTGAGTAGCTAACAGGAAACATAAATGTTCTCCATACTAGTTGTAGATGTGGAAGGTACTCAAGAATGTGTTAGCCATCCGCACGTAGAGTCAAGTGCAGAACCTGGTTAGTGAACTGCCTCTGATTAGTACAGAGCTAAATGAAGCGTTGGGATCAGGGTAAAGTTTTGTTCATTAAAAGCAGTTTGACCTTTTTTTTTTTGAAGGAAGTGCTTGAAGGATTCATTCTGATTTCTGGGCCAGGGTGCTCCAGATCCTAGGAGCTAGTCCAGAGAAAGTACGGTTTTCTTTTTCCAAACGCTTTAAGATTTCAATAGCAAGGTCCTGGTGCTTTAAAACCAGAAAAGAACAGGACAGGAAACAACCAGTGTTTTAAATGGGCAGGTACTGTCTGGTACTATGTATCTCCACTTCTTTAATTTTAAAGGAAGAGTATCTGCACTTTTCAGCAGTGGTCCAATACTCTTCCAACATCGCTCCTTGGGCCGATGTGGAGGTTCAAGTAGAGTTCTCAAACTTAGTGTTATAACGTGAGTATCCGACTACCATTCCGAATTTGCCAGCTCAGTAGATTTCTTGATGTCTCTAAAAAAAAGCAAAAAAGCAAAGGCCACATCTGCGTACAAATGTAGGACTTGCCATCCTTGAAGGCCAGCATTTCTTGTCTCGTGGCCTGTAGTAGCTCTTTCTTTTACACCAGTGTTGTCGAGCGAATTTCTTGGACCAGGAGGATTCTTTGGCCCTCCACCTGTGGAGCTGATTTTAAAAGTGCCACTTTTGTAAAGTGGGAAAACAAACATCTGGGACCCGAAGGGTTAAAATGATAGTACTGCCAGCACATTCTTCTGGGGGACCAGCATGTCTTGATGGCCGCCTGGATGTCCTCGGCGTGAGGCTACCGCCAGAACGCTTGGTTGGTGCGAAGGTTGGAAGTGGGTAGAAGACCTCTGAAAACAACTGCTGCCTCATTTCTGTCACTGGTCCCCCTGGTAGTGTAGTTGTGTAGCCCATAACTCTTGCACTTTGGTTTTCCACAGTTTCACTCCTGCTGTCACCCCACCGTGAAACGTTTCTTGTGTACTCTGGTCCACATGCAGAAGAGTCACGCCTGCTTTCTTTACCATGTTCTCCAATCACTTCACCTTAGTATCCAAACATTCTACTTCAGCCTCAGCTGGCACAGATGCGTTCTCCATCTCGTCCAGATGGGTCATGGGTCGCCATCATAAGCATCGCCCTCTGCCAGATCCCT